>NC_140989.1:287536740-288136740 GCF_052327205.1 Somniosus microcephalus
CAACCCCCTGCCATTTTAGTTTAAACCCTCCCCCACAGCACTAGCAAACACTCCCCCTAGGACATCGGTTCCAGCCCTGCCCAGGTGCAAACCGTCCGGTTTGAACTGGTCCCACCTCCCCCAGAACCGGTTCCAATGTCCCAGGAACTTGAATCCCTCCCCCTGGCACCATTCCTCTAGCCACGTATTCATCTGAAGTATCCTTCTATTTCTACTCTGACTAGCACGTGGCACTGGTAGCAATCCTGAGATTACTACCTTTGAGATCCTGTTTTTTAATTTATCTCCTAACTCCCTATATTCCGCTTTTAGGACCTCATCCCGCTTTTTACCTATATCGTTGGTGCCTATATGCACCACGACAACTGGTTGTTCACCCTACCCTTCCAAGATGTTCTGCAGCCGCTCGGAGACATCCTTGACCCTTGCACCAGGGAGGCAACACACCATCCTGGAGTCTTGTTTGCGGCCGCAGAAATGCCTATCTATTCCCCTTACAATTGAATCCCCTATTACTATAGCTCTACCCCTCTTTTTCCTCCCATTCTGTGCAGCAGAGCCACCCCTGGTGCCAGGAAGTTGGCTGCTGCTGCCTTCCTCTGATAAGCCATCCCCCCCAACAGTACTCAAAGTGGTGTATCTGTTGGAGAGGGGGATGGCCACAGGGGACCCCTGCACTACCTGCCTGCGCCTAGTACTCTGCCTGTTGGCCACCCATTCCCTTTCTTCCTGTCCAACCTCTACCTGCGGTGTGTCCAACTCCGTAAATGTGCTATTCACGATGTCCTGAGCATCGTGAACGCTCCAGTATGTATCCAATCGCAGCTCCAGCGCCGCAATGCGGTCTGTCAGTAGCTGCAGCTGGATGCACTTCCTGCACATGTAGTTGTCAGGGACACAGGAAGTGGCCCTGAGTCCCCACATATCGCAGGAGGAGCACACCACGGGGCCCGGCTGTCCTGCCATGACTTACCCTTTAATTAATTGAATTTAAATTAAATCAATCAATCCCACTAATTACACTACAGTTAACTGGTTTACCAACAGTCCCTGCTACACCAGAGAGACCTTAGAAACTATAAACCAGAGTTAAAGTTTAAAAAAAGAGGGAAATACTCACCAACCATCACTTACCTGCTTCCTGGTGACGTCACACTTTGATTACTTTTTACCTCTCTCCCCTGCTGTTGAATTGGTATGCTGCTCCTCACTCACTGCCGCCGATTTCGAACTGCCGCCGATGCTCAGTGTTCCCACGCAGGTCCGCTCTGGTCGGGCTGCTCCTCACTCACTGCCGCCGATTTCAAACTGCCGCCGATGCTCAGTGTTCCCACGCAGGTCCGCTCTGGTCGGGCTGCTCCGCACTCACTGCCGCCGATTTAAAACTGCCGCCGATGCTCAGTGTTCCCACGCAGATCCGCTCTGGTCGGGCTGCTCCTCACTCACTGCCGCCGATTTCAAACTGATTTATTCCCGCTAATTGAGTGTTCAGTGGATGAATTTAGAGTAGCGATATCCTGTGCCTGATCTCCCAATTCCCCCCCGGATGGTGCTGCGGCCAGTTTGGAAGTTGGTGACTTCAGAGTGTCCAGGGCACTTGTCTGAATATGCTAGTCAGGGGCCTAATGCGCATTTTAGGAGCCCGCTCCCAAATTTGGCAGAATCCAAACGGAGCCTGTGCTGTAAATGTTATGTCAGTTTTTGCAGGCCTACTGTGGCCTAATCATCGATCCTTAAAGGGACCACTGAAGCCTGCCGATGAAAAGGTAAGTAATGTTATTTTCTTCTCTTGGCTCCACAACAGCATTGCCGGCCACTGCCAGCCCAGGCTCACCCCAATCCTGTTTACCACCTTTCCCCACTCCCCCTCCCCCTCCACAGGAACTACCTGCAGTCCCAGTCTATTTTGTGATTGGCATCCGCAGCTCGCGGGTTTTATAGAAATAAGGCCCAGTTGGAGTGCTCCAAAGTGCTTAAATGTGTTGTCGCCTCCCAAATCCATGCTCATCTTTTGTGCACCTCCTTTAAGACGCTCCTTTAAACATACCTCTTTGACTAAGCTTTTGGACTCTTGTCCTAATGAGCTTCAAGAAATGATTAAAAAATGAATCCTGCTGCTATAAAATCTTAGCAGGGACGGGAGGTAATTATTCCAGTGACGCCTCCAGCAGAATCCAAATATAAATAGCTCCTTTAATGGAAAAGAATTAGGGCCAGGAAGTTTGTTAGCACTGCTCCCACTCCACCGCGTCACTGGAAGTGCTGCGGAAACCCTGTTTGCACATAGTTCTGGTAAGGTTATCATGGTGGAGTGAGAGGAGCTCCGATGGAAATTCCTGGCCTAGGGCTTAGAAACAAGTCCTTGGAAATTAGATGCTTTTAGTTAAATTGTTAAGTATGCTTCACTATATATTACTAGCTGGGGGGAGCCCGGCTTTGCCAGGGCTGTTTTGGGCTGGGCGGTTTAAATCGAGTGCGAGGCTTTGGGGCCTGTCTGTGTCCCTCTGTGAATCTGCTGCCGGGCAACATTTTAAATCGAGTCCCAGGCTTTTGGGCCCTGTCTCTGTCCCTTTGTGAATCTGCTGCCGGGCAACATTTCTACCTTTTAATACCTTGAAAGATGAAAGTGAAAGTACTTATAAAACGTTTTTGGTAAATCTTATGTTATTTTTAAAAGAGATACTAACTTTTTCAAAGCTGGATGATCAAAGTAGTTTGAGCTGGAAGCTGAAGTAATGGCAGTGAAACAATGGCTGCCACATCCCTGAGATGAAAATGATTAGTCCCGCCCACACACACACACACCGATTGGCCAACCATCAGGGGACCGTACTGTAGGATTGGTCAATCGTGACGGCACAGGATTGGTCGAACCTTGACGTCAGTCAATCAATGCTGAGTAGCAGATAATGAGTTTAATTTTGAAGGTTTTTTGCATAAGGCGCGAACAATTTTGGTCCGACCGAAAAGTAAATACGCTTACGACCGTCCCGGAACCGTAAGCTTTCTTCGGAGGTAACGCGCGCGTAGGTAGGCTCTATAACTTTCGAGCGCATAGCCGGACAGACGCACACCCGAGGACAGAAGGACAGACAGACAGATTGACTCCTTTATATATATAGATTCTTGTGTAGTTAATCTATTTAACTCCCGAGTTGCTGCGGAAGTACTGAAGTCTCAGTTACTCAGCGTCTGAATCCATGCTGTTCAGGGCAGTCGGTGGCGTGACTGACAGTATACATTGTCCCAGTGGGCAGTTTCTGTCAAACTGCTCCTTGCACACACTGTGCACCTGTAAAACAGGGGCACACATTCTTAACCAATACTTCCCCATACTGGCTTTAAATATAATCTAGCAGGGGAAGGCTGTTGGTTACACACAAGTCAACAGACAATTGCCACTCTGCACCATGTGTGATGAAATTATGAACCCCTCAAAGAATGCAAGTTCAATTTCTCTACAAACAACGCACAAGGAAATCCTCCCCCACTGTGTTTGAATCAGAAAGAACCCACTGATATTTAAAGAAGATTGAAATGATTCAAAGCTTAGCTCTTAAACTGCTGACAAGTCTAGAGAAACGCACACTCCCTGTGACATTCAAATAAACTATTTGGGGAACAAGAGGAAGCTAGATAAGTACACGAGGAAGAAAGGAATAAAAGGTTATGCTGATAGGGTTAGATGACGTAAGATAGGAGGAGGCCTACTTAAAGGGCCAAAGTTACTAAAAGGGTTGATGGTGGATAGACAATGGCAAACATTTAAAGATCGCATGGATGAACTACAGAATTTGTTCATCACTGTCTGGCATAAAAATAAAACAAAAAAGGTGACTCAACCGTGGCTAACAACGGAAATTAGGCATAGCATAAGATCCAAGGAGAGGACATATAATTTGGCCAGAAAAAGCAGCAAACCTGAGGATTGGGAGCAGTTCAGGATTCAGCAAAGGAGGACACGGTGGCATAGTGGTTAGCACTGTTGCCTCACAGCGCCAGAGACCCGGGTTCGAGTCCGACCTCGGGCGACTGTCTGTGTGGAGTTTGCACATTCTCCCCGTGTTTGCGTGGGTTTTCTCCGGGTGCTCCGGTTTCCTCCCACAGTCCAAAGATGTGCAGGTTAGGTTGATTGGCTATGATAAATTGACCCTTAGTGTTAGGGGGATTAAATACGTGGGGTTACAGGGATAGGGTGGGATATGTGTTGGTGTAGGGGTTACGGGGATCGGGTGGGATATGTGTCGGTGCAGGCTCGATGGGCCGAAATGGCCTCTATCTGCACTGTGGGGTTTCTGTGATTTCTGTGATTTCTGTGAAAGGGATTAATTAAGAGGGGGAAAATAGATTATGAAAGTAAGCTTTCAGGGAACATAAAAACTGACTGTAAAAGCGTCTATAGATATGTGAAGAGAAAAAGATTGGTGAAGTCAAACATAGGTCCCTTGCAGTCAGAATCAGGGGAATTTAGAATGGGGAACAAAGACATGGCAGACCAATTAAATACATACTTTGGTTCTGTCTTCACAAAGGAGGACACAAATAACCTCCCAGAGATGTCGGGGAACATACGGTCTAATGAGAGGGAGGAATTGAATGAAATCAGTATTTGTAGGGAAATGGTGTTAGGGAAATTGATGGGATTGAAGGCCGATAAATCCCCAGGGCCTGATAATCTACATCCTAGTGTACTTAAGGAAGTGGCCCTAGAAATAGTAGATGCATTGCTGGTCATTTTACAAAATTCTATAGACTCTGGAACATGGATTGGAGGATAGCTAATGTAACCCCACTATTTAAAAAAGGTGGTAGAGAGAAAACGGGTAATTATAGACCGGTAAGCCTGACATCGATAGTGGGGAAAATGCTAGAGTCGATTATAAAAGATGTAATAGCAGAGCACTTGGAAAACAGTGACAGGATCGGACAAAGTCAACATGGATTTACAAAAGGTAAATCATGCTTGAGTAATCTACTGGAATGTTTTGAGGATGTAACTGGCAGAATAGATGAGGGAGAACCAGTAGATGTGGTGTATTTGGACTTTAAGAAGGCTTTCAATAAGGTCCCGCATAAGAGATTAGCATGCAAAGTTAAAGCACATGGGATTGGGGGTAAGGTACTGTCTTGGATAGAGAACTAGTTGGCAGACAGGAAGCAAAGAGTTGGAATAAACGGGTTGTTTTCTGAGTGGCAGGCAGTGACGAGTTGGGTACCACAGGGATCGGTGCTAGGACCCCAGCTATTCACAATATATATTAATGAACTAGACGAGGGAACTAGATGTAATATCTCCAAGTTTCACAAAGCTGGGCTGGCGTGTGTGTTGTGAGGAGGAATCAGAGAAACTCCAGTATGATTTGGACAGGTTGGGTGATTGGGCAGATGCATGGCAAATGCAGTATAATGTGGATAAATGCGAGGTTATCCACTTCGGTGGCAAAAATAGGAAGACAGATTATTATCTGAACGGCAATAGATTGGGAAAAGGGGAAGTGCAATGAGACCTGGGTGTCCTTGTGCACCAGTCGCTGAAGGTAAGCATGCAGGTGCAGCAGGCGATTAAGAAGACAAATGGCCTTCATAGCGAGAGGATTCGAGTACAGGAGCAAGGATGTCTTGCTGCAGTTGTATAGGGCCTTGGTGAGACCACGCCTTGAGTATTGTGTGCAGTTTTGGTCGCCTTATCTGAGGAAGGATGTTCTTGCCATGGAGAGAGTGCAGCGAAGATTCACCAGACTGATACCTGGGATGGCAGGAATGACGTATGAGGAGAGATTGGGTCGATTAGGCTTATATTTAGAAGAATGAGAGGGGATCTCATTGAAACTTATAAAATTCTATCAAGACTAGACAGACGAGATGCAGGAAGGATGTTCCCGATGGCGGGGGAGTCCAGAACCAGGGCCACAGTCTAAGGATAAGGGGTAAGCCATTTAGGACTGAAATGAGGAGGAATTTCTTCACCCAGAGAGTGGTGAACCTGTGGAATTCTCTACCACAGAAGGCAGTTGAAGCCAATTCATTAAATATATTCAAGAAAGAGTTAGATATATTTCTTTCGGTTAAAGGGATCAAGGGATATGGGGGGAAAGCAGGGAAAGGTTACTGAATCTGGATGATCAGCCATGGTCTTGTTGAGTGGCGAAGCAGGCTCGAGGGGCCGAATGGCCTACTCCTGCTCATATCTTCTATGAGGCTCCTGTGAAGCATAAACACCGGCCGAATGGACTGTTTCTGTGCTGTAAAATTCTATGTAACTCTATGTAAATATTTATTGAGTCTAGCAAAGGCTCATTAATATAATCTCTCCCTGAAGTTTCAATATGCACCATTGTGTCAGTCATAATGTTTTGACTAATTAAATGTCTTTGTGTTAGATTTCTGCATGTTTATTTTAGACCATTCTCAATTTAGAAACAGTTAAAATTGCACTACATTTTTTATTGTAACATTCGGCATGAAATTTTGCTGCATGAATGTTATTGTATGAACACTTGACAGAATATTTTATTTTAATTGCGTTAATGCATCTATTAAAATTATGAAAAAAAATTCATGTGTTAAGAATTTATACACTAATATTTGCACAGCATAATTTGAAGCCCTTTTTTGTCGTAACTCTTTTGGATATTTGTACTTGCCACAAGACTCCTGATACAAAAGAACCTTGAAATGACTCAATGAAACTGTTGCAGTAGCTGAAACTAACAAATAGCCACTGAAACTGCACTAACCTAACAGGTGCGAGTGATTACTGATGATCCCTTTAAATAACGTCCCTGCAGCCGGCTTCCTGGTGGTGCACGCCAGCTCTCCCTGTTGGGTGTTTACTCCAGGCGGTGAGGTAAGTGGCTTAAAGCAATTTGGGAAATTAGGCGTTCAGTGAGCATTACACACTCACTGACATCACGATCTCCCTGGTGTTAAGGTCCCCGATGATGGGTGTTACCGGCAGCGCTACAGGGAGGGGGGAGGGCGGGATCCTGATTTGGCGTGTGATGCTGGATTCGCCTTGCCCTGTCGGTACTGGGCTGAATGCCACATTAGCGCCATCTACTGGCACTAATGAGCAGCGCTAAGGGGACGAATTTTCCCCCCAAGATTTGTTATCAGTGCTCTGGTGCTGTTTGTTGGAGCACCAACACACAATTCTATAAAGTGGAAGAATGCAGTTGTGATCAGTTGCTGATCAAGCCATGCTGTGCAATATGCAGTGGCTAGGAGAGCTGTAGACAGGCTCTTATTGTGCAACCTTCCCAACAACTATTAGCGAATGATATCGCTGATGGTTTGGGAGCAGGCCGTGCATTTGTAATGCCAGTGGCAGGAGGTGCATGACCCAGCAGAGACTAAGGGGGAAGAGAAGAGAAGAGAAGAATTTCTATCATAAGAATAAGGTTTAAAGAATAATATTTATCAGTTAAATAGCTATGTCACTGTTAGTCAAATCAAGTAAGCCTGCTATGTGTCATAAAACTACTGCCAGGTAAAAGGGAACAAAAAAAGAAAGATTATAAATTCTTGTGTGTATATAAAATCTCAAGATAATTACAGATGAGGAAGGCCATTTGGCCCATCTTAATTCATCCACCCAGAAAGACCTTAAAGTCCCCCACTGCAGCGTCCAATTGGTTCCAGGATTTCCGCTTGCAGTACTTTATCCAGGAGGCCAATCCATTATTGATCTCTTTTCCTTTGAAGGAGAACTTCCTGATATATCAATACTAACTTTAGCTTTTACTAGTTTGAACCTATGGCCCTTTGTCCTACTCTCGCAATTTAATTTAAATTAATTTCTGAATTTATGCTTTCTGTACCGTTTACTTTCTCGTATGCCTGTTAAGACCATTTACTTTCTTGTATGTCTCTAAGATCAGTTCTCAGACACCTCCTTTCAAGACTGAAAAGTGCAGCTTTCTCCACTATTTCCTCATAACGCATTCCTTTAATACTAGGGATCAGTCTTGTGAATCTTCCTTGCATTGTCTCCAGTGTTTGAATATCTCCCTTGTGTGTTGGCAACCAGAAATGAACGGCAAGCCCTACAGTTCCCCCCAGACTCTCCATTCATCTGACTCCAGTTTCTAGTGCAGCCCCCTTGTGGTTTTACGAGAGCACTATACAGTTCGATCATCCATATTCTGGCTTGTATTCTGTGCTTCGCCTATTTGGTTAATACTTTATACAAAGAACAGCATATTTTTTACATTTAACGTAGAAAAAAGTTCCACGGTGCTGCACAGAGGCATAAGGAAAATGGATGTCGAGCCAAAGGAGAGATTACTTGAGCAAAACTTGGTCGAAGAGGAGGGTTTTAAAGAATGTCTTAAAAGAGGAGAGAAAGGTGGAGGAGTGAGGCCGTGGAGCAATTTAAACACAAGAATGAGAATTTTAAATTTGAGACATTGAGGGAAAGTAAGCCATTGTAGGTCAGCAAGGATGGGACTGATGGGCAAGTATGTGGTTTAATGTGGGATAGGATACAGGAAGCAGAGTTTTAGGATGGAAAATTGGCTAGGAGAGTATTGAAATAATTGGCCTAGAAAATGGTTTGCGCCTGACTTCGGACATGAATCCAGTGACTGTCTAAATCGCCACACCGAAACTGATGAAAAAGAAGACCAGGTTGCATGGTCCATTTTCTAGGCCATTGAGTCTGGAGGTGACAAAGCCATGGGGGAGAGTTTCAGCAGCAGATAGGGGCGGAGGTGGGCGACGTTAGAGAGTTGGAAGTAGGCTATCATTGTGATGGAGAGGATAGGTGGTCAGAAGCTCAGCCTGGGTTGAATGGGATGCAGTGGTTACAAACAGTCTGGTTCAGCCTGAGACCGTGACCAATGAAGAAGATGAAGTCAGTGGCAAGGTTTCAGAATTTCTGGCAGGGGGCCAAAGACACTGGCTTCTGTCTTCCCAATGAAAAGCTCAAGGAAGTTACGGCTCATCCAAGGCTGGATGATGGATAAGCAGATTGACAGCACAGATACAGTGGAGAGGTCGAGCGAGGTGGATGTTGGTGTCATCGACGAAAATATGGAAGCAAACCTCTAATAGCTTTGGATGATGTTGCCGAGGGGAAGCATGTAGATGAGTAAGAAGAGGAGGCCAAAGATGGATCCATGGAGGATTCTGGAGGTAACAGTGGGAAGAGAAATAGTTTTTTGAGAGGTAGGGAGGGTTTTAAAGGTAAGGGGACAGTGGTGAGAAGATGAACCATTTACAATGTTGGTTAAAATGGGGGCCAGCAGAAATGGGTGATTGGAATTTTAGTGCAAATGGGTTTGAGGGAGCAGGAACTAAATACTGGAAATCTAAAATAAAAACAGAAAATGCTGGAAATACTCAGCAGGTCAGGCAGCATCTGTGGAGAGAGAAACAGAGTTAATGTTTCAGGTCGATGATCAAGGTCATCAAACTGAAATGTTAACTCTGTTTCTCTCCACAGATGCTGCCTAACCTGCTAAGTATTTCCAGCATTTTCTGTTTCTATTTGAGGGATCAGGAGTTGGGTGTGATGCCTGAGATGAGCTAGGAGAGGGTTGGAGAAAGGTGGAGGAGAAACTAGATAGAAAGAAAGGTTCATAGCTGTGATGAAATATGCCTTCATCAGACCTGCTTGTATTTTACCTGCTTGTATTGTGTGAACCACACCCTTTTGTTCCTATTGTGTGTATTGGCTACGCCCCTGTCTTTTGCCATATAAAGGTCTCAGGAGCTGTATGAGTCACTCACTACCAGATGAACCCGATGTGGGAAGACCTGCTATGTTGCTATGTTCTTAGTGATTAAAAGCCTTTAGTTGAATCCTTTAAAATCCTTGTCTTTGAGTTATTGAAGGCACATCAATTTTAATCACTAAAACACCAAGATGGATCGACTCCTGAAACCAGAGCGCTTGGATCTGGACCCCCATGCCTCAGACGCAGCCACACAGTTCGGACACTGGTTCCAATGCTTCGAATTTTTCATTGCAAACTCATCCACTGCCATAGCCGCAGCCGAAACCGCTACCGGAGACATGAAACTGGGAATCCTGCGAAACTGGGTGAGCCATCGGGTCTCCCCTCTCATCCAAGATGCCACCAGCTACGAGGATGCGTGCACCATCCTGAAGGCCCACTACGCGCGGTCAATAAACGTGGCGTACGCCAGGCATCTTCTGACTACTCGCACGCAGCGGCATGGTGAGTCACTAGAGGACTTTATACTAAACCTAAAAGTACTGGGCAGAGACTGTAACTGTAAGGCCATGTCTGCCATCGTGTACACGGAGGAGCTGATTCGAGACTCCCTTATTGCGGGCCTCAGTTCAAATTATATTCGGCAGAAACTGTTTGAAAAGGAGGGACTGGACTTAAAACAGGCTATAGATATAGCGCGATCGCTGGATATGGCCCAGAGGAACTCTGAATCCTGTTCCCCAGGCCACGCGGCCCACTCCGCCTCGTGCGCGCCGTGGGGGCCGCCATCTTGGAAGCCATCTTCACCTCCCAGGTCTCAGGCCAGCCCAGCACCATCGGAGCCCCAGCCTCCACCCAGGAGCCCCACTACTGCCGCGATGCATCGGGGCCCGAAATGCTACTTCTGCGGTCAGGACAAACACTCCAGGCATCTGTGCCCAGCGAAGGGCACCACCTGTTTTAAATGCGGGATGAAAGGACATTTCAGCAAAGTCTGCAGAGGGAACCCCGCCTCCAACTCCACCACTGCCGCATGCGCGCCGTGGGAGCGGCCATCTTGGAAGCCATCTTGTCCACCCTCATGGAGTCCACCATCTTGCCCCGACTACACGGACCTCCAGGACCCACTGGTGGCCTCGATCACAGTGGATCAATCCAGGCCACATCCGTTGTCTAAATCGATGATGGACATAGAGGTAAACGGGAACAAGGTTAAATGCTTGATTGACTGCGGGAGCACCGAAAGCTTTATTCATCCTAGCCTGGTAAAACGACTTTCTCTAACGATAGTCCCCACGCAGGGCAAAATCGCCATGGCCGATAAGACTCACACCTCAAAAATTACAGGTTTCTGCGCAGTTATGTTGTTGGTAAAAGGCAATGATTACAGAGATTTTAAACTACTGATAATGCCAGATCTCTGTGTGAGCGTGATCTTGGGTCTGGACTTCCAGTGCCACCACCAAAGTATCACGCTTACCTACGGTGGGTCCCAGCCGCCCCTCACAGTGTGCGGTCTGGCTACCCTGAAGGTCAAGCCGCCCTCTCTGTTCGCCAACCTCGCACCCAACTGTCGACCCATAGCGACCAAGAGTAGGCGGTACAGCTGGGAGGATAGACGGTTCATTGCGTCGGAAGTAGAAAGACTCAAGCGGGAGGGTATCATCGAATGCAGTACCAGCCCGTGGCGCGCCCAGGTAGTAGTAGTTAAGGGTAGCGAAAAGAAGCGGATGGTGATAGATTATAGCCAGACGGTTAATCTATACACCCAGCTAGACGCCTACCCTCTGCCCCGCATAGCGGATATGGTTAACCAAATCGCGCAATACCGGGTGTTTTCCACCATCGACCTAAAATCGGCATACCACCAGCTCCCCATTAGGCCGGAGGACCGTCCATACACCGCCTTCGAGGCGAACGGACATCTCTACCACTTCCTCAGAGTCCCCTTTGGGGTAACGAATGGGGTCTCGGTCTTCCAGCGGGAGATGGACCACATGGTTGATGAGAACCAGTTAACAGCCACCTACCCATACCTAGACAACGTCACCATCTGCGGCCACGACCAGCAAGACCACGACTCGAACCTCGCGAGATTTCTGAAAACCGCCCTCAGACTCAATCTCACCTACAATGAGGATAAGTGTGTCTTTAGCACCACGCGCCTCTGTATCCTGGGCTGCGTGGTGGAAAACGGGGAAATCGGTCCGGACCCCGACCGATTGCGCCCCCTATGGGAGCTACCCCTACCAAACACTCCCAAGGCCCTGAAAAGGTGCCTGGGGTTCTTCTCCTATTACGCCCAATGGGTCCCCAATTATTCTGACAAGGCCCGTCCCCTCCTGAAATCAATGTCCTTCCCGCTCACAGCCGAGGCCCACGCCGCCTTCAACAGCATTAAACATGACATTGAGAAGGCCGTGCTGCGGGCAGTGGACGAAAACATCCCTTTCCAGGTCGAAAGCGATGCGTCCGACTTCGCTTTAGCAGCCACCCTCAACCAGGATGGGCGGCCCGTAGCCTTTTTCTCAAGAACCCTCCAAGGGCCTGAGATCAGGCACTCCTCGGTAGAGAAGGAGGCCCAGGCCATAGTGGAGGCAGTGCAGCACTGGAGGCACTACCTAGCCGGCAAACGCTTCACCCTGCTTACCGACCAGCGGTCGGTAGCCTTCATGTTTAACAACAAACAGAGGGGGAAGATCAAGAACGACAAAATTCTCAGGTGGCGGATCGAACTCTCCACGTTTGAGTACGACATAATATATAGGCCGGGGGCCCTCAACGAATCCCCCGATGCCCTATCACGAGGGATGTGTGCCAGCATCCAGGGGGACAGGCTACAGGGCCTCCACAATGGCCTCTGCCACCCGGGGGTCACCCGGCTATTCCACTTTATAAAATCCTGTAACCTGCCCTATTCCATCGAGGAGGTCCGGTCTATGACCAGGGACTGCCGCACCTGTGCGGAATGCAAGCCCCGTTTTTTCAGACCCGACCGAGCCCACCTGATCAAAGCTACACGGTCATTCGAGCGCCTGAGCTTAGATTTCAAGGGACCACTCCCCTCCACCGACCGCAATGTGTACTTTCTCAACATTGTGGACGAGTACTCCCGCTTCCCATTCGCCTACCCCTGCCCTGATATGACCAGTGCCACGGTCATCAAGTGCCTCGGCAACCTGTTTTGCACGTTCGGCATGCCTAACTACATCCACACTGACAGGGGGGCGTCGTTCATGAGCGATGAACTGCACCAATACCTGCTGTCGAAGGGGATAGCCACGAGTCGGACCACTAGTTATAACCCCCGGGGTAATGGGCAAGTGGAGAGGGAGAACGCGACAGTGTGGAAGGCGGTCACCTTAGCACTAAGGTCTAAAGGCCTCCCCACCTCCCGCTGGCAGGAGGTCCTCCCAGACGTACTCCACTCGATAAGGTCGCTGCTGTGTACTGCTACTAACACCACTCCTCACGAGAAGATGTTTGTTTTTCCCCGCAAATCAACCTCAGGAGTATCCCTACCCTCGTGGCTCTCCACCCCAGGGACAGTCCTGTTACGGAAGCATGCGAGGGGCCACAAAACGGATCCCCTTGTGGAGGCAGTACACCTACTCCACGCAAACCCACAGTACGCGTACGTCAAGCACGCCAACGGGCGTGAAGACACCGTGTCCATAAAGGACCTCGCCTCGGCAGGAAGCGACGACGACGACCCATCACCACCACCCCCAGAAGAACCTCCACCATCCCCAGAGGTATCCTCACCACCCCCAGAAGTACCTGCAACACCCCCGGCACATGGGTATGCCCAGGAGGGCACCACGGACTCCCGGTCGGAACCCGAGGTACTGTTGCGACATTCAGGAAGGACTATCACACCCCCGGACAGACTAAATCTGTAGAAGGGGTGAATGTGATGAAATATGCCTTCATCAGACCTGCTTGTATTTTACCTGCTTGTATTGTGTGAACCACACCCTTTTGTTCCTATTGTGTGTATTGGCTACGCCCCTGTCTTTTGCTATATAAAGGTCTCAGGAGCTGTATGAGTCACTCACTACCAGATGAACCCGATGTGGGAAGACCTGCTATGCTGCTATGTTCTTAGTGATTAAAAGCCTTTAGTTGAATCCTTTAAAATCCTTGTCTTTGAGTTATTGAAGGCACATCAATAGCTAGGTGAGAACAAGGCTGAAGGGAAGTTTGGCTTAGTGGGGATGTGGGTAGGCAGCAGAAGCAGCTAAATGGGTGGTCTCTATCTTGGAGACAGAGGGCTGGATTTTGCCAATGGGGAGCTTTTGGAGGCGGGACTCCCACTTGTCGGGTGTCAGTCCCGCTTCTGTCAACTTCTGGTCAACTCACGCTATTTTCCCTTGATTGATCTTCTTAAGCCTGCCCAGCGGGCTTAGGCCAATTAAGGGAAAGCTGGTTACAGAGAACGTCGGCGTATGATGTTTCATCTGTCAAACATTCTTGACAGATGAATTGTCATCGTTTGACAGCTCTGTGAAGCTGCCAAACACTGACATTCTCTGTAGTTTGATGAGTTCTTGAATTCAAGACCTCATCAAACTTCTTTCTTTTGCAGAAATTAGATGGTTGTTGCATTGGAGAATCCAACGGCCATCTGTCATCCCTGCAGCAGAGGTGCGAGACTCTCCGCATCCCCAACTCTTGAAGCCTGCAGGAAGAAACAAAGGTAAGCAAACTTTTTCTAACACTTTTCATTTACCTCACGTACTCACCTCTCCACACTTGCACCCGTCACTTACCTTCATAGCGCACTTTTGCACCCCTCCGACCCCCGCAGACCCACTATTCGCCTCTGTGACCCAGGCGGGGTGTGTGGGTAAAATGGGGATAACCCTCCTATCTGCCTGTTAACTACCTGTTAACAGGCAGTTAAGTGGCTGTAATCCCCTTCCCGCCTCCAAGGAGACGGGACCCAGCGCGGGTCAGCTACCCACCTCCTGGCAAGATGGCAGAGAGGGCTGGGCAGCTCCCCCAAATTCTGCCATTTTCCTGGCAGTCCCGCCTCCATACCCACCTCCCCAGGGCTGGCAAAATCGCGCCCAGAGAATCCATGAGTTATTTGTACTTGTTGTTTGAGATGAGAGTGGAGGGGGCGGGTTTGAGAGGTTTAAGGAGGTAGTAGGTAGCAGAGAAAATGAGCCTAAGATTATCTTTGCCCTTCAGAAAGCTCCTAGATTAATGGACTGTTTGACAAAGGAAGGTGAGGCCTGTTGGAGCTTGATGTGGTCACACCAGGTCTGGCGATAGATTTTAATTGGACTGAAGGTGAGGTCTATATTCTGGCGACGACAGGGATGGAAAGGTTTTGCCTGGAATGAATGCATCAAAGATGGAGGTGAGGAATGCTTGATCAAATCAATAACTAAAACGGTGTTGTGGTGGATTGAGTGCGAAAGGCTAGGCATTTTAGAGTTTGAGAATGCAGTTGTAAAAGACTTGGGGGAGAGTTTAGGGGTTGAAGGAGGGTAATGCGATATGGGTACGAAGGAATACAAGGAAGTGGTCAAAGATAGCCTTGGTGATGATTGAAACAATAGGTGTAGAGAGACCATGGGAGGTACTGAGGTTTAGGATGGCCATGTATATGGGTGGGAGAGTTTATATGGAGGGAGAGGTTTAGAAAGGAGGGCCAGATTTGATGAAAGTGTACATCATTGATGTTACTAAATCATATTAAGGGTAACACATTGGTATATTACTGTTTAATGCACCATCAGCAGTGCAGAGGCACAGTCACATACTAAGGGGGAAAAATTCAGTTGGTTAGCGCCTCCAGTTAGCGCCTGGTGGGGGTGCTGATGCAGTAGTGCCGGGGCGAGACAAATCCAGCGACACATGCCATATCTGGCTCCCCCGCCACCACCCCCCGGTAGCGCGCTGCTACAAGATACCACGGGGACCTCAGCGGTAGGCAGATCGTGAAGTCAATGAGCATACAACGCTCTGCAAAATTCATTGTCAGCCCCGGTCTTAGTGCTGAGCCCCGACAGTGATAGGGAGAGGAGGCATCAAGCAGGCGGATGCCAGCTCCAGAGGCGCTACTTAAAGGGATCATGAGTAATGAGTCGCAGCTGTCATGTTAGTGCTGTTTCACTGCTTCCTTGTCAGCTTGACATTGAATTAAACTGTTGCACAGTCATTTAAAGGTTGTTTAGTATCCGGACTGTTGTGGCCACTAACAATTAGTTACATTTATTCTCACAACATATCAAAGTGCTACACTTGGTTACATTAATGGGGGCTGTACTGGCAGTCAACCTCACCCTCCAGGATCTACGGCGGAGGGAGCTGTTGTATCTATGCTTTAATACGTTCAATCAAGCATGTAGATACGTCGAATTAAATCAGAGTCAGGCAGACAGGCTTATAACTGTAATCTTTACTTTATTCCTAAAATGGCTGACTGCAGCTTTCCCGGGTAATTCCCATAATGCAATGCACATTGCATTCCCGTATTAACTGGTGTTAAACTCGCACATTACATTACTGTATTGACTGGTGTCAAACTCGCAATCAATACACGACAGGAGCGGAGGCAGCTCTCAAGATTGGAGCATGTGGCCAGAGGGAGAAGAAGGGCCATAAGTGCTCTCAACATGAGGCCTACCCTCCGAGGGTATTCCGAGAGCACTTCTCCTACCTCCAATGAAGTGAGGAGCAGTGTATTAGAAGGCTCCGCTGCAGCAAGGAGGTGGTCACAGAACTCTGCCACCTCCTGCAACCAGACTGCGAGCCTCAGATCAGGACGATCACGGCTCAAGGTCACCGTCGCGCTCAATTTCTTCGCCAATTATCCTTCCAGTTTACAACAGGAGAAATCGCTAACATCATCGTCCATCGCTGCATTCGGGAGGTCACGGTGGCTCTACAGTAGGAGAAGGGAGTACATTTCCTTCCCCATCACCAGAGAGAAGCAGGATGAACATGCATGTGGCTTTGTCAGGATAGCGGGATTCCCCATGGTGCAGGGCGCCATTGACTGCACCAACGTGGCTTTGCGGGCACCGCATAACAATCCTGAGATCTTCCATAACCGCAAAGGCTACCACTCACTCAATGTGCAGTTGGTGTGCGACCATAGATAGCGAATCCTCAATGTGAATGCCTGCTATCCTGGCAGCAGCCACAATGCCTTCATCCTGCACCAGAGTGCTCGCACTCTTCCAGCCACCACGTCAAGCTCACGACTGACTGGTCAGAGACAAGGGGTATCCACTCTCCACCTGGCTCATGACTCCTCTCCGCAACCCCAACACTCCTGTCCAGCAGTCATATAATGAGAGCCATGCTGCCACCAGGAACATCACCAAGCAGACCATCGGGGTATTCAAGCAATGGTTCTGCTGCCTTGACCGCTCGGGAGGAGCCCTCCAGTACTTGGCTGAGCAGGTGTCCCATTTCATGGTGGTCTGCTGCATGTTCCACGACTTTGCCATCATGAGGGCCCAGCCCTTGCCACCAGGGATTGTGGGACCACCTCAGAAGGAGGAAGATGGAGAGGACGAGGAGGAGAACGAGGAGGAATAGGAGCGAGGGAGGAGGCAGCCACTCAATCGGCCTTCTGGCAGGGCAGTCCGTGACCACCTTATCAGACTGCGGTTCCAATAAATTAAACCCCACATCCCCGTCACTCACCACATCCCCATCATTCCATCCCTGTCGCAGGCCATATGACCGCGCCAAGCTGAAATGAGAGACACCACAAAATAATCCAAACTGAATTAATAAATTTATCAATAATCAGTGAACACATATTTACAACAACAATATTACCTATTCACCCTTGTGCAATCTCTTAATGCCTGTCACTACTGTTTCTTTGCCTACTATAGTACGATGAAATGTTAGCCCAGAGGCTGCAGCAGGGCTGGTGGAAGGCTGCGGAGTGTCTGTGCAGGAGACTTCAGATGGCCTTGCAGGATGCCCTTGACCAGCTCTGGGTCTGTAAGGTCTGGCTATAGACTGCACCACCTCAGCATGGGCGGCAGCAGTCTGGGCTGGCTGGATGACAGGCAGCGAGAAGGACAATGGTGGAGCACGAATGCTGTCATCCGGAGAGAGGACAGCAGGTTCCTGCTCCACTGACCCACTGCCACTGCCCCGGGGCAGCACCTCAGCATCCCTAGCAATCCATTGCAGCAGCTGTCCTGCCGCGACACCGTGAAAGCCCTGGTCGATGGTGGTAGACCCAGCCACGATGGCATCAGTCAGAGCCTGCGTTGCATCAAGCTGAGACTGCATGAGAGCAGTCTGAGATTGAATGTCACCAAGCATAGACTGCGTTACAGCACTAAGACATTGCGTTGCTTCCAACTGTGCCGCAATGGAAGCTGCCAGATCACCCATTACACATGGCATCAGGTCTGGGTCGCCACGGTCTCTCTTGGAGTCCACCATCCTTTGCAGGCTGGAAATGATAGGCTCCATGGTGTGCGCAGAGCTCTGTGCAATGTTGGAGGCGGACTCCTCCACGCTCCTTACCATTGCCGAGAGGCTCTTGGGCACCCTTGCCATTGCACCTATCATCTCCATGCTCATCGCCCTTCTTCTAAAGGCTTCCCCATCGAGGTCCTCATCTGAGTCCTGTGCAGCAGAACTCATGCCCGAACCTGCCCTCTGGGAGCTGACTCCCGAGCTACCCTTTCCCCCTGGCCTTGCTGCAGCCTGCTCATTCCCGGTGCATCACCCTGTGCAGATCCTGCTACTATACTAGCCTCTAAAGAACGCATAGTGCCAGTATCTGAGCTGGTGCCTGTGGGTGAGACATGCAGTGATGCGGTATGATCTTCCTCCTCCTCTTCTCCCGCCTCGCTCTCAACAGTGCCTTCAGGGACAGGCTGCTCAGGTACTTGCTCATTATCTGTTTTATATGTTTTAATGGGGCTAAAAAATAAACTTACCTTATTGGACAGGGTTTTTAATGTATAAATGAGTGATAAAATTTTATTTTTCTATCTTTTTTAAACTCTTATATTGGTAAAAGCAGGCCAGACGTAAGAATTTCACGGGCATTCAGTGGGCAGAAGTTGGGCAAATAGCGCAACTCTCCACCCGCAGAGGCCCTTCTCCCAGGGATATGGAGGATCTGTCAAGAAGATCGCAACTTCTGGGTTTTTGCGCAAGTGCTTCGCATGCCTGAACCTGGAACCTACGCACCTGTAGGGGTCGCAAAGTACGGCCCATTATTCTTCAAAGTAGAAAGAACTCGGTGGGTTTTATTCTGTGTGTAGTTCTTGCATAATTGAGAAGGAAAATGCCATTAGCCACTTCTTGCATTAAGCTGTGTGAAACTATAGCAATGCTATGTTCTAAATAAAATGCCTTTAGGACTGGTAACTTTAAGAATCTTTAACATTATTAAAGTGACTCGCTTGACAATTTCACAAGATACTTACGGATGAGGAAGACCATGCAGCCCATCTTAATAAACTATTCAGAACAATCATACACTCATTCCATAATAACCCTCCACTGGTAATGGTAATAACAATGTGGATTTAACAACCAGTGTAATGTAATACTGGTTTGATATCAGATATTCCATATATTTGTACTGTATACATTAGGCATGCAATACTATGTCGACTCATAACATACAGATACAAAATTAAGTAATCTTATATGGAAACTGTGGGTTTCACTGCAAGAATTATATTTTACATTTCCAACCATGAAAATATAAAAATTCAACCAAAAATGCACAACTAAAAAGATAATGCAAATTAGAAAGAAAGACTTGCATTTATATAGCGCCTCTCATGACCACCGGATGTCTCAAAGCGCTTTACAGTCAATGAAGTACTTTTGAAGTGGAGTCACTGTTGTAATGTGGGAAATGCGGCAGCCAATTTGAGCACAGCAAGGTCCCACAAACAGCAATGTGATAATGACCAGATAATTTGTTTGTGATGTTGGTTGAGGGATAAATATTGACCAGGACACCGGGGATAACTCCCCTACTCTTCTTCGATATAGTGCCATGGGATCTTTTATGTCCACCTGAGAGAGCAGATGGAACCTTGGTTTAACGGCTCATCCGAAACTCAGTATATAGACTGATACATTACTGTTGATAGTTGGAGTCATTTGAAAAAGATAACTTTGGAAAAATGAATGGGACAGTACTGTTATTCCATGCTACTAGGGAGCACCAATCAAAGAATCGGGCTACATTGTTGTAGCACTATCTCTATCTCACATTCCCTGTGCCATGTCTCTGTTGCAAGTGCATGATTGCAAAATCACACCTCAAGTCCACACATAATTGTAATGATCAGTAACCTGTCATTCTAGAATGGTACACTAGGCGGAGCTGTATGTTGCTGTATGTTTAGCTGTATGTATATAAGAGGGGGCTACCCACGATGCACTAGGCTACCCAGAAGGCAGTAGTCAAAATGGATGCTGTACAAGTCCACATGGCATGAATAAAGTGACTAGCTAGAAGTTACCTGTTCATAATGAAAACGACTAGTTATTAATGAACATAACATGGTACCAGGATTGGTAAAATCTGCTGAATATTGTGAAACGTGACATGGAGAATTTGAAGCCACCGGAGGGTTTGAAACTCACGGGGAATGTTGACTGCAATTGGCAGACCTTCAAACAACAATTCAAACTCTACATTGCTGCCATCGGGTTCGGTACGATGCCAGATGCAAGGAAAATAGCGTTACTGTTTACGGTTGCAGGCCCACAGGCGATGGAGGTATTTAATACATTTGTTTTTGATCAAGAGGAGAACAGAAAAAAACTGGACGATGTGCGAAAGAAATTTGATACACATTGTTCTCCCAAAAAGAATGAGACCTATGAGAGATACATGTTCTGTTCATGGACACAGCAGCAAAATGAGAATTTTGATAGCTTTGTGACTGATCTGAAACTGAAAGCACAGACATGTAATTTCTCTGAGCTGAAATCATCCATGATTCATGGCCAGATTGTGTTTGGTATTCATGATAAAAAGGTCAGGGAACGTTTGTTGAGAGAAACCGAACTAACATTGGAAAAAGCTGTGAAAATATGCCAAGCCAGTGAGCTAGCTCAAAAGCACGCAAAGACTTTCAGTGAAATTAATAATGATGCGACTGTAATGAGTGACTGTGCTGTGTCCTACAAGGGGAAGAAACGTGGGCAGAACAGAAATGCAAAGCAATCGGAGGAAGGAATTTTTAATTGTAAACGCTGTGGTTACAAACACCAGTCACGACAATGCCCAGCATTTGGAAAAATGTGCACAAAATGTAATGGAAAGAATCACTTTGCCAAACAATGCTTTTCAAAAGTAAAAACTAAGAAAGGGCAACAAGTCCTAGTTAATGTGATTGAGGACAGTGATTTAAGTGAGACATTTTCTGTAGGAATGGTGTCACGTGACAATATAGAAAAGGATACAGAAAATGTGCAGCCCTCAGGAATGGACAATGCTGAACATAAAGTTAATGCAGTAAAAGAGGACAAATGGATAATGCCACTGCAGGTAAATGGAGCATTAGTTACATTGAAACTAGACACTGGGGCAAAAGCAAACTTAATCAGTATGAGTGACATTAAATATATGAAAGAAAAGCCCAAAATACAGAAAAACGACCAGTTATTAATGAACATAACAATAATAAATTTACTTTTCCTTTGGTAGAAACAGTTTATAGAGTCACATTACAGTACTTACAGGAAACTCTTGTTTAAATGGCACCTAAATATCAGGAATTCTCTATTAACCGGCAAAATTCATACCCCGAAAACAACACCTCAATAACCGGAAATGTTACCGAGTCTGAGTCTCCCGCGGTGGCCGAGTTAGTCAGTGGGGGTGGTTCTCCAAACTGCCACTACTCGGCTTCTTGGCGCTGTCGGAAGTCCGAACACCTCAATAACAGGAGTCTGACTCTCCCGCGCTGCCGGTAGTCTCTTCTGATCCGCCATTTTTCTGTGTGTCTCTTCATCTTTATCATGAATTATCTCCCCCATCTTGCATTATGGAATTCCCAAAAGTTGGTCCAAGCAAAAGGAAGAGAATGGTGTTAACTTTAAAACAGAAAATTGAGATATGCCAATGACTAGAAAGGGGAGAGAAGCGTATCTACATTATGAATGAATTCAAAATTGGTTCGTCAACAATCTACGACATCAAATCGCAGAAGGATAAGCTGCTCAAGTTTTATTCAAGCTCGGAGACATCTAAGAGTGTAGAGAAATGGCGTACACTTTGTAAGCCTAAGCTTGAAGAGCTGGATACCGTGCTTTATGAGTGGTTTTCTCTTAAGCATTCAGAGGGTGTTCCACTTTCCGGACCCATGCTAATCGAGAAAGTGAAGGATTTCTACGTAAAGATGGAGCTCACTGACAAGTGTGCTTTCTCCGAGGGTTGGCTAACGTGCTTCAAGTTACGGCACGGGATATGACGACTTGATATTTCCGGGGAGAAGAAATCAGCTGATCACGATGCTGCAGAAGAATACTGCGATTATTTCAATCGGATTGTGCAGCAACATGACTTGTCGCCAGCACAAATATACAATGCTGATGAAACTGGCTTATTTTGGAGGTTTTTGCCAGAATCAATGCTTGCTGGGGCTAGTGAAACTAATGCTTCAGGTTACAAGAAAAATAAAGATTGTGTAACCGTGCTAAAATGTGCAAACGCTGCTGGATCACATCGGGTTGAACATCTTATTATTGGGAAGTATAAAAATCCCCGTGCATTTAAAAATGTGAGGCACTTACCTGTTGAGTACAAAGCTCAAAGAAATGCTTGGATGGATAAGGAAATCTTTTTGTATTGGCTCCATCATATTTTTGTTCCATCTGCGAGGGAACATTTACATAAAATAGGGAAACCTGAAGATAGCAAATGCATTTTATTGCTTGATAATTGTAGAGCCCATCTGCATGAATCCAAGTTGGTTTCGGGAAATATTTTCACCATTTATTTGTCACCAAATATGACTTTTCTCATGCAACCCATGGACCAGGGCGTTATCCAAAATCTCAAGTGTCATTACAAGAAAGACTTCCTACGTAAACTGATAAGCCAATATGACAATATTCACGCATTTCAGAAGCAATACAATCTTAAAGATGCCATATTTAATGTTGCATGTTCCTAGAACCTGGTGAAAGGTCACACTTTGAGGCAAGCCTGGCGCAAATTGTGGCCTTCTGTAATTTTTTAAAATTCATTGATGGGATGTGGGCATCGCTGGCTAGGCCTGCATTTAGTGCCCATCCCTAATTGCCCTTGAGAAGATGGTGGTGAGCTGCCTTCTTGAACCGCTGCAGTCCACATGGTGTAGGTACACCCACAATGCTGTTAGGAAGAGAGTTCCAGGGTTTTGGCCCAGCGACAGTGAAGGAACGGCGATACAGGTCCAAGTCAGGATGGTGTGTGGCTTGGAGGGGAACTTGTAGGTGGTGATGTTCCCATGCGTCTGCTGCCCTCGTCCTTCTAAGTGGTAGAGGTCGCGGGTTTGGAAGGTGCTGTTGAAGGAGCTTTGGCGAGTTGCTGCAGTGCATCTTGTAGATAGTACACACTGCAGCCACAGTGCGCCGGTGGTGGAGGGAGTGAATGTTGAAGGTGGTGGATGGAGTGCCAATCAAGCGGGCTGCTTTATCCTGAATGGTGTCGAGCTTCTTGAGTGTTGTTGGAGCTGCACTCATCCAGGCAAGTGGAGAGTATTCCATCACACTCCTGACTTGTGCCTTGTAGATGGTGGAAAGGCTTTGGGGAATCAGAAGGTGAGACACTCACTGCAGAATTCCCAGCCTCTTGCCTGTTCTTATAGCCACAGTATTTATATGGCTGGTCCAGTTCAGTTTCTGATCAATGGTAACCCCCAGGATGTTGATAGTGGGGGATTCAGCGATGGTAATGCCATTGAATGTCAAGGGGAGATGGTTAGAGTCTCACTTGTTGGAGATGGTCATTGCCTGGCACTTGTGTGGTGCGAATGTTACTTGCCACTTGTCAGCCCAAGTCTGAATGTTGTCCAGGTCTTGCTGCATATGGACACGGACTGCGTCAGTATCTGACGAGTCTCGAATGGTGCTGAACAGTGTGCAATCATCAGCGAACAGCCCCACTTCTGACCTTATGATGAAGGGAAGGTCATTGATGAAACAGCTGAAGATGGTTGGGCCTAGGACACTGCCCTGAGGAACTCCTGCAGTGATGTCATGTGATTGAGATGAATGACCTCCAACAACCACAGCCAACTTCCTTTGTGCTAGGTATGATTCCAACCAATGGAGAGTTTTCCCCTTGATTCCCATTGACTTCAGTTTTGCTAGGGCTCCTTGATGCCACACTCGATCAGAGGAGGAATTTCATGGGTTCAATGTTCGTCCCAAGAAGAGTACAGTAATGGAAATGGTGAAAAATGTAGGCCCAGCAAACCCTCTACGTAACCTCAGTGAAAGTGATATTGAGCAGTGGGTTGATGCAGATAGAGAAGTTGCTGTTGTGCATATGCTAAGAGATGATGAAATAATTGAGACTGTTTTGAATCCAAAGAAAGAAAAGGAAAGTGAGATGGAAAGTGAAGAGGATGAGATTTCTGAAGAGAAGAAGATTTCTTGGGCTAAAGCTGCAGAAGGATTTGCTTTAATCCTCCAATTTGCTGAAAGGCAGCCTTGCTACCCTGCCCAAGAAGTTATGCAACTCCATATTCTGCATTCCACCTTTCTACAAAAAAGGCAAGAGTCCACTAAGCAAGCAGACATCTGGGACATGTTTAAGAAAGCTTCCAAAAGAGTTGAAGCAGTGGAAGTGCCTGAAGAATCTGTTGAAGTGCATAATCCTGATGACCCAGCTGACATGGATATTCCTAATGAACCAGCTGACTTGGAATAGTACTGTATAAGTTTTGTTTTACTGTTAAGTAATTAAAGAGTTATGGATTACCCTCAACTAGCAGTACTGTACTTAATCAAGCATCTTCCACTATCCATTTAACACAACATTCTGTAGGTGAGTACTCAATTACTGTATACTACACATTTCTTGATTTTTTTATTTTTGTTTGTTAAAAATAGCCTTGGTAGATAACTCTCTCCATCATCCGGAATTTTTAATCAACCGACACCATCCCGGTCCCGTTGGTGCCGGATACCAAAAAGTTTCCTGTACTTTGAAAAAAGTGTTTGACAAATATTTTTGTTTTGCAAAGGAGGAGACTCTTGTTATTTTAATCAGAATGGGGGAGAAATTTATTCAGACACATTTTTGGGCACAAAATGGTTGGCGTGCTCGAAACATGCACCAGAAGACTGAGACCCGAGGCTCATCCAAAATTGGGCTTTGGGCCTCATCTGTATAAATCTAGTGAGCTGCGGACACTAATTGGGCATCCATAGGCAGGTCGCCGATTAGCTGTGGACGAATTTGTGCCAGCTACAACCCCGGCAGCATCCCTGAGGTAGGTCTGGGGGAGGTGGAGGCGAACAGAAGGCGAGCACACCTGCTCGTCCTGGATCCACATTAAGGTAAGTGACAAAAATATTTACTTACCTTGCCTTTGAATTCTTCCAGTGGTCCCTTTAAGGGTAGCTGGTTAAGCTGCTGTAGAGCTGGAACTGGTAGTGGAAACTTGTGTAGCACAAGCTCCACCTAGTTTTTGACCAATTTCAGAGCAGCATCCTAAATAGGTATTGGCCCCTCATTAGCATATGGAAGGGACCAAATGCCTCTTTAAGGTGGCCACCAGAGCTGCCTGCATATCGCCCGAGCCAATCTGGCATCACATGTATTTCAGGAGCCCTTGGGGACGCAGGACATAGCCCTGGGAAATTGGACCTTTTTCCCCTTTTTATCGCGCCCAAGAAACAGGCAAAACTAGGTCCACTTTCACCCCCAATGATCCTTGATTGTTGTAATTATGCATGTTGACATTATCCGTATCATTCCATCATATATTTGCATACTTTAGAGAACAACTTTTCTAAGCTCATCACCTATGATGGACAAACTGTTGTCTCAGTTAGATTGCAGTGGGACTCCGGTAAACATCAGAAACCGCCCTCCAGGTCTTGCACTACCTGTGAGCAAAATGGAGATCAATTCAGTATTAAATATTACTTAATGGTATACCTGATGGGTCAGCAATGGTTAAACCAGTGAACATCCAAGCAATACAGACCAGGGATGCCTAAGATTTGATCGTTAGTCTCTCAAGATTTTAGATGAGTTGGCAGTCAGGTTATTGCAATTTAATTGAGTACCTTTTTTAAAGAAGACAGATTATTGTAACAATATGGAAATTGGGTCTATTTAATAGCTGCAAAATGTGAGCATTAATCACTTGCACTTGACGCCTCCTCAGATGGCTCCTGTTGACATCAGTAACTTAATGTATGCGGAATTGTAAACCTTAAAATAAAAGTCATAATTATTTCTGCACACAGGCTAATTCTAGTTGGATCAGTTTAAAGATTTGAACTGGTCTTGGCAGCACTATTTGAACTATTGAGATTAAATAGAAAAGGCTCATATTGCTTCAGGAAACCTTGATTCATTTGCATGGATTGAATCTTGTTAGACCAGTAAGATACCTGATTTTGTTGAGTTTTGGGGATTCAGATTTTTAAGTTGACATATTTGTGGTGATTTCCCTGGGTCTGCGCCCAGGAACACTGGATCCCATGGGTGCAGTGAATATCTCAAAATTGGGCAGGTTGGACCGCACAACTATAAAGGAACCTACAACAACAACAACTTGTATTTATATAGCGCCTTTAACATAGTAAAACGTCCCAAGGCACTGCACAGGAGTATTTTAAGGCAAAAAATTTGACACCGATCCATATAAGGATAAATTAGGGCAGGTGACCAAAAGCTTGGTCAAAGAGGTAGGTTTTAAGGAACGTCTTAAAGGAGGAACATAAGAACATAAGAAATAGGAGCAGGAATAGGCCACTTGGCCCTTTGAGCCTGCTCCGCCATTCAATAAGATCATGGCTGATCTTGGGCTCAAAGCCACTTCCCAGTCCACTCCCCATAACCCTTCACTCCCTTATCTTGCAAAAATTTGTCTATCTCCACCTTAAATGTATTTAATGACCCAGCCGCCACAGCTCTCTGGGGCAGAGAATTCCACAGATTTACGACCCTCTGAGAGAAGAAGTTCCTCCTCATCTCAGTTCTAAAAGGGCGACCCTTTATTCTGAGACTGTGCCCCCAAGTTCTAGATTTCCCCATGAGGGGAAACATCCTCTCTGCATTTACCCTGTCGAGCCCCCTCAGTATCTTATATGTTTCGATAAGATCACCTCTCATTCTTCTAAATTCCAATGAGTATAGGCCCAGCCTGCTCAACCTTTCCTCATAAGTCAAACCCCTCATCTCTGGAATTAACCTAGTGAATCGTCTCTGAACTGCCTCCAATGCAAGTATATGTTTCCAAAATTGTACGCAGTACTCCAGGTGTGGTCTCACCGATTTGTGTTTCATGCACAAGGACCCCCAGGTCCCTCTGAACTGTAGCATTTTGTAATCTCTCTCCATTTAAATAATAGTTTGCTTTTTTATTTTTCCTGCCAAAGTGGATAACCTTGCACTTTCCCACATTATACTCCATCTGCCAAATGTTTGTCCACTCACCTAGCCTGTCTATATCCCTTTGCAGGTTCTTTGAGTCCTCTGCACAACTTGCTTTTCCACCCATCTTTGTATCATCCGCAAACTTGGCTACAGTACACTCGATCCCTTCATCCAAGTCATTAATGTAGATTGTAAATAGTTGGGGCCTCAGCTCCGATCCTTGTGGCACCCCACTAGTTACCGTTTGCCAACCCGAAAATGACCCATTTATCCCGACACTCTGCTTTCTGTTAGTTAGCCAATTCTCTATCCATGCTAAAATATTACCCTCAACTCTGTGAGCTCTTATCTTATGCAGTAACTTTTTATGTGGCACCTTATCGAATGCCTTCTGGAAATCCAAATACACCACATCCACTGGCACACCCTTGTCCATCCTACTTGTTACATCCTCAAAGAACTCCAGCAAATTTGTTAAACATGATTTCCCTTTCCTAAAGCCATGCTGACTCTGTTTGACTGCAGTATGTTTTTCTAAATGCCCTGCTACTGCTTCCTTAATGAAGGACTCCAGCGACAGATGTTAGGCTAACTGGTCTGTAGTTTCCTGCTTCCTGTCTCCCTCCTTTCTTAAATAGCGGTGTTACATTAGCAGTTTTCCAATCTGCTGGGACCTCTCCAGAGTTCAGGGAATTTTGGTATATTGCAACCAATGCGTCCACTATCTCTGCAGCCACTTCTTTTAAGACCCTGGGATGCAGGCCATCTGGTCCAGGGGACTTGTCGTCTTTTAGTCCCATTATTTTACCGAGTACTATTTCCTTAGTGATAGTGATTGTCTTTAGTTCCCCGTTCCCTGTGGCCCCTTGATTATCCATTATTGGGATGTTGTTAGTGTCTTCTACAGTGAAGACAGATGCAAAATATTTGTTCAGAGTCTCTGCCATTTCCCTGTTCCCCATTATTAATTCTCCAGCCTCATCCTCTAAGGGACCAATGTTTACTTTAGCTACCCTGTTCCTTTTAATATACCTGTAGAAGCTCTTACTATCTGTTTTAATGTTTCTTGCCAGTTTACTCTCATAATTCATCTCTCTCTCTATTATTTTTTTCGTCATCCTTTGCTGGTTTTTAAAAATTTCCCAATCCTCTGGTCTCCCACCAATCTTGGCAACATTGTATGCCTTCGTTTTCAATTTGATACTATCCTTTACTTCCTTAGTTAGCCACGGATGGTGCTCCCTTCTCTTAAAATCTATCTTTCTCCTTGGAATATATTTTTGTTGAGAGTTATGAAATATCTCCTTAAATGTCCACCACTGCATTTCAACTTTCTTACCCTTTAATTTGTTTTTCCAGTCCACTTTAGCCAGTTCTGCCCTCATGCCATTATAATTGCTTTTGTTTAAGACCAGGACACTGGTTTGGGATACAACTTTCTCACCCTCCAACTGAATTTGAAATTCAACCGGGCTATGATCACTCTTTCCTAGAGGATCCTTTACTTTGAGATAATTTATTAATTCTGTCTCATTACATAGTACCAGATCCAAGATAGCCTGCTCCCTGGTTGGTTCCATTACATACTGTTCTAGGAAAACATCCCGGATGCACTCTATGAACTCCTCCACCAGGCTACCATGGCCAATTTGATTTGTCCAATCTATATGGAGATTAAAATCACCCATGATTATTACCGTACCTTTTTTACAGGCCTCCATTTTTTGTTGATTTATGCTCTGTCCAACAGCATTGCTACTGTTCAGGGGCCTGTAGACTACACCTACCAGAGACTTTTTCCCCTTATTATATTTTATCTCCACCCAAACCGATTCTACATCTTGATCTCCTGAGCCAATGTCACTTCTCACCACTGCACTGATCCCACCTTTTACCAACAAAGCCACCCCACCTCCCTTTCCTTTCTTTCTATCCTACCAAATTATCATATACCCTGGAATATTCAGTTCCCAACCCTGGTCGCCTTGCAACCACGTCTCTGTAATGGCGATCAGATCATACCCATTTGTATTTATTTGTCCCGTCAACTCATTTATCTTGTTACGAATGCTGCGTGCATTCAGATATAAAGCTTTTAACTTTGTCTTTTTACCATTTTTCCTTGTTTTGGCCTTTTTTTCTGTTACACTCTTATTTTTAAACATTCTGTCCCTTCCTGTCACACTCTGGTTATTATTTCCCCTATCTCTAGCCTGCTCTATT
This sequence comes from Somniosus microcephalus, assembly GCF_052327205.1. NCBI lineage: Eukaryota > Metazoa > Chordata > Chondrichthyes > Squaliformes > Somniosidae > Somniosus > Somniosus microcephalus. The sequence continues at coordinate 287,566,219 of NC_140989.1, forward strand.
GCTTTCTCATTTCTCATTGACTTTTTATTTTCCCGCTCAGCTGGATCCTCCCCCCACTATTTAGTTTAAAGCCCTCTCTATAACCCTAGTTATTCGATTTGCCAGGACTCTAGCCCCAGCATTGTTCAAGTGAAGCCCGTCCAAACGGAACAGCGCCCTCTTATCCCAGTACTGGTGCCAGTGTCCCACAAATCGAAACCCATTTCTCCCACACCAGTCTTTGAGCCACTCATTCATTTCTCTGATCTTATTTACCTAATGCAAATTTGCTCATGGCTCAGGTAGTAATCCAGAGATTATTACCATTGTGGTTCTGCTTTTTAATTTAGCCCCTAGCTGCTCATACTCTCTCAGCAGAACCTCTTTCTTTGTCCTACCTATGTCATTGGTTCCTACGTAGACTATGACAACTGGATCTTCCCCCTCCTAAGTTTCTCTCCAGCCCAGAGGAGATGTCCTTAACCCTGGCACCAGGCAGGCAACACAGCCTTCGGGACTCACGCTCTCGGCTGCAGAGAACAGTATCTATCCCCCTCACTGTACTGTCCCCAATCACTACAACATTTCTTTTTGCTCCCCCCACTTGAATGGCTCCCTGTACCACGGTGCTGTGGTCAATTTGCTCATCCTTCCTACAGTCCCTGGCCTCGTCCACGCAGGGAGCAAGAATCTCGTACCTGTTGAACAAGGCCAAGGGCTGAGGTTCCTCCACCACTACCTCCTGGATCCCAATACCTGCCTCGCTTGTAGTCACACCCTCCTGTCCCTGACCATGGGCCAAATTGGAAGTAATTATTCTAGTGGGTGTGACTGCCTCCTGGAACATAGTGTCCAGGTAACACTCCCCCTCCCTAATGTGTCGCAGTGTCTGAACCTCGGACTCCAGCTCATCAACTTTGAGCCGAAGTTCCTCGAGCAGCCAACATTTGCTGCAGATGTGGTCGCCCTGGACCTCAATGGTATCCATGAGCTCCCACATGCAACAACAACATCACATTGCCTGGTCTCTCATCTCAATTAATTAATTAGTTTTAAAATCTGGAACACTTATATCTTTTAATCTACACCAAGGCACTTAAATTTAGACACTCAAGTTTGGGAAAAAAAGCGAGAAATACTCACCAACCAATCACTTACCTGCTTTCTGGTGACATCATACTTCGTTAACTTTTTACTTCTTTACACTCACCGGTCCGTTGTATCTCAGCGTCTCCCGCTGCTTTTGAACTCTCCCGGGTTTTGGCGCTCACGCTCTGCTCCCGCTGCTTTTGAACTCTCCCGGGTTTTGGCGCTCACGCTTTGCGCCCGCTGCTTTTGAACTCTCCCGGGTTTTGGCGCTCATGCTCTGTGCCCGCTGCAGGTCAGGCAGCATCTGTGGAGAGAGAAACAGAGTTAACATTTCAGGTCGATGACCCTTCGTCAGAACTGGAAATAGAGGTAGCGAGGTGGACAGGTTTAGGCAGGTAATTCCAGAGCTTAGGGCCTAGGCAACAGAAGGCACGGCCACCAAAGGTTGAGCGATTATAATCAGAGATACTCAAGAGGGCAGAATTAGAGGAGCGCAGATATCTCGGGCTGGGGGGGGCGGTGTTGTGGGGCTGAAGGAGATAAGAGATAGGAAGGGGCGAGGCCATGGAGGGATTTGAAAACAAGGATGAGAATTTTGAAATCAAGTCACTGCTTAACCAGGAGCTAATGTAGGTCAGCGAGCACAGTGGTGATGGATGAATGGGACTTGGTGCGAGTTAGGACACGGGCAGCCAAATTTTGGATGACCTAAAGTTTACGTAGGGTAGAATGTGGGAGGCCAGCCAGGAGTGCGTTGGAATAGTCAAATGTAGAAGTAACAAAGGCATGGATGAGGGTTTCAGCAGCGGTTGAGCTGAGGCAAGGACGGAGGCGGGCGATGTTACAGAGGTGGAAGTAGGCGGTCTTTGTTATGCTGTGTATATGTGGCTGGAAGCTCATTTCCGGGTCAAATATGACACCAAGGTTGCGAACAGTGTGGTTCAGCCTCAGACAGATGGTAGAGAGACGGATGGAGTCAGTGGCTAGGGAACGGAGTTTGTGACGGGGACTGAAAACAATGGCTTCGATCTTCCCAATATTTAATTGGAGAAAATCTTTGCTCATCCAGAACTGTATGTCGGACAAGCAGTCTGACAATTTAAACACCGTGGACGGGTTGAGAGAAGAGGTAGTGAAGTAGAGCTGGGTGTCATCAGCGTACATGTGGAAACTGACGCTGTGTTTTTGGATGATGTCGCCAAGGGGCAACATGCAGATGAGAAATAGGAGGGGCCAAGGATAGATCCTTGGGGGACACCAGAGGTAATGATGCGGGAGTGGGAAGAGAAGCCATTGCAGGTGATTCTCTGGTTACGATTAGATAGATAAGAATGGAACTAGGCGAGTGCAGTCCCTCCCAGCTGGACGACGGTGGAGAGGCGTTGGAGAAGGATGGAGTGGTCAAACTTGTCAAAGGCTGCAGACAAATCAAGAAGGATGAGGAGGGTTAGTTTACCTTTGTCACAGTCACAAAGGATGTTATTTGTGACTTTGATGAGAGCTATTAGGGTACTGTGGCAAGGGTGGAATCCTGATTGGAGGGATTCGAACATGGAATTGTGGGAAAGATGGGCACGGATTTGGGAGGCAACAGCATGTTCAAGGACTTTGGAGAGAAAAGGGAGGTTGGAGATGGGGCAGTAGTTTGCAAGGATGGAGGGATCAAGGTTTTTTTGAGGAGAGGGGTGATGATGGCAGATTTGAGGGAGAGGGGGACAGTATCTGAAGAGAGAGAACCATTAACAATATCAGCTAGAAAAGGAAATTGGGTGGTCGGCAGTTTGGTGGGAATAGGGTCGAGGGAGCAGGAGGTGGGTCTCATAGACAAGATGAGCGCAGAGAGATCATGAGGGGAGATTGGAGAGATACTGGAGAAGGATGTGAGTTCAGGGCTAGGGCAGGGGGGAACGTTAGAGGAAGTTTTCCCCAGTGGGCTAGGAGAAGGAAGGGAAGTGGCAGAGGCAGCTGAATGGATAGTCTCAATTTTAGAGACAAAAGTCCATGAGCTCCTCACACTTGTTATCAGAGGTGAGGGTGGACCTACTCGATTTCCCTTCCATTTACAGGCATACGTTCTGATATTCGCTGCACCCAGGTGATCAAGTGTGCCTGGCCGCAGACCCAGGGAAAACTCCCCATATAGTTTATTTTACTTACCTTGTCAAAACTTTGTAATAAAATTCAAAATAGAATAAGTTAACCTGTGGTATTTAAAAGTTCCGTCTTTTATAAGTCTTCAACAATGTTTCATGTGTACGAATTGGAAAATGGGTTTGAAACCCGAGCCCATGTTATATGCTGGCATGCAATATAAATACAGGTTAAGCGTTCAAAATCCAGAGATCCGGAATCCAGACTCCGGGACGATTGGTGGCAGAGTCATCCGGAATCCGTAAAATGTTCCAGAATCCGGACACCCTGTCAAACCGCAACCTGGGCCCAGGCATTTCTGGACTCGGAACGTGTTTCTGATGTCCTGGTCGCCTTATCTGAGGAAGGATGTCCTTGCCATGGAAGGAGTGCAGCGAAGATTCACCAGGCTGATACCTGGGATGGCAGGAATGATGTATGAGGAGAGATTGGGTCGATTGGGCTTGTACTCGCTGGAGTTTAGAAGAATTCTAACAGGACTAGACAGACTAGATGCTGGAAGGATGTTCCCGATGGCGGGGGAGTCCAGAACCAGGGGTCACAGTCTAAGGATAAGGGGTAAGCCATTTAGGACAGAGATGAGGAGGAATTTCTTCACCCAGAGAGTGGTGAACCTGTGGAATTCTCTGCCAAAAAAGGCAGTAGAGGCCAATTCATTAAATATATTCAAGAAGGAGTTGGATATATTTCTTAAGGCTAAAAGGATCAAGGGATATGGGGAGAAAGCAGGGACAGGGTACTGAATTTGGATGATCAGCCATGATCTCATTGAATGGCGGAGCAGGCTCGAGGGGCCGAATGGCTTACTCCTGCTCCTATCTTCTATGTTTCTATGTCCGAAGTCCGGAAACGCCCGAGCCCAGGTTGCGATATTTCCGGACTTCAGACATCAGAAATACGTTCTGAAGTCCGGAAAAACACGAAAACCGGCTCGGCCTCTGTCCCGAGGTTGCCGGATTCAGGACACTCAACCTGTAGTACCTTTTATGCCAAGTCTTTATTATGGACAAATACACTTAAATGTAATGTAAGCAAAAAATTGGATTTTACATTTTTTTAACAAATAATCCTGCTAGTTCAAACCATTTCAAATTGTTAAACTACTGATCCAAACTATTATGATTGTGAAATAAAAAGCCTTCATTTAGTCTATTTATCCTGTTCAGTTATGAATCAGATGGCACGCAGATACTCTGCCTTGGCCTTTCACCTACCACCCTTCAAATCATTTTTAATTATAGCTTGCATCGCTTCCAGCTATCTGTACCCTACGTGGGATGCATATATCTCTCTTTTTGCTCTCCTGAAAACAAATGTTTGTCCATGCTCTTTGTGCTTTTTTATGTGCCTGAGTAAATCCTTATATGCCATTAACCCTCTGCATGACTGCACACCAGATCTTATGTATCCTGTAATTTTGAAAGGCTGTGATAATACCCTTTTTTTCTGTATTAAGTATTATACATTGTAAATATCCTGACCAACCTCCTTAATGACTTTGAGGAAGTGACAACCCAAGTGTATATCGTAAACTCTATAACATGGTGTACTTTAATCCAAAAGGCTTTTGTCAACATTACACGTGAAGACTAATTAAAGTCAAAGCTGTGGAGATTCACAGATTCACCCTGGCAACTGATAAGGAACTGGTTGATGGGTAGAAAATTACATGTCCTAATGAGAGGAGTTTTATCAGGCAGGGGTTAGGACTGCATGAGGTACCTAAGGCCTCAATCCTGGGACCACTACTATTTCTATTTTATATAAATGACCTGGATTCATAAACTCAATGCAAAGTGGTCAAATTTGTAGCTGATTCCAAACTAGGAGGGGCAATGAAATCAGAGGAGGCAGCTCAGAAACTACAGAATGAGTTGGACAAGATAAGTTGGCAAAACAACAGTGCACACATGCATGTGAGATAGATTGTGTAATTGTCTGAATTCCCATTTTCTTATACCCCTTAGACATCATGTAAATTATGAGCAGATAAACGAGGTGTACCTTTGTCGGGGCAAACCTCACCAAAGGAATGATCCATTTGAAGGTGCTTATTATCTGAACAACTTTTGCCTATATCTTGGGCTTGCCTGCATATTTTGGGATTTTTTTTTGCTTTGAGGGGCTAATGAGCTGCAGTTCAATCTGCTAACATGAAGACTGTCTGGCCACCAGCACATTTTCAGCCCCCAGATACATTAGTAGAAATCATAGAAGATCGTGGGTTTCCCTATGGAGATTCCCCTGTTTGCAGTCTAGATGGAGAAGGAGGAGGAGAACAGAGAGCAAAGGATGGTGAGGCAGAATCAAAGGAGAATAAGACTTAACTCACCACAAAATGATTGCCTCCTGCTGGGAAAATCTGGTTGTAATTTTAAGAGAGCCTCTAAGGAACCACAATTGCAGGAAAATGTTTTTTATTCGCTCATGGGATGTGGGTGTCGCTGACAAGGCCAGCATTTATTGCCTATCCCTAATTGCCCTTGAGAAGGTGGTAGTGAGCCACCTTCTTGAACCGCTGCAGTCCTTGTGGTGAAGGTACTCCCACTGTGCTGTTAGGGAGGGAGTACCAGGACTTTGACCCAGCAACGATGAAGGAATGGCGATGCATTTCCAAGTCAGAATGGTGTGTAACATGGAGGGGAACTTGCAGGTGACGGTGTTCCCATGTGCCTGCTGCCCTTGTCCTTCTAGGTGGTAGAAGTCGTGGGTTTGGGAGGTGCTGCCGAAGAAGCCTTGGCGAATTGCTGCAGTGCATCTTGTAAATGGTACACACTGCAGCCACGATGCGTCGGTGGTGGAGGGAGTGAATGTTTAAGGTGGTGGATGGGGTGTCAATCAAGCGGGCTATTTGTCCTGGATGGTGTCGAGCTTCTTGAGTGTTGTTGGAGCTGCACTCATCCAGGCAAGTGGAGAGTATTCCATCACACTCCTGACTTGTGCCTTGTAGATGGTGGAAAGGCTTTGGGGAGTCCGGAGGTGAGACACTCACCGCAGAATACCCAGCCTCCGACCTGCTCTTGTCGCCACAGTATTTATGTGTATGTTTTATGCATATAAAGCTTTGTAACTTGGGGGTGGGCCCAAAATTATGAGCGGAGATGCATCTGGGCAGAGTAATCGATAGATGATCGTAAAAGATCGAGGAGATTTGGGCATATTATACTTATACCTGTAACTCTCACGTCCAAAATTCTGTGATCTTTTAGGCCGTGTATTTGACTTGCGCCCTGGTTGCGTGTATATCCGGGGGCAAATATGCAGGAAATTCCAGGCCATTATAAATATTTGCCAAAAAGTGCTCTAAACTACTTCTTATCACTGTGTTTCCCCATGGTTCCTAAACATGCTTTTCTAATACCTATGCTGGCGCTGTGTCTAGGTGGCAGCTGAGGGCCAGTGTCGTGAGAGGTGGTTAGATGCTGGATTGGTACAAAAGGCCCTTGGGACCGAGGTGGTCCTTGTTTCATGACAGCTGAGTCCTGGGATAAATGTGCTGTAAACTGCATCTCTGGTGCAACTCTGTGGGCAAATTGGCTCTGCACCATATGTTCTCTTTCAGTTTACTTCTGAGGGACTAGGCAAGAGGTTTAGCATGTGCTGCCATACTGAACTGTTATGTTGGACTACCTGCTCTTGGAATGCTTGCTACATATTTAATGTCGAAGAGTGGAAAATCTACATCTCAACACTATAATATCACTCGTTTCAATAAACACTAAAAATATTGAAGCTGGGCGGTGGGAATTTGGCATGCACCACGTCAGCCACCACGCCATGTCTTTTTCAATATCATTGTACGATGAAAATTTGCACGGGTGCTTGAGATCTCAATATTCAAGGCAGGTAAAATTCTAAATACAACTCTCTCCTCCTATTTTATCCCTACCAAAAAGCGGTGACTCTTTCTGTGGTCTGGTTCCACAGGTGTAGCTCAAGTGGCTGTTAGCGATGTGCAAGTCTACACAAAGAATATCACCAGACTTTTCAACTGTGTGGGACACTGAAGCCAACTGCAGCACCCCTGTCTGAGATAGCTTTCTCAACACAGATAGGTATTAAACTGATTTCTAGTTTGTTTATTTTAGTGCTATACACACAAGGACATCAAGGGAACTTACTTTGGTTTCTTCAAACAGAAACGATTTGAAACAATGCATCAGTCATTTACATTGTCTCTAATATGTGAAATAATAGCCTGAACTTGACAGTTGATGATGAAATTATCGCACTGTGACTTGAATTCAATTAATTTGTTTTGTGAGTTGCCAGATTTAAACATCTAAATATATATTTATGCTGAAATTGCTGAGCTTAGATCAGTGGCATGATATTTAGGGCTAGAAATTGGGCTCCGTTGCGCCTCCAGTTAGCGACTCCGGGGGTGCTAACAGGGCACAAATGGGTTTGCAGCCGGATGCGGCGATATCAACAACTCCTGCTAAATTCAGCGGGAGTTTTGCGGCGGCGGTAAGATGTTGCGCCCCGATCTCCTGCGCCCGGTGATCATGACGTCATTGTCGTGTGCAGTGCCCCGGATGTAAAATTCCCTCTCTTCCCCCTGCTTGTGCGCCTGCTGTTAACAACGACAGGTAGAGGAGACGGTTTTCAGTCGGATGCCCCCTGGAGGAGCGCCATTTAAAGGCATCCACATCCGGTTTAGTTTTCATCGGCCAACAATGTTGCGTTGTTAGTTTCACATAGACAAAGAGGCCTTTTGACCGATTTGAGCATTTTGCTTTTTAACGAGTGTTCTGGCACATAAATATTCTTCAGTTTCATTGAAGGGAGATTTGAAAGTCCAGTATTTGTATCCTTTCATGGAGGCTATATGGGCACTGGACCTCGCCCTCCAGCGTCGACATCTGAGGCAACGAGAAAGAGTGCAAAATGTGGCCAGAGGTAGGAGGGCCAACAGGGCTCTCAACAGGAGGCCTTACCCACCCAGGGTATTCTGGCAGCAGTTCCCCTACATGAATTTCACTGAGGACCAATGTGTTAGAAGGCACTGCTTCAGCAAGGACATGGTCACAGAGCTCTGCCACCTCCTGCAGCCAGATCTCAAGCCTCAGAGATTAGGAGCACCATGGCTCTCTCAGTGGCAGTCAAGGTCACAGTCACCCTCAATTTCTACGCCAGCAGATCATTCCAGTGTGCGACAGGTGACATCTCCAACATCTCCCAGTTCGCCGTCCATTGCTCTATCTGCCAGGTCACAGATGCTCAGTACAGAAGGAGAAGGGACTACATTTCCTTCCCCATGACCAGAGAGAAGAAGCACGAGCGTACATGTGGCTTTGCCAGGATAGCGGGCTTCCCATGGTGCAGGGCGCCATTGACTGCACCCATGTCGCTTTGTGGGCACCTCATAACAATCCTGAGGTATTCTGTAACCGAAAAGGCTACCACTCCCTTAATGTGCAGTTGATGTGCGACCACTCACGGCGCATCCTGACCGTCAATGCCCGCAGCAGCCACGATGCCTTCATCCTGCGCCAGACCGGTGTGCCAGATCTATTCCAGCCACCACATCGAGCTCGTGGCTGGCTGGTCGGAGACGAGAGCTATCTGCTCTCCACCTGGCTCATGACTCCCCTCCGCAACCCTAACACTCCTGCCCAGCACGCATATAATGAGAGCCATGCTGCCACCAGGAACATCATTGAGCAGACCATCGGAGTGCTCAAGCAACGGTTCGGCTGCCTTGACCGCTGAGGAGGAGCCCTCCACTACTCGGCTGAGCAGGTGTCACTTTTTGTCATCGTCTGCTGCATGCTGCACAACTTGGCCATTATGAGGGCGCAGCCATTGGCACCAGGCATAACTCCAGCACCCCAGGAGGAGGAGGATGAGGAGGAAGAAGAGGAACAGGTGGAACAGGAGGACGAACTTGAGCGACGGAGGAGGCAGCCACTCAATCGACGTTCTGCAAGGTCGGTCTGTGACCGCCTCATCAGACTATGTTTCCAGTGACTTCGCATCCTCTTTCCGGTTGCTGAGCACGTCGCCATCATTCCATCACTTTGTGATTCCATACCACACCCCAGGGACACAGCACCAAATCTGCAACATTCCAGTAATAAATTTATCAAAAACCATTAACCACATATATACAGCAACAATATTGACTAATCACCCTTGTGCAAACCCTTGCCTCCCCTCTTTACAGTCCCCATTCCTAATCTAGTGCTCCTACATAGTGTCTCCCCAGTGGCTGCAGCAGGGTTGGTGAAAGGCTGCTGAGTATCGGTGCCAGAGACTACAGATGGCCTTGCAAGATGCCCTCGACCAGCTCTGGGCCTGGAAGGCCCGGCTCTACACTGCATCCCCTCAGGCTGGGCGGCAGCAGTCTGGGCTGGCTGGATGACAGGCAGTGGTAGGATCAGGAAGGCTGTCATCCTGAGAGAGGACTGCAGGTTCCTGCTCCACTGACCCACTGCCACTCCCCTGGGGCAGCACCTCGGCATCCCTACCAATCTGCTGAAGCACAGGTTACTGGCCTGCTGCAACACCATGAGATCCCCCGTGGACTGTGGTGGACCCAGCGATGATGGCAGCAGTCAGATCTTTCGTGGCATCAAGCTGAGATTGCATGAGAGCAGTCTGAGACTCAATGGCAGCAACCATTGACTGCATTACAGCACTAAGACTTCCGCCTGTGCTGCAATGGAAGCTACGACATTGCCCATGACACGCACCATCAGGTCTGGGTCCGCACAGTCTCTCTGGGAGTCCGCTATCCTCTGCACAGTGGAAATGATGGGCTCCATGGTGTGTGCAGAGCTCTGTGCAATGTTGGAGGCGGACTCCTCCATGCTCCTTACCATTGTCGAGAGGCTCTCGGGCACCCTTGCCATTGCACCTAACATCTCCGTGTGCATGCCCATCACCCTTCTTGTGAACGCCTCCCCTTCAAGGTCCTTATCTGAGTCCTGTGCAGCAGAACTCGCGCACGAACTTGCCCTCCGGGGAGCTGCCTCCCGAGCTACCCTTTCCTCTTGGCCTTGTTGCAGCCCGCTCGTCCCCGGTGCATCACCCAGTGCAGACCCCTCTACTAAAATTGTCTCTAAAGATCGCGTAGTGCCAGTATCTGAGGTGATGCCTGCGGGTGAGAGATGCAGTGACACGGTGCTTTGCTCCTCCTCCTCTTCTCCTTCCTCACTCTCACTGGGAGGCTCAGGGACAGGCTGGTCATCTGGTTGCTGACTATCTGAAAGCATAAAGGCACAAGGCTCATGTTAAGGTGAGGGCAGGGGAGCTGGAATGGAGCAAGGAATGCAGACATTCTTAGGAGGTGGAAAGTGAGAGATGTTTGTGATGTGAGGGAGAAGTGGGATGTGAGAAGGAGAGGGGCTGAAGATACTGTTTCTGCCCCCAACAGGGTGGGCCACGGCGCCCACCACCTGCTGCTCAATGAGTCGCTCCTCAAGGTCTCAAGGTCTGAGTGCTGCTGGAGCTGCGCATCACCCCTGACTGTTCTCTGCTGCTCCCTACTATTGAGGGCTATCTTGGCCTGCAAGAGAAACAAATGTATTTGAGTCAGAGTCCAGCTATGTGTTTGGGAAATATGTCTGCCGTCATTGAATAGCTGTGATTGCAGGCAAGGCGTGAGATATTGATGTGAGTTTGAGTAGGTAAAGATGTTTGGTGGGCGAGTGGTGGTGGTGTGGTTCTTTGCGCAGTGTGCACAGACTGAGGTTCAGATGCTGGTATGTAGGAGCTGTTGAAGCATGTACTCACCTTGACCACCCGACTGAGGTCGTTGAATTTCTTGCGGCACTGTGTCAGGCTGCGTTCCACCACACTACTGTCCGAGACCTCCTGGGCCACTTTCTTCCATGTTGCCCTGAACACCTGAGGAGATGGCCTCCTTCCAGTGGCCGGGAACAGCATTGCCCTTCTTCGCTCCACTCCAGCCCCCAATGCCACGTCTGTGAACCGACGAGCTCGCTCCCTGGGAGTGGGAACAGCCATAACCATCAGGGGATTCATTTCCTCGCAGGTCGTCTCAAAGCCAGCAATGCTGAAAATGAGCACCTGTACAATGATGCAACCTCCCCTTTTAAGAGCTGGAAGGAACCAGTGTGAAGGATCATTGCTGAATGCATTGCACCTGAAATTCATTAGCGCTCTGCTGGTAGTGCCCCACTGAGATCATTAGCACTTGATTTAGCGCCCCACTTCCTTCCTGGGGCGCTAACACCCAATTTAGTAGAGGTTCAGAATCCTTAGCGCCTGGCGCTAAATTTTCAGAATTTCAGAAGTTGGTGCCCCAAACGGGGTGATACCCAATTTCACCCCCTCAGTTTTGTAAATTACACCATCCTGCAGAACTGTATGCGAGACTAAGGGGGGAATTTTTTGGGGGGTCAGCGGGCGAGATCGGTGTCGGGTTGGGTGGGAAAAAAAAAAATTTTTGAAAGCGGGTCGGGACCCCACTGTCAACCCGTCGCCACGTGCCTTTCCCAAATGTTGGGTCTGTCAACACTGTGCAGACCTGCCACACAGGTCATTATGACCTTGTTAACAGACCATTAAGAAATATTTTCAGCTCACCTTCAGAGTTTACCAGGTTGCCCATGGGGTCTACGCTGCTCAGGGATCATATCAGGTAAGCAGGTCGGGAGTTCAATGGCCATGGAATCTTCTCATTACTTGACAGCTGCAAATGTGCTAGAAAAGTTCCCATCTCACAACTGTTCACCTTCCAACTGCATTTGGAAGACAGGTCGAGTTTTATGCAGGTAAACTCTCTATCCAGTGTCACCTCATTGGAATAACCTTTCTTGCCATTGACAGATCGCTTCTGTCATCTCAAGTTCACCTGCCATCTATTACATAAGCATTGGTGCCCTTGAAACTATCTCGCCTTGGTCCTCAGAATCCCACCACGATCAGCCCCAACACCAGCAGCACCAGGCACACCAGCAGCACCAACAACAACACCAACCTTCTCCGCAATCAACTGATGCTGCACAGGGCACAGGGCATCATCACCCGACAACATTGCTGCCCGGGACGCCAGGGATGGCCTCATCATGGCCAGATTTACTTCACTTGATGCTGTACACCCTGGCTGCCACATAATGCGCCAGGTTAGCATCACCCCACACCAACACCATAAAGCATCCCTGCAATGACCAAGCCATTCCTTTCATACCCATCACCATTACGGGGGGTACCATTATGTCTCACCATTCACTGCAACTCACTAAGTCACTTCCAAAGGTGCACACAGATCTGTCCAAGAACGCGAAGTGTTGAAAATAAAGGTTTCAATGTTTAACACCACATTAACAGAAACTTTACATGAACATTGGATAAAACACATAAGTGCCTACCCTTGTTAGTTGGTATGATTGGACTAGGATGAGGGTGAGTGTGAGAGGTGGCTATTGAGATGGGGAAGTGATAATGTAGATAGAGAGGGATGGATGGAGGTGCAAGGTAAGTTGGTGTGAGTAAGGATGTGCAGGGAAGTAGGGTAGGGAAAGCAGAGTGATGGGGATGTGATGAGTGGCACAGCAGGATGAGGTTGAGTGTGGCTTTGCAGTAACGTTTCGTGATCCACTGAGATCATTGAAAGGTTTGCGCCACTGCAGCCTGGTCCTCCTGATGACATCCCTGCTTGTGTCCTCCTGTGCAATGTGCAACCAGGCTGTGTTGATCTCCTGGAGAGGTCTCTTCCACCCTTTGGAAGGGAAGAGAACCTCCCTGCGTGCTGTGACTCCCTCCATAAGCATATGGAGGGAGTCATGGGAGCGCCTGGGTGCAGCCGTGCACCTCTGTGCAGTGCTGGTCAATGCTGCAGAACACTGACAGCCCAACTGTCAAAATCAATTTGCGCATGGTCCCTTTAAGGAAATCGGCTGATGATGCGTCATCAAATGACGTCATCCGACCCACTTCCTTCAATTGACCGGCAAATGTGCTGGGCGGGCTTAACAAACCCAATCAAGGGAAAATCATTTTGGACAGCGGGCTGGAGCCAGCAGCGAGGCCGGGACCCGCCACCGATGCCGCCCACCACGGACCCACGGAGGTTGGTAAAATCCAGCCCTATATGACTGAATTCATTCATAAATAAATGTATAGTAATGATTTGTTAAAGCATTTTACTTTTGTTATTATGATCTCCAAAGTCTTTGAATGTGTTGCCGCCTCCCAAATCTGTACCCATCTTTACCACAACTCCATGTTTGAATCCCCCTAATCAGGTTTCCGCCGCTGCCACAGCACTGAAACAGCCCTCATCAAAGCCTCCTCCAGCACTAAAATTGCTCCCCCCCGCCCCTACTTCTGATACTGGCCTCTTGTGCATTCTCCTCTCCCTTCACTCCACCATTGTTGGCTGTGCCGTGCTTTCAGCTGCTTAGACCACCATGCTTAAGAATTCTCTCCTTAACCCCCTCTGCCTCTCCGCTTCCCTGTCTTCCTTTAAGACCCTCCCTAAAACACACCTCTTGGTCACCCCTCTTAACTTCTGCTTCTTTGGCTCGGTGTTCATTTCTTTGATTATATCTTCATGAAGTGCGTTAGGATGATTTTTGCACTAAAAGTGCTCTATAAATGCAAGCTGGTGGTGGTGGAGGAGGATAGGAGAAATAGCTGGTATTATCTGTGAGTTTGAAAGGCCCCAATGACTTGAGAAAGCTAAAATACCAAATCTTGACCAGGAATGACATTAAAGCATATGATTACTTGGACAAATTCATTAACTGCCTCAAAGATTGTCGAATAAATGGTCAAGATTTGATAATTACTGACGCTATTGAATGAGTCTCTTGTGTGGTGAGACTGGGGAAATAGATCTTCTTGTTAAAGGAAGATCAGTATTTTAAGAGTCAAAACTGAAATGTATCTAAGGGCTTGTTTGCAGCACTCTATTTATGATGCACTTTGTTATTACACTTGATTTGGTCAGGCACACAAAGGAACATGCTGACCTTGGTGCTAACTGGCACTTGCAATTTTGAATGTGCCTGTGGGTTCAGCATGCAAATGAAAATTGTTTCTGATTTGCCCAGCACAGCAAACACTACACAGAACCATTGGCCGCAATTTTCCTTACCTAGGCGGGTTGGGTGCGTGCGGGCTGTGTGGCGTGTTGGAACTGCGCTGTTCTTATTATCCCATTCCTCAGAGCAACTTTCAGTTAATGGAGCTTATTAAGGCAGGCCTGCACATTTCCCAGCCCTATTAAATGGCACGGGTCTGATGACATCATCAATGACTCATTTCCAGCAGAGAGATTTAAAGCAGCTTTGGCCACATTGCATTTGAAGGTTCATGTAGGAGTGTGCAGGGAGGATATATCACGATCTGGTTATTGCTCAGCCTTGCAAAGATTGCGTCAGAAAGACAGAGGGCTGCACCCAGGTTTTCAGATGACTCCCTACATATTCTTGTGGAAGGAGTCACAGCATGCAGGAAGATCCTCTTCCCTGCTGATCGGCGGAAGAGACCTCCCCAGGAGACACAAAGAGCCTGGTTTCAAATCGCAGAGGTGAACAAGAGGGATGTGGTGAGGAGGACCTGGGTGCAGTGCCGGAAGCGCTTCAATGATTTCATGAGATCAGGAAAGGTGAGTACAAAGCCACACTCGCCTTCATCCTGCTGTGCCTGTCACCACATCCCCATCACTCTGCCTTCCCAAGCCTGCTCCTGCACATCATTACTCACACCAACATACCTTGTACGCCCACCCATCCCTCTCTCTCTGTACATACTCACATCCCCCTCTGACTAACCACCCCTCACACTAACCCTCATCCTAATGCAATCATACCAACTAACACCACACAAGGAGGCCATTTGGCATTGGCACTTTGGCATTGGCACCACACTACCTCAGAGTCACCCTCTACAGATGTAACCCACACATTCCTTACACTCATGCCATCACTCTCACTCAACCTTCTCTTTTTTCCCTCCTTGCAGGAGAAACGAGTGCACAACAACAGGGAGAGGGAGAGAACCGGAGGTGGCCCTCCATCCTTCACCATTTTGACAGCAGCAGAGTAGGTCACCCTGGAGGTGTCAGGAGATGCTGGGAGACGGCGAGAGAGGGACCTCTCAGCAACCTGGTGACAGAATTTCATCTCATTCAGTCACATGGCATACAGCAGCACTCATGGGGACTGGTGTCAGCAGCCAGTGAATGTTCATCATGTGCATAATGGTATTGTTACCCATTCTTAATATAACATTTCTAAATAATTTCTTTACTCTCCCACAGGTCCATCAAGAACCCACCCCCCCCTGTCCACTGTCCAGCCAGAGGAGGAAGACGGCTCCTCAGAGAAGCCTTCAGCCTCTGAGGGCACACTGTCACCAGATCTAAGCGCACCCAGCACCAGCGCACATATGCACACCTCGGTGGGTCCTACATAGTGTTGTCACCTGGTGTGTCACAAGTCACAAGCGAGCAAGAGGAGATGGTGGAGACAGGGACAGCCGTGGAGACTCCTCACCGAAGGGCGCAGGACGCTCCCAGCTCTGCTCAGCTGCATGCAGGGTCACCGAGAAAGAGGGTGATCCTGGAGGTGCAGGAAGAAGTGCAGAAGGCTATGACAGGTTTTGCAGCCATCTCCAGTATGAGCACCACCATGTCGTAGGCGATGGCGACTGTAGGCTCTTCCATGGATAGGATGGCCACCGGCATGGAGCAGCTAATGCGCCACACACATGAGCACAAGCTATCTATGGACAACAGATGTCAGTGGCTCATAAACCTCCTCTCTAGCAGGGATGTCAACGTAGACCTGGGTCCTCATGGCCCCACTGTTGTACAGAAAGGTGCTCTCCAGCTCCTTGCTAGCAGGGAAGTGTGGGTGCCCCATGAGAGGGATGATGGTAAGAGGGAACATGGAAGTGGAGGGTCCTTTCAAAGCATTCACACTTCTCCCCCATTGCCTCCCCCCATCCGCCCCAGTCAGAGCCCCAGATGCCTCCTCTGATTGCGTTGGCCAAGTCTGCTCCTGCATAATCGCAGGAGCAGCAGACTTTGGCGGTGCCATCAGAGGCTCCAAAACCCGGAGGACATCGGCAAAAGTGTCTATGTGTCGCAGCAGGGAAGTAAGCAGGCTGCCTCTACTTCTGCTGAATTCACAGGGGTAGCATCCTGCAGAAGCACGTGTAAGCGGAAAATGACACAGAAGTAGATTCACAAGGGTAAGCTCATGGGTGTTTAAAGAAATGTTATTGTTAAGGTTCTGACACACACACAACTTTCTATTTTCACCATTTTCTGGCCATTTTTTGTATGGTACTTTGGAAGTGGCTTTGTGAGTTGCAATGAATGGTGAGACATATGTTGCCTCCAGCAATGGGAGTCAGTGTGAAAGGAATTGTAGGGATACTTTATGGTGCTGTTGGGGGTGGGGGGTGGTGGGGGTGGGGGGAACCTGGTACAGCATGTGGCAGCCATCTGGGTGTAATGCAGGAAGTTAAGTAAATATGGCCATGATGAGGCCATCCCTGGTCTCCCGGGCAGCAATGTGCTCTGGTGCTGCTGGCATCTGGACCTCAGGTTCCTCCTGCTCCTCCTCCTCGTCTTCCAACTGAAGCTCCTCCTCCTCCCCCTTCTCTGAAGAGGCTGTGCGCCTTGCTCCTCATGCAGTGCTAATCCTCTTTGCTGCAATATGTTGTGCAGTGCGCAGCAGACCACGATGATTCTGGATACTCTGGCTGGTGCGTACTGTAGGGCTCCTCGAGATCTGTCAAGGCATCTGAAGTGCATTTTCAGCATGCCTATTGTTTGCTCTATGACGCATCTGGTGGACATTTGGCTTTCATTATAGCACTCCGGGGCCTCAGTACTTGGTGGTCTCAAGGGTGTCATGAGCCACGTCTTCAGTGGATAGTCCTTGTCTCCAAGCAGCCAGCCAGTAAGTCTGTTTGGTGGTGCGAAAAGTTGAGGGAGGGTGGACTGGCGCAGGATGAAAGAGTCATGGCAGCTGCCAGGGAATTTGTCGCACACATGTATGATGATCTTCCTATGGTTGCAGACAAGCTTCACATTGAGGGAATGGAAGCCCTTGCAGTTCACAAACACTCCTGGGTGATATGGGGGTGCCCTGATAGTCACATGTGTGCAGTTGATGATGCCCTGCACCCGTGGGAAGCCAGCCAGAGTGGCAAAGCAGAGTGCCTGCTCGGTAACACTGGTGTCATCAGTGGCAAAGTTGGTATAATTGGTTGACTTGTCAAACATGGCATCAGTCACCTGGGTGATGCATCTGTGGGCGGCAGACTGCGAGATGCCACAAGTGTCTGCTGCAGATCCCTGGAAGGAACCTGAGGTGAAGACGTTGAGGGCGCTGGTGACTTTGACAGCCACTGATAAGGTATGTCCACCGGGTCCTCTGGGCTGCAGGTCTTGTTCCAGCAAGCTGAAAATGTCTGCGGCGACCTGGCGTGATTTACCTGTATACCCTGTGTTGGGGGTATCGCCTCCGGTGTGGTGCAGCCCTGCGCTGATGCCCTCTGTCCTGTGAAGCATCAGATCGTTGAGAAGGTTGTTGGTATTGCTGCTGCTGCTGGTATGCCTGGTGCTGCTGGTGTTGGGGCTCATCCTGGTCCAATTCTGAGGACCAAGGTGAGACAGCATAAATGGCACCCATGCTCATGTAATAGAAGGCAGGCGAAGTAGAAATCAGTGAAGCAATCTTTCAATGGTGTGATAGTTTGTAACAATGAGGTGAGAGTAACTTCCGAAGTTGCAGAAAATACTTGCAAACTCTAGACATCTAAATCTTTGCTCAAAATGCACTCAGGAAGAGCCTTTCCCTTAGGCAAGTAATGAGGTGTCATGTGGGAGTATTTATTTGGACTTCCATGCTCTGCATTAATGACCTCGCTCAATGGCCACTGAGCTTCCACCTCAGGTGGTTCCCGAGCTGCTTGATTCCCGTGGTCATCCAGTGAAATTCAAAAGGATTGGTTAAAAACATTGAAGAGTCTGAAAACAAGGTTTTAATGAACTAAATTAGGTTGCCCGCCACTGCCGTTCAGGTCCGTGCTGTGCTGACAAACGTGCCCAAGTTAAAGGCATGAAGAGACGGGATGACGGCGGGTTCCCGATGCACTCCCTTTATCTCCGACTTTTACTGCCAACCTGTCTGCAATCCTGCACACACGGCAGCGGGAAAATTCCAGCCATTTTTTCTGAAAATGTGGATTTTTTTTCAATTAAGTGTTTTAGTGTAGCCTTCATGTGACTATTTATGTAAAGCAAATAATATTTTAGATGTGTAAAATCGCTTAACTTAGCGGTCAAATAGTATACAACCGATCCCACTCTAATTTACACTGCTTCTCAGTTCTTCCTCTGTTTATTTCTCAATCCTTAAATCTCATTGGTTAAGGAAATACACTGTTTATCCTGTTGTTCACCAAGGTCCCAGATGCCCTGTTGCCCTCACCATGCTGGTATTAGCTCACACCTTTCAGCAACTTTGTAGGCAAAACATCTTGAGCTGAAGGGTGCAGAAACAAGTCTAACTAATCAGGCACAACATGAGATGCCCCTCTCCAACAAAATCTGGGCCAATCCCTTTTATGAATAGTTTTATATCAAAAGCTAAAGATTTTTAGAAAAATTGTCCATAGGAAACCTTGGGGGGAGAAATTCATTATAGCCCTGTTTCGGGTGCTAACTTTTAAAAGTTGAAGGCCTAGAAATTCGGTTGTTTGCGCCAGCGATTAGCGCCTAAAGAGCCCAAGAATTGGGGCGTTACCCAATGTTCAGGCGGGCGCAATGAAGATAGCGACACCTCCCATATTGAGTATCCATTTAGCGCCTGCGCTAACTCTTAGCACGCGCCCGCGTGCGCAGGCAGTTCATGACATCATTTCAGTGTGCAACGCCTTTTTGGCACCCCTGACCGGATATTCGGTGGCGCCCAGAACCTTTCCGCCTGGCGCTATTAGTGACAGTTGGATGGAACGTTCCCAGGCCCTTCTCGGAGTTGGGGGGCACTATTTAAAGGGGACAGCTCTAGTATAAAAGCTGCAGCCACTTGGCCTGTTCATTCTAATCGTTGCTGGAGAGAGTTGGAGAACTACTGTTGCACACTATTTTTCGGATTTAGCCTACGAAGACTTAAGACCTGCAGCCCTGTCCGGAGCAGTTGGAGCGCTAGACATTACTACATGTGGCCCGTCTGGCATAGCAATGGGAGCTGCTTTGGAGGGGAACGTCCTCATGGCCAGACACTTGGAAGGGGCACAGAGACGGCGGGAGAGAGGCCCGGGATTGGCCAGAAGGAGGAGGGGCAATGGAGGTCGCCCAATCCGACGATACGCTGCGAGGGTTTTCAGGCAGCAGGTGTCATACCTTACCATGTCAGAGGAGCAATGTCTGCGAAGGCTCAGATTCGGTAAGGAGGTTGTGACTGAGCTGTGCCACCTGCTTGCTGAGGATCTGCAGCCGCGTCTACGGTGCAGGACCTCTCTGTCGGTTGCTGTCAAAGTGACTGTTGCCCTGAACTTTTACTCAAGCGGTCACTGGGGACATCGCAAATATAACACAATTTGCAGTGCATTGTTGCATCCGGCAAGTGACAGCTGCCCTCTAAAGAAGGAGGCGTCAATTAGTCACCTTCCCTGTGACCTTGGAGAAGCAGGCGGAGCGCACGCAGGGCTTCGCTGCTATTGCGAACTTCCCCATGGTGCAGGGGGCCATTGATTGCACACACGTGGCTTTGCGGGCGCCATTGCAGAATCCGGAGGAGTTTCGCAACCGCAAGGGGTTCCACTCCCTCAATGTCCAGCTGGTCTGTGACCACTGCCAGATGATCATGGCAGTCAAAGCACAATTCCCTGGGAGCAGCCACGATGCATTCATCCTGCGGCAGACCTCAATTTCTGACCTTTTTGAGGGCCCGGCTCACCCACGAGGCTGGCTTCTGGGCGACAAGGGCTCTCCTCTCTGCCCATGGCTCATGACCCCACTCCGTTTGCCCGCCACCCCGGCAGAAGAGCTTTACAACAGCAGCCATCAGGCGACCAGGAACATTGTGGAGCACACTATTGGTGCGCTCAAACAGCATTTCCGCTGTCTAGACCATTCGGGGGGAGCCCTGCAGTACTCGCCGGAGCAAGTGGGTCGCATCGTCGTCGTCGTCTGCTGCATGCTGCACAACTTGGCCATTCGACGAACCCAGCCAATGCCAGCCGACCCTCAAGGTCCAGCAGAGCAGGTGGACGAGGAGGAGGAGGAGGAAGAGCAGGCGGACGAGGAGGAGGAGGAGGAGCATGCGGAGGAGGAGGAGGAAGATGGGAGGGCTCCTGAAACTGGAAGGGCCGTCCGTCAGAGGCTCATAAGGACTCGGTTCTAGGCCCCTCTGATGGAATGATGGGTGTCATTCGTCCTGCGCACTTCGGATCGTACAAAGCCTATGAAGGCCACCATGAGTGTAAATAGTTACGAGTAGCATTGTAAATAAAAAAAATTCTTTATTGTCAAAAAACTGCTTCCTTCCAGCATAACAACGTCATGTCAACAGAAACCATAACTAACAAAATAACAGTTAACTCTCTGGCAAAGCCGCAAAACTAAACAAACCATCACAAACAATCACAACAGGTGAGGGCGTCCTTGAATTTGGAGAAAGAAACGTCTCAGCAACTCCCTCTACTGCTGGCCCCTTGATGGAGACCGACTTCTCTTTCGTGGTCGGCCCCTTCCCTCCCTACTGCTACTACGTAATTGAGCCCCAGTGGCGGCGTCAAGGCTGGGGGACGCCTGCCGACTGTCTGGAAGCGCAGAAGCCCCTGAGGGACGGCCTGGATGACCTCTGGGCTTGGAGGGTGCGGAGGCTGGCTGCTTGATCTGGGCATGGCTGGAAGCAGTGTGCCCTGCAGGTGGTGGCAGCTGCACTGCAGACGTTCCAGCGGTGGCATGAGCAATGGTCACCTGCCGAGAGAGGACACCTGCACCATGGTTGGACGACACACTGGCTCTCTGAGGGGACCGGTTCAGCTCATCCGCCACAATCGACTGCTCCACTGATTCCTGGCCTCGTGCGGTACTGGAAGAGCCCGGGGTGATCCTAACTGATGCAGATAGGGTGGCAGCAGTGAGAGTTCGCGTTGCCTCAATCTGGGTGTGGACGAGGCCAGCAAGTGACTGCGTGGCAGCAGTGAGGACCTGTGTGGCAGGTGCCAGTGCTTCAGAGAAGCCCTGGACAGTTCTTTCCATTGCTTCGGACAAGGCCGGAGCAGTCCGTTCCACTGCCTCGGACAAACCCTGGACAGACCTTTCCAGGGATTGTCCGAAGCTCTGAACAGTCCTTTCCATAGCGGCCTCGAAGTCCTGGACAGTCCTCTCCATTGCTGCCCCAAAGTCCAGCACACTCTTTGCTAGTGTTTCTGTCAACTGAGGCACCCTCCCCACTGCAGCCATAAGCTCGGTGTGCCTGAGCCGGGCCTGGGTGCTCATTTCAGCCAGGCTCTGCACCTCCTCTGCACTCTGTGCAGCAATCATCGTTCCCTGCCTTGCCCTTCGGGGAGCCGGTGGCCGAACTTGCCTACCCCCCTCGCGTTGCTGCAGGCCGCTTGTTCCGGCAACTGGCTCCTCATCATAGCCCCCCCACCTCCCCTCCAGGGAACTACTATCCCCAGTGCAGATGTGAAGGCTCCCCTGAGGCTGGAACGGATGGTCCGGCTTCCTCCTGATCCTCGCCTCTGGAGGCACTGGCACTGGCAGCTTCAGGGCCCGGATCCCGAGCTGGTGATGCAGCATCTGAAAGCAGGGAGGTGGAAGAGTGGCTTTAGCAAAAGGACAGGTTGGCAGCAAGGCATGCCAGATTGCAGCAAGGCTCTGACATGGCTCCACAGTGAGAAAGCATGCTGGCGGGGGGACCAAGTGGAAGGAGACAGCTGTAAAAGGTGAGAACCTTACCATCGCTGTCGACAATGGGGTCGGCAGCTGCAGCGGTAACAGGACCACTCAGATGTCCTCCAAGAATCTGGTGCACTCTCTCCTCGAGATCCGTGAGAGTGACTGTGATGAAATATATGCCTTCATCAGCCCATGTGTCTTACCTGCTTGTATTGTGTGAACCGCCCCCTTTTGTTCCTATTGTGTGTATTGGCTACGCCCCTGTCTTTTGCCATATAAAGGTCTCAAGAGCTGTATGAGTCATTCCTACCAGACGAACCCGATGTGGGAAGACCTGCAATGCTGCAATGTTCTTAGTGATTAAAAGCCTTCAGTTGAATCCTTGTCTTTGAGTTATTGATGGCATATCAGTGACCACTTGTGGAGGTCCTCCACCGGTTCGAAGCTTGTCTTTGCGAATCTTCACCAGCTTGGACTGCAGGGGAAAGAAGGGGAAGTTATGTTACATGATGCCCTGAGTGATCATCTCATTCCCCCCATGGTGGAAGAGCCCTTACATGATGCCCTGAGTGATCATCTCATGCCCCCCATGGTGGAAGAGCCCTTACATGATGCCCTGAGTCAAATGTGCATGTGTGTGCCCAGAAAGGGCCATGGGCACTTGCTGACACATGGCCATTGGGGCATCACGCACCCTGTAGCCATAAAGTCAGGTGCAGATGGAGGGATTCAGAAGTTTGAATAAACACCACTCACCCTCACGACCCGAGTGAGGTCGTTGAATTTCTTCCTGCACTGCACAGGGCTCCTGGTCACCATGCTGCTGGAGTTGACCCTCCTGAGAAACATCCCTCCAAGCTCGGTGGTATTCCTTTTGATTCGGCCTCCTGCCAATGTCTGGGTACAGAACATCTCAACGGCACTCCACTGCGGCCACCAATTGCTCCAGAGCCTCATTGCTGAAGCGCTCTGCTCTCTGTCTCACCTTCTCCATCTGGTCCAAGTTTTTTGCTCCAGAGAAGGGCCTGCGCCGATTCTGAGGCCTACAAGGCGCCAAGATGTATCCCAGGCTGCTGTGGGAGGCAAAGGAGGAGATTGCAGGGGCTCTGACACAAATTTTCAGAACCTCTCTGGCCACAGGGGATGTACCAGAGGACTGGAGAACAGCTAACGTAGTACCATTATTCAAGAAGGGTAGCAGGGATAAATCAGGGAATTACAGGCCAGTGAGCCTAACATCTGTGGTAGGGAAATTATTGGAAAAAATTCTGAGGGACAAAATTAGTCTCCACTTGGAGAGGCAAGGATTAATCGGGGATAGTCAGCATGGCTTTGTCAAGGGTAAATCATGTCTGACAAATCTGATTGAATTTTTCGAGGGGGTGACTAGGGGGGTGGATGAGGGAAATGCTGTGGATGTGGTTTACATGGACTTCAGTAAAGCTTTTGACAAAGTCCCGCATAGGAGACTGGTCAAGAAGGTAAGAGCCCATGGGATCCAGGGTGCCTTGGCGCGTTGGATCCTAAACTGGCTGAGTGGCAGGAGGCAGAGGGTGATGGTCGAAGGTTGCTTTTGTGACTGGAAGCCTGTGTCCAGTGGGGTACCTCAGGGATCGGTGCTGGGTCCCTTGTTGTTTGTGATCTGCATAAATGATTTGGATGAGAATGTAAAAGGTATGATCAGTAAGTTCGCAGATGACACGAAAATTGGTGGGGTGGTAAATTGCGAGGAGGAAAGCCTCAGGCTACAGGACGATATAAACGGGTTGGTCAGATGGGCGGAAAAGTGGCAAATGGAATTTAACCCTGAAAAGTGCGAGGTGATGCATTTTGGATGGACAAATAAGGCAAGGGAATACACAATGGCCTAGAAATTGGGTTTTGGCGCAGCGACCGCTTTAGCGCCGGAAGTTAGTGCCGGAGCTAAGTCGCGCTGGGCGGGCCAAAAATTCAATAGTTCTGCGCCCAAACGGCTGCCGGCGCTGCTGAGAGCTGTTTGCGCCTGAAAACTGGCGCTACGCGCTGAATATCGGCGCTATTCCGGCGCTGCGGCGCCCGCTGCGGTGCGGCAGGTTCGGGAAGTGCAGGCCTCCTCCTTCCCTTAAGGAGGAGCTGCCTGCACCCGGCCGCGGCCCGCGAAAATCTTTTTAAAAATGAGCCCGGCACCTCGGACAAGTGCCGGGCTTGCTTCTGTTCCGGGGGGGGGGTGGGGGGAAGTCCGGGGAGGGAGCTGCGGCCAGGCGGCCGGCGGGAAAGCGGCCGGCCGCCGCGGGGCCTTTAATGCGCCGGCGCAAAGTCATGTAAGACTCTGTTGCCAGAGTCTTAGTTGCGGCTGCCACGGGCGAGGCGGCCGCAACTGAATTTCGGCGCTGGGGCCCGTCGGCATGGCAACCGGGACGCTGCGCACACCGATGACGTCATCGGTGCCGGCGCAGCGCTACCGGTCTACCGCGGCGGAAGGGCCCCAGGCAATTTCGGCGCCGGCGCCAATTGCAGCGCTAGGCCCTCTAGCGCCGCAAAATCGGCGCTAAGGGCACTGAATTTCTAGGCCAATGAGTGGTAGGACCCTAGGAAGTACAGAGGGTCAGAGGGACCTTGGTGTACATGTACATAGATCCCTGAAGGCAGCGGAACAGGTAGATAAGGTGGTTAAAAAGGCATATGGGATACTTGCCTTCATTAGCCGAGGCATAGAATATAAGAGCAGGGAGGTTATGATGGAGCTGTACAAAACGCTGGTGAGGCCACAGCTGGAGCCAGACAGCCAGACAGAGTGAATACACACGCTGAAGATGGGCTGCTGAATTTTTAGTGTTTTTAGTGTTTAAAGTGGGGAAAAAAAAGGTTCATTTCAAGTTTAAAAAGGTTTTAAAGTTAAATTTAGTTCTAGTTGAGTTAGTTTAGTTTGTTTAGTTAAGTTTAAGTTTAGTTTAGTCTAGATTAAGTAAGGAAGGAAAAGACCACCAAAGGAAAAAAAAACCAGAGGAAACTAGAAAAAAAAAGCCAAAGAAAAAAAAAAAAAGAAATAAGGGAAAAAAAAAACAAACGGGGCCACAGCAGCAGCAGAAGCAAGGTGACTCGGCCGCATCGGGAACCGAGGCGCGAAGGCCGCACGGAGACGCAGCGGCAGCCGGAGCGAGGAGACTTGGGGAGGCCGCTTCGGGAAACGAGGCGAATCGGGGAGGCCGCACGGAGACGCAGCGGCAGCCGGAACGAGGTGACTCGGGGAGCCCGAGCGGCGAACGAGACACGGCCCGATCGGCGGCCGCAGTCCAGCACCTGAGCGACGACCGCAGTCCAGCACCCGAGCGACGGCCGCAGTCCAGCACCCGAGCGACGACCGCAGTCCAGCACCCGAACGGCGAACGAGGCACAACCCGAGCGGCGGCTGGGCTAGAAAGCCCGGGAAAGGCCCGAGGAGCCAGGCCCAGAGACCTCTGAGGAGAAGGGGAGCAACCAGAAGGCTTCCAGAAGCAAACCAAGACTGTGAGTACAGGGCCCAGGGAGGGAGACTGAAGCCAGGGAAAGGCCCGAGGAGCCAGGCCGAGACAGAGGCACAGAGACCTCTGAGGGGGAGGGGAACAGCCCGAAGGCACCGGGAAACAGCGGCTCACAGACCCAGACCTGAGAAGGGTGAACCCAGAAGCCGAGGCCCAGGGACCACGGGGTCGGAGAGGGGGACCGGGAAAGTTCGCGAACAGAGAGAGGGAAACACCAAACCCGGGGCCCCAGAAAAAGCTTATTCTAAGATCAACAATACTTTACCAAAAATGAGCGAATCAGAAGATCCACAACAGCCCCGCTTCCAGATTCCCCCCAACACCGCAAAAAAAGCTATAAAAGCGATCAAGCATGAGCAGATGAGAGAAAAACCAGAAACACTTTTTGCTGACTGTTACAACAATGGGACAAAAAGTAACCTCATTTTCTACTCAGATCAGCCAGTGGCTTGGATCACAGCAATAAAATCACACTATACCAATGTTAAGCTAGAAAATACCGCAAATGGGTCCATAATGAAAATTAACACACCAGGAGACAGTTCAACTACGACGGTCAACGCGTACAATACCGGGACAATATTAGTGCAAGGCAACCTCGACAAATTTGCAACGGCCTTCAGGACACTGAAAAAATTAACTAAGGGGGGAAGGAACAGCCCCAGAGTGGCCCGCACCCCCCCCAACATTGACAACTTACCAGGAGAAAATCTGCCTGGTCAGGAGGTGAACGAGCCACACAGTTCAAACCAGACACTAACCCCGGGGAACCACAGCCACACGATACAACTGACAAACCCCAGCATAACTACCAGGGAGGAAGCCACACATAGTCCCCCTACCATTCCCAGCTCACCAAGAGAAGAGCAGCATAGCCAGGAAGTGAGTGAGCCCTCCAGGGCCGACCAGCCTAGCCAGGAAGTGAGTGAGCCTTCCAGGGCCGACCAGACACATACCCCGGGATCACACAGCCAGATACGACCAAAAGATAAATTTAATCAATTAGAGATAGAGGTGGTTAAACTTAGAGAGGACTTCCTCAAAATGAATGACAATCAAAATCAGGAGAGGGAGAGACACAAGAGAGAGCTGAAGCTACTTGAGAACCAGGTGAATCTACTTAGGAATCAGGTGAAAGAGCTGCAGGAAAAAGAAGAGAGCCATAGAGGAGAGAAAACACCATTAGACCAGCAACCAGAGGCTAGAGATAAGACAAGACAGAGCCGGACGGAACGGCTGCACTCCCACACGGAACAAAAGCAACAGACACACAATACAAGGGGTGCCACACAGACTGACCAGCATACTGATTCGCAATCTTCCCCCACCACCGTGGAAACACAAGCGGGCCGCTCACAAGAGGTACGCACACACCAGACACCCCAGCCCAGCACACACACTATGAGTCCAAGCGAAAGCCACCAGACAGTAAACACAAACAAGGCTGACGTCGTAATACTCATAGACTCAAATGGGAAATTTCTATGGGAGAAAAAGCTATTCCCTAGAAGTAAAGTAGAAAAGATCTGGTGCCCAACAACAAACAGAGCCATGGGATGGCTGACCAAAGCCAGATTAGGCTCCCCCCAACACATAATAATACACACGGGCACAAATGACCTAAAGACCCAACAGAAAGAAGTAGCAACATCGCTCAGAGCAATGATTAGGAAAGCAAGCAGTACATTTCCAAACACTAGAATCACTGTTTCCACAATATTGCCGAGAACAGACTTCAACAACAACACAATTCATGAGATAAATGCCAGCATAGCAAGAGACTGCGAATCAAACCACAACGTACACCTGGCCCAACACCCCACCCTCGATGAGGAATGTCTTTACGACCACGTCCACATCCAAAGGCAAAGAATATCGATCCTTGCTAAAGCCCTGAAGGACGTCGCTTTTAACCGGGTCCATACCCAGACTCCAAGAGGACCCCCCCCCGACCACCAGAGATCAGCGGGGTACATATCAGGAACACTACAAGGACCACCAACACACCAACCGAGACCAGAGAGGATCCCCATGCAAAACAACAATGTCAGACCTGCACCACTCCTGTCCCACAGGGGAATAGGACTGCTCCCAGCCAGACAGAGGGAGAGATGCACAGGACGTACGCAATACCTCAGACAGAAACAATCCATTAAGAGACAATAAGCAGATGTGCAGCAGCATCTACTTCCGCCTTATGGATCAAGGACTAATTAATAGAAAGAACTGTAACCAAATTGTATTAACTTTTGTAGACAACTGATGTGATCTTTTTTTTCCCACACTTAGACACGACAAACACGTACCACTCTTTAACCTATCATAGTAAAAGATCAAACTTAACATGAAATCCTTATATATTTCGACCTGGAATATCCAAGGTCTACGCTCTTCACTGCGAGAAGTGAAAAGTAGGACCCCAGAGTTCATAGATGAAACTAAAGACCTAGATATTATCATTTTACAGGAAACTTGGTATAAAGGAAAAGGACACACTGGCTGTCCCCAAGGGTACACTGAGCTGGTGGTGCCCTCCAATAAATTACCAAGTGTAACCCAAGGCAGAGACTCCGGAGGCATACTGATCTGGTTTAAAACAGAACTTAAGAATTACATCAAATTTATAAAAAA
This sequence comes from Somniosus microcephalus, assembly GCF_052327205.1. Lineage (NCBI taxonomy): Eukaryota > Metazoa > Chordata > Chondrichthyes > Squaliformes > Somniosidae > Somniosus > Somniosus microcephalus. The sequence continues at coordinate 287,594,416 of NC_140989.1, forward strand.
GGGCGAAAACCATATGTGGCTCAAACTTGAGAGGGAGATTATCTCAAACACCCAAGATGTTTACATTTGCGCACTTTATATCCCTCCAATCGATTCCCCGTACTTTAAAGAGGACACCTTCTCCAACATGGAGGGGGAAATTATCCAATACCAGGCCCAGGGGAACGTGTTGATCTGTGGGGACCTCAATTCAAGAACGGGCGAAGAACCAGACTTCACCAATAATCAGGGAAACAATTATGTTTTCGGGAATAACCACTTTGACATCCCTTCCCTTCCATACAGGCATAACTGCGACAAGCAGTCAAATACCAACGGAAAACAGCTACTACAGCTCTGTCGAAACCTGGGTCTGTACATTGTCAATGGTAGGTTCATAGGAGACCTCCTAGGAAGATCGACCTATTGCTCACCTCTTGGCTGCAGCACAGTAGACTATATGATTACAGACTTAGACCCATCCTCTTTCAGAGCATTCACAGTCAAACCACAAACAACACTGTCAGATCACAGTCAAATTACTATGTTCCTCAAAAAGACAGAAACAAACAACATAGAAACACAACCCAGTAAACTGTACAACACCAAAAAATCGTACAGATGGGCCAAAAACGACACGGAAAAATACCAGAAAACAATTAGCAATGCATCAACTCAAGCTCTCTTAGACACCTTTCTGGATAACATATACACTCACAATAAAGAAGGCGTAAACCGGGCAGTTAGTAAACTAAACAATATTTTTGATAATTTGGCAACAAATGCAAACTTGAAAGCTCGCAAGAACAAACCCAAAACAAAAAACTATGAAAAATGGTTTGACCGAGATTGCCATAACATGAGGAAAAAACTTAGAAAAATATCAAACCAAAAACACAGACATCCAGAAAACGAGGAACTACGCCTTACTTATTGTCAGACACTAACACAATACAGAAACACACTCAGAACCAAAAAAGAGCAATATATTAAGAATACACTCAGCTCCATGGAGGAATCCATTGATTCCAATTGTTTCTGGGAAAACTTGAAAACACTACACAAAAAACAACACGACGATTTGGCCATTCAAAATGGGGACACATGGGTAAACCACTTTGAAAAATTATACCAGAAAAACACACTAAGACCAGAGCAACACCAAATATGCAAAAAACTGGAAAAGCTAGAAATGGCCATAAAAGATAACCAAAACCCGCTGGACGCCATAATAACAGAAAAAGAACTTCTTGAAAAACTCAAGGACCTGCGACCAGGAAAAGCCTGCGGGACAGACGGCATACTAAACGAGATGATTAAACACACAGACAACAAAATGAAACTGGCTATCCTAAAACTCTTCAACTTGGTTCTGAGTGTCGGTTATTTCCCTGATATCTGGAACAAAGGACTCATAACGCCCATATACAAAAGTGGGGACAAAATCGACCCAAACAACTATCGAGGCATCTGTGTAAACAGTAACCTGGGGAAGGTATTCTGTAGCATCATAAACAAAAGACTTATAAACTTCCTTGAGGAGCACAATGTCTTGAGTAAAAGCCAAATTGGATTCCTGCCAAACTATAGAACATCCGATCATATCTTCACCCTACAGACCCTAATTGACAAACACGTTCACAATAACAAAAGCAAAATCTACGCATGCTTTGTAGATTTCCAGAAGGCTTTCGACTCCATCTGGCATGACGGTTTATTCCTGAAACTTATCGAAAGTGGGGTAGGAGGGAAAACATATGATGTAATTAAATCAATGTATACAAACAACAAATGTGCAGTTAAAATTGGAGACAAACAAACAAAATACTTCCCACAGGGGCGGGGGGTGACGCAGGGCTCGCCAATCTCACCGACACTCTTTAATATTTACATAAATGGATTGGCAAAACTACTTGAACAATCTACAGCACCCGGCCTCACCCTATATGAATCCAAGGTTAAATTCCTCCTCTATGCAGACGACCTGGTTCTGCTGTCACCTACTAAAGAGGGGCTACAGCAAAACCTGGACCTGCTGGAGTCGTACTGCCAGACTTGGGCCCTGACAATAAATCCCCAAAAAACCAAAGTCCTTGTGTTCCAGCAAAGATCCAAACATCAGGGACCCAAAATAAATTTCACAGTAGGAACAACCAAAATTGAACAAACCACTAACTACACATACTTGGGCTTAAAAATCAGTTCTACGGGAAACTTCAAACTGGCTGTGAATGAACTGAAAGAGAAAGCAAGAAGGGCTTTCTATGCCATCAAAAAATCAATCCAAATAGAAATCCCAATTAGCATTTGGCTCAAAATTTTCAAATCAGTAATTGAACCAATTGCACTCTATGGCAGTGAGGTATGGGGACCGCTAACTCAACAAGAATTTGCAAAATGGGACAAACACCCAATTGAGATCCTACATGCAGAATTCTGTAAAAGTATCCTCCGGACTCAAAGGAAAACAGTAAACAATGCATGCAGGGCGGAACTAGGCCAATATCCATTAATAATCACTATCCAAAAAAGAGCCACCAAATTTTGGAATCACCTACAAATGAGCAATCCCCAATGCTATCACTACGACGCCCTGAAATGCCAAGAGCTGACCATAAAGAAGAATACCCTCAGTCAACTAGTCCTGGGACTCAGTGAAGTAACTACTAACAATACTAACAATAACCAGCCCCAGGACAGTGACAGGGTAACACAAAGAATTCGACCCAACACAATCGTCGCTAAGCAAAAGGAAAAATATCTGACATATTGGGCAGAAACAACAAAAACCCAAAGCAAACTCAATTGCTACTTGGCCCTAAACAGACAATACAACATAGCTGATTACCTGACCATGGTAAAGGATAACAAACTGAGAAGAACCTTGACAAGGTACAGACTTAGCGAACATAGCCTAGCGATCGAAAAAGGCAGACACAGGCAGACCAGGCTGCCAAGAGAGGACAGGATATGCTCTCACTGCAGTCAGGGAGTGGTGGAGACAGAGATGCACTTCCTCACAGCTTGTGGAAAATATCAGGGCATCAGGGAGAATTTCTACCAAAAATTCTCACAAATATGCCCTGATTTCAGAAATCTGAATGACAACCAAAAACTCCCATTCCTACTGGGAGAGGAGAGAAGCTGTGTAACGCTGGCGGCGCACTATGTTGCAGCTTGCCATGAACAGAGGGACAACCAGTAAGCTAAGAAAAAAATATATATATAAACAATGCGAATGTATATTTATACACTCAGGGATATACCTGTTTATACACTGTATGAATAGAACTGCGTTTATGTGCTGAACCATAAATGTATTTTGATGCTTTGGCAACATAAGATGTAACTTATCATGCCAATAAAGCGATTTAAATTGTAAAAAATTGTAAAATTGTGTGCAGTTCTGGTCGCCTCACTATAGGAAGGATGTGATTGCTTTGGAGAGGGTGCAGAGAAGATTCACCAGGATGTTACCTGGGATGGAGTGCCTCAGCTATGAAGAGAGGCTGGACAGGCTGGGGTTGTTTTCCTTGGAGCAAAGAAGGCTGAGGGGGGACCTGATTGAGGTGTACAAAATGATGAGGGGCATAGATAGGGTAGATAAAAAGGAACTTTTCCCCTTAGTAGGGGGGTCAATAACAAGGGGGCATAGATTCAGGGTAAGGGGCAGGAGATTTAGAGGGGATTTGAGGAGGAACTTCTTCACCCAGAGGGTGATTGGAATGTGGAACTCAATGCCTGAAAGGGTGGTAGAGGCAGGAACCCTCACAACATTCAAGAAGCATTTGGATGAGCACTTGAAATGCCATTGCATACAAGGCTATGGACCAAATGCTGGAAAATGGGATTAGACTGGACAGGGATGGATGGGCGGCGCAGACACGATGGGCCGAAGGGCCTCTTTCTGTGCTGTAAAACTCTATGACTCTATGACTCTATGACGCTATGAGTGTGGAAGCTGAGGCTGACTTACCCACCCCTTTAAGAGCCGGCCGGCGCCTGGAAGTCTCGTAGTTATTGGTAATTGAGAGCACCTGCGCTGCGCCCGTCCGCGCCGATATTGGGTTGCGCCGGAAGTTTAGCACCTTAGGAGTCCCGTGCAACGTCTGAATTCGTGCCTCAATCACCTTTGGGGGCGATGCAACCCAATATCGCGCCAGGCGGCGATAAGTTGCGTCTGGCTATAAACTTTGCGCAGCGCCAGTTCTAACACCTCAAGCGGAGCTATACCCAATTTCTAGGCCGAAAAAATTAGTGCCAGGTGCTAATGTTTCTCAACTTTTTTAAAAATTCGATTTTGCGCCCCAGGAAGGAAGTGGAATGCTAAATCAAGCGCTCCACTTCCTTCCTGGAGTGCAGCAGGCGGGGCGGTAGGTGTGCAGCGCTGCACAGTGGGAAGGGCCATCGCTGCAGGCTCTGCAATGGAAAGCAACTTACCTGGTCCCCGATGGCAACCACGATCTGGCCCGATCAGCCCGATGCACTGCAACAGAGTGTCAGGCTGATCGAGCGCTGGGGGAAATAAGAAAAAAAAACAGAAAATGAGCATTTGATTATTTTTTTCCCTACCTCGGCCACCTCACCTTTAAGTATCTCCCCTGAAGCGCCCAGCCTCCTGATGAACGCCCCCTGCAGTTGCTGGTGTTTTCGCCCAGCGATGCTACAAGGGGTGAAACCAAAGTTCGGGTCTGGGGCGCAACCGGGCAATGCGCATGTCAATGATGTCACGATCTCCAGGCGAAGGGGATTGGGGTGCAATGCCATGCCGAATTTAGCGGGAGGCGATAACGGGAGATGCAAAGGTACCCAATTTCTCCTCCCTGGAGTGCCCTATTTCAGTTTGGTGTCGAGGGACAATTGAAAGTCTAAAATAAATTACATTGAACCTCAACTTGGTTGTTTTGAAGGTCATGAAACTGAATGCATCTTTTTCCCATCAGATGCCATTTGGAGCATCACTGTGCTGACTCTTTGCTAGAGCAATGCAAAACTAATCCGATTGCTCTGTTTTATCCGTGCAGCCTTGTATCTTTCTCTGCTCCAAATGTTCTCTTAAAGATGCAATAGATTCTGCCTCAATTACTCCCTGTGACAAAAAAATCTAAGCTTTCACAACTCTCTGCATAAACAAATTTCTCCGAACCTCCCTCCTCACTCTTAGTGGCTATTTTAAATTCATGATATCTTCCCAACTGACTTCCCAACCTGAGGAAATAGTTTTTGCCTAGTCACCTTATCAAAAACCTTCATAATTACAAACAACATTCTGTGAATGGCTAGTCTTGCTGCTGGTTATGAACGTTTCTGGAGGTTGTATGCAGGGACATGCTGGGATCTGTAGTCAGTTAGCTTGCCACCTCATCTAACAGTGATGGGTCAGGCAACCTGCAAAAATTCAAGACTCAGTCTTCTCATATATGCATAGGCCTCCAATGAAAAACATTGTTACAGACATGTTAAATGCAGAAAATATTATATAGGTAATCATTTCTTGTGAATTTTATGTATATTATCTTACAAACCTTATTTTAAGTTAAGTACTCTGTTTAGTGGGGAAATGGTTGGTGGCTGAAATGATTTTCAAAAAGATTTGGAGCAACTTTGCTGGTTTACCTTCTTTCTTTTATTGGTAGATTTTGCTGCCTGTTCATGCTTCATTTGTTGTCTCATAAGAACATAAGAAATAAGAGCAGGAGTAGGCAATGAGGCCCCTCGAGCCTGCTCTGCCATTCAATAAGATCATGGCTGATCATCGACCTCAACTCCACTTTCCCGCCCGATCTCCATATCCCTTGATTCCCCTAGAGTCCAAAAGTCTCAATGTGTCTTTAATAGCTTCTCATTGGTAGTTTTTCTAGCCACTTTCCTTGCACTTGATTCATATGTGCCCTCCCTCTTCAGTTCTGATTGTTGCAATGTTTGTTTTTATATTGCATCTCTATAGTTATTTTTACAGATTTCCCATGGTAAGACTTGCAGTAAGTCTGGTGATGCACTGTTTTGTAAGGACAGAAATGTCGATATAATATAATACACAAGTAATATTCTGCAATGGTGGAACTTTCTCTCTTTAAGGTCACAAAGTTAAGTAATAAGAAGCTGAAGCCAATTTGAATTTGTGTGTCACATTAACTGACCAAGAAGTGCCTGGGTTTACCTAAAGAGAGAGCCATGTTTATCTTGTACTGATGGTGCCATTATTTAAGGCCAGATATAGTAAAATGAGTTTACATAACTAAACCTGGAAGTCACCTAATCCTTTTCTGGATTGTCTTGCCACTCTTATTTAAAGCCGGACAAAGTAAAAAGTAATGAGTAGATCTGACTTTTCTTAAATGATTAAAAATCTGCTCATTCCAAGGGCTTGATATGTGCCTAGATGTCGCCAAGTAAGGTAATCCTTGCACATTGTGCATCACACAGATTGGTTGAAATGGTATCAAAGAAGTTTACTTTGAGAATAAAAGGTATAAAAGATGGTGTTTTTGACACAACAGACCAACATATAGGACACCACAGGTGCCAGCTCGCCAGAGGGTGAGATCACATATTAGCTCTGCTGCAGAGGACTCAGATACTGACTTTGAGGGCCCAGGTTACCAAAGAAAGTTGATGGGCATATACCAGGAAATGCTAAGTGCATTGGCCTGCCTACCAGCGAGCTTGCACTCAATGGCTGAGCGTACAGAGCAGTCCAGCTCTAATTTGTGTTGGGGCTTCATGCAGAACATGGAGACCTTGCTGTCAACCATAGAGCAAGTGTTCAGCTCTATGAACATGGCAGTTGAGGCCACCATGGCGGAGCCTCTGGTGGCATCTCTGACCGCTTCCATGGCAGCTCGCACTGCTGCCGTGGAAGCTCCGACTGCTGCCATTTTGGGTGTGTGGTCCAGCATTGACAGTGGTTTCTGGAGTGACATATCACTCCTGCGCTCTGTTCTCGTGCAGAGCAGTAGGAGTGCTGAGTCGCAGTTCCAGGGGAGTGTCATTGGCTCCATGGGAGAGGCACATGTTGTCTTTTCTCAGATTGACAGCATGCCTGCTCCCCTGCTATCCATTCCGCAAGTGCCTTTATCAGTGCCACACAGCCAGCTGGGTCACACTGCCCTGGCCCGCACCAAGGTGGTGCAGTCTGCACCCAGGCCCTCATGGCCCAGAGCTGCTTGAGGTCACCCACCATGGCAATCTGAATTGTGTCCTCAGTGGAAGCTCAGCAGCCTTCCACCTCTCAAGTTGCTACAGCTACTGGGAATACAGATTGTAGGAGTGCTGAAATAGGTAAACAAGCACGGAAGACCAGCACTAAGAGGTTGCACAAGGGATATTCTTAATTATTCCTGTTAAAATTGTACACAGGTAGAATAGAGTTGTTGGATTTTTTTTGTTCTGCATTTGGTGTTGGTGTTAATATTTATAGTGAAGTGAGGGCAAGACCCATTAAGACTGGACTGAAGGAAAGCAATCGGGTGGTGGTTATAAGGATTGCAGCACTAAGTATATTGTGGATGGGAGTGATAGTTCACTTGAAGAGCTCTTGGATGAGCTGCTCTCTGAGTCCTGGCAGCAAGGGACACTGGTGATCGATGCTGCTCCTGTTCTTCTTCCACCTCCTGCTCCCCTTACTCCTTCTGCACTTTTTACTGCCCAGGTGGTGGTAAGCGATAGTCCCTCATTATGTCAAAGTTATGTAGCAGACAACCGCAGATATGGATACATGGTCAGGCCTGTAGCTCCTCCAGAATGGTCCAGGCAGTGGAAGTAAAAACAGAAAATGCTGGAAATACTCAGCAGGTCAGGCAGCATCTGTGAAGAGAGAAACAGAGTTAACCTTTTAGATTCAGGCAGTGAAAGCGTTACTTAAGCATGCCGACTGTTTGCTCGATGGTGTTTCTGCTAGTGGAATGGATCTTCTTGTAGGCCAGCTCTTGCAGCTGTGCCTGGGTTCCTGACAGAAGTCATGAGCCATGTCTGAAGGGGATAGCCATTGTCGCCCAAAAGCCATCCTATAACCTGACAGTCTGGTCATGATGCATTGTCCGTGGTCGCAAACAAGCTGGACATTGAGGGAGTGAAATCTCTCTTTATTCAGAAAGATGTCAGGATGGTGATGGGGTGCATGCAAGGCAACGTGGGTGCAATCTATAGCACCTTGCACCCTAGGGAAACCTGCAGTGTGGGTGAAACCTTGTGCTCTCTAGTCCTGCTTTGCTCTCCCCATTGGAAAAGAGATGTAGCTGTTCCTCCTGGCGTAGAGCCTTGATGACTTCCCTGATACAATGCTGAACAGCAAACTGGGAGATATCATAGATGTCACCTGTTGTAGCCCAGAAGGAGCCTGTTGCATAAAAGTAAAGGCCACAGTCAGTGCTGTCCATGCTGTGGCCTGAGGCTCGAGTTGTGGCAGCACCACGTGACATAGCTTAGTGATAGCCTCCTTGGTGAAGCGGAGGCGCCTGAGGTATTGCACTTCTGAGAAGTTCATTAGGTGAAGCCTCCTGCACAGTGCCCTCCTCTTCCTCCCTCTTCTCCCAGCTAATTCTGCTCTCTCCTGTCTTCTTGGCTGCTCCCCTTGTCCTCCAGTCCCAAAGACATAAGAACATAAGAAATTGGAGCAGGAGTAGGCCATTTGGCCCTTCGAGCCTGCTCCGCCATTCAATAAGATCATGGCTGATCTTCTACCTCATCTCTACTTTCCTGCACTATCCCCATATCCCTTGATTCCCTTAGTATTCAAAATCTATTGATCTCCATCTTGAATATACTCAACGACTGAGCCTCCACAGCCCTCTAGGGTAGAGAATTCCAAAGATTCACCACCCTCTGAGTGAAGACATTTTTCCTCATCTCAGTCCTAAATGGCCGACCCCTTATTCTGAGACTGTGACCCCTGGTTCTAGATTCCCCAGCCAGGGGAAACATCTTCCCTGCATCCTGTCAAGCCCTGTAAGAATTTTGTTTGTTTCAATGAGATTGCCTCTCATTCTTCTAAACTCTAGAGAATATAGGCCTAATCTACACAATCTCTCCTCATAGGACAATCCCCCCATCCCAGGAACCAGTCTGGTGAACCTTCATTGCAGTCCCTCTATGGCAAGTATATCCTTCCTAGGTAAGGAGACCAAAACTGTACACAATACTCCAGGTGTGGTCTCACCAGGGCCCTATCTAATTGCAGTAAGACTTCTTTATTCTTATATACTCAAATCCTCTTGTAATAAAGGCCAACATACCATTTGCTTTCCACATCTCACACCTACCACACCTACCAGACACACCCGACCAACCTACCAGACTACCCATGATTGGAGTAAAATAGGCAGACAAAAGCAATCCAGCACCAGCAAAAACTTCTTCTCAGAAGTCAGAAATCAATTGTAGAAGGCAGAAAATGGGCCGATAAAATATCCAGAAGTTACCCAGTAACCTAAAAGGACAAACCAGCAACTAACCTGTATGTATTGTAAGGAGAAATATGTCTACGGCAAACCTCAAATATCATCCAAATGCTATCCGACAAAAAATCCAGTTAGTGGGGTGAGGGGGAAGTGGGGTGTGAGAAGGAGTAGGGATGAATATACCGTTGTTGTTCCCAAGGTGTCAATGTCGCCGGTGGCCATGGAGCCCACCACCTGGCACTGAATAATGTCCAACACTGTTTTCCAGCTCCGACAGTGGTTGGGTGTCGGCTTGCCTTCCCCCCCGGCCTGTGCGCTCCTGCTCCCTCCTATTACACGCCACCTTAGACTGCAAGAAAAAGGAAAGTGTGTGAGTGAGTGTGGAGCAATGTGTTTGGGTGATGTGCCTGCCATAGTTGAATAGCTGTCATTGTGTGCAAGGTGTGAGATGTGGGTGTGAGTGTTGGTAGGTAGAGATTGTTGGTGGGTGAGTGCTGGGTGTATGGCGCGTTGGCCAGTGTGTGCAGCCTGTGGTTCACACGGTGGTATGTAGCATTTCTGGAGGCATTGACTCACCCTGACCACCTGAGGTCATTAAACTTCTTCCTGCACTGTGTGTGGGCCCTGGGGACCACAGTGCTGCCCAAGAGATGACATGGCACGGAAGACTTGCGGCAAGGGCCTCCTGCCACTTGTTGGGTAGAGCACCGCCCTCTGTCTCTCCACAGTGGACACCAACTCCTCCAATGCTTGGTCCGAGAATCTGCGGGCTCTCTCCCTGGGGCGTGGATCTGCCATCATGAGAGCTGGGTGCATCGTTCGGCTCCTTGGATTTGGTGTTCTCCTGCTTGCTGACACAGGTTCACAGCCAGCAACGCTGAGAATGAGGTTCTGCAGCATCAATGAACCTTCCCTTTAAGAACTGGAAAGAGACTGTGGCAATGATGACTTGCGATTAGACGGCACCTGAAATTAGTTAGCCACTGAGCTAGGCCTTTAGCGCTCCCATCCTTTCTTCAAGTGATGAGATTTAATTTAGCATGCAGCGTGATCATTAGCGTCTGGTGCTAAATCTCCAACTTTTGTGAAGTTACTGCCCATTCCTGGGCTATAATAAATTTCTCCCCTAATGATTTTTAAATGATAGAAGCTACTGCAAAGCTACTGTAAGTTGCCCTCTAGCAGTTCCTCAAGTAATTTTTGAACAAATTTTGAGTAGAAATTGCTAGAAAAAATTGTTCAGTATAGTTAACTGGCACTGATCCATTCCTAGAGAAATTATGTACACTGCACATGTACAATCCAAATTCAGCTCAGAGTTGCAGCTTTGGACAAAAACATCAAATCCAAGCCCAGGTTTTTGGGAGTGGCTGAGGCCTTCAAGTAAAAACTTTAACGTAAACAGTAGTAGATGCAAAAAGCAATTCAATAGATAAATTTATTTATGATATTGTGAATATGATTTTTATTTTGGCTGAAGCCTTATTGTGAACATTAGGGCCTAGAAATTCGGACACACCCGTTCAGCCTGAATAGTGAGGCCCGAGGTGCACCTGATGTTGGGCCTCGGGCCTCATTTCCATCGAGCTGGTGAGCTGCGGAAAGCAACAGGCAGCTCAGCGGTGAAGTGAGATAGAAGATCGGGACACTGTGGTGCCAGCAGTGGCCCTTGGGTAAGTGAGGAAGGGGAGAAATTGTGAATGGGGTGTGATATGGTCAGTGTTGTGTTTTGAGTTTTGCTTCAATTAAGTTTGTCCCAGTTCCCGGGTGTTACCTGAAGGGGGTGCTGGGGGGCTCGGTTTTACTTTGTCTGCATGGCAGAACCTGAAACTGAAAGTGAAAGACAATGTGCTGTAATGTCCACCCATTTACTCAGTAAATAGTAAAAGGTACATTCCGTCTCCTCTATTCATTACTGTTCGGTCAAGATGCAATACTGGCGACGAGGCGGCTGTTGAACTCTCTAGAAGGACGGAGATAGACATGCGAACCTACAGCCGTGATATTGGAAATTGCGACGAGCGGGCCATTCAGCTAGCAACATCAACGGCATTTTGATAGTTGGCTAGCTGCAACGTAGACGGCGGACAGAGTATTGTGCGGGCCAGGCAACTACCGTGAGTGTAGCTACCGTAACTCTGGCCGGAAGAGAAAAAGAATTTTTAAAAAAAGAAAAAGAAAAAAGTCCGTGGATCTTAAAGGGACAGTGCACATTAAAACTATGACGACCTTGGGACGTATTGAAGAGTTCTCTGGGGATAAGGACAGTTCATGGGAGGAATACGCAGAAAGACTGGGGTGTTTCTTTGAGGCCAATAATATTGACAAAGAAGAGAAGAAGCGCTCAGTGTTGCTAAGTATATGTGGAGCTGTTACTTACTCCGTCCTGCGTTCATTGGTGGCTCCTCGTAAACCTAGTGAGGTGGATTATGCTGATTTGATTGAGAAGCTGCAGAAACATTTGAACCCAAAACCCTCAGAGATTGTGCAGCGTTTCCATTTTCACAATTGTAAACAACAGCCTGGACAATCTATTTCAAGTTACACTGCTGAGTTGAGGAAACGCTCATTACATTGTAATTTTGGTGACCAGTTAGACAATATGCTCCGTGATCGGATTGTGTGTGGAGTGCTGGACTCGGCATTGCAGAGACAACTGTTAGCGGAGAAGGCCCTGACGTTCCGGCTGGCCGAGGAGAAGGTTTTAGCAGCAGAGGCTGCATCGATGAACACACATATGCTCCGTACAGAGGCAGCACCATCTCAGGCCGCCGAGGAGGTGCACAAGACCACACACGCAGCTGCTGCTGCGAGAGACATGGAGGCAACTAAAGAGACAGGAAGAAAATGTTTCCGCTGTGGGGCTTTCCATGGTTCCACTACATGCAAATTTGTGTCAGCGGTATGTCATTTCTGTAAGAAAAGAGGACACATAGCTCGTGTCTCCATGAAGAAAGCTCAGGCTGCTGCAGCAGAGCCAACACAAGCATCGCAGACACACACCCTGACACTGGAGGACAGCGATGGGTACACAGTGTATACCACGGAAGCTGAGCAGCTACCCCACAGACGGTGGGGATACACGACAAATGTGATCATGAATGGGGCACCACTCTGCATGGAGGTGGATTCAGGCTCAGCGTGTTCGTTGATAAGTGAAGAGACTTACAATAGGCTGTGGCCAAGTGAACCCCCGGTGATGGCTCAGGTCAGTGGCGTGCTACGGCAGTGGTCCTAAGCTCAACTCCAGGTGCTGGGTATGATTCATGTGGAAGTTAAGTATCAGGCAGTCAAGGACACACTTCCACTTTATGTGGTGGCGGGGCAGGGCACAAGCCTGCTGGGCAGAGATTGGTTTGAGCCCCTCGGTATTGAAGTGACAGGAGTACACACGGCACAGCGACAGCCCATAATGCCTATGTTGGAGAACTATGAAGAGGTTTTTGGTGAGTTCGGGGCCTGTCGGGGACCGCCAGTCTCAATCGAAGTGGACCCAGGGGTAGCGCCTAAGTTCTTCAAGGCGCGACCAGTTCCTTTTGCGTTGCGCAAGAAGGTGGATGAGGCCCTGGATAAGCTGGTGGACCAAGGGGTTCTCTTGCCAGTGAAGAACTCCCATTGGGCCACCCCTATCGTGCCCATTGCAAAGAAGGATGGGGGCCTGCGAATCTGTGGAGATTACAGATGTACGGCTAATACTGCTGTGTTACCAGATGTGTATCCCTTACCAACAGTTACAGAGCTGTTTTCAACACTGGCTGGAGGCACTCTGTTCACCAAGCTGGATCTCAAGCAAGCATACCAGCAACTGGTCCTGGATGAAGAGTCCGCTGAGCTGTTGACAATCAACACCCACAGAGGACTTTCCCGAGCCACAAGGCTGCAGTTTGGGGTGTCTACGGCTGTGGCAATCTTTCAGAGGTTCATGGACATCCTGTTGGCTGGTGTTCCGGGAGTTCAGCCTTACTTGGATGACATACTGATTACAGGTGAGACACAGGAAGCCCATGATGAGCGGCTGCAGGAAGTACTACGCTGGCTGGCTGAGGTAGGACTACGCCTTCAGAAGGAGAAATGTGTGTTCGCTGCCAATGGGGTGGAGTTCTTGGGATTCCGAGTGGACAAAGACGGTGTGCATCCGACTACGGAGAAGGTGGAGGCTATCAGGAGCGCTCCCACCCCCAAGAACAAGACTGAACTGCAGGCATTCCTCGGACTGTTAAACTTCTACAGTTGTTTTCTCAAGGGCAAAGCCACAATCTTAGAGCCACTGCACAGGCTGTTAGACCAAGCAACAGTGTGGAACTGGACCTCAGCTCATGAAACAGCCTACAGACAGGCAAAGGAACTGCTACAAGCAGATAAGGTTCTGGCACACTATGATGAAAACAAGCCATTGGTGTTGGTGTGTGATGCCTCACCATATGGGCTGGGAGCTCTGTTGGGTCACATAGAGCCAGATGGCCGGGAAGCGCCTATCAGTTTTGCCTCAAGGACACTCTCAACAACAGAACGTAATTACGCCCAGATTGACAAGGCGGCCCTAGCCATCATATTTGGGGTAAAGAAGTTCAGCCAGTACCTGTTAGGGAGACAGTTCGTCATCTGCACAGACCACAAGCCACTCTTGGGGCTCCTGCATCACTCCAAGTCCATGCCCCAGATCATATCACCGCGTATGCTTCGGTGGAGTCTGATGTTGGGGGCCTACAGTTATGAACTTTGCTACAGGCCTGGGAAGATGTTGGCTAATGCTGATGCTCTGAGTCGCTTGCCTTTGAACCGGCCGATGGCTGAGATGCCACCACCCCTGGAGGTGCTGCTACTGGAGGAGGTTCCGGAGGCCTCACTCCATGCCCAGCGGATTGGCAGCCTCACACAGAAAGATCCAGTCTTATCACGGGTGCTACGCTGGCTGCTGCATGGCTGGCCCTCCGAGCATTTCAAGCCCTTCATTCAGAGGCGCCATGAAATGTCTGCACACAAGAACTGCGTGCTCTGGGGAAGCCGTGTGGTGGTTCCTGCCGCCGCAAGAGAGGAGGTGCTGAAAATGCTGCATGACTCACACCCTGGGATTTTGCACATGAAGGCGTTGGCGAGAAGCTACGTCTGGCGGCCGGGGTTGGACCGAGACGTGGAGGAGGTGGTAAAGAGCTGTGAGACATGTCAGCTGACTTGCCATAGCCCATCCAAGGCTCCCCTTCACCCCTGGGAGTGGACCACTCGTAAATGGTCAAGACTCCACATTGACTTTGCAGGGCCATTTCAGGGGAAGGTCTTTTTGATAGTGGTGGATTCTCATTCGAAATGGCTGGAGGTGGCTATCATGAGCTCCATGACATCCAGTGCAGAGATCAACGCGTTGCGTTTGCTGTTTGCCACACATGGGGTCCCCGACGTGCTGGTTTCGGACAATGGAGCAGCCTTCACATCAGCGGAGTTCAAGGCTTTTGCAGGCAGAAATTGGATCCGCCACGTGACCACAGCGCCCTATCACCCCTCCTCTAACGGGCAGGCAGAGAGGATGGTGCAAACCACAAAAGAGGCACTGGTGAGGATATCGGTGGGGGACTGGCAAACCAGATTGGCCAGGTTCCTGTTATCACAGCATACCACACCAAACTCAGCAACGGGGAAGAGTCCTGCCGAGATGCTGATGGGTCGCCGGCTGGCGACTGCACTGGACCGGCTACACCCGGACTACAGGGATGAGATGCACACAAAGCAAGAAGAGCTGGCTAAGAAGCACCAGGGCACCACCAGGCAGTTCGAGCCATCAGAGACTGTGTTTGCCCGTTGCTATGCAGGAGGAGACAAATGGATGCCTGCCGTGGTGGAGCAGGCCACGGGTCCCCTGTCGTACAGCGTCCGTACACCTGATGGCCAGCTACACAGACGAGACGTAGACCAGCTACGGGGTTGTACTCCGGTGAGAGTAACAGAGACGTCACAGGCTAGGCCATTGTCTCCGCCACCTCTGCCAGGCAGTGACGGCCTGCTTCCTGCAACAACGACGGAAGCCACATCGACAGAAGGTGTCACGGAGTCATCAGCCACGGAGGAAGGTTTTCCTGCGGCTAGCAGTGGCACCCCGACTATGCCTATCCAGCGACGCTCAAGTCGGGTTAGATTCCGTCCCAGACGCCTGGAGGACTAAGGGGTTTTATCTGGGGGAAAGGAGTGTTGTGTTTTGAGTTTTGCTTCAATTAAGTTTGTCCCAGTTCCCGGGTGTTACCTGAAGGGGGTGCTGGGGGGCTCGGTTTTACTTTGTCTGCATGGCAGAACCCGAAACTGAAAGTGAAAGACAATGTGCTGTAATGTCCACCCATTTACTCAGTAAATAGTAAAAGGTACATTCCGTCTCCTCTATTCATTACTGTTCGGTCAAGATGCAATAGTCAGGAAGGGGTGTAGTGGTCGTGACCGGTGGAGGGGTGGGGTTGTGGTGCGGCGACAGTCAGGATTGGGGAGTGGCGGTGATCGGGAGCACTCCTGCTCCTCTCCCCTCCTCATTCAGGTAATGATATTTTAAAAACTTTCCTTGTTGGTGGCGGTCTGCAGCGCTCCCTTTAAGGACTGCCTGTTAGGCAGCTTGTAGGCCTGGTTTTCCTGAGTTCAGCTTGTGCCAGCTGCCTCAGGGCAAAGCAATAATGCAGTGGGGCCTTTAGCAGGCGCTCGGCTCCTTATTTACATATGAAAATAAAACATGCCACGTGGAGCATGGGAAGCCACCATAAAATAATAAAGATGCAACGATGGGTAAATATTCTGGTGTTTTGCTTACTAATGTGGAAATTGGGAGTATTCACTTAAAGGGTTCCCTCAAGGTATAAATTGGAGGAGGGTTTGTAGTAGATTCCATTATAGGATGGATTGTGAATGGCTTGTCAAAGGAGCAGTCTTCATGGACCAATTCTGCTTCAGGAGTATTAAAATGAAAGGTTCCCACACCTGGTGATGGACCATGGCCAAATCAATAACCAATCCATTTCTCCTGATGTCAGTTGAAGAGCTGTGACACTTTTTGTTTTCCCTACCCCTTTTAACCAAATAAAATACCGTACATTGGCATCCTTCCCCGCCTGCAAAAAAAAGTACTGGTGCATATTTTTGTCTATTTAAATAGATACTTTGTGATGTTTTTCTCTCCATAGGCATTGCTGTATCTTGTACTGAAAATAAGATCTCATTTGTTTCTCACATGGATGAGATAGCATCATCCACTGCAGTGCATGACCGTATGAAAATACTTTCAAAACAATAGGCATGAGTTTTATATACGGCTATCGTGTTGCCATAACAACACAGGGAATAGAAAGTTTTATGAATAATATACAAGTTCTGACTTGGAAATAGATATTATCAGCACTCTTAGATCTGAATCTAGCTTTTCTAATGAGCAGGAAGTAGCTTCTGCAACTTCATTTTTTAATATGTAGGAACAACAGGGTGGTGAGCTTATAATGGCACGTCTTATTTCAAGATTTGTTTTTGCATCCAATTTGCATGCTTTCATGTTAGATTTAATTTATAATGTTGCTCTGTCTCAATAAGAAAAGCTTGGTAGCAGTCGAAAGCTGGGAACAACAACAATTTACATTTCTCTACTGCTTGTTACATACAAAGTGGCAATGGAGAATGAATGGACACTGGGCAAGGGATGGGAAAAAAACTGTCAGGAGGGACAAAGTCATGGTCGAAAAAAAACACTTACATAGTAAATAGTACTCTATGCATTTATTTGCACATGCTCAGAAATCTGGCATTTCTGATGGGTTTATGAATTCGGTTTTTACATCTGCTTATTACGCAGTGACTCCAGCTTGGAAGTGCTAGAAAGTACAAAGTTTAACTAATATAATGAAATGAAAATTGCACTATATTAAAGAGGCAAATGGAGAAGACTTAGAGAACAGTCATGGTATGTCAATGATAATTTGAAGAGCAATAGAAAAAACAATAATTCTTATAGATTTCTCAATGGAATAATTGTTGAAGAGAGACATCAAAAATGGGTTATGCATTGCTGGCTAAAGATTTATTTTTAAAAAAGTGATCAAAAAGGTTTAAAAAAAAAAAATCACGATTCAATTTTGTTTTGAGAAGGGAAACTTGATATTTCACATTTTGCAGGAAAGATGTCAGATGTGACAAACTACTGAGGTGAGGTGTTAAACAGTGATAATTAGAAAGCTAGATAACTAATTACGGAGAGCCAGATATCACTAATGATTAGTCCATTTGTTGTAATTCATATTTGTGCGTGAGCAGTCAATTTGGTTGCATTAAAGTTTGGCTTATGTCTTCCTGAACTGTGTGGACTGCAACAGCTGATTGGTTGATGGCATTACTTGTTGAATTACAAGCTGCATATGTGTAGGGTGGCCAATCTCATCAAAGTAGACTTTACCATGCGTAAGTCTAGTGTCTATTCCATTCTTTGTAATTGTGGCAAAGTCTATTTTGGTGGGACGAAACACTCTTTGCAGACAGGATTTGTTGAACATAGATATGATTCAAAACAAAATGAAGCTGTCAGTTAGCCACATCTTGCAGCTTACATCGTTGAAGGTCACGAGCTGAACTTTGATGCAGTCAAATTAATTATTCTCAATCAATATGAACCACATAGTTATTCATTCCAAACCTGGAAATATAATTATTTGGCTTTTTTTTTACTTGCACTAGGTTATGGTTTAAGGACTTCTGTTCATTTGCAATCCATTGCAACTGTTGTTTTAGCAGCCCTGCATTATTGCTATTTAACAACTTAATTAAATTGTTTTGGCACTTGCGAGGCTGATACCAGCAAGATGCATTTTGTTTCACCATTTTAAAAGTTTGAGTTTATCACACCTTCCTGCAGTATTATTGATTGCTGCTTCAAAGGAATTTGCAGCAAAGTGCTGAGAATAGAAATTCCTTTGGGGGCTCCTATTGTGTTCTAGGATTTAAATGTGGAGGACAAGTTCATGAGAAGTCAGCAAATCCAGGTGCAATGATGCCTGTGATGTTATATCTGCACCCATCATTACGTCAAGACCCACATTTATAGGCCCTAACATTGTGACTGCGCCACTGATGCAGTGCTTGTTTGATACAGATGTTTTAAAGGCAATCTGGGTACATTATGGAGCTATGTCCTCATTTGCATTTTTTTCAGGGCCTTAAAGAATCCTGCACACAACTGGTGTGCAGTCTCACAGTGACATAGACATTTCCAGAGTGCACCATGAAGCAATAGGTGCAACAGGTGCTGAGCAAGCCTGATGCCGGTGCCTCACATGTAGCAGTGTTATGGATGCCGAATATTGCATTACCAGCTCAATAGTTACTAGCTAAGATTTTCTATAATTCACATGGTATATTGTGAAAATATATGATAGGACACCTGGGGCACAACTGTACTTCCCCCTAACTCAGCCTTGTGTTTGTTTTGTTTGGATGCAGATGGTAACAGCATTGGGAATGACATCCTTTGTTCATGAGCAGTATGAAAATATGTTTAAAATGGAATGGAATGTTGGGACATGGGAATGACCAGATCAACACTCCATGTTCTCAGCATTCCGAATGCTCAAACAGATATTTATGATTTGTGCTTGTTCCCATTGCAAAAAGTCCACTTTCACAGACAAGCCTTACCTCCCTGTGAATCAAATTGTAATGTTACGTGTGAAGTAATATTATAGCAGGCTGCTGGGTGAAAAATGAACCTTTTTACCATTAAGAAATATATTGAAAGTTACGATAGCAAAATACTGCAGATGTTGGAAATCCGAAATAACAACAGAAAATGCTGGAAAAACTCAGCAGGTCAGGCAACATCCGTGGAGAGAAATTTGAGTTGACGTTTCGGGTCGAACCCTTCTTCAAAACTGGAAAGAAAAGAAAATAGATCGAAGGCAGGGCTGCGATCGGACAAAAGAAATGAAAGAAACAAAAGTAGTAAAAGAGACAATAAAAGGTGTTAGAAGCTAGACGAGATGGTAATAGGCTGAGATTAGGTGTAAAGTGTACTGGCAGGGCAAGAGATAGCTGCCAGGTGTGAGAGAGAAACAAAAGGAAAGGGGGGGGGGAAAGGAGTGGAAAAATTACAAGAAAAAATGTAATAGGGGCCGAGGTTATGGTTACACTGGATCGCACCATACATTCCTGATAAACCCAATCGAAGGCTAAAAAGTATGAATTAAAGGGCTCATTCCCTGATTGCGTGTTCTGGTGAGGAGCAACGCTTGCAAGAAATGATGGTCAGAGAAAACTGCAGCCTTTGACATGGTTGACCACATGATTCGCCTGCAGCGCCTCTTCTCCATTGTCCAGCTCAATGAGACTTCCCTCACTTGGTTCCACTTTTACCTTTCAAATTGTAGTCTGGGCATCTCCAACAATGACTTCTCTTCCAGCCCATGAATTATTACTTCTGGAGTCCCCCAAGGATCCATCCTTGGCCCAGTCACCTACATGTTTGTTTCCCCTTGGTGACAGCATCACTGACATAGGGTCAACTTCCACTGTGCTCAGCTCTGGCTCTCCATCACTTCTCTAAACCCCTTCACCGCCTCTGTGCTGTCAGATTGCTCGGCTGACATTCGAGTTTTGGATGAGCTGCAATTTCCTCCATCACCTTTGGCCTCGGCCACAAGCTTCATGGGGGAGAAATTGGGTGTCCCTCCTTTTGGGGTGCTAACATCGCCAGGCCGCTAATTTTAGCATCCTGAAAAAATTAGCGCCCCTCCGCCTGAAATTCAGTTGTAGCGCCCCAAACAGGAGGTGGGGCGCTACTGGAAGCACTCCACCTCCTTCTTGGGACGCTACAACTGAATATCACGGCACTACGTGCAACAGCGCCACGTTGCATAGTGGCATAGTGGTTAGCACTGTTGCCTCACAGCGCCAGGGACCCGGGTTCGAATCCGGCCTCGGGCACCTGTCTGTGTGGAGTTTGCACGTTCTCCCCGTGTTTGCGTGGGTTTCCTCCGGGTGCTCCGGTTTCCTCCCACAGTCCAAAGATGTGCGAGTTAGGTTGATTGGCTATGATAAATTGACCCTTAGTGTTAGGGGGATTAAATACGTGGGGTTACAGGGATAGGGTGGGATATGTGTTGGTGTAGGGGTTACAGGGATCGGGTGGGATATGTGTCGGTGCAAGCTCGATGGGCCGAAATGGCCTCTATCTGCAGTGTGGGGTTTCTGTGATTCTGTGTGTCGGCACGTAACGCCAAGTCATTGCAGGCCTTCCTCCCCTGCTTAAACAGGAGTAGCCTAGCACTGTGCGCTCGATGCCCTGCTAGAGCACCGGGGAGTGGGGTGTCGTGAAAACAGCCCGGCACTCAAGGAGTGCGGGGCTGAGTGATTGTGGCCGGCATCTCGAAAGAAAAAGGGGAAGGGGGCAGGTGCTGGCAGATGGCCAAAAGCAAATGGCCAACACCTGCCCTTTAAGTAGTGCCGCCGTGGCTGCAAAAACGCCACTCTGACCCTGTCGGACATATCGTCCGGCGATAGGTCAGGGGGCTCAACCCAAGTTTGCGGCCCCTGCTAACCTCCCACTGAATTTCATGGGCGGCATTAGCGGCGCCGCACCTGGATGCAAGGGGATTTGCACTCCGTGGGGCGCTAACAAGACACACAAATCAACCCAATTTTTCCCCCCATATCTTTGCCACTGACTCCATCCCTCTCCCTGTTTCAGATTGAAACAGATTGTTCGCAACCTCAACATCATTTTCACCACAAGCTGAGCTTCTGACACCATATTCTCTCCATCACAAAAAACATCTAGGGCTAGATTTTCAGTTGCTTGCGCCAGCAGTTAGCGCCTTAAGAGAAGTGATTTTCGGGCGCTATTCGTGTAGCGCCCGGGCGCAGCGCAGTTTGCGCCCCGCCCCAAATTAAGTTGCCTGTTAGCACCGGCGCAAAGTTTAGCGGCCGCCCGGATGCGCGCGCAGAAAATGACGTCACATCCTCATGCAATGCCCTTTGGCCGCCCCGAATCCAAACTTCAGTCGGACCGCCCCATTGTGCGGCTGGCGTCCAGAGCGTTTGTAAAATGGAACGCAACACACCCTGGGGAGCGCAAATTAAAGGGCACTCCTCCTGCACTATAAACGGCAGTCTGCATGTGTTGTGTGGAAGGATCCAGTGTGTTGTTGTGAACGGTGTATTTATGTTTTCGGCCACCACCACCACCACCACCACCACCACCACCACCACCTCCTCCTCCTCCTCCTCCTCCTCCTCCTCCTCCTCCTCCTCCGAAAAAAACATATGCACCCTTCCCCTTTAAGAGCTCACTGGCACCAGAGTGTCTGCCGTGCGCTGCGCCCGAGCTCGGGCGCTGCGCTCTGCACCGCCGGCTTAGCGCCTAAAGATAGTAGTGGAACGCCTCTTTTAGCGCTCCACCAACCTCTTAGGGCGAAGCCACTGAATTTCCGGCAACGGGGCGCTACTTTGGGGCGGGCGCTAACTTCGGGCGGGCGCTAAGGTTAGCGCCCCAAAACTGTCTATACTGAAAATCTAGCCCCTACTTCCTCCTCTGTAAAATTCGCCTACTCCTTCAGCCCATCTGTCACTGAAGCCCTCATCCATGACTAAATCACCTCCTGGCTTCACTATTCCAATGCCTTCCTGACTTGTTTCCTATTGTCCACCCTCTGTAAATTTCAGCTTATCTAAAACTAACATTCTCATCATGTGATAAAATCCCTTTATGGCCATACCCTTTCCTATCTCTGTAACCACCTACAGCCACCCCTTGATTTCTCAGTTGCTCTCACTCTAGCCTCTTATGCATCCTCCCCTTCCCTTCGCCTCACTATTGGTGGCTTCAGCCCTTTTGGTCCCATGCTCTAGTACCCTCCCTAAATCTCTCCACCTCCTACTCTTCCTTTAACATCCTCCTCTTGGACCAAGCTTTTGGTCGTTCTTTTAATAGCTCCTTTGCTTTGGTGTCCACCCTTTAATTATGGCTTTGTGCTGCTCTATGGGATGTTTTTCATGTTAAAGGTGCTATATAAGTGCAGCAGAGATGAACATCATTTCTTGCTTAGCCACGTTGCTGATTCCCCCATTTTGAAGAGTTTGTATATGATAAATAGCAGGAACTCAAGAGTGAAAAAGAGAGGTTCAGTGGCCCAATCATATGTGGCTTCTACAGAAATGTATGACCTAACAAATGGCCCAAAAAGGGGAACTGGGTATGCAGCAGGTCAGACATTATGCTTTCACTTCTGGGATCTAGAATAAGTTTTAAATCTCACCCAGGCTGGTGGATGAAAGTCCCTTCTTTTTGAAAGGGTCCCATATGAAATGAATTTGGGCAACATCAGCTCAGTTCCTAGTGGTATGGAAACATTGTACACATTCGAAACAGATTTGCATTCTACTTAGCATTTGGTCACTTCTATAGCTGATTTGTGATACTGGTAATGGATGTCAAATGTGGAAAAGTGCTCTGTTCTCCTGCTCTGACATCCCTCAGCTTAACATAAACATAAAGAAATTCACCACAATAAAGCAAGTGAGTTTTCAGGTAATAGTGAAGTAGGGTGTTGCAGCTTTGATATGGCAGATATGCTACAATAGTTTTTTTCTCTATGTATAGGTGTAAGCTACAGAAGTTTAACAGTGGGAAAAAGTTAATTATAATCTTTGACAGTTGCATTATATCTCAAATATGCTGTTTTTACTTTGATAATACTATACATGAAATTCAACACAAGATGGTGCACTGCTACAACAAGATGATTGTGAATGCTGGGTTTGCGTGTACTGTCTCTAGGTTTGTAGGTGATGTAAAGATATCTGTGGGTTTAAGGACCTTAGATGAGAAAAATAGATTGCAGCCAGATCTAGATGTATTGCCATAATGGGCCTGTATCTAGAAGATGTCTTTTAATATAGATAAACATGGTATGATGCACATTGGGAGGGGGAGCACTAAACACATGTACACCGGGTAGGGTTGCATGTTCAATGCTTCTGAGTTGGAGGAGGATCTCGATGTTTTAATGCATGAATCTTTGAAGGTCCACGGCCAGTGCTTTGAGGCTATTGTAAAAGCAAATAGAGTGGTAGGCTGTATTGCTAGGATGAAAATACAAAAAATGCTATTCTGTCTCTGTACAAGGCCTTGATTAGGCCTCGTATTGAATACTGTGTCCGGTTTTGGTGTTCTCGCATGCTGGGTTCGAAGGATTAACTACACTGACCTCTAGTCGAAAGATCCTTGGAGAACTGGAGCTTTTTACTCTAGAAAAGCATCTACGTTATGGAGATTTGATTGCGATTTCAAATTGTTTTATCTGAGTAAATACTCAAATTGGTGTGGCAATAACTAGCTGTTTTATTTCCAGACCCTCTAAAATGTTGTGTCAAAGAATAACAAAAGAAATACAATAGAGACATTGGACTGTAATTACTACAATGTGCTTACTCCCATCAGGGCGATCTAGTGTTCAGTTAACAATATGCAAGTACATTGCATATCAGAAAATAGATTTGGTCCATATGCAAAGGCTATTCAAACTAGATCGGTTAGGAAGGAACAAAGACATGAGTATAAGTTACATAAGCATAGAACTAGATTAGATGTCAGGAGGTACTTCTTTTTGTAAACAGTTTTCAACCTTCTGGAAAAGTTGCCGACACATGCAAGCAAAAGGGAGCTGGACGCGTTGCTGAGTGTAGCCAACATAACATCAAGGTAGGTGGGTATTGGAGATTTCTTCCAGTCTCTGGTTCCCTGCATCTTCTTTGATTGTCTTTGGGGTGGGAGAGGAATTTCCCAGAGAATTTTCCTGAATTGGCCTAAAAATGTTTTTTCTCTCTCTTTTCCCTCTCCCAGGCCATGAATTAGCTGGTGGGACAGATGGGAGTCATGGTGTGCAGAAATTACGCCATGACAGTATAGGACAGGCTCATGGACCAACTGGTCTTTTCCTGTCCTCTGTTTTTGTACGTTTCACCTTTTGGGATGTGGTTTTGGATTCAACCCTGACTGATGAGATGAAATTTGCCTCATTCTGCTGGTTGTAAGGGACTTATAGGATCTAAGTCTGGAGCAGTTCTAATTCAGTTCCTAGTGGATGTAGTTCCTTTAAACATGCTGGAGCCGAGCTGACATTCTCACTGCTAGCCCATAAGGATGGCTTGTGTGGAAATGGGATACTTTCTGTCTGATATAGTGGGAGGCTTTTTTTATACACAGAACATGTGAACAATAGCTTTGTGTTGACATTTCTTAGCTTTTTTAAAGGAAATTGTAAGTGCCCTTGAACTTCAGAAATGGCACTGATCATTGCAAAGCTATTACTGTTGGTGCAGTTCAACCCAGTGTTTCTCTGCCAGTGCAGTATATTACAACTAAATACTAACATGTGCCATCATGGAAACATCGTAAGTTTATCAGTACTTGCAGATCGGATTTAAGATTGGTTATGAAATGTGCTGAACTCTACGCAAATTGCACAATTTTCCTCCAGTGTAGAATTTTCAGATTGTTAACCAAAATGGATCTGCTGACAGTAACAAACGCAAATGTATATGTTTATTTGGGTAATTGCAAGGCTTAATAATTTTAGCATAACAATTTGCCCAGTGTCAAAAGTAATGCAATAAACACAAAGCTACAGTGTTCATTATTACCTAGTTTGAATGAAGTGAAAGTTATAACTGTATTTGAGGTAAAAATAAAAACTGAAAATACTGGAAAACTGAAACAACATAAGAAATAAGAGCAGGAGTAGGCTATACGGCCCCTCGAGTCTGCTCCGCCATTCAGTAAGATCATGGCTGATCATCGACCTCAGCTCCACCTTTCCGCCCGATCTCCATATCCCTTGATTCCCCTAGAGTCCAAAAATCTATTTATCTCAGCCTTGAATATACTCAAAGACTCAGCATCCACAACCCTCTGGGGCAGAGAATTCCAAAGATTCACAACCCTCTGAGTGAAGAAATTCCTCCTCATCTCGGTCTTAAATGGCCGACTCCTTATCCTGAGACTATGCCCCCTAGTTCGAGACACTCCAGCCAGGGGAAACAGCCTCTCAGCATCTACCCTGTCAATCCCCTTCAGAATCTTTTATGTTTCAATGAGATCACCTCTTATTCTTCCAAATTCCAGAGAGTATAGGCCCATTCTACACAATCTCTCATCATAGGACAGCCCTCTCATCCCAGGAATCAATCTAGTGAACCTTCGTTGCACCGCCTCCAAGGCAAGTATATCCTTCCTTAGATAAGGAGACCAAAACTGTGCACAGTACTCCAGGTGTGGTTTCACCAAGGCCCTGTACAATTATAGCAAGATTTCCTTACTCTTATACTCCAACCCCCTTGCAATAAATGCCAACATGCCATTTGCCTTCCTTATTGCTTGCTGTACCTGCATGCTAGCTTTCTGTTTTCCTTGTACGATGATACCCAAATCTTTCTGAACACCAACATTTGAAAGTTTCTCACTGTTTAAAAAATATTCTGTTTTTCTATTCTTCCTACCAAAGTGAATAACCTCACATTTCCCTACATTATACTCTATCTGCCATCTTACTGCCCACTCACTTAGTCTACCAAATCCCGTTGCAGACTCTTTGGGCTGGATTTTACCAGCCCCGAGGAGGTGGGTTTGGAGATGGGACTGCTGGGAAAAATTGGGAGCGGATCCCAACCCGCCTCTGAACCATCTTCCCGTGAGGCGGGGCCCTGACTCGCGCAGAGACCCGTCTCCTAGCAGCGGGAAGGGGATTAGAGCCAATTAACTGGCTATTAACAGGTAGTTACCAGGCAGTTAAGAGGCTTTTCCCCATTTTCTGCCTGCTGATGCGTCCTTCCCGACGTCAGGAAACCCCGCCAGGGTCAGCGAGGCGAGCTGTGGGTCTGCTGCAGTGTAAGTGTGCAAATGATAGCTGCAGAGGTAGTGTGATGGGTGCAATGGTGCACAGGTGAGCATGACGGGTGAGAGAATGTAGTGAGAAATATTTTTATTCTGTTTATATGTATCTGCAGGTGACAAGATTTGATGTTTCAGTGAAGCTTCATCTGATCGGGAGATGCAGTCTCACATGCAGCTGTCACCTGTTTTCCCCTAAGGAGAGAGTCATTGGTGAGCCTGGGTACAAGGGTTCACCTTTGGACCGTGATTGTCAGTGTTTAACAGCACCTCAATGCTGTCAAACACTGACAATTCATCTGTCAAAAAATTATGGGGCCTATCACTTTAACAAAACCGGCAGATGAAGCGTCATTCACATGTCATCTGACACCGGCTTTCCCTTAATTGGCCGGCAAGCCCGCAAGGTGGGCTTAACAAAGCCAGTCAGGGGAAAATAGCATCAGGTCATCAGGCGTCGCTGGGGGTGGGACTAGAACCCGCAAACCAGCAGTCCCACTCCCAACGCGCCTCCTCAAGTAAGATCTCGGCCTTTGTGTTCTCCTTACAGCTTACTGTCCCACCTAGCTTTGTATCATCAGCAAACTTGGATACATTACACCGAAAGGAAAGCTAAAAAGGCTGCAAAATGTGGATCAGCATCTGAAAAGGAAACTCAGGCTTGCATTTGGTGTATGACATTTGATCAAAATGATGAATATCCCTTACATAGAAACATAGAAGATAGGAGCTGGAGTAGGCCATTCAGCCGCTCGAGCCTGCTCCGCCATTCAATGAGATCATGGCTGATCAACCAAATTCAGTACCCTGTCCCTGCTTTCTCCCCATACCCCTTGATCCCTTTAGCCTTAAGAAATATATCCAACTCCTTCTTGAATATATTTAATGAATTGGCCTCTACTGCCTTCTGTGGTAGAGAATTCCACAGGTTTACCACTCTCTGGGTGAAGAAATTCCTCCTCATCTCTGTCTTAAATGGCTTATCCCTTATCCTTCGACTGTGACCCCTGGTTCTGGACTCCCCGACCATCGGGAACACCCTTCCTGCATCTAGTCTGTCCAGTCCTGTCAGAATTTTATAAGTTTCAATGAGATCCCCTCTCATTCTTCTAAGCTCCAACGAGTATAAGCCCAATCGACCCAATCTCTCCTCATACGTCATTCCTGCCATCCCAGGTATCAGCCTGGTGAATCTTCGCTGCACTCCCTCCATGGCAAGAACATCCTTCCTCAGATAAGGTGACCAAAACTGCACACAATACTCAAGATGTGGTCTCACCAAGGCCCTGTACAACTGCAGCAGGACATCCTTGTTCCTGTACTCAAACCCTCTCGCAACGAAGGCCAACATACCATTTGCCGCCTTAACCGCCTGCTGCACCTGCATGCTTACCTTCAGCGACTGGTGCACAAGGACACCCAGGTCTCATTGCACGTCCCCTCCTCCCAATCTATTGCCATTCAGATAATAATCTGCCTTCCTGTTTTTGACACCAAAGTGGATAACCTCGCATTTATCCACGTTATATTGCATCTGCCATGCTTCTGCCCAATCACCCAACCTGTCCAAATCATACTGGAGTTTCTCAGCATCCTCCTCACAGCACACACGCCCACCCAGCTTTGTGTCATCTGCAAACTTGGAGATATTACATCTAGTTCCCTCGTCTAGATCATTAATATATATTGTGAATAGCTGGGGTCCAAGGACCAATCCCTGCGGTACCCCACTAGTCACTGCCTGCCACTTGGAAAAAGACCCGTTTATTCCAACTCTTTGCTTTCTGTCTGCCAACCAGTTCTCTATCCAAGTCAATACTGTTAGATCCGTGATTCTGAGGGTATGCTGTTTTTCAATAACCACACGGATGCTGTAACTTAACAATAAACAGGTATTTACTGGAGGAGGGTAGTCTCAAGACTGGGGGTACAGAGGCATGCGCAAAGCTTATATACAGGTGTGGTCACTGCCGGTACTACAGTATACAGGAGCTGTAAAAGTAGTTCTGACTTAAAGGCACATACACTACAATTCCTCCCCTTTTAGATTAGCAGTACCCCTAATATTCAAATAACAATTAACACTTTAACATGTACATTAAACAACAATAGTCCATTTATAGATTCAGTCTTTGGGGCGGCTTCCTGACCCTTTCGGGATAGCGCCTTTCCTGAGGTTCTTGTTCTTGGTGCAGAGGCGATTCTTGTAATGATATCAGCAAATAGTGATGTTATTTGCCTGTTTGATTATGATGCCTTACCAGCATGTTTGCAGGTATTGATTACTTATGCCTGACCAACAGAGGTCATGTGACCGAGACAAGCAAGGCAGTTTGGTTTAGTTTCAGTTTCGTTCTAGATGCATCACTAGCATGATGTCACCTGTAAAGCTGTATAAAGAGTTGAACAGACTTTAGATTAAAAGACATTCTCTTTCATAAATGTCTCGTCATTGAACCCACAAAGAAATCAATACATGGTGTCAGAAGTGATTGAAAGAGATGAAGAGAAAAAATCTGAAGTTAAAGCAGCTCTCCACAAATTAGCAAGCCAAAAGAGAACATCGTTGCTTACCATTGGAGAATAGCTAATGAAGTGAAAAAATGGAAAGTTTACACCCACCGGCGATGCTTCAGTTGACAGGCAATGTGGCTGAAAATTGGAGGAGATTCAAACAACGTGTAGAGTTGTATTTAGCGGCAATCGGAGCTGACGAGAAAAGTAATAATAAGAAATCGTCAGTGTTCTTACATGTCGTGGGTGATGAAGCGCTGGAGGTGTATAATAACTTCACATTCGCTGTTGATGGAGACAAAATGAAGCTAGATAAAATAATGGAACAGTTTGAGGCCTACTGCATACCTAAACGTAACGTGACGTTTGAGAGGCACAGATTTTTCACGTGTTCAGAAAATGGGTGAGTCTATTGATCAGTATGTGACTGAACTGAGAAACAGAAGCAAATCGTGTGAATTTGGGGGACTGACAGACTCGCTGATAAAAGACAGACTGGTGTGTGGTATTCCAGATAATGGTCTAAGGGAAAGACTGCTAAGAGAGCAAGATCTAGACCTGGGAAAAGCCATAGCACTGTGTAGGGCTACAGAGACTGTGAAGTTGCAGGCAAAGGAGCTGTTCAGTGACAATAGCTGCAACGTGGATGCAGTGAGAATGAACGGACATAAACCGTTTAACAAAAAGAGCGCCAATGTGAATAAAGAGGCGTGGCCAGCGAACGAAAATTAAAGGGACAATCGAAAGACATGTAGTCGATGCGGTACACAGCATACACCAAGAAAGTGTCCAGCATATGGTAAAACATGCAATAGATGCAACAAAAACAACCATTATGCCCGTTGCTGCAAGAACCAAGTGCAACAAAGCAAGGTCCATGCAGTAGATGAAAGCGACATAGAGGAGTTCTATGTAGATGTTGTGTCTGAAAACAAAAAAGAAGAAAGAGACTGGATGTTGACACTAAAAGTGAATGACATACATATTCCATTTAAATTGGATACTGGAGCACAAGTTAATGTGATATCAGAGACTGATTTTAAGAAAATTAGACCCAGACCAAAGATACATGGAATCAAAGTGAAAGTGACAGGATACACAGGTACTGATATACCAGTGAAAGGAAGATGCATTGTCAAAGTAACACACAAGGACAGAGAGCACACGCTAGCATTAATCGTGGTGCCAAAGGATGTGCAAGCCATACTAGGTTTAAAAGCCTGTGAGAGACTGAACCTGGTAAAGAGAGTCCTCATTGTGGAAAGCGAAGGAGAGACAGTCTATGATGAACTGAATGTTGCGTACACACCGGGTAAGCTGATGTATACAGCAGACACATTGTCCAGAGCTATTGACCCAGGAGGGGGAGAAAGTGAGGAAGTTCAAAGAACAACAGAAAGAAAAGCAAAAGTACTACTATGACAGAGGAACACAAAACCTACCTGAACTCCACACTGGTGACCAAGTAAGGTTCAAAGACAAAACAAACACATGGACTCAGAAGGGAACTGTCCTGAGTGAAGTTCAACCAAGATCATACACCATTCAGACAGATGAGGGTGCTGTTCTGAGAAGAAATCGTCGAGATCTTCTCATGGGACCAGCCACAGCAGGTCAAGAGACTGATACTGTTGAACAACCTGATCACACAGCTGAGAAAACATCATCTGAGGCAACAACTCAGATTCAAGGACAATCAATCAGAAAATCCTCAAGACACGTGAAGCCTCCTGAGAGACTCATTGAGCAAATTTAAGGACTATTGTTATAGAAGGAAGTAATGTTATCTTATTCTTTCTTCAAGTTCTAGTGTATTTACATATTTCATGTGAACACACAAAGCAAGGTTAAAAAACCTTGATCATGATAATAATGTAAGTTCATTAAGTGTTACAGTTAAAATGCAGATTAATACAAAGAAAACATGTTGTTAGTTAAAAGTAAAATACTTTTGTTTTAAGAAAAGGAGATGTAATGATATCAGCAAATAGTGATGTTATTTGTCTGTTTGATTATGATGCCTTACCAGCATGTTTGCAGGTATTGATTACTTATGCCTGACCAGCAGAGGTCATGTGACCGAGACAAGCAAGGCAGTTTGGTTTAGTTTCAGTTTCGTTCTAGATGCATCACTAGCATGATGTCTCCTGTAAATGCTGTATAAAGAGTTGAACAGACTTTAGATTAAAAGACATTCTCTTTCATAAATGTCTCGTCATTGGACCCACAAAGAAATCAATACAATTCTGACCCCTTTTCATCGGGTAGTTCATCGGGTTCCACTGCTACTGGTTCTGAGGTAGATGCTACCGGTATGTCGGATTCATCCCCAGGTACTCGAGACATGGGGTTGACGCGTTCCTGTGATGCTAAGATCTGATCAACGTGGCGTCTCACAATGTTCTCCCCAACATCCACTGTGTACATTAATGGCCCCTGTCTTGTGCATATCGTTCCGGGTTGCCACTTCTCTGTTCGATAGTCACGGGCCAAGAATGGTTGCCCTACATTGAAGCTCCTTGTCGGCTTCTCATTAATGTGCTGGAGTTGTTTGTCCTCAGCATTTCTTCGCACATTTGGTCTGAGCAAGTCCAGATGAGATCTCAACCTTCGGTTAAAGAACATCATGGCCGGGGTCTGGTTGGTAACTGCATGTGTCGCGTTTCGGTAGGCTAATAAGAAACTGTCCATCTTATGCTGTAGTGGAATTTCATCATCGCACATGGCCTTTATCGCCTTCTTAAAGGTTTGTACGAACCTCTCAGCCAATCCATTTGTGGCTGGATGATACGGGGCGGATGTGTAATGCCTTACCCCATTCCTTCTCATAAATTTTTGAAACTCTTCGGACAGAAACTGTGGTCCATTATCAGAGCAAATCTGCTCTGGCAAACTGTTTCTGGCAAATATGGTCCGTAGGACTGCAATCGTTTTCTCTGTAGTGGTTCAAGACATTTTTATCACCTCAGGCCACTTGGAATGAGCATCCACTGCTATTAAGAACATTGAGTCCATGAATGGACCAGCAAAATCAATATGCACCCGTTGCCATGGAGAGGAGGGCCACTCCCATGGGTGTAGAGGGGCATGTGGTGGTGCATTTTGGACTTTCTGGCATCCTAAGCAGCTCTTAGTTAGGTCTTCGATTTGTTGATCGATTCCCGGCCACCACACATAAGCCCTAGCAAGGCTTTTCATTTTCACTCCCCCCAGATGACCTTCATGTAGCTCATTTAGCACTCTCTCCCTTAATTTGGGTGGAATCACCACTCTGGATCCACACATCACTGTCCCCTGGCATACTGACAGCTGTTCTCTTCTGGATGAGAATGCTGGCAACAGTGAGTCGCCATGTGTTGGCCATCCCCTCACCGTCAAATCATATACCCGAGACAGCGTCGGATCATTGCGGGTCTCCTTCTCTATATCCGCATTCGTTACTGGCAATCGTTCAATTATTGACGAATAAAATATCTCGACAGGGTCCACTGCTGGTGCTTCCTCCACAGTAGGCAGTGGCAGCTGTATAGCCCATCAGCGTTCCCATGCTGCTTCGTGCCTTTATATTCTATTTCATATTGATTCGCCCCTAGAAACAGGGACCATCTTTGTAACCGCTGTGCAGTCATCACTGGAACGCCCTTCTTAGGATTAAGGATGGAGACAAGTGGTTGGTGGTCAGTCAGCAAGGTGAACTTCTGCCCATGCAGATAGTGGTTGAATTTTTTTACTCCCCATACTAGGCTGAGGGCCTCCCTGTCAATCTGGGCGTAGTTGCGCTCGGCTGAGGTTAGTGACCGAGACGCAAAGGCTACTGGCCTCTCCAACCCGTCTGGGAATTTGTGCGACAGCACCGCTCCAATACCATAGGGTGATGCATCACATGCCAAATGAATTGGTAGTGCTGGGTTGAAATGGGCCAACACCTGGTGTACCTTTTTGTAGTTCTCCTGTGGAGATTTCTTACTGTGGGTTTTCTTCCCAGACCTGCAGACTCTTGCTATGTGTCCTGCTTTCCCACACTGTCTGCACACTTGGTCCTTGAGCCAACAATCCTTCTGGTCATGTGTTGTTCTGCCGCAGCGATAGCACTTCCCTGTTCCATAGGACATTTCATTGGTGCCATATTCTTGCGGTCTCCGTTGTATCTCTGCAGCGCCCCTTGCGTCTGCTTCGTGTGATACTGCCATACTGAAAACCTTGTCCAGCGTAAGATCCTTTTCTGATACAAGCCGTTTCTGGGTTCCTTCACTTTGTAGCCCACACACAAACTTGTCCCTTAACGTATCTGCTAGTCCCGTACCAAACTGGCAGTGTTTCGATAGCTTGCGCAGTTCCGTTAGATACTCAGCATTGCTTTCATTTTTGTGTTGGTTCCTTTTATGGAACTTAAATCGTTCTGCTATCAGCAGTGGTGTGGGGTTTAAGTGGTCCTGTAGGATTTCTACTATGCTTTCGAAATTCTTGTACACCGGCTTCTCTGGGGTTATTAGATTTCGCAGTAACCCATAAGTTTTTGCACCCATGGAATTTAACAAAACCAGTGCTTTATTAGCATCTGGCACTTCATTCGCCCTGCAGTACACCTCAATACGTTCCACATATGTCGCCCACTCTTCGACTTCATTGTCAAACGTAGAGATACTGCCACTCTTCGGCATCCCTGGGTGTGATTTAACTGTCAAAAATGGCGTCTCCCACGCTTCCCCTTCTTCTCCGCTGGCACAAAATGGTGTCTCCCGCGATTTCCTTCCTTCCCGCGCTCGCCCTTCTTCTCCGCTGCGGCTTCTAAAAATGGCGTCTCCCGCGCTCTTCCTTCTTCTCCGCAGCT
Source organism: Somniosus microcephalus (assembly GCF_052327205.1). Classification (NCBI taxonomy): domain Eukaryota; kingdom Metazoa; phylum Chordata; class Chondrichthyes; order Squaliformes; family Somniosidae; genus Somniosus; species Somniosus microcephalus. The sequence continues at coordinate 287,628,026 of NC_140989.1, forward strand.
CAATGGCGTCTCCCGCGCTCTCCCTTCTTCTCCCCGCGGACCCTGTTCAGCCCGTGAGCCCTGGCTGTGCTCTGCGCGTTCTTCTTTTTATTTATTTTTTATCTCGACGCCGCTCGGTCTTGAACCCGGCTGTTTCTTTACCCTCTCTCTGTTTTTTTTTTTTTATTTCTCGACGCCGCTCGGTTTTCAACCCCCGGCTGTGCCCTGTGCGCTTCACCCTCTGTCTTACCCCATCGACGCTGCTCGGCTTTCTCTCCGCCATCGGTCGGCTCCAGCCGCCGCTGCCCGGGAAGGGTCTGCGCTGGACCTGTCATCAGTCTCTTGCTGATCGTCGTGGCTGGGAAACCAAGCCCGGCTCTCCACAGCCTCCCCTGCGATGTTCACTCTCTGCCTGACGACTGGGCGGTTGCTCGTGGTTGACGCCCGTGTTCCTGGCCTCGACTTTTTTTTTAGTTGCAGGTAGATTCGAATCGACACTCATTGCCACTGTTAGATCCGTGATTCTGAGGGTATGCTGTTTTTCAATAACCACACGGATGAAGTAACTTAACAATAAACAGGTATTTACTGGAGGAGGGTAGTCTCAAGACTGGGGGTACAGAGGCATGCGCAAAGCTTAGATACAGGTGTGGTCACTGCCGGTACTACAGTATACAGGAGCTGTAAAAGTAGTTCTGTCTTAAAGGCACATACACTACAAATACCTTGCCCCCAATCCCATGTGCCTTAACTTTACACGCTAATCTCTTATGCGGGACCTTATCGAAAGCCTTTTGAAAGTCCAAATACACCACATCCACTGGTTCTCCCTTATCTATTTTACCAGTTACATCCTCATCAGATCCTCCTCACCCTTACATCAGATATATAAAAATATAACAAACATTCTGTTATACAAGAGAATAACGCTTCCAAGGAATTTGGTTTGCACAGTTTATCTGTGTAATTTCAATTCCTTAATGTGTTACTGGCTTTTTTTAAATATGTTTTTATGGGATGCGGTCGTCGCTAGCATAGCCAGCATTTATTGCCCATCCCTAATTGCCCTTGAGAAGGTGGTGGTGAGCCGCCTTCTTGAACCGCTGCAGTCCATGTGGTGAAGGTATTCCCACAGTGCTGTTAGGTAGGGAGTTCCAGGATTTTGACCCAGCGACGATGAAGGATCGGCGATATACTTCTAAGTCAGGATGGTGTGTGACTTGGAGGGGAACTTGGAGGTGGTGGTGTTCCAATGTGCCTGCTGCCCTTGTCCTTCTAGGTGATAGAGATCGTGGGTTTGCGAAGTGCTGCAGAAGAAGCCTTGGCGAGTTATTGCAGTGCATCTTGTAGATGGTACACCGTGCAGCTACGGTGCGCCGGTGGTGGAGGGAGTGAATGTTTAAGGTGGTGGATGGGGTGCCAATCAAGCGGGCTGCTTTTTCCTGGATGGTGTCGAGCTTCTTGAGTGTTGTTGGAGCTGCACTCATCCAGGCAAGTGGAGAGTATTCCATCACACCCCTGACTTGCGCCTTGTAGATGGTGGAAAGGCTTTGGGGAATCAGGAGGTGAGACACTCACCGCAGAATACTGAGCCTCTGACCTGCTCTTGTTGCCACAGTATTTATGTGGCTGGTCAATGGTGACCCCCCAGGATGTTGATGGTGGGGGATTCGGCGATGGTAATGCCGTTGAATGTCAAGGGGTGGTGGTTAGACTCTCGCTTTTTGGAGATAGTCATTGCCTGGCACTTCTGTGGCGCAAATGTTACCTGCCACTTATCAGCCCAAGCCTGAACATCGTTCAGGTCTTGTTGCATGCGGGCATGGACTGCTTCATTATTTGAGGAGTTGTGAATGGTGCTGAACACTGTGCAGTCATCAGCGAACATCCCCATTTCTGACCTTATGCTGGAGGGAAGGTCATTGATGAAGCAGCTGAAGATGGTTGGGGCCTAGGACACTGCCCTGAGGAACTCCTGCAGTGATGTCCTGGGGCTGTGATGATTGACCTTCAACCACCACAAGCATCTTCCTTTGTGCTAAGTATGACTCCAGCCACTGGAGAGTTTTCCCCCTGATTCCCATTGACTTCAGTTTTACTAGGGCTCCTTGTTGCCACATCCGTTCAAATGCTGCCTTGATGTCAAGGGCAGTCACTCTCAGCTCACCTCTGGAATTCAGCTTGTTTGTCCATGTTTGGACCAAAGCTGTAATGAGGTCGGGAGCCGAGTTGTCTTGGCGAAACCCAAACTGGGCATCAGTGAGCAGGTTATTGGTGAGTAAGTGCCGCTTGATAGCACTGCTGATGACACCTTCCATCACTTTGCTGATGATTGAGAGTAGACTGATGGGGCGGTAATTGGCCAGATTGGACTTATCCTTTTTGTGGACAGGACATACCTGGGCATTTTTCCACATTGTCGGATAGATGCCAGTGTTGTAGCTGTACTAGAACAGCTTGGCTAGAGGCGCGGCTAGTTCTGGAGCACAAGTCTTCAGCATGATAGCCGGGATGTTGTCGGGGCCCATAGCCTTTGCTTGTAACACATACCAGCAAATGTGTTGTTACCTATAAAATAGAAATAGAAGGGTAAATTCAGTGCTCCTGCACTCGCAGTGCAGAACTTTGCATGGGGAATATGCAGGTCAGAGTATCAGGGCTGCTGTGCTGTAGCCCTATCTCCAACCAGTGCTCCCTTCGAGTCAGCTACCAGCTGCGAGTATGGCATTGGTGGCTTTATTCTGAAGCAATTTCTCACATATTTCCCATCATGCTCAGGTTGCTTTTTTTTGGTCTACTGATTAGGTTGGAAGTGAGATTAAGACTTTTGTTACCGGTTGACACAGGGAGACACCATAGCTTCTGTATATTGTAAGGTTAAGAAATTAACTGTCACTATAACAGAACTATTTTTTGATTTCAGTGGAATGTGAATTGAACGGGTTCTATAACAGATTACCGCCAATGAAGTGAAGACCAAAATTTACCGCAGTCTTTATTTCAACAATTAAATAAATTACTGCATCAATATAGTATTATAATTTAATGATGTATTGCCTTGGTGGTTTTAGCAGTAGGCTAGTGATGCTTTCACGTTTCTTATTACAACTGCTTTTCTTAATTTTACTGAATTTCTATGGCTTTCATTGGTTAACAAATTAGTACTGAACAGCTATTTTAATATCTCTACACCCGAGAGGCAACATAGATCAACTTTCGATTAGGTAGACTCCATGGCAGGGGTGATCAATCCTTTTTCTTCGTGGCCACAGAGGTGTGTATCGTGTTGTCTTCCCAGCCACACACAAAGTTTAATTCCATGTTTTCATTAATTTTCTTGTATCCTAAGATTTTAATACTAATAGATCTTTACGTTCTGATTAGGATGTATGCACTAATGCAACAACAGTGCTAAATATAACTCTTTCCAAACCTTTTTCAAAATTTTTATTGGATGTGGGCGTCGCTGGCATAGCCAGCATTTATTGCCCATCCCTAATTGCCCTTGAGAAGGTGGTGGTGGGCCGCCTTCTTGAACCGCTGCTGTCCGTGCGGTGAAGATACTCCCACAGTGCTGTTAGGGAGGGAGTTCCAGGATTTTGACCCAGTGAATCATCGGTCACATACTTACAAGTCAGGATGGTGTGTAACTTGGAGGGGCATTTGGAGGTGGTGGTTTTCCTATGCGCCTTGTCCTTCTAGATGGAAGAGGTCGCGGGTTTGGGAGGTGCTGTCGAAGAAGCCTTGGCAAGTTGAGTCAGACAGGAAACTTTGTGATCAAATTAGAAGATCGCCAGGACTGTGTCGTGTTGTTCCATGGTAGACTTTAACTACCTGTCCATAAAGTGATGACATCGGGACAGTCAAGTTCAGAAAGCAGCAAGACTGAATTACTTCTTGACACCGTTAGTCATTGCTTCTTTATTCAACAAGTTACTAAAGAGGAAATGTAATTGATTTCGTACTTAGTGAACCTGAAGTGATACCTGATCTCCATGTAGGTAGGTATCCAGGTATTATCATTGTTTTAGTTGCTGATGCAAATGAATACTGCTGATAAAATTCAACAAGAACTTGCATTTATATAGTGCCTTTAATGCAGAAAAACATCTCTAGGTGCTTCACAGACATTTAGACAAAAATGAACACTGAGCCATTGAAGGAGATGTTAGTAGGGGTGACCAAAAGCTTGGTCCAAGAAGTAGGTTTTAAGAAGGGTCTTCAGCATACATATGGAAACTGAGCCCATGTTTTTGGATGAACATGTAGATGAGAAGAGGAGGGGGCCAAGGATAGAACCTTGGGGAACTCAGTAGGTAACTGCGTGGGGGAAGGAATTTAACATCAATACCCAATTTTAGCTGTGCTAAATTTTTACCAATGAGGGAAGATTTGAACAAGGTACATTGGATATGAATAACTGATATAGAAGAAAATTTAAAAAACCCAGAAAATTAGGAGCGGGAGTAGGCCATTTGGCCCTTCGAGCCTGCTCCACCATTCAATATGATCATGGCTGATCCTCTATCTCAATACCATATTCCTGCTCTCTCCCCATACCCCTTGATGCCTTTTGTGTCTAGAAATCTATCTATCTCCTTCTTAAATATATTCAGTGACTTGGCCTCCACAGCCTTCTGTGGTAGAGAATTCCACAGGTTCGCTACCCTCTGAGTGAAGAAGTTTCTTCTCATCTTGGTCCTAAATGTCCTACCCTGTATCCTGAGACTGTGACCCCCCCCCTCATTCTAGACCCCCCAGCCAGGGGAAACATCCTCCCTGCATCCAGTCTGTCTAGCCCTGTCAGAATTTTATACATTTCAATGAGATCCCCTCTCATTCTTCTAAACTCTAGTGAATACAGGCCTAGTCGACCCAATCGCTCCTCATACGACAGCCCTGGCATCCCAGGAATCAGTCTGGTGAACCTTCGCTGCACTCCCTCTATGGCAAGTATATCCTTTCTTAGGTAAGGAGACCAAAACTGCACACAGTACTCCAGGTGTGGTCTCACCAAGGCCCTGTATAACTGTAGTAAGACATCCTTGCTCCTGTACTCAAATCCTCTTGCAATGAAGGCCAACATACTATTTGCCTTTCTAATTGCTTGCTGCACCTGCATGTTTGCTTTCAGTGACTGGTGTCTAAGGACACCCAGGCCCCTTTGTACATCAACATTTCCCAATCTATCACCATTTAAATAATACTCTGCCTTTCTATTTTTCCTACCGAAGTGGATAACTTCACATTTATCCACGTTATACTGCATCTGCCATGGAGTTTATTTAAATTGATGCTGATGGATAAAATAGAGGGTTCAAGTTGAAGTGAAGTCTAAATAGCTTCACGGGCTAAGCTATTTAAAAAATGAGTGACCAGCAGTTGAAAGTCTGGTGGCGACCTTGTGTGCCCGTTTCCCCACCTGAATCAACTTTCAGGCAGTCCTTTAAATGGCAACTAACAACCCATGCCCAAAACACGTGGGAGGCTGTTTAGTTATGCAAATCAGGGTGCTACATCTGTTGTACGACCACAGAGCTGCAGCAGCATGCCTGTTTGATGCCCACAACTCACTGACAAAATGTTAATGAGACCTGAACCTGAAAGTGGTTTGGCCTTCACAGTTACCGCGTTCGGCAGGGGCCAATATCATGCCCGTTTGGCGCCCAAACCATAAGTCTGCCCATCAAATACAAAATGAAGAATGCTATACTTATGCTCTGTAAGGTTGTACAAGGTAATATTGTGTCCCATTTATGTCCCCACATATGGGGAAGGATATTGAAGCTCTGGATAAGGTGCAGAGGAGGATAACTTGCCTTAGAGTCCTTATTTATGAGGATATGCTCTTAAAGTTGGGGCTATTTACCGTGGAATAATGTAGGTTTAGAGGGAATATTACTGAATTTTTTTAAATGATGAGGTTGGAAATTATAGATTTAGAGGGCATGCAGTAGGTAAAAAGACACAACAGTCCTATAGTAGGGAAATTTACGAGTTCCTGAGAGAAGTTGCTAGTTGGTTGTGATTGTGAGATGATATGTGCTACCACTGTATGCTGGAACTTTGCTTGCTTGCCTTAGGAGTTAGAGAAGAATTTCCCAGTGTTTTCCTGAAATATTCGGGCATGTTTTGCTTTTTTCTTACCTCTCCCAGGAGATTTCATGAGTTAAGGATGTGTCCGTAGTGTATACAATTGCACCATTGCCTCAATGAGGCGGGCTTATTAGGTCCAATGGGAATTTCTCGCCATTCTTTTCATATGTACTAAATTATTTGAATGACGCTTTGAATGATACTTTGCTTTTCTATATCAGGAATCCCTATGCTGCAACCCTGATTGTTAAGATTTCCAGTAATTACATTTAGGAAGAGTTCTTTAATATTGGTATAAGTAATATTCACAATCAGAGGCGATCTAAACACTGCAGTGGTTAGCACATTGCTTCACTTCTGGGATCTGTTCTGGCTTTAGTGGTCCTATGTTAAATGAGCTTGGAGCTTCCTCTTCAGTTCCAGATCGCAAACAGGACCGTATTGTTTGCCTTTTATTTGGATTCATTTTTGGGAAGTATTTTATTCCGGTCAGAATAATAATCCTGATTTGATGATGTAGCCAAGTACTCAGGTTGAATTATTAGGTTTAACCCATCCATGGATTACAAAAACAAACCCGTGGTATTAAACAGGGATTTAGCGTTTTAGGACTCTGACTGAAAGCCTAGCTGCTTCATCAAATCCATGAAATAATTGGATCTTTTTACAATGTTTCAGCATTCACGTGTAAGCTTGCAGTAACAGGTCTGTGGAAATCATCACCATTAAATTTTGCAAGTTGATTGCAGTATTTTGAAAATAATTCCTTTTATTAGTTTACTGATCAGTTTATGGTAGCTGTAGCATGCTACAGTTATAGGTGATAGAGTAGTATTCAAGTTTCATTTCTACCAATGCACAATTTAGTAAACAAATTTATCAATAACAGAAGCTTTTCTTAAAAACGATTACCACTTAAAAAGTTACTTAAAAACATTTAAGGACAAAATTGCTCTTGTTCGGTTGCAAAAATCATCAGGGGTATCAGGACATAGCCGGCTATTGACAAATCACTAGCCTTAACCATGATAGTTTTGCACGTCTCCTTCAGGAGTGCAATAAATATATTGGCCCAGAAATTGCTGGAAAAATATTAGCGAGTTCACATCACTCACCATTATTAGTTTGTAAAAAATCCAGCAATTTGTGGCAAAGAGGAGATAAGTCATGAGTTCCGATTCTCCACAAATTTCTGGCCAAAACCAAAAGAATTGCAACCCGCCGTGAGCCTCCCCATTGAAGATCATTGCGTGTCTTGAAATTGTTGGATTTACGCCATTAATGTAAATTATTCTCACCACAACTATTTAGGATTGATAATTCATGTCATAAGAACCCTATTAATGATGCAATGCAATTTATGATCCTGACATGCCACTCAACCTTGGAGGCCCAGAACAGGAACAATGAAACCGTGGAGTCTCGGTCTCACAGGTAGTAAATTGTTCCAGAGGTTTTTTTTCCTTTTTTTTCCTTACTTTTCCTTTCTGTCTCTGTTTCTCTCTCTTTTTCTTCATCCACTTTCTATCTCTATTTTTCTTTGTGTCTCTAATTTGACTCTAATTTACCCTATTTCCTTCCCCGTCATTGTTCTGTTTTTTGCTCTATCCTGTTGTTTCTTTGGTTAAGGAGATAGACCATTGTGCACATAGAAACATAGAAACGTAGAAAAATATAAGCAGGAGTAGGCCATTTGGCCCTTCGAGCCTGCTCCACCATTCAATATGATCATGGCTAATCCTCTATCTCAATACCATATTCCTGCTCTCTCCCCATACCCCTTGATGCCTTTTGTGTCTAGATCATGCCTTTTGTGTCATGCACAATGCTCATGAGGTCCCAGATGCGATGTTGACATCGCTGAGCCATTATTAATTTGCATTTCCAGCAATTTGCAGCGCAAATATAGTGCGAACTGAAGGGTGAGGCAAAAAGTCCAATTTACATCGCTCACCGCGAGATGTGCCAATCCAGCAATTTCTGGGGTATTATTCAGCAACTCCTTGTTATATGAGGTAAATCATTCAGGTCGAAGTGTTACACATGAAAAATGTGAGCTATCAAGTGCAGTGTTTAATGTGCCTTAGTCGATATTAGATGCTAACACAGAACCGAAAGCTAGCAGCCAGCCCTGGAACAATTATCCATCTGATTTCCTGTGATAAAAAAATCAAGTTATTGTTTTAAAGAAATCAAGCAAACACAATGTTAGCACTCTTTAACACCTTAGTAAACACTAGGATAATGGCGTAAGAGCTGTCTTGCCCCTGAGACTTCCTTGCATCTCCACTGGACTAACGTAATGATTGACAACAATTATATGAACTGCATATACAATATTCCCATCTAATATCAAATCTTAACAAACTTTCTACAAACAAGTTAGCTCTTATAGGATATTAAATTTCATTCTGATGTGGACAGATCATTATTGATAAGAGTGTTGACCAACTATGCCAATTCAATATGAAGTGTGAATCACCAGTCTGCAAAATGTTGCCTATTATTCCTACTACTCCCACTAAAAGAGAGCGTTTATCTTAGTTAATGTGTAAGCAAAGAACCCTGCCATTTCTGACAGCCTGGGGATGAGGTTCAAGACCTCTCATTTTGAACTTAATAAGAAGTAATTCCTACTTTAACCTATATTAAACTAGAGATCCTTTCTATTTATAAGATCAAAGACACACAGTGGCCCTGATATTTATGGGGAGGCGAGGAGGGAGTGGGGGCACCTGTCAGCAACTGGGAAACCCGGAAAGACTGGGAAGGTGGAGGTCCTTCCGAAGTGAAAGTTGTCCACAGCTGGACGGAAAAGCTAATGGAGAAGATCGTGGGAGGTGGAGGGTACACAGAGCACTGCGGAGAGGAGGGGCGAGACATCGCTTGGGAGGAGAGAGACGGCGTGGCAAAGAGAGACACCGGCGGGGGGAATCCGCTGAGCATGGCAACGCAGATCATGGCAGGTTTGCTTGGGGGGCAGGGGGATGCATTCCTGCTCCTCCTGGCCTACAAGCAGCACTAGAAATGCACTTACCTGTTGGATCCGGCCATTCCCGACCCCCCTCAGCTACTGGTTTTCCCGAGCCCTGGGAAACCCAGCCCACAGCTGTTAAATTTAAATCACTGACAAAACCTGAGGCACGGATCCTCATTTAAATATTATAATTATGGGAGGCGGTTACTTGCCGATCCCAAACTCGCCACGGTTAAACCACAAGTAGGCACTCTTGGCTGGTTGGGATAGGGTTTCCCATTTTTAAACAATTTACCCCTCCCTCACTCTGACACTGTCCCACCCATCCTGGGAGTTGGGAGGAAGGGCATTAAAACTCCCTCCAGTGTACCTGCAGCATGTATGTGTGGACATCAGATGAGGATAGTATTGAACCTGGCTGTAATTACCCTAATTTCAATTGAACTATTGACACTTTCCCTCTGACATTCACCCACTTCTGAGTGAAAAAATTCCTCCTCATCTCAGTCTTAAATGGCCGACCCCTTATCCTGAGACTATGCCACCAATTTCTAGACTCGCCAGCCAGGGGAAAGCAACCTCTCAGCATCTACCCTGTCAATCCCCTCAGAATCTTATGGGGGAAAAATTCAGTTGATTAGCACCTCCCGTTAGCGCCCTAAGAGGGCGCTAATGGGGCGCAAAAGAACTAGCGCCCGGGCGCTGCGATGTTTGCGCGCCGCTCACAAAATTGACCAGACGTTTTGCGGCAGCGCTAAACACTACCACCACAATCTCCTGCGCCCACAGATCGTGACGTCAGTCGAGCGTGTAGCGCCCCGGATCGGTTACTGAGTGGCGCCCCCTGCCTTTCCGCCTGCCGCTAGCAGCGACAGGTTGAGGGGAACATTTTGCAGTTGGGAAGGGACGGGGGCAAGGGGGGGGGATGCTATTTAAAGGCGGCCGCATCCTGCCTTTTTTTGTTGGTCATGTTTTTGCACCACGCATTCAGAGAGAGAGAGAGACTTCTGGAGAGATTCAACGCTGTGTGAAGGAGTTTTGGGTACTGAGCAGCACTTTGCAGGTTCATTTTAATTTGACCTTCCTTGGTTCGATGGGGGCTGCACTCTGAGCTCTTTCCCTGGGTCTCCATTGTTCTTTCCAGCAGATTTGATGTACAGGTCTCTCCAGGCTGAGATTCAAGGCTGCAATGAGCAGGATGTGGATGGAGAGCAAGATCGACTCTCCCCTTTAAGAACTGGCCGGCGCCGGTGTGCCTGTGTTCCATTGCTGACTGAGATCACATGAGCTTCGTCAGCGCTCTGAGATAGCGCCTCGCTCCTTGGCGTTAGCGCCTTGAGAGGTGTGTAGTGCCTGGTTTAGCGCTCCAATCACCTCTAGGGACGATAGAAGCCAAGTTTGCAGTCAGAGGCGATAATTAGCGCCAGGCGCTAAACTTTGCGCCTGGCCGATAATTGCGCCCCAACCGGGGTGATACCGAATTTTTCCCCCTATATGTTTCAATGAGATCACCTCTTAATCTGCTATACTCCAGAGAATATAGGCCCAATCTACTCAATCTCTCCTCATAGGTCAACCCTCTGATCCCAGGGATCAATCTAGCGAACCTTCATTGCACCGCCTCTAAGGCAAATATGTCCTTCCTCAGATAAGGACACCAAAACTGTGCACAGTACTCCAGGTGTGGTCTCACCAGAACCCTGTACAATTGTAGTAAGACTTCCTTACTCTTGTACTCCAACCCTCTTGCAATAAAGGCCAACATGATATTTGCCTTCCTAATTATCTGCATGCTAACTTTCTGTGTTTCCTGTACGAGGACACCCAAATCTTTCTGAACACCAACATTTAATAGTTTCTCACCATTTAAAAAATATTCTGTTTTTCTATTCTTCCTACCAAAGTGAATAAACTCACATTTCCCCACATTATACGCCATCTGCCATCTTATTGCCCACTCACTTAACCTGTTTATATCCCTTTGCAGGCTCTTTGTGTCCTCCTCACAGCTTACTTTCCCACCTAGCTTTGTATCGTCAGCAAACTTGGATGCATCACACTCGGTCCCTTCATCTAAGTCATGAATATAGATTGTAAATAGCTGAGGCCCCATGCACGGATCCTTGCGGCACCTCATTAATTACAACCTGCCAACCTGAAAATGACCCGTTTATCCCTACTCTCTGTTTTCTGTCCATTAACCAATCCTCTCTCCATGCTAATATATTACCCCAAGCCCCATGAGCCCTTATCTTGCAACGCAAGCTTTTATGTGGCACCTTATCGAATGCCTTTTGGAAATTCAAGTATACTCCATTGACTGGTTTCCCTCTATCTACCCTGCCAGTTACATCCTCAAAAAACTCTAATAAATTTGTTAGAAACTATTTCCCTTTCATAAAACCATGTTGACTCTGCCTAATCGTTTTCAAAGTGCCCTGTTACCACTTCCTTAATAATGGATTCCAGCATTTTCCCAACGACTGATGTCAGGCTAACTGGCCTGTAGTTCCCTGTTTTCTCTCTGCCTCCTTTCTTGATAAGCGGGATTACATTTACGACCTTCCAATCCACTGGGACTGTTCTAAAATCGAGGGAATTTTGGAAGATCACAACCAATGCATCCACTATCTGTCAGCTTTTCGTCCCATTAGTTTCTCAAGTACTTTTTCTCTACCGATATTAATTAATTTAAGTTCCTTACTCTTATTAGCCCCTTGGTTCCCCACTACTTTGATATGCTTTTTGTGTCTTCTACTGTGAAGACAGATATAAAATATTTGTTTAAATTCTCTGCCATTACCTTATTCCTCATTATAATTTCTCCTGTCTCTGCCTCTAAGGGACCAACACTTATTTTTGCTACTCTCTTCCTTTTTACAAACTTGTAGAAGCTCTTACAATCTGTTTTTATATTTCTTTCTAGTTTACTCTCATTCTATTTTCTCCCTTTTTACCAAATTTTTGGTCATCCTTTCCTGGTTTCTAAAGCTCTCTCAATCCTTAGGCTTACTAGTATTCTTTGCAACATTATAAGCCTCTTCCTTTAATCTAATGCTATCCTTAACTTCTTTAGTTAGCCACAGATGGATCACTTTTCCCATGGAGTATTTATTTCTCAATGGAATGTATATTCGTTGGGAATTTTTGAATATTTCTTCAAATGTTTGCCACTGCTTATCTACCATCATACCTTTTAATTTAATTTCCCAATCTATCTTAGCCAACTCGCCCCTCATACCTATGTAATTGGCTTTATTTAAGTTTAAGACTCTCATTTCGGATTTAAGTATTTCACTCTGAAACTCAATGTGAAATTCATCATATTATGTTCACTCTTACCTAGAGGATCCTTTACTATAAGATTACTAATTAACCCTGACTCATTGCACAATACAAAATCTAAAATAGTCTGTTCCCTGGTTGGTTCCACAAAGTATTGTTCTAGGAAACTGTCTTGGACAAGGAAAGAGGTTCTGCTGAGGGAGTATGAGCAGCTAGGGGCTAAATTAAAAAGAAGAACCAAAAAGCGTGGCTCAAAGATTGGTGTGGGAGAAATGGGTTTTGTTTCTTGGGACACTGGCACCAGTACTGGGACAGGAGAGAGCTGTTCCATTGGGACGGACTTCACTTGGCCAGTGCTGCGACTGGAATCCTGGTGAATCGAATAACTAGGGCTGTAGAGAGGGCTTTAAACTAATTAGTGGGGGGGAGGTTTCAAGAGAGCGAAAAATAAAAATGTCAGCGGAGAAGGCAATAGAGCAAAGTAGCAGTGGGGAAATTAAAAACCAGAGCATGCCAGGAAGGGACAGAATATATAAAGATAAAGGTAAAGTAGTAAAGGGGTAAAAGCAGGAATAAATTGTCACAAAACATATTTAAAAGTTCTTTATCTGAATGCACGCAGCATTCGTAACAAAATAGACGAGGTGACGGTACAAATAACTACACATGGGTATGATCTGGTGGCCATTACAGAAACATGGCTGCGAGGTGACCATGACTGGGAACTAAACATCCAGGGGTATTTGACTATTAGGAAGGACAGACAGGAAGGAAAGGGAGGTGGGGTGGCTATGTTAATAAAGGATGGAATCACTGCAATAGTGAGAAATTATATTGGGTCAAAGGATCAGGATAGTGAAACAGTTTGGGTGGAGATAAGGAATAATAAGGGGAAAAAGTCACTAGTGGGCATAGTCTATAGGCCTCCTAACAGTTGCAACTCTATTGGTCGGAGTATAAATCAGGAAATAGTTGGGGCTTGTAATAAGGGAATAGCTATAATCATGGGAGATTTTAACTTTCGTATTGACTGGACAAATCAAATTGGGCAGGGCAGCCTTGAGGAAGAGTTCATAGAGTGCATTAGGGACGGGTTCCTTGAGCAGTATGTTACTGAACCAACCAGGGGGCAGGCAATCTTAGATCTGGTCCTGTGTAATGAGACAGGATTAATAAAAAATGTCCTAGTAAAGGATCCCTTTGGAATGAGTGACCATAACATGGTTGAATTCCAAATTCAGTTGGCGGGTGAGAGTTGGATCTCAAACCAGCATACTAAGCTTAAATAAAGGAGACTATGAAGGTATGAGAGCAGAGTTGACTAAAGTGGACTGGGAAAATAGATTAAGGTGTAAGACGGTACATGAGCAGTGGTGTACATTCAAGGAGATATTTCACAACTTGCAAGTAAAATATATTCCACTGAGGAAAAAGGGGCGTAAAAGAAAAGACAGCCATCCGTGGCTAAGTAAAGTAATAAAGGACAGTATCCGACTGAAAACAAGGGCATATAAAGTAGTCAAATCTAGTGGGAGGATAAAAGATTGGGAAGCATTTAAAAGCCAGCAAAGAATAACTAAAAGATTAATTAAGAAAGGGAAGAGAGATTATGAAAGTAAACTAGCAAAAAATATAAAAACAGATAGCAAGTGTTTCTACAGTTATATAAAAAGAAAAAGGGTGGCTAAAGTGAATGTTGGTCCCTTAGAGGACGAGACCGGGAGATTAGTAGTGGGGAACATGGAGATGGCAAATACGCTGAACAAATATTTTGTATCAGTCTTTACAGTAGAGGACACTAAAAATATCCCAACACTGGACAAACAGGGGGCTATAGGGGGGGGGGGAGCTAAACACGATTAAAATCACTAAGGAGATGGTACTCGGTAAGATAATGGGACTTAAGGCGGATAAATCCCCTGGACCTGATGGCTTACATCCTAGGGTCTTGAGAGAAGTAGCGGTAGGGATTGCGGATGCATTGGTGGTAATTTTCCAAAACTCCCTGGATTCAGGAAAGGTCCCAGCAGATTGGAAAACTGCTAATGTAACGCCCTTATTTAAAAAGGGAGGTAGACAAAAGGCTGGAAACTATAGACCAGTTAGCCTAACATCTGTAGTTGGTAAAATGTTGGAGTCCATTATTAAGGAAGCAGTAACAGGACATTTGGATAAGCATAATTTAATCGGACAGAGTCAGCATGGTTTTATGAAGGGGAAGTCATGTTTGACAAATTTGCTCGAATTCTTTGAGGACGTAACAAACAGGGTGGATAAAGGGGAACCAGTGGATGTGGTGTATTTGGACTTCCAAAAGGCATTTGACAAGGTGCCACACAAAAGATTACTGCACAAGATAAAAAATCACGGGATTGGGGGTAATATACTGGCATGGGTGGAAAATTGGCTATCTAACAGAAAACAGAGAGTGGGGATAAATGGTTCATTCTCGGGTTGGCAATCAGTAACTAGTGGTGTTCCGCAGGGGTCAGTGCTGGGACCCCAACTCTTTACAATCTATATTAACGATTTGGAGGAGGGGACCAAGTGCAATGTATCCAAGTTTGCCAACGATACAAAGATGGGAGGGAAAGCAGTGAGTGAGGAGGACATAAAAAACCTGCAAAAGGACATAGACAGGCTAAGTGAGTGGGCAGAAAATTGGCAGATGGAATATAATGTTGGAAAGTGTGAGGTTATGCACTTTGGCAGAAAAAATCAAAGAGCAAGTTATTATCTAAGTGGAAAGAAACTGCAAAGTGCTACAGTACAAAAGGATCTGGGGGTCCTGGTGCATGAAGCACAGAAGGTTAGTATGCAAGTGCAGCAGGTGATCAGGAAGGCCAATGGAATCTCGGCTTTTATTGCAAGGGGGATGGAGTATAAAAGCAGCGAAGTCTTGCTTCAGTTATACAGGGTATTGGTGAGGCCACACCTGGAATACTGCGTACAGTTTTGGTTTCCATATTTAAGAAAAGATATACTTGCTCTCGAGGCAGTTCAGAGAAGGTTCACTCGGTTAATTCCGGAGATGAGGGGGTTGACTTATGAGGAAAGGTTGAGTAGGTTGGGCCTCTACTCATTGGAATTCAGAAGAATGAGAGGCGATCTTATCGAAACATATAAGATTGTGAGGGGGCTTGATCGGGTGGATGCGGGGAGGATGTTTCCACTGATGGGTGAGACTAGAACTAGGGTCATAATCTTAGAATAAGGGGCTGCCGTTTCAAAACTGAGATGAGGAGAAACTTCTTCACTCAGAGGGTGGTGAATCTATGGAATTTGCTACCTCAGAGAGCTGTGGAAGCTGCGACATTAAATACATTTAAAACGGAGATAGACAGTTTCCTAGCTGATAAGGGAATTAGGGGTTACGGGGAGCGGGCAGGGAAGTGGACGTGAGTCTAGGTTTGGATCAGCCATGATCCTATTGAATGGCGGAGCAGGCCCGAGAGGCCGTATGGCCTACTCCTGCTCCTACTTCTTATGTTCTTATGTTATGTTCTTGAATGCATTCCATGAACTCGTCCTCCAGACTACCTTTGCCAATTTGATTTGCCTTGTCTATATGGAGATTAATGTCCCCCACGATTATTGTATTACCCTTGTTTCTACTCAGTTGTTCTTCAAATTATTTCAGGAAAGCTAGAAGACAAATTTCAAAAACTTATTTACTCTATGCTTATATTTTTTACGCAATGAGGCTGTGTCTGTGTGTGTGTGTGTGTGTGTGTGTGTGTGTGAGATAGGGAGTAAAAAGTGACAGTTTATTGATTATGCACCTGCCATAGCTTTTGTTTTGTGTTCTATAAACTTCAGAAAGCATACAAGGTTTGTGTATTTCTTCCTGCTAATGTTAATTCAATTTTTTAAAAGTTCAATTTTGAAGTCAACTAATGTCATCTGTGTATTGTCATTTGGAAATATTCTAATAGATTACACCTTTGATAGAGATTCTAATTTCTAATACCTGAGAAATGGGAGAGACAGACAGGCAGATTATTAAAGTGAAAGACAGTCAGAGTGTCTTTCCTCCTATTAAATTGATTTGCTTCTAACAAAAAAAAGCACCAAGTTGAATTTTGAATTTTAGAAAGAAAGTCTCTGAGTTAACTGGATAGGAAACAATGGGAGGTGGGAAATGACTTGATAGTGAGGGGTTTTCTGCCCATTCGCCACCTGCCCTTATGAGGAACAATTGGGAGGTGAGAGGGAGTGGATGAAGGGTTAAGGACAAAGTCAATTAATAGGTGTTCTAGGTGCGGGGGGCGGACTGTGATGGTACAGGGGTTGAGCAGATAGATCAAAGGGGAAGAGGTAGGGGCATTGATAGGAATAACTGAGGTAGTAGGAAGGTGAAGGGCTGGATGATCCAATGAGAATGATGGGATGGGGCAGGGCAGGCATGAGTGATTGGGCAAAGGGTTCAGAAAGAAGCTATTGATGGCCATATTTTCATCACAACCATTTGCTGCTCTGGTATGAAGTACAATTCCGGTCATTCCTTTGGATCCAGCAAGGAATCTGTGGCGGTGGACTCCTGCTGGACTCTTCCACTCCTGCCCACTAACGTCACATCATTAACATGGAGTTTGAGCGAGAAATTAGCTTGGGTCTTTACCTGTTTTTTCACTTCTCCCAGGAGATCACATGATTTTGGTTGGGGTGCGAAGTCTGTCTATTGTGATGCACAAGGCATCCAATTGTTTGAGAGTAGACTGATGGGGCGGTAATTGGCCGGATTGGATTTGTCCTGCTTTTTGTGGACAGGACATACCTGGGCAGCTTTCCACATTGTTGGATAGATGCCAGTGTTGTAGCTGTACTAGAACAGCTTGGCTAGATGCGCGGCTAGTTCTGGAGCACAAGTCTTCAGCATGAATGCCGGGATGTTGTCGGGGCCCATAGCCTTTGCTTGTAACACAAACCAGCAAATGTGTTGTTACCTATAAAATAGAAATAGAAGGGTAAATTCAGTGCTCCTGCACTCGCAGTACGGAGCTGTGCATGGAAGATATGCAGGTCAGAGTATCAGGGCTGCTGTGCTGTAGCCCTATCTCCAACCAGTGCTCCCTTCGAGTCAGCTACCAGCTGCGAGTATGGCATTGGTGGATTTATTCTGAAGCAATTTCTCACATATTTCCCATCATGCTCAGGTTGCTATTTTCTGGGGGGTTTTTGGTCTACTGATTAGGTTGGAAGTGAGATTAAGACTTTTGTTACCGGTTGATACAGGGAGACACCATAGCTTCTGTATATTGTAAGGTTAAGAAATTAACTGTCACTATAACAGAACTATTTTTTGATTTCAGTGGAATGTGAATTGAACGGGTTCTATAACAGATTACCGCCAATGAAGCGAAGACCAAAATTTACCGCAGTCTTTATTTCAACAATTAAATAAATTACTGCATCAATATAGTATTATAATTTAATGATGTATTGCCTTGGTGGTTTTAGCAGTAGGCTAGTGATGCTTTCACGTTTCTTATTACAACTGCTTTTCTTAATTTTACTGAATTTCTATGGCTTTCATTGGTTAACAAATTAGTACTGAACAGCTATTTTAATACCTCTACACCCGAGAGGCAACATAGATCAACTTTCGATTAGGTAGACTCCATGGCAGGGGTGATCAATCCTTTTTCTTCGTGGCCACAGAGGTGTGTATCGTGTTGTCTTCCCAGCCACACACAAAGTTTAATTCCATGTTTTCATTAATTTTCTTGTATCCTAAGATTTTAATACTAATAGATCTTTACGTTCTGATTAGGATGTATGCACTAATGCAACAACAGTGCTAAATATAACTCTTTCCAAACCTTTTCAAAAAAATTTATTGGATGTGGGCGTCGCTGGTATAGCCAGCATTTATTGCCCATCCCTAATTGCCCTTGAGAAGGTGGTGGTGAGCCGCCTTCTTGAACCGCTGCTGTCCGTGTGGTGAAGATACTCCCACAGTGCTGTTAGGGAGGGAGTTCCAGGATTTTGACCCAGTGAATCATCGGCAACATATTTCAAGTCAGGATGGTGTGTAACTTGGAGGGGAATTTGGAGGTGGTGGTGTTCCTATGCGCCATATCCTTCTAGATGGAAGAGGTCGCAGGTTTGGGAGGTGCTGTCGAAGAAGCCTTGGCAAGTTGCTGCAGTGCATCTTGTAGATGGTACACACTGCAGACATGGTGCGCCAGTGGTGGCGGGATTGAATGCTTAAATGGGTAGATGGGGTGCCAATAAAGCAGGCTGCTTTGTCCTGGATGGTGTCGAGCTTCTTGAGTGTTGTTGGAGCTGCACTCATCCAGGCAATCCAGGCAAGTGAAGAATATTCCATCACACTCCTGAATTTTGCCTTTTAGATGGTGGAAAGTCTTTGGGGAGTCAGGAGGTGAGACACTTGCTGCAGAATACCCAGCCTCTGACCTGCTCTTGTAGCCACAGGATTTATGTGGCTGGTCCAGTTAAGTTTCTGGTCAATGGTGGCCCAGGATGTTAATGGTGGGGGAACTCAACGATGGTAATGCCATTGAATGTCAAGAGGACGTGGTTAGACTTTCTCTTGTCGGAGATGGTCATTGCCTGGCATTTGTGTGATGCGAATGCTACCTGCCACTTATCAGCCCAAGCCTGAATGTTGTCCTCGTCTTACTGCATGTGGGCATGGACTGCTTCATTATCTGAGGAGTTGCGAATGGTACTGAACACTGTGCAATCATCAGCGAACATCCCCACGTCTGACCTTATGATGGAGGGAAGGGCATTGATGAAGTGGCTGAAGATGGTTGGGCCTAGGTTAATAGGCCCCGATTTCCCCAAATTTCTATGTAGTGTGTTGTACTGCTTTTGGGTCAATGAAAAAAGCCGTGCCCACCAATGGCCAAGAGAGGTATTTCACAAGAATTTCCTAGATTGGCAAATTTCCTTAGGTACTGAGTCATGATTGGCTTAAAATTTGTGCAAAATCCAAGTAATCTGCTGTGGTGAATAGAAATTAGAGTGCAGCCTTTAAAAAGGCAGTTCTGGCTGAAGATTGTAGCAGCAGGCTTGGGCGCAGCAGTTAACGAACAGTACTTGGCTCAGTCACTTGACTTTCAAATAGCTTGACTGGATGTTTCGTGAATGTTTCTGTACCACTTTTCAAAAATGTCTAACACAGGAGCAACTGGCACTGGCAAATAAACAAGAGACCAGGCACAAATTAATAACACCATCCACTAACTGGGTGGAAACTGCCAGATCAATGCTTACAAGCTAAAAATACTTGGTCACATTTATTTACAGATAAAATAATATAGATAAGCAAAGCAACACAGCAAGATACTAATTCAGTACATTGACCAACCTTACACAAAATATTAACTCATCTGTCTGTTCAAAAACTTGATAAGGCAAAGGGTTTTCCTCAATCTGCTCATAAAGGGGCCAGGGCAGGATGCCCCCCCGCCCCCGGCCCCAAACCGCCTGAGCCATGCTTTCATCCCAGCACAGTTTCCAGAGTCAGAGATCAGGCTCTCGATGGAATCTCCATCAGCAAGTGGGCACCTGCCAGTGGCCCCAAAGAATATCCCAATGGTGCTGCACCAAAAGAGGCAGAAACTATCTAAAGGGATAGAAGAGCCTCAAAAACTGCAGCAAATCTTCTAATGAAGGCCTAATCCAAGACCCTGTCCTATTGCCTGTAATCTGCACTGTTCTAGTCTTTCTTTGTATTTGTATTTCCTCATAGCAGGCAGCATTCTAGTGAATCTGTATTGTACCCTCTCTAAAGCCTCAATATCTGTCCTATGGTGTGCTGCCCAATACTACACACAGTAGTAATTGCAATAATTAAGGTTTTATATAGGGTCTTCATTACCTCTTGGGTTTTATATTCTGCACCTCGAGAAAAAAACTAGAATTTTATTAGCTTTTATTAATCTCCCAGGTCTAGGTCACTCTCCAGGCCTGGACTCCAGGTGGGTGATATACCTGCCGCCTGGCTGGTCAATATGCCTGGTATTACTTAACCCAAAATGACCCATGGAAATTGGCAGGAAAGTCCAGCACCTGACGTTTTTGACTTGCAACCTGATTTCCAGTCCTTCTGCTAGAGTTTTGTTGGACTTAAGGCAGGAATGTGCTAGAAGAAGGGTTGATTATCAGCCCATATAATATAAATATATATATATATACACACAGGTGAAAGGCCGTAGAGAAGGACACCATAAAAGTTAAAATGAGTAGGAGAAGTGCTTATGATTATTACAAAAGAGTCAACATCCTTAAATATTCTTCAAGGTGCCAATTGGAACGCCTGAAGATCAGAACTATAGCATTACGAAAGGTCACCAAGAAAATTACTGACACAGCCAGAGTCTGCTTATTTCTTGTTAACATTAAGCTTGAATTTCTTTTAATAAGGACAATCTCAGAAAATAGCCCTCATAGAGTGTTTGATTTTATCAATGAGGAAGCTGCAATAGGCAGGAATTTAAAAAATGGTAAATGTTTAAGCAGTCGCATTTTTGATTAGTATGCTTCAGTTTCAATCAGTTGCTTATCCCCGGGTTCCCAATTACTAAACTATGTTAAATAATTTTCTTTGTACCTTAAAATAGCTTAGGGTGGTTGTGTTTTCTTTTAACTTATTTCAAAATTAGCATTGAAATGTTACGAGCCTTTATGTTTCTGATTTGCAGCCATTTGGTTTTAATGTGTTTGTTGTTGCTTTGATGTAGGAGATACATGAACTTATAAGGAACTGGCTATCTGCTTCTCTGAAATAGAGCTGCTGGAACCATAGATCACAATCATTTTCATAATGAAGAAAAGTAGAAGCGTCTTGGCAGTGACTGCAGAAGATGTAAGTCAATAACTTGACCTAATTGTATCACCAATTTAACAGCTTGGTCTCAAAAGTTTTTTTTTTATAAAACTTGAGTTAATCTAGAGATATTCTCCTGATTTTTAAAAAAAGTTTTAGAGAGGTGTTAGTGTTAAACTGGATAGACTTCTTAATGCTTGTGTTGATTCTGAAGTGCTGATCTTGCTGTATATCCTACAAGGCTCTGATGTGATCCTAGTTCTGTAAACTATTCTCTTCCCCTGTTTAATAATCCATTCTGATCCTGCTGTAATTCTAATCATTCAGGATTTTCTATCATAGTGGACAATTCTCAATACATCCAGGTAAAGGAAATATGGTCTGGGATTTTCCCAAGCAGAATCCCATTGCATCTTTGGTGGGGTGGGAGTTCCACCTGCTACAAAGATGCACGCCTGACCCTGACTGATTTCAAGGGTTAGGCTATTTTGTGTAATTGGGTTGGGCTTCCTCTCCCCTGCTGGTGAAAGTGCCTGGGGGTGGTTGGGGGATGAAGAATGGCTGCAGAAGGCCTCCAAAGCCTATTGCAACATAGCTGTCGAGGAGTCTCTGGGACAGCCAAAGGGAGGGAGATTTATTTTTAAAGTTTTTTGAAATGGCGAGGCTGAGGAGGTGATATTCAATTCTCTTTGGGAGATTTAACTTTCATATCCTGTCTCTGCCATTCATTGAAGTGTTGAATGCATGGGATGAACAGAAGTTTTGTATACCCAGTGTTGCTATGATGCAAATGATGGGATATTTGCCACACCATGTATTCCTTTCATTTGTGTGTAACTGTAATATGCATACCCATATTTGGGCAGGCGCATTTTTTGCCTGAAGTCGGTGTTGCAGCTCCTAACCAATTTTTCACTAAAGGTGCCTTCATTTTCCAGATGAAAACCTGAGCAGTGATTGTCTGCATGCTATTTGATGATAGAGACCATCACAGCTGGGCCCAATTCTGTCCTCATTTTGCCTTTATTCCTTGCATTACCGCTCTTGTTGCTTACATAGATTTCATCTTATTTCTATTGGGCCCAAAATCCCATCTGGTGAGTTGCACCCCATTTATGCCAATGGGAAATGAGATACGTCGGTTGATGATCTGGAGATCTGTTTGCATAAATACTGATTTCATTCAGTTCCTCCCTCTCATTAGACCCTATGTTCCCCGACATCTCTGGGAGGTTATTTGTGTCCTCCTTTGTGAAGACAGAACCAAAGTATGTATTTAATTGGTCTGCCATTTCTTTGTTCCCCATTATAAATTTCCCTGATTCTGACAGCAAGGGACCTACGCTTGACTTCACCAATCTTTTTCTCTTCACACATCTATAGAAGCTTTTACAGTCAGTTTTTATGTTCCCTGCAAGCTTACACTCATATTCTATTTCCCCCTCTTAATTAATCCCTTTGTCCTCCTTTGCTGAATCATAGACCGCCCCCAATCCTCAGGTTTGCTGCTTTTTCTGGCCAATTTATATGTCCTCTCCTTGGATCTTATGCTATCCCTAATTTCCCTTGTTAGCCACGGTTGAGCCACCTTTTTTGTTTTATTTTTATGCCAAACAGGGATTAATAAATTCTATAGTTCATCCATGTGATCTTTAAATGTTTGCCATTGCCTATCCACATCAACCCTTTAAGTAACGTTCCCCAGTCCATCCTAGCCAACTCGCGCCTCATACCATCATAGTTTCCCTTATGTAAATTCAGGACCCTAGTCTCTGAGTCAACTACTTCACTCTCCATCTTAATGAAGAATTCTATCATATTATGATTGCTCCTCCCCAAGGGGCCTTGCACAACAAGATTGCTAATTAATCCTTTCTCATTACATAATACCCAGTCTAAGATGGCCTGATCTCTAGTTGGTTCCTCAACATATTGGTCCAGGAAACCATCCCGTATACACTCTAGGAATTACTCCTCCACCGTATTGTTACTGATTCGGTTAGCCCAATCTATATGTAGATTAAAGTCACCCATGATAACTGCTGTGCTCTTATTGCACGCGTCTCTAATTTCCCATTTAATGCCATCCCCAACCTCAGCATTACTGTTTGGGGGTCTGTATACAACTCCCACTAATGTTTTCTGCCACATGGTATTTCTCAGCTCTACCCAAACAGATTCCACATCATCAGAGCTAATATCCTTCCTTACTATTTGTCAGGGTTGGGGAGCCACGGGGCCGTATAAATACGGGGCCGTGCCCTCCGGGCAAGGTAGGTTCAGGACCCAAGTGCAGAAACCAGGCTAAAGGCAGGTATACAATCTTAAGGAACAGTACTTTATTCATTATTAACTAGATTCACACATAACTAGATTCATACAAGGAACACAACAGCATACGCAAGAACTCGAGACAAGAACACCACATAATACATAGAACGCAAGAGAAGAACAATATACATAGGACTCGAGACAAGTTACAAAATGGTTAGTCAAGAATAGGAACTCAGGACAGCTTCCATGAGGCATCATACTAGTCCATTATGAGCTGGGATAAGCTTGCCACAAGCGCAACCAGCTTGCCGAGACGTGACTCGAGACAAGCTATCACGAGGGGCTGCCGCAGGGGTAACAGGCTTCTCAAGAGCTCAAGACAAGCGCCAGCATGGCAACATGCCAGTCCAGACAAGCACCTTATCAAGACTAAGAACAAGAACACAAAGTTAGTTACATCCTAAACACAGAACTCGAGAATACATCTTAAATACAAAGCTCGAGAGAACTATGGCAACCAACTAGTTAAAGTCAGGAGCCACAGAGCAAGGGCTAGTCCCTCCGGTTACCCGGCTAGGACTGAGCAAAGAGTGAAATAACCATAGAACTTATATACCAAGAAAACCAGGTGCAACCCATGAACAGCTAACAGGCCGTTAAGCATTAACACAGGAAACTAGGAACAATTAACAAGAAGCTAGGAACAATTAACAAAGGGCTGGAAAACAAACAAGTGAAGGTGCCATCTAGAGGTTACAGAAGGAACTGACTGGCACCCTCACACTATTGTGTTAATCTCCTCTTTAAACAGCAATGCTACCCCACCTCCTTTTCCTTTTTGCCTGTCCTTTCTGAATATTGAATACCCCTGGATGTTGAATTCCCAGCCTTGGTCACCGTGGAGCCATGTCTCCGTAATCCCAATTATATCATATCCGTTTACATCTATTTGCGCAGCTAATTCATCTAACTTATTATGAATGCTCCTTGCATTAAGACACAAAGCCTTCAGGCTTGTTTTTTTAAAACTCTTAGTCCTTTTAGAATTATTATTTACTGTGGCCCTGATTGATTTACACCCTTGATTTCTCTGCCTTCCACTTTTGCTTTTCTCCTTCCTGTCTTTTGCTTCTATCCTTGCTTCCCTTTCCTCTGTCTCTCTGCACAGGTTCCCAACCCCCTGCCATTTTAGTTTAAACCCTCCCCAACAGCACTAGCAAACACTCCCCCTAGGACATCGGTCCTGGTCCTGCCCAGGTGCAAACCGTCCAGTTTGTACTGGTCCCACCTCCCCCAGAACCGGTTCCATTGTCCCAAGAAATTGAATCCCTCCCCCTTGCAACATTCCTCTAGCCATGTATTCATCTGAAATATCCTTCTATTTCTACTCTGATTAGCACATGGCACTGGTAGCAATCCTGAGATGACTACCTTTGAGGTCCTATTTTTTAATTTACCTCCTAACTCCCTATATTCAGCTTTTAGGACCTCATCCCGGTTTTTACCTGTATCATTGGTACCTGTATGCACCACGACAACTGGCTGTTCACCCTCCCCCTCCAGAATGCCCTGCAGCCGCTCAGAGACATCCTTGACCCTTGCACCAGGGAGGCAACATACCATCCTGGAGTCTCGTTTGCGGCCGCAGAAACGCCTATTTATTCCCCTTACAATAGAATCCCCAATCACTATAGCTCTTCTGCTCTTTTTCCTCCCGTCCTGTGCAGCAGACCTACCCATGGTGCCAGGAAGTTGGCTGCTGCTGCCTTCCCCCAATAAGCCATCTCCCCCAACAATATCCAAAGCGGTATATCTGTTTGAGAGGGGGATGGCCACAGGGGACCCCTGCACTACCTACCTGTGCCTACTACTTTGCCTGACGGGCATCCATTCCCTTCCTGTCTGTGCAGCCTTTATCTGCGGTGTGACCACCTCCCTAAACGTGCTATCCATGACATCCCCAGCATCGCGAATGCTCCAGTATGTATCCATTCGCAGCTCCATCGCCGCAATGTGGTCTGCCAGTAGCTACAGCTGGATACACTTCCCGCACACATGGTCGTCAGGGACACAGAAAGTGTCCCTGATTTCCCACATAGTGCAGGAGGAGCATGCCACGGGGCTGAGCTGTGCTGCCATGACTTACCCTTTAATCAATTCAAATTAAATTAAATCAAATCAATACCACTACTCAAGGGTCCTTGTTTACTACCACTCCCCGCTACACTGCAGAGACCTTAGAAACTACAGGAAACTTTCAATTAACCGGCCCCTAAATAACCAGAATGCTCTATCCACCGGCAAAATTCAGGAGTCATAGAAACATAGAAGATAGGAGCAGGAGTAGGCCATTTGGCCCTTTGAGCCTGCTCCGCCATTCAATGTGATCATGGCTGATCATCCAAACTCAGTACCCTGTCCCCGCCTTTTCCCCATATCCCTTGATCCCTTCAGCCTCAAGAAACATATCCAACTCTTTCTTGAATCACAGAATCACGGAATCTACAGTGCAGATAGAGGCCATTTCGGCCCATCGAGCCTGCACCGACACATATCCCACCCTATTCCTGTAACCCCATGTATTTAATCCCCTAACACTAAGGGTCAATTTATCAGAGCCAAATCAACCTAACCTGCACATCTTTGGACTGTGGGAGGAAACCGGAGCACCCGGAGGAAACCCACGCAGACACGGGGAGAATGTGCAAACTCCACACAGACAGTCGCCTGAGGCCAGATTTGAACCCGGGTCCCTGGCGCTGTGAGGCAACAGTGCTAACCACTATGCCACCGTGCCCCCCTATTTAATATATTTAATGAACTGGCCTCCACCGCCCTCTGTGGCAGAGAATTCCACAGGTTCACCACTCTCTGGGTGAAGAAATTCCTCCTCATTTCAGTCCTA
The DNA here is from genome assembly GCF_052327205.1 of Somniosus microcephalus. NCBI lineage: Eukaryota > Metazoa > Chordata > Chondrichthyes > Squaliformes > Somniosidae > Somniosus > Somniosus microcephalus. Next base: position 287,654,342 of record NC_140989.1, read on the forward strand.
AATGGCTTACCCCTTATCCTTAGACTATGACCCCTGGTTCTGGACTCCCCGGCCATCAGAAACATCCTTCCTGCATCTAGTTTGTCCAGACCTGACAGAATTTTATAGGTCTCATGAGATCCCCTCTCAATCTTCTAAACTCCAGTGAGTATAAGCCCAATCGACACAATCTCTCCTCATACGTCATTCCTGCCATCCCAGGTATCAGCCTGGTGAATCTTCGCTGCACTCCCTCCATGGCAAGAATGTCCTTCCTCAGGTATGGTGACCAAAACTGCACACAATACTCAAGGTGCGGTCTCACCAAGGCCCTGTACAACTGTAGCAAGACATCCTTGTTCCTGTACTCAAACCCTCTTGCTACGAAGGCCATTTGCCTTCTTAACTGCCTGCTGCACCTGCATGCTTACCTTCAGCGACTGGTACACAAGGACACCCAGGTCTCTTTGCACTTCCCCTTCTCCCAATCTATTGCCATTCAAATAATAATCTGCCTTCCTGTTTTTGCCACCAAAGTGGATAACCTCACATTTATCCACATTATAGTGCATTTGCCATGTTTCTGCCCAATCACCCAACCTGTCCAAATCGTACTGGATTTTCCCGACATCCTCCTCGCAGCTTACCCTCCCGCCCAGCTTTGTGTCGTCTGCAAATTTGGAGATATTACATCGGTTCAGGTAACTTTTTTTACTTTTAGTTACTTTTTTTACTCCATTTGTTGCTGTGCAAGGGTGTAGCTGAAGCTGTTGCTAAGCTACAGAGACGCTTGCAACTTGTGCCGATTGTTGCGAAGCTGTTAGGGTTTGTTGCTTTATACGGAGCTCTGAGCTCCGTATCTTTTACTATAGCATTCGGTTATCCGGAATTGTTGATGAACCAGCAACACGTCGGTCCCGTCCGTGACGGATACCAGAAAGTTTCCTGTATAAACCACAAAAATTAAGATCTTCTAAACTTTATAAACTATTGACCTTAACTGTCAAACTATAAAGTAGTATAAATACTCACCTGGCCGTACTCACCCAATCAGCTGCTTCCTCTTGCCCACGTCACTTTTTGAATTGTGACGTGGCTCTGGAATGCCGCCGCCAGTCTGCGAGATTGGTAAGCCTCTGAGGTAAAAAGCCCGCGAAAGTGAATTTAAATACTCACTGTAACGCAGCTCTCCTGCTGCTCCCGACACCGGCCTCTGAAAAAAGCCCGCGAAAAGTGAGTTTAAATACTCACTGTAACGCAGCTCTCCTGCTGCTCCCGAGCGGCAACTTAATTTACCGCATTGACATATGGTTGGATGGATTGACACACACTTTGTGCATTCAGTTAGTGGAAGCCTTTCCTGTTGAGAATTCTGAGAAGGGCTTTTCTGTAGCAGCTTGCAAAGCAATGTGGGTACCAACTATTGCACCCTGGACCTTGGGAAAACCAGAAATCCCATAAAACTGAATGGCCTTATCTCACTGTAATGACAAAGGCAATGAATTGTCCAGTTTCCTTGTAAAGTGTGTCAGTCACTGACAAATGCATACCCATACAGCACTCTGGCTGATATTATAGAGACCCCCCATGGCTGCTTGAAATAACCCTGTGCCATGAAAGTTGAGAGCGGTGGTCACCTTCACAGCTGCAGAGAGAGCAGTGCAGGTAGGCGACCTTGGCTTCAGGTCCTTGTGCATTAGATAACATAGCTTCCCTATTGCCTCTTTGGTGAAGCACTCTCATCTAATGCCGATGTCCTCATCTGACCGGTGTTAGTCCATCTGCCGCTGAAAACCTTATCCATGCTTTTGTCACCTCCAGAACTGACCGTTCTGAGCCGTGGCTCAGTGGGTAGCACTCTCGCTTCTGAGTCAGAAGGTTGTGGGTTCAGGTCCCAGTCCAGTGACTTGAGCATGAAATCTAGGCTGACACTCCCAGAAGTGAGGGAGTGTTGCACTGTATGAAGTGCTGTCTTTCGGATGAGATGTTAAACTGAGGCCTTGTCTACCCTCTCAGGTGGAGGTAAAAGATCCCCTGGCATGATTTCTAAGAAGAGCAGGGACGTTATCTCTGGTGTCCTGGCCAATATTTATCTCTCAATCAACATCACTAAAACAACAGATTATTTGGTCATCGGCACATTGCTGTTTGTGGGAGCTTGCTGTGCGCAAATTGGCTGCTGCGTTTCCTACATTACAACAGTGACTACACTTCAAAAGTACTTCATTGGTTGTAAAGTTTTGGGACATCCTGAGGTCGCGAAAGGCGCTAAAGTCTTTCTTTCTTTTTATTCCAATGCTCTCCTGAATGACTCTCTGATAAAGTAGTAGTAGCAGTAGTAGTGTTAGTAGTAGTGCCACTTGCTCATCAGAATGCCTTACTGTGGGATTCAAATTCTGTTAGTCTCAAACTATCAGAAGCAAGTCCAAGTCTGTGTGGGCATTGCTGCAGAAAGTGTTTCTCAGCTGTGCACTCGCTATTGAAACACTCCAGACACTTCAGGCTCAGAAATTGCTAACTTTTGCCTGTTTCAGCCGACCCTAACATCAGCTGTGCTGTACATTTCTCATTCTAACTTACCCCAAGTGCATTGCAAGCATAAAACCAGGAAATTCAGGGCTTCAGCCTCACTAGCCCTCATTATAATAAATGACCTCCCTCAGCACATGGAATCATAGAACTTTACAGCATAGAAGGAGGCCATTCGGTCAATCGTGTCTGTGTCGGTGACACATGACAGATGGATTGTGGAAAGGGCCAAAATGTGAAGGGAATTTTGGGCTAGGGAATCAATTTTGGAGTGGAAACTGGAAGAAACAGCTTCCACTCCACTTGCTGCCAAAAACAATGACTTGCCTCAATTATGCACTGAAACTACGCTGAAAACATGTAGAATTTTGGGTTCATTTTACTCAATGGTTTACATTGACTTTGTAATCCTTGCATTGTGAATTTAAAAATAAACCATTTCTCCCACAAGATTTGACCTTCTAAAAATGTATTCCAGTCCAACTCTATTAAGTGCAGAAGCCGAGCACAGACATAATGTGGCCCTTGCTTCCACCAGGACCATTATTGAAAATACAGTTCGCATCCTAAAGCAGCTGGACAAGTCAGAGGTGCCTGCAGTGCCAGTCAGCCATTGTATCCTGAATTGTATGGTTTGTTACGTTCTGCACATGCAGGAGACCACAGAAGAACAGCTGGAAGAGGAGGCTTAGGTGGCCAAATAAGTATTATCATCTTTTTGCAGTAATAACAAAGGTGATTCCAGGTATCAGCAACATAAGTTATAAGGAAAATTAAAGGAAGATGGGCTTGTTTTGTTTGAAAAAGGGGAGACTTTGAGGTTGCCTATTTGATTACTTACAAGATTTGAAGGGAATTCTCAATTTTTCCAGGTAAATTGTTTCAAATATTAGGAAGCATAAATTAGAAAGTTAGTGGTAAAAAGAGGAGAGAATAGAACTTTTTTACCTGCAGGGAAATAAAGGACTGTAGACGATGCTCATCAGCTTCAGACGGCTCTTGATGTGTTCGGGGATTGGGCTTGTGGCTGGCAAATGATGTTTAATTTGGAAAAGTGCAGTATTATGCATGTGGGCAGGGCGAATGCGCAACATACATAAACCCTTCAGGGAAAAACGTGGACCACTTTCCATACCTCGGGAGCCTACTGTCAACAAAGGCAGACGTCGATGACGAAGTCCAACACCACCTTCAGTGTGGCAGCGTAGCCTTCGGTCGCCTGAGGAAGAGAGTGTTTGAAGACCAGGACCTCAAACCCAGCACCAAGCTCATGGTCTACAGAGCAGTAATGATACCCGCCCTCCTGTATGCTTCAGAGACATGGACCATGTACAGCAGGCACCTCAAAGCACTGGAGAGGTACCACCAATGCTACCTCCACAAGATCCTGCAAATCCATTGGCAGGATAAGCGCACCAACTTCAGTGTTCTCGCTCCGGCCAACATCGAAGCTTTGACCATGCTTGATCAACTCCGATGGACGGGCCACATCGTCCACATGCTGGATACGAGACTCCCAAAACAAGCGCTCTACTCGGAGCTCAGCCATGGCAAGAGAGCCCCAGGTGGGCAGAGGAAACGCTTCAAGGACACCCTCAAAGCCTCCTTGAAAAAGTGCAACATCCCCACCGACACCTGGGAATCCCTGGCCCAAGATTGCACAAAGTGGAGGAGAAGCATCCAGGAAGGCGCCGACAGGAGCAAGTGGAAGCCAAGCACAAACAGCGGAAGGAGCGCACGTCAACCCAAGCACCCCACCCACCTGCCCCTTCAACCACCATCTGCCCCACCTGTGACAGAGACTGTAGGTCCCGCATTGGACTAATCAGTCACCTGAGAACTCATTCTTAATGTGGAAGCATGTCATCCTCGGTACCGAGGGACTGCTAGAGAGCTAGAATGAATAGGGTGTTCGGGTGCATTCATAGGACAATTGATTTATCAGACGAGTCATATTATTTTGTCCTGTACAAGACCTTGAGCAGGCCTCATTTGGAATACTGCGTCCAGTTTTGGTGGGTGATATTGAGCCTTTGGAAAGGGTGCAGAGAAGGGCCACGAGGCTAATTCCCAGTACAGTATAAAGCATCTTGCTTATCAAGATGGGCTAAAGGAGTTGGGAGTCTACACTTTAGAAAGCGTAGACTTAAGGGTGATCTGATTGAGGTATATAAAAAAAATAAGGGAATAGATAATGTTCCAGTTGACAGTTTGTTCCAATTAAATAGGTTAGAGAGGACCAGGGGGTCACAATTTTAAGTTGCATAAGGTCAGATCTAGGTTAGATGTGAGGAAGTGGTTATTTTCCCAGAGAATTGTGGACCTCTGGAACAGGCTTCTGTCTCATGCGGCGAACACTGATTCACTGAATTCCTTCAAGCGGGAGCTGGACCTGTTTCTGGCTGGGCTGGACATCACCTCGTCCAAAAGGTAAGTACTGCAGGGAATCCAGGGCCAGAGTGATCTCCTGGACTCGTTTTGATCGCCCAGATGGGTTGGAGAGGAATTTCCCATATTTGTTTCCCCCAAGGTGAGCTAGTTTTTTTATCTGGTTTTCCAGCTCTGAGGAGATCACATGGTTTTGGGTGAGGTGTGGAGTGTATATATTGTATACTAGCTGGAGTGCCCGGCGGTGCCGAGGCTTTTTCGAGGGCATGTTGTTGTTGGAAGAGAGAGAGAGCGCGACTGGGGGGAAGAGAGAGCGCGACTGGGGGGAAGAGAGAGAGCGACTGGGGGGAAGAGAGAGAGCGACTGGGGGGGAAGAGAGAGAGCGACTGGGGGGGAAGAGAGAGAGCGACTGGGGGGGAAGAGAGAGAGCGACTGGGGGGGAAGAGAGAGCGACTGGGGGGGAAGAGAGAGAGCGACTGGGGGGGAAGAGAGAGCGCGACTGGGGGGGAAGAGAGAGCGCGACTGGGGGGGAAGAGAGAGCGCGACTGGGGGGAAGAGAGAGAGCGACTGGGGGGAAGAGAGAGAGCGACTGGGGGGAAGAGAGAGAGCGACTGGGGGGAAGAGAGAGAGCGACTGGGGGGAAGAGAGAGAGCGACTGGGGGGAAGAGAGAGAGCGACTGGGGGGAAGAGAGAGAGCGACTGGGGGGAAGAGAGAGAGCGACTGGGGGGAAGAGAGAGAGCGACTGGGGGGAAGAGAGAGAGCGACTGGGGGGAAGGGGAGGGGGGGAGGGGGGGGGAAGGGGATGGGGAAGGGGGGGAAGGGGAAGGGTGGTAAGGGAAGGGGGGGAAGGGGAGGGGGGAAGGAGGGGGAAGGGGAAGGGGAGGGGGGGACAGGGGAAGGGAGGGGAGGGGGGGTGGGAAGGGGGAGAGTCCCCGAGCCCCCTGATCTCCGCCCCCCCATCACCCGAGCCCCGCCCCCCCCGAGCCCCGCCCCCCCGATCTCCCGCCCCCCGATCTCCCAAGCCCCCCCCCCGAACTCCGGAGCCCCGCCCCCCCGGTTCTCCGGAGCCCCGATCTCCCGAGGCTCGCCCCCCCACCCCCCCCCGATCTCCCGAGGCTCGCCCCCCCCTCAACCAAGCACCGAACTCCAGAGGCCCGATCTCCCAAGCACCGGCCCCCCGCCCTCCCGCTCTCCGGAGCCCCGCCCTCCCGAGCTGGCTTCAAGTCCCGCCCGAGATCCACACTCCCGAGAGCCCCGCCCCCCCCCCGCCAGAGCCGAGCGGGGAACAGAGAGAGACGCCGCGTCTCAGCTGCTCCTGCTGCGCGTGCACCCTGACCCTCGTGGCTGACGCCGTTGCCCCAGGTAATGTGACACGGGGGGGGCGGTGAGGAGCTTTGCAGAAGCCGTGGGAGAATTACCTAGGTCGGGCCTGGCTGGGCAAGAAACACCCAGGCTTTCAGGCCTAACAAAAACAGGGAAAGGTAGGAAAAAGAATCTTCAGGTTAGAGAAAATATTTACAAATGAATGAAGTTTTTTTTAAAACAATTTAATAAATTCAATTTTATTTTGCTGGAAATGTATATTTGAAAAGAAAGACGCAGAAAGCAGGAAAAAGAATGGAAACAAGATGGCGGCTACTCACCTCGGTTCAGAACGATAAGGCCCGCCCACACACGCACCGATTGGTCGACCGTCGGGTCACCAAAGCGTAGGATTGGTCAATCGTCCAGTCACTCGACCGTAGGAGGGCCTGGCCGCATGCGCCAGCAACCCGGCGTACGATTGGTCGACCTCGAGGTCACTCTGTCGCTAATGAGCGGATAATGAGATGCTAATGAGCAGAATGTTGAAGGTTTTTCGGATACCACGGGCGCGATTTTCGCCCGCCCGAAACGTAAATACGCTTACCAGGGTTTCGGAAAGGTAAGCTTTCTTTTGACGTAACGCACGCGTAGGTACGCTCTGTAACTTTCGAGCGCATAGCCGGACAGACGCACACCCAAGGACAGACAGACAGAAGGACAGACAGATAGACAGACAGACAGAAAGAACGATCCGTTTATATATATACACTAGCTGAAGTGCCCGGCGGTGCCGAGGGTCTTTTGAGGGCATGTTGTTGTTGGAAGAGAGAGAGAGAGCGACTGGGGGGAAGCGAGAGAGCGACTGGGGGGAAGCGAGAGAGCGACTGGGGGGAAGCGAGGAGAGCGACTGGGGGGAAGCGAGAGAGCGACTGGGGGGAAGCGAGAGAGCGACTGGGGGGAAGCGAGAGAGCGACTGGGGGGAAGCGAGAGAGCGACTGGGGGGAAGCGAGAGAGCGACTGGGGGGAAGCGAGAGAGCGACTGGGGGGATGAGAGGGCGGGGAGGGGGAGGGCGGGGAGGGGGGCAGGGCGGGGGGGGGGAGGGGAGGGAGGGGAGGAAGGCGGGGCGGAGGGCGGGAAGGGGGGAGGGGAGGAGGGGGGGAGAGGAGGGGGGTGAGGAGGGGGGAGAGAGACAGAGGGAAGGAGAGAGAGAGGGCGAGTGGCCCGCAGCCGCAAATGGAGCCAAGCCCCGAGAACAGGCGTGAGCCGGCTTGAGGCTGAGAGACGGCCACACCCGGTTTCCGGGGTAACCCTTCCCCCCCTTCCGAGCCCCCATCCTCCCGAGCACCGGCCGCGTCGCCCCGCCCCGCACTCCACTCCCGAGAGCCCCGCTCTCCGAGCCCCGCCCTCCCCGCAGTCCCGAGAGCCCCGCTCTCCGAGCCCCACCCCGCCCCGCCCCGCACTCCCGAGAGCCCCGCTCTCCGAGCCCCGCCCCCCCCCCCGGCCGAGCCGGCTTGAAGTCCGCCGATTGCGGCTGTGCGAGACGACCGGCGGGCCCGGTTGCCAGGGTAACCCTTCCCGCTCACCAAGCCCCGGCCGAGATCCGCACTCCCGAGAGCCCCGCCCCCCCCCGCCCGAGCCGAGCGCGGAACAGAGAGAGACGCCGCGTCTCAGCTGCTCCTGCTGCGCGCGCACCCTGACCCTCGTGGCTGACGCCGTTGCCCCGGGTAACGTGACACGGGGCGGGGGGGGGGTGAGGAGCTTAGCAGAAGCCGTGGGAGAATTACCTAGGTCGGGCCTGGCTGGGCAAGAAACACCCAGGCTTTCAGGCCTAACAAAAACGGGGAAAGGTAGGAAAAAGAATCTTCAGGTTAGAGAAAATATTTACAAATGAATGAAGTTTTTTTTAAAAACAATTTAATAAATTCAATTTTATTTTGCTGGAAATGTATATTTGAAAAGAAAGACGCAGAAAGCAGGAAAAAGAATGGAAGCTCGATGGCGGCTACTCACCTCGGCTCAGAACGATAAGGCCCGCCCACACACGCACCGATTGGTCGACCGTCAGGTGACCAAAGCGTAGGATTGGTCAATCGTCCCGTCACTCGACCGTAGGAGGGCCCGGCCACACGCGGCAGCAACCCGGCGTACGATTGGTCGACCTCGAGGTCACTCTGTCGCTAATGAGCGGATAATGAGATGCTAATGAGTGGAATGTTGAAGGTTTTTCGGATACCGCGGGCGCGATTTTAGCCCGGCCGAAACGTAAATATGCTTAAGACCGTTTTGGAAAGGTAAGCTTTCTTTCGACGTAACGCACGCGTAGGTACGCTCTGTAACTTTCGAGTGTATAGCCCGACAGACGCACACGTGAGGACAGACAGACAGAAGGACAGACAGACAGAAGGACAGACAGATCGACCGATTTATATATATAGACTAGCTGAAGTGCCCGGCGGTGCCGAGGCTTTTTCGAGGGCATGTTGTTGTTGGAAGAGAGAGAGAGAGAGCGACTGGGGGGGGGCGGTGGGGTGAGAAGAGAGAGAGAGAGCGCGCGACTGGGGGGGAAGAGCGAGAGCGATTGGGGGGGGGGGGGGGGGGGAAGAGAGAGAGCGACTGGGGGGGGAAGAGAAAGAACGACTGGGGGGGCGAAGAGAAAGAACGACTGGGGGGGCGAAGAGAAAGAGAGAGAGAGAGAGAGAGAGAGAGAGAGAGAGCGACTGGGCGGGGGGGGAAGAGAGAGAGTGTGACTGGGGGGAAGAGAGAGAGAGAGAGAGAGAGAGAGAGAGAGAGAGAGAGAGAGAGAGAGAGAGAGAGAGAGAGCGCGACTGGGGGCGGAAGAGAGAGAGCGACTGGGGGGAAGAGAGAGCGAGCGAGCGAGCGATTGGGGAGGAAAAGAGAGAGCGACTGGGGGGGGGGGGGGGGGGGGTAAGGAAGGAGAGCGCGATTGCCGGGGGGGGGGGGGGGGAACGGAGGGAGGTGATTGTGGGTGACCCAGGAGTGATATCACAGTTTCAGTGTGAGTTGAATAGCAAAATAAAACATACTATCTCAGTCATTTAGAGGTCAGTTTAGAAATAAACAGTGAACATTTATGCCAATAATAATGTAGAACAATAGAACATTTTACAAAATGGTGGAGTTACAACCAAAGACTGTGAATAATTGTTCTGGTAAAGTTTTGCAAACCCAATGGGTTTGGTATTATACAGTGATTTTAGAATCAATATAAAAGTATTCAACATTACACTGTTAAATGTGTTATCTTGTAGTAGGTATGCAGCCTCTCATGTCTTGTAGAGTGCTGTTGAGTTCTTCAAGTGCCCTCTTGTGGGTCTTTGTACACTCATCCCACACAATGACTTTAGACTTTGGAAGCAGCTCAGCAGTTGCTGTGCTAATCTTACACACTGGGTGTTGTTGTCTATTCAGATCCAGAGGGACAGGAAAGTTTGAGTGGGCAGTGCGACCTCCTTCCAGAAGAGTTGCAGCAATTCCTGATGAGGCAACAGTGAATGGAATGAATCCCTTAGAGCAAAGGATCGCCACAAAGAGATGTCGTAGCCTTTTGGGGCGGGTAAGACAGAGCAGCTTCTGTGATCGTTGGATGCCAACCAATGTGATCCTGAAGGAGTGCTCTGTTGCTGCAAGCTTTTACAAAGCATGCACAGAGATGGCTAGTGAGAGTTTTGAGGTAATTAAATGAGGTTCAGTCAGCAACCTGATGGGAGGAGTAGCTGAAGGTGGGAGCACTCCGTTATTCGAGAGCCTGTGGATAGACAACATTGTGTGTTTTTCCTGACGGGGTTAAAATGAACAGATTCTTGGATGCACCAACTCTGGAACATGCCACGTACAACTGGCCATGTGAAAAGCAGGGCGTGAGTAAGTGGATGCCAGCAACCTTCAAAGTCTGCCCCTGGGCCTTGTTGATGGACAAGAAATTTTCACAGGGAACTGTTGCCTTCTGAATTGAAAGTGTAAGTCAGTTGGTATCATAGGAATTGGAGGAAGGAGAACATCCTCCCCCCTGGCACAGCCTGACATGATGGTAGTCTCAATGCAATGATCCATGAGCTTTTTGACTGCCAGTCTGGTTCCATTACACAACTTTGGTGGAGATAAGTTTCTTAGGAGCATGATGGGGGTGCCTTCCTTCAGTACCAGTTTGTGAGGAGGCGTTCCTGAAGACTCCATTTCGTTGAGGAACTCAATGGGGTAATTTACCGCATCATCAATGTCACAAACAGTATCAATGCTTTTGTAAATGTGCTCTTGGCCAGGGAGTTGTTCAACAAGGATCTCGTTTATCTTGTTGACAATATAATTCCTGGGTGCAAGTATTGACCGTTCACACAGCCAGTTGTGATCTTTGAAGTTATTCACGAGGTTTGGATACACGTTTGATATCAAGTCATCAACTGTTTTTATTTGAGTGCCAAAGTCTGGAGGAATTGTGATTTGTCGACTGCTGTCAATGGGCAACTTCCCTTCTCCCAATTGTAGTAGAAGCCGCGCAAACGATTCTGACATCTCATCACCATGCATATGAACACGCATGTTTGTCGTCAAATGGACTGTTTGCACATCTCGCCACAGATGGGATTTCTTGAGACATGCATTGATTTCATCCGCTGCTGTTCCTCTGGGGACAACTGGCAGGATTTGGCGGAAATCACCTGCCAGCAACAAGGTGATGCCACCCATCAAGATATCGTTGCCTCTCAGATCTTGAAGAGTTCTGTTGAGTGCTTCAAGTGCCCTCTTGTGGGCCATTGTACACTCATCCCACACAATCAATCGAGACTTTTGAAGCATCTCAGCAGCACCAGTTCCTTTGCTAATGTGACACACTGGTTCTTCTTGTCTTGTCAGATCCAGAGGTAGAGCAAAGGTTGAGTGGGCAGTGCGACCTCCTTGCAGAAGAGTTGCAGCAATTCCTGATGAGGCAACAGCCAGTGCAATGAATCCCTTAGAGCGAACCGTGGCCAGCAAAAGATTGATCAGGAATGTCTTTCCTGTTCCACCAGGGGCATCGAGGAAGATAATGCCAGGAGTGTTGTTTTGCACCATATCGAGGAGCAACCTGTAAGTCTGTTTCTGCTCTGGAAGCAATTTAGGCTCAGTGACTGTAACAAAGGAAGTCAGTTCCTCAACATTGTAGGTGGTTTCTCTGAGGACCTCTCTGCTGAGACCTGGAGAATCATTCCTATTGGGAGATGGAAGGTTCAACTGAGTCAGAGACTTGCCAGACAATTTCAAAGTCTGGTCCTCCAAAAGGATCAATGCCTGATTGTACATCGGAGCAGTGTAGTTGAGTGCCATTGTGGGGTTGGCTCTGGCGTGTTGGCGTAAGATGTCTTCTGGTGAGGCAGTCTGTGATCTGCCCACAATTGATTTGGGTTGGAAGGTGTGCAGAAGGCAATTATAAGGGCAAAGAGTTTCCGTAGGCGATTGGCGGGGTAACACAGAGCAGCTTCTTTCATCTTCGCATCCCAATGACGGTCACCCTCAATGAGTCCTCTCATGTGGCAAGCTTCTTGAAAAGACTCAGAGATGGCCATTGACAATCTTGAGATCATTAAATGATGTGGGGCCAGCAACCTGATGGAGGAGTAGACGAAGATGAAAGCACTCTGTTGTTTGGATGCACCGTGTACACTCTGCCAAGTGCATCTGATGAGTACACACCTGTATGACCAGGAACTTCCCTCTGACCTGCTCCACGGCGCCGAGGCCGCCATGTTTTGTTTGTCTGCCATGTGTAGTACTTCGGCACCTGAGGATAGAGAAGTGTCCTAGCAAAGTCATTCGTTTGGGACAACTGAAAGAATGCTGTAAGTTTTGTCTTTGGAGGTTGCTCGGCACGTTGGCTGGCATTTTCAGGTCGGAATAAAACCCTTTCTCCATTTTCCAAGTGAACATCCAATTTAGGGACAGTGGGGTAACGGTTGTGGATGTCAAATCCAAAAGTTCGCCAGGCTGCCTCATTGCTGCAGATGTAACGGCCCATCAAATGTGTGGTGATCTCATCATTTGGATTCTGCTGTCCAGCCGCTTCAAGATCAAAGACAGCCTGGTCACTGCCCTTATGGAGGTACTTGCACACATATTTGATAGACTTAACTGAGTGGCAGTACTCCAAATTGATGTGACATTTGAAGAGCCTGGATAGGAGTGGACAGTAAGGAACAATCCAACGGTTGTCAACTTCAAATGTCTGTCTTTGCTGTGTTGTCTGAGTTGACGGACCAGGTTGACTCGAGTGGCTAGATTTTTTAGTTCGCATTCTTATCTCAGTGCTGAAACCTCCACTCTCTTTGCCCCTTCTCCTGTACAAAGGATAGCCATCATCCCCGTGCTGAGTTTCTTCACGGAGTGGCTTTGGGTACCGTTTTGTACATGCATTGTTTTTCATGCAGGGAGAAAAAGGGTTGTGTCGCCCACAAGGACCGTGAATTATATGTTTTACAACAACATCAAACAGTACTGGATCCTGGTCCTTATCGGGTAGCTCTGCAGAAATGAAGGAATCAACTTGATTGGGGCGAATCTTTGCCTGAAGCCAGAGTAACAGATGAACATGAGGAAGTCCTCTCTTCTGCCACTCAATGCTGTACATGTAGCAATTGTGTGCACCAAAAAGTTTGCCCGCAGTCAGCAGTCTGAGCAGTATTTTAACTTTGAGGTTGAAGACCCGTGCTATGAGGTCATGCCTTTCAGTACCAGCTTTGGGTGGGAACTCCTGCCATTGGGGATTGCAAGTCATGGTGATGAAGAGGTCAGGTCTGCCATAGTTTCTGACATAGGTCATGGCATCTTGCATGTGCTCATGCATGTACCTAGGACCTCCAACAAAGGTGGATGGTAGGATGACCAGTTGACCAATGTCCTCAGTGTTGCCATCATTGGCCACAGCATCTCGTAAGTGTATATAGTCTGCGACTCTCAAATGATTTTGGTTATGCCGGAACCAATTAAGCCGCTCTCCTATTTTCGCAAACATGTCAGTGAGGAACTGGTGCAGAAGTCGTCCACACTGAAGCAGGTGGTTTGAAGCAGTTTGTCGTTCCATCAGCCTGTATGAATGAAATTCCATGGCAGAAACCATCTTTTGCCTTTGGGCTGTAGGTGGCACACCAGTTTCGGGGTCAACATGTGCGATCTTGTTATAGACATCGTATCCATCTTCCCCATGGCAAAACAAAAGCGGGTATTGCAGAGGATCATATGACCTGTGAAGCTCAGAAATTCTTTTGAGTGGACCACCTCTAATATGCAAGACAATGTCCCGTTGGTGAAATTCTTGGCCCACAATGACAATGGCTACCTCATTGGTGGTCGTCGCTTATGTTCACCTGCAGGAGTCTTGTCAGCTTTGATGACAACTTTAAGTTCTTCATTTGTTGTTTCTTCGATGGCTGTTTTGAAAGTCTTAACATATGGGTTTTGGTCATGAAGCATCCGCTGTAACTCAAGCAAAGTTTCAAGCTTGATTTGGTGTTGTTGTGCGGGGAGAACAGCAGCTTCCCTGCGGCGATTGACTTGCTCTTCGTCGTCACCCAAGAAGTAGATTTGCAGAAACTGAGGTCTTTCGTTTGGGAGAGGAAGTAGTGAGCCAACTGTATGGTACACCTGTCCATGAACTTTAAAAGTTGGGGAAAATCCTGATTCACGCACTCTGTTTGCACCAAAAGAGGTCATTGCAAAGCAGTTGTTGTACTTTCTGATGTGAGTGAGGAAATGTGTTGAAGCTGGATTTCGGCCGAACAGAAGTGAGTTTAGGGGTTCAGGCGGAGCTGTTAGTGTTGGAAGTTTAACCTTTCCTCCATTGCAGCATATCCCAGCAATTTCTCCTTCCCACTTCAGAGCGCCACAGTGATGGCAAATGACGCTCATGTTGCCAATGATGACTGTGGGGTCGGCTTCATAATCGATGGTGGGTGTATAGGAGAAGGCTGCTTCGACCCAATGATTCAAAATGTCAGATGTGGCAATAGCCCTGCGTCTACTATCGGATTGGCGACATGCCTGACTTTGCTGAGGAGTCTCGGAGGCTCTGGCTTGGGTATGGGTGTCCCGATCAGAATCTTGACGTGCCCGAGTCTGTTGAGGAGTCTCGGAGGCTTTAGCTTGGGTATGGGCCACCCGATCAGAATGTTGACGTGCCTGAGTCTGCTGAGGAGTCTCGGAGGCTCTGGCTCGGGTATGGGTGTCCCGATCAGAATCTTGACGTGCCTGAGTCTGCTGAGGAGTCTCGGAGGCTCTGGCTCGGGTATGGGTGGCCCGATCAGAATCTTGACGTGCCCGAGTCTGTTGAGGAGTCTCGGAGGCTTTAGATTGGGTATGGGTGTCCCGATCAGAATCTTGACGTGCCTGAGTCTGCTGAGGAGTCTCGGAGGCTCTGGCTCGGGTATGGGTGGCCCGATCAGAATCTTGACGTGCCCGAGTCTGTTGAGGAGTCTCGGAGGCTTTGGCTCGGGTATGGGCCACCCGATCAGAATGTTGACGTGCCCGAGTCTGCTGAGGAGTCTCGGAGGCTCTGGCTCGGGTATGGGTGTCCCGATCAGAATCTTGACGTGCCTGAGTCTGCTGAGGAGTCTCGGAGGCTCTGGCTCGGGCCTGGGCCACCCGATTAGTAGCTTGACGTGCCTGACGAGTCTCGGAGGCAGTGGCTTCGGCATGTCTTTGTCTGTCAGCAGTAAGGCATCCCTCAGAATGTTCAGAAGTGTCAGCTGATCTAGCAGCAGCATGTCTGGCCCGATCAGCGTGAAGGCGAGCCTGTCTCTGCTGCGCAGTTTCAGCAGCTCTCTGTTCCTTTTTCTGGGAAGCATCGGAAGGTTTGCGTCCAAGTCTTGCACGTTTTCTTGGGGGCATTCTGTTATGAAAAAAGAAAAAATAAGTTTTCTATATAGAATTATTAAGTGTGTGTGTCTGTCTGTCTGTGGGGGGGTGGGAGAAAGGGAGAGACCTGGGGGGAGGGGGGCAGGGAGAGAGGGGGGGGCCAGGGAGAGAGGGGGGGGCCAGGGAGAGAGGGGGGGGGGCCAGGGAGAGAGGGGGGGGGGCCAGGGAGAGAGGGGGGGGGCGCCAGGGAGAGAGAGGGGGGCAGGGAGAGAGAGGGGGGCAGGGAGAGAGGGGGGGGCAGGGAGAGAGGGGGGGCAGGGAGAGAGGGGGGGGCCAGGGAGAGAGGGGGGGGCCAGGGAGAGAGGGGGGGGGCCAGGGAGAGAGGGGGGGGGGGCCAGGGAGAGAGGGGGGGGCCAGGGAGAGAGGGGGGGGGGCCAGGGAGAGAGGGGGGGGGGCGCCAGGGAGAGAGAGGGGGGCAGGGAGAGAGAGGGGGGCAGGGAGAGAGGGGGGGGCAGGGAGAGAGGGGGGGGCAGGGAGAGAGGGGGGGCAGGGAGAGAGGGGGGGGCCAGGGAGAGAGGGGGGGGCCAGGGAGAGAGGGGGGGGGGGCCAGGGAGAGAGGGGGGGGGGGCCAGGGAGAGAGGGGGGGGGGGCCAGGGAGAGAGGGGGGGGGGGCCAGGGAGAGAGGGGGGGGGGGCCAGGGAGAGAGGGGGGGGGGGCCAGGGAGAGAGGGGGGGGGGGGCCAGGGAGAGAGGGGGGGGGGGCCAGGGAGAGAGGGGGGGGGGGCCAGGGAGAGAGGGGGGGGGCCAGGGAGAGAGGGGGGGGGGCCAGGGAGAGAGGGGGGGGGGCCAGGGAGAGAGGGGGGGGGCCAGGGAGAGAGGGGGGGGTCAGGGAGAGAGGAGGGGTCAGGGAGAGAGGAGGGGAGGGGAGAGGGGGGGAGGAGAGAGGGGGGGAGGAGAGGGGGGGACGGCAGAGGGGGGAGGAGGAGAGGGGGGAGGAGGAGAGGGGGAAGGGAGGGGGGGAAGGAGAGGGAGGGAGAGGGGAGAGGGGGAGGGGAGAGGGGAGAGGGGGGAGGGGAGAGGGGAGAGGGGAGAGGGGAGAGGGGGGAGGGGAGAGGGGGGAGGGGAGAGGGGGGAGGGACGGAGAGGGGAGGAGGGACGGAGAGGGGAGGAGGGAGAGGGGAGAGGGTAGGGGGGAGAGAGAGGGGAGGGAGGGGAGAGGAGAGGGGGGAGAGGAGAGGGGGGAGAGGAGGGGGGAGAGGAGAGGGGAGGGGGGAGAGGAGGGGGGAGAGGGGGGAAGAGAGAGGGGGGGAGAGGAGAGGAGAGGGAGGGGAGAGGAGAGGGGGGGAGAGGAGAGGGGGGGAGAGGAGAGGGGGGGAGAGAGAGGAGAGGAGGGGGCAGGGAGAGAGGAGGGGGGAAGAGAGGAGAAAGGGGGAGAGAGGGGGGAGAGAGAGGAGAGGAGAGGAGGGGGGGAGAGAGAGGAGAGGAGGGGGCAGGGAGAGGAGAGGAGGGGGGGCAGGGAGAGGAGAGGAGGGGGGCAGGGAGAGAGAAGAGGGGGGAGAGAGGAGGGGGGGAGACAGGAGGGGGAGAGAGGAGGGGGGGAGAGGAGGGGGGGAGAGAGGAGGGGGGCATGGAGAGAGGAGGGGGGGGAAGAGAGGAGGGGGTGTTAAGAAGATGGAGGCCATCTTGAAAGTTTTAAAAAGTTTTTAAAAAGCTCACGGAGAACGAAAACAGAGAATGAAAGCACCAAATTTTTTTTTATATTTAAAAACGGGTGTTAAGAAGATCGGAGGCCATCTTAAATGTTTTAAAAAGTTTTTAGAAAGCTGCCACGGGAGAAGGAAAAAACGGAGAATGTGAAAAAAAATGTTTAAATTTTTATTTTTTTAAAAACGGCTGTTAAGAAGATTGCAGTCGACCTGACTTTTTTGTAAAAGTTTTTAAAAAGCTGGCACGGAGAGAGAACACGCATTCTTGCTGAAAAGAGCAAAAGTTTTTTTTTTAAACGGCTGTTAAGAAGATGGGACACCATCTTCATTGTGTTTTAAGGTTTTACACATTAAAAAAAAAGAATCGCTCCTAACAAAAGAACAGAAATTTAACTCACTTCTCAATGCTCCAAGTGACTCACGTATACTCAGGCCAGTGTCCGTCTCTTTGTTGATAAAAGAAGGCTAAGCTAATGCAGTTATAGTCTCTGAAGGATTAGGCCCCACCCAGAGAATAAAGATGGCGGCCACTCACCTCAGTTCAGAACGATAAGGCCCGCCCACACACACACTGATTGGTCGATTGTGATGTCACCGAAGCATAGGATTGGTCAATCATCCTGTCACTGGACTCTAGGAGGGCCCGGCTGCAGATGCGACAAACCCGCCCCCGCTACGCATTGATTGGTCGAGCATCAGGTTGGTCGACCGTACGATTGGTCGACCTCAATGTCACTCTATGGTAATGAGTGGATAATGAGCGGAATGTTGAGTGGATAATGAGCGGAAAGTTGAAGGTTTTTCGGATACCGCGGGCGTGATTTTAGCCCAGCCGACACGTAAATACGCTTAAAACCGTCTCGGAAGCGTAAGCTTTCTTTGGAGGTAACGCGCGCGTAGGTACACCCTGTAACTTTCGAGCGCATAGCCCGACAGACGCACACGCGATGACAGACAGAATGACAGAATGACAGACAGAATGACAGACAGAATGACAGACAGATGTACCGATTTATATATATATAAGAATAAGATAAGATAAGATAAGATAGATACCACCATGGTATCACAATTGTGTGA
This sequence comes from Somniosus microcephalus, assembly GCF_052327205.1. Lineage (NCBI taxonomy): Eukaryota > Metazoa > Chordata > Chondrichthyes > Squaliformes > Somniosidae > Somniosus > Somniosus microcephalus. Next base: position 287,672,171 of record NC_140989.1, read on the forward strand.
GACAGGCTGGATGGAGCAGAGGGTCTTTACCTGTCCGTCATTGTTCGTGTAAAGTAATTGAAGAAGATAGTATAAATGGGTTCCAAGAGAATTAGATGCATTTCTAGTGAGGGAAGGGATTGAGGAATATGTTGAGAAGGTAAGTAGTTAGGGCTGATCCTTAGAAAAAGAGGAGCGACTTGTTGGGCCAAATGGTTGTCTTCTACTGTTATCAAAAGTTTTAAAACCTGACAAAAATTGTATCTGGATAGAAACCAATTAGATTGAAAAGTGGTTTTTCAGTCACCTACATTATGGTGATCTTATTACTGGAGAACAACTCTGCTGATTAATAATTAGCCACATTGACATTAATTCAGCTGTGAAAGTTCTGGAATTTTCAGCTGATTATTGAGTTTTTTAATACTGCCTGTAGAACCAGCTTGAGTACCTTTTCAGTTACACTGCAAGTGGGTAGAATTTTTGCCTTGGTGCAAGAATGTTCACAACTTTTAGAGCAATGCAAAAATGTATTTTCATATACAATAAAATGGATAATTCTGGAATTGCACAGCTGGTTGACCAGTATCTGAAATAGGGTTGCCACCATATGGTATGGGTAGGATCATGTCTTGAGGTTTGCTTTACTAGTGATGGAAGCACGTTGAAAACCTTAATAATTAATATTTCCGTAGCAGTAGACATAGGAATCAATTGAAAAAAATCAACTTGCATTTTAAAATTCCGATTTGTTTGAGGTGGGGGTTGCGGGGGGGGGATTTTCTCTGTGAACTTGCCCAATATTGGGTGGGATAACAGTGGGAAAATGTGGCAGTGATGCCCACTGCTGCCTCAGCATTCGACTAGGATTTCTGCCCCTCCATCCCGCCCACCCATGCTGGGATGACCACTGCTCGATCATTCCCCACCTGCAGCATGCAAATAAATGATGGGGTTGTGGGCCCGAAGCCTGATGGAATTTCCATCTTTCTGCCCATGTTACTACTGCTTCCTTGGGGCTACTATGGGGGAGATGCCAAGAGAAGTATTGGTAACTGTCTTGAGGGCCCCCTTGGAGGGAAAAGGCCATGTCAAATTTGTGTCTTGAAATACTCCTGTGAAGCACCTTGGGACGTTTTACTACGTTAAAGTTGCTATATAAATACAAGTTGTTGTTGTATCAGCCTCCTCTTCCTACATTCTGTCCCCTGTGACTCCACATTTTCCTCCAAGGCCTCCAGTAGGTCTTCATTTCAAATTTGCAGGGTGCTACCACCCCTTTAAAGTCCTCTGCTGGAGCTTCTGAACGCTGTAGTGGTGTTCCCGCTGCAGCCCTGCCAGAGTTTTCTCTTCTGCACTGACGGGCTCCACTACAACTGTTCCCTAAATAAAAGAAACACTTTGGCATCTGGTTTTCATTTTTAGAAATTTCTTGATACAGCAATGAAAAGTTAGACTTGCACCTTACTCTGAAAGAGAAAGAAAGGGTTAGTGTAGTGTATGTGCCTTTAAGTCAGAACTACTTTTTACAGCTCCTGTATACTGTAGTACTGGCAGTGACCACATCGGTATATAAGCTTTGCGCATGCCTCTGTACCCCAGTCTAGAGATTACCCTCCTCCAGTAAAGACCTGTTATTTGTTAATGTACAGCATCTGTGTGATTATTTATCCACTGAATCACGGATCTAACAGTGACGACGAGTGTCGATTCGAATCTACCTGCAACATAAAAGAAAAAAAAAGAAAAAAAATAGTCGAGGCCAGGAACACGGGCGTCGACCACGAGCAACCGCCCAGCAGTCAGGCAGAGATCCAACTTCGCTGGGGAGGCTGTGGAGAGCCGGGCTTGGTTCCCCAGCCACAACGAGCAGTAAGAGACCGACGACAGGTCCAGAACAGACCCTTCCCGAGCAGCGGCAGCTGGAGCCGACCGACGGCGGAGAGAGAGCCGAGCAGCGTCGACGGGGTAAGACAGAGGGTGAAGAGTGCAGGGCGCAGCCGGGGGTTGAACACTGAGCGGCGTCAAGGAAAAATAAAGCAACCGGAGAGAGAGAGGGTAAGAAACAGCCGGGTTCTAGACTGAGCGGCGTCGAAAAATATCAAAAGAAGAATGTGAATAGCACAGCCAGGGATCACGGGCTGATCAGGGTCCGCGGGGCAAAGCAAGGGGAGATGCCATTGAGCCGCGGAGAAGAAGGAAGAGCGCGGGAGGCGCCATTGAGCCGCGGAGAAGCAGGGAGAGCGCGGGAGAAGCCATTGAGCCGCGGAGAAGCAGGGAGAGCGCGGGAGACGCCATTGAGCCACGGAGAAGAAGGAAGAGCGCGGGAGACGCCATTGGTGATAGTTAACGCACAACCAAGGATGCCGAAGAGTGGCAGTATCTCTACGTTCGACAATGAAGTCGAAGATTGGGCGACATATGTGGAACGTATTGAGGTGTACTGCAGGGCGAATGAAGTGCCAGATGCTAATAAAGCACTGGTTCTGTTAAATTCCATGGGTGCAAAAACTTATGGGTTACTGCGAAATCAAATAACCCCAGAGAAGCTGGAAAACAAGAATTTTGAAAGCATAGTAGAAATCCTACAGGACCACTTAAACCCCACACCGCTGCTGATAGCAGAACAATTTAAGTTCCATAAAAGGAACCAACACAAAGACAAAAGCAATGCTGAGTACCTAACGGAACTGCGCAAGCTATCGAAATACTGCCAGTTTGGAGCGGGACTAGCAGACACGTTAAGGGACAAGTTTGTGTGTGGGCTACAAAGTGAAGGAACCCAGAAACGGCTTCTATCAGAAAAGGACCTTACGCTGGACAAAGCTTTCAGTATGGCAGTATCACACGAAGCAGCCGCAAGGGGCGCTGCAGAGATACAACGGAGACCGCAAGAATATGGCACCAACGAAATGACCTATGGAACAGGGAAGTGCTATAGCTGCGGCAGAACAACACATGACCAGAAAGATTGTTGGTTCAAGGACCAAGTGTGCAGACAGTGTGGGAAAACAGGACACATAGCAAGAATCTGCAGGTCTGGGAAGAAAACCAACAGTAAGAAATCTCCACAGGAGAAGTACAAAAAGGTACACCAGGTGATGGACAGTGGTTCAGACGAACAGAAAAGTGACACAGACTCCGGAAGCAAGGAGCTGGGTTGTCTGAAACTACATAAGGTAACCGAAATGGAGGATCACCAGACTATCTGGGTTACACGCAAGATAGACGGAGTCCAAGTGGAAATGGAATTGGACACAGGGTCAGCTCTAACAGTCATAACTCAAAGAGACTACAAGCGGCTATTTTCACACATACCCTTGAAAGCTACAGAGATTGTCTTGAAGACGTATACGGGGCAAAAAGTCTACCCCAAAGGAAAAATAAGGGTGAAAGTGACATATAAAGGCCAGGAAATACCTAAAATGAATATATATGCATTGCCAAATGGAGGACCACCACTGCTAGGACGTGAATGGATCCGGAAGATACAATTAGATTGGCATTCCATACAGGCACTGAAGGTTGAGGCCAAAAAGGATGACGACATCACACCTGGACGACTGTCAAAAATGCTAACAGACGCAAAAGAAGTGTTCCAGGAGGGACTAGGAACACTAAAAGGAATAACAGCAACAATTAAAATAGAGGAAAATGCAAGCCCAAAGTTTCTGAAGGCCAGACCAGTGCCTTATGCGATCAGACCAGCTGTTGAAGCAGAGCTGGAAGGGTTGGAACGTTCAGGAGTACTGTCCAAAGTGGACTGGAGCGAGTGGGCTACACCCATCGTTCCTGTAATGAAGAGGTCATTGAGTAATACGCCTGGGGAACCAAAGAAGGTCCGCATCTGTGGAGATTTTAAGGTGACAGTGAACCCAGTCCTTCACACGGTGCAATATCCGCTTCCACGTATTGAGGATATTTTCGCCTCGCTATCTGGTGGTAAACGCTTCACCAAAATTGATCTAGCTCAGGTGTACTTGCAAATGGAGGTAGAAGAAGCTTCGAAACATTACCTTACCATCAACACTCATAAAGGTCTCTATCAATACAACCGGCTGGTGTTTGGAGTAGCCTCGGCTCCGGCTATCTGGCAAAGGGTGATGGATCAGGTCCTGCAAGGGATTCCAGGGACCCAGTGTTATTTGGACGACATCTTGGTCACGGGCGAAAATGACGGTGATCATCTCGCTAACTTGGAGAAGGTGCTCACCAGATTAAAGGAGTATGGGCTACGAGCTAATCACCACAAGTGCGAGTTTTTCCAGAAACAGATCTCGTATTGCGGCCACGTCATCGATGAAGAGGGGATACATAAGTCCCCTGACAAGATTGAGGCAGTAGTCAAGGCTCCAGCACCGGAAAATGTGTCACAACTGAGGACTGCACAGCGGTTACAAAGATGGTCCCTGTTTCTAGGGGCGAATCAATATGAAATAGAATATAAAGGTACGAAACAGCATGGGAATGCTGATGGGCTATCGCGCCTGCCACTGCCTACTGTGGAGGAAGCACCAGCAGTGGACCCTGTCGACATATTTTATTCGTCGATAATTGAACGATTGCCAGTAACAAACGCGGATATAGAGAAGGAGACCCGCAATGATCCGATGCTGTTAAGGGTATATGAATTGACGGTGAGGGGATGGCCAACACATGGCAGCTCACTGTTGCCAGCATTCTCATCCAGAAGAGAACAGCTGTCAGTATGCCAGGGGACAGTGATGTGTGGATCCAGAGTGGTGATTCCACCCAAGTTAAGGGAGAGAGTGCTAAATGAGCTACATGAAGGTCATCTGGGGGGAGTGAAAATGAAAAGCCTTGCTAGGGCTTATGTGTGGTGGCCGGGAATCGATCAACAAATCGAAGACCTAACTAAGAGCTGCTTAGGATGCCAGAAGTTCCAAAATGCACCACCACATGCCCCTCTACACCCATGGGAGTGGCCCTCCTCTCCATGGCAACGGGTGCACATTGATTTCGCTGGTCCATTCATGGACTCAATGTTCTTAATAGCAGTGGATGCTCATTCAAAGTGGCCTGAGGTGATAAAGATGTCTTCAACCACTACAGAGAAAATGATTGCAGTCCTACGGTCCATATTTGCCAGAAACAGTTTGCCAGAGCCGATCTGCTCTGATAATGGACCACAGTTTGTGTCCGACGAGTTCCAAAAATTCATGAAAAGGAATGGGGTAAGGCATTACACATCCGCCCCGTATCATCCAGCCACAAATGGATTGGCTGAGAGGTTCGTACAAACCTTTAAGAAGGCGATAAAGGCCATGTGCGACGATGAAATTCCACTACAGCATAAGATGGACAATTTCTTATTAGCCTACCGAAACGCGACACATGCAGTTACCAACCAGACCCCGGCCATGATGTTCTTTAACTGAAGGTTGAGATCTCGTCTGGACTTGCTCAGACCAAATGCGCGAAGAAATGTTGAGGACAAACAATTCCAGCACATCAATGAGAAGCCGACAAGGAGCTTCAATATAGGGCAACCAGTCTTGGCCCGTGACTATCGAACAGAGAAGTGGCAACCCAGAACAATATGTACAAGGCAAGGGCCATTAATGTACACAGTGGATGTCGGGGAGAACATTGTGAGATGCCACGTCGATCAGATCTTAGCATCACAGGAACGCGTCAACCCCATGTCTCGAGTACCTGGGGATGAACCCGACATACCGGTAGCATCTACTTCAGACCCAGTAGCAGTGGAACCCGATGAACTACCCGATAAAAAGGGGTCAGAATCGTCTCTGCACCAAGAACAAGAACCTCTGGAAAGGCGCTGTCCCGAAAGGGTCAGGAAGCCGCCCCAAAGACTGAATCTATAAATGGACTTTTGTTATTTAATGTACATGTAAAAATGTAATTGTTATTTGAATATTAAGGGGGTTATTATTAATGTAAAAGGGGAGGAATTGTAGTGTATGTGCCTTTAAATCAGAACTACTTTTTACAGCTCCTGTATACTGTAGTACCGGCAGTGACCACACCGGTATATAAGCTTTGCGCATGCCTCTGTACCCCAGTCTAGAGATTACCCTCCTCCAGTAAAGACCTGTTATTTGTTAATGTACAGCGTCCGTGTGATTATTTATCCACTGAATCACGGATCTAACAGTTAGTATTTTGAGTTCAACTCTTCATTAGGATTGGTCGGGCCACTGTAAAACTTGCTTTCCCATTTCTAACTTGGAGCAAATTGTACTAGACACATTGCAGACTAAATCCCTGCCTATAGAATGGCCAAATTTTTCAAAGCAAAGATAAATTATTTTTTATAACAAGGGAATCTCTGATGGTGTTGCGCACGTGTAGATAGAGCCATGGAGTGTGTTGTTCCATATATTTTACATGATGTTGGCTGGAGTTTTCTGTACCTGGGCAGGTTGGGTGCGGGCAGTCGCCATACGGGTCGTGACCCCGTTCTTCATCCCATACCACTTCTGAGATCAACTTTCCGTTAGTGGGGCCTATTAAGGCCGTCTTGTGCATTACCTGGCCCAATTAAATGGTGCGGGTCTGATGATGTCATCCATGACACATTTGCAGCCGGGATATTTAAAGGGGCCACGGCCACATTGCATTTGCAGGTTCATCTAGGATAGTCCATGCAGCACACTACACATTTAGACTGCTACAAAGAGTGCCAAACATGACTACACTGAGACAGAGGGCTGCACCCAAGTTCTCCGATGACTCCCTCCACATGCTTGTGGAGGGAGTGAGAGCACGCAGGGAGGTCCTCTTCCCTTTTAATGGGCGGACGAGACCTCCCCAGGAGACGAAAGGAGCCTGGGTCCAAATAGCCGAGGAGGTGAACAGCAGGGATGTTGTCAGGAGGATCTGGGTGCAGTGCCACAAACGTTTCAATGATCTCATTAGATCAGGAGAGCTGAGTGCAAAGCCACACTCAACTTCATCCTGCTGTGCCTCTCATCACAGCCCCATCACTTTGCCTTCCCAACCCTGCTCCTGCACATCTTTACTCACACCAACATACCTTGAATGTCCACCCATCCCTCCCTCTCTATCTACATACTCACATCCCCATCTGACGAGCCACCCCTCACACTCACCCTCATCCTAATGCAATCATACCAACTAACAGCCCACAATGCGGCCACTTGGTATTGCCACCCCACTCTATCATAGTCACCCTCTACAGATGTAACCCATTCATTCCTTACACTCATTCCATTACTCTCGCTCAACGTTCTCTTCTTTCCCTCCTTGCATGAAAAGAGAGCGAACAATAAGAGGGAGAGAACTGGAGGGGGCACTCCATCATTGGCCACCCTAACATCAGCAGAGAAGGCTGCCTTGGAAGACTCTGGAGTCGCCAAGTAGCTGGAGGTGGGAGACGGAGAGAGGGGGACATCTCAGCAACCTGGTGACAGAATTACATATCATACAGCGACATGGCATACAGCAGTCACTCATATGGGGATTGATGTCAGCAGCCAGTAAATGTTCATCATGTGCAGAATGGTATCTGTACCTATTCTTAATATGACATATCGAACTCATCTCTTTGCTCTTCTATAGTCCATCAAGAGCACCCCCAACTGTCCAGGAGGAAGAGGAAGACGACTCCTCAGAGCAGTCTCCAGCCTCTGAGGGCGCACCGTCACCAGACATAAGTGCACCCAGCACCAGCGCAAATATGCACACCTTGGTGGGTCCCATGTGAGATAGAGTAGTGTTGTTACCTGGTGTCTCACAAGTCAGAAGTGAGCAAGAGCAGATGGTGGAGACAGGGACAGCAGTGGACACTCCTCACCAGAGGGCGCAGGATGCTCCCAGATCTGCTCAGCTACATGCAGACGCTGAGCCTCGGGGGCCATCCAGAAAGAGGGCATTCCTGGAGGTGCAGCAAGAAATGCAGGAGGCTTTGATAGGTTTTGCGACCGCAATGTCTGCAAATGTGCAGAGAATGGAGGAGTCCATCTCCAACATGAACATCACTGTATTGCAGGTGATGGCAACTGTAGGCTCTTCCATGGATAGGATGGCCACCTGCAAGGAGCAGCTAATGTGCCACTCACAGGAGCACATTGTCTCTATGGAGCATAGATGGCTGTCTATGGGGGACAGATGGCAGAGGCTCATAGAAGTCTTCTCTAGGAGGGATGTCAATGTAGAACTGGGTCCTCTTCACCCCACTGCTGTGCAGCAAGGTGCTCTACAGCTCCTTGCTAGCAGGGAAGTGTGGGTGGCCCATGAGAGGGATGATGGTGAAAGGGGACATGCAAGTGGGGGCTCCTTTCAAAGCGCTCACACTTCTCCCCCATTGCCTCCACTCAGTCAGAGCCCCAGATGCCTCCTTGGATTGCGATGTCCGAGTCTGCCCCTGCACAGTCGCAGGAAGAGCAGACTTTAGCGAGGCCCTCACAGGTTCCAAAACCCAGAGGATGTCCGCCAAAAGGGTAATTGCAGTCGCAGCATGGAAGTGAGCAGGCTGCCTCTACCTCTGCTGAAGCCACAGGGGTAGCACCTCATAAGAGCAAGATCAAACACAAGTAGATTCACAAGGGTAGCAGCTTGGGTGTTTTATTAAATGTTTGTGTTGTAGGAATTACCGAATTCCTATAAATAACTGAGATCGACACCACAGAACGATTAAACAGGTCTTTACTCAACGGAGATGCCATGAGGACTGACTGGGCAGTCCCGTGGTTTGCAACGTGACGTCATCGCGTTTGCCTGCGTTTTCCCGCGCTCTAAAAGGGGCCACGCCCCGTACATGCAAACTCTATATACAAAACACAGTAATGCCTAACACAATGGTACAGGTTTAGGCTGGTGTTAGAACCTCATTAAAGAGAATTATATACAGTTAGCCAGAGTCATTCAGTGGTTCTGCCACATGCACCCCCCCCCAGAATTTGCTTTAACGGACAAAGTCAAACGGTGAGGGGGTCTGACAAGCCTGTCAGAATGACTCCTATACTCTCGAGGCGGAGGCTGCTGGGCGGCTGGCGGTCTGGCGGGCGGTCGCACTTGGTCTGCCGTAATGACGACGGGTGGCCGACCCCTTCTCGGCGGTTGTGCTGTCTCGATGGGGCGGTCGAGGTCTAAATGTGCTGGTTTTAAGCGATCGACCGAAATGTGGTCCGGTTTACCACCGACATCTACCGTGAAGGTTTTGTCCCCTGCTTCCAACACGCGGAAGGGACCGGTATATGGGGCCTTGAGCGGATCTCTATGCGCATCATGGCGAATAAAGATGTAGTCAGCCTTGTGAAACTCCGTGGGAACGTGTGACCTCTGCGGCCCGTGGTGCGAAGTGGGCACCGGTGCGAAACATCTGGCCGCCTCCTGGTGACTAGCAAGCTGGGCAGACGCGGACCATTGCTCTGTTGATGTTGGTAGGAAGTCCCCTGGGACCCACAGCGGCTGACCATACACCAGCTCCGCTGATGAAGAGTGAAGGTCTTCTTTGGGGGCCGTGCGAAGGCCCAACAGGACCCACGGTAGCTTGTCTGCCCATCCAGCATCCTGGATGCTGGCTCTCAGGGCGGCCTTCATTGACTGGTGGAAACATTCGCAGAGGCCATTCGCCTGTGGGTGGTAGGCTGTGGTGCAGTGTAATTTGACACACAGTCCTTGGGCCACTGCATTCCAGAGTTCGGAGGAAAACTGCGGTCCCCTGTCTGACGAAATATCGGCGGGTACTCCGAAACGGGCGATCCAGGTGGAAATGAATGCCCTGGCCACGTCCGCCGAAGTAGTGGATGACAGGGGGACCGCCTCCGGCCATCTGGTGGTGCGGTCAACCATGGTCAGGATGTGTGAAAAACCATGGGAGGGTGGGAGTGGTCCTACCAGGTCCACGTTGACATGGTCAAAACGTCGCTCCGGAACTGTGAAGGCGGCCAACGGAGCTTTGATGTGGCGCTGTACCTTGGCCTTTTGGCAGACCACGCAGGTTTTGGCCCAGTCGCGGACATCCTTATGCATGCCATGCCATACAAATTTCGCTGACATCAGTTTCTGAGAGGCCTTCATTCCAGGGTGTGACAACCCATGTATGGCGTCGAACACTTTGCGGCGCCAGACGACCGGCACGATAGGACGAGGATCCTGTACGGAGACGTCACACAACAGCGTGGTACCTGCCGAATGGAACTTGACGTCGGCCAATTGGAGGCCAGTGATGGCCGTTCGGTAAGCTTGGACTTCTGGGTCTGAGGCTTGGTCCGCTGCCATGAGGGCGTAGTCGATGCCCAAATGAACCGTATTGGCGATTGCGCGGGAGAGGCAGTCTGCCACCAGGTTGTCCTTACTGGCCACATGTCGTATATCCGTGGTGAAGTCGGATATGTAGGTCAGTTGACGCTGATGTCGGGCTGATCACGGTTCGGCGGTCTTGGACATTGCAAAGGTCAGCAGCTTATGGTCCACAAAAGCGGTGAAAGGACGTCCTTCCAGAAGGAACCAAAAATGGCGGATGGCCAGAAAAAGGGCGAGCAACTCCCGGTCGAACATGCTGTATGCTCTCTCGTTCTGCCGTAGTTGACGGCTGAAGAATGCCAACGGCTGCCACGTCCCGTGCACCCACTGCTGTTGCACGGCACCGACTGCGTAGTCCGACGCGTCGGTGGTGAGGGCGATGGTGGCTCCTGGCAGCGGGTGCGCCAGCATAGTCGTGTTGGCTAAGGTGCTTTTGGTGTCGGCGAACGCTTGGGCCATGTCATCCGTCCAGTCCACCGGGTTCTTGCCAGTCTTGCCCTTGAGGGCCTCGTACAGGGGCTGCATGAGTAGTGCCGCCTTAGGCACGAAACGGTGGTAAAAGTTTAGCATGCCTAGGAATTCCTGCAGGGCCTTTATGTTCTGCGGGCGTGGAAAGGATGTCACCACCTCTACCTTCGAAGGTAAAGGAACCGCTTCCTCTGAGGTGATGCGATGCCCCAAGAAGTCAATTTGGTGCAGGCCAAACTGACATTTGGCTGGGTTGATAATCAGGCCGTGTTGGCTGAGGCGTCGAAAAAGGGCGCGTAGGTGACAGGTATGTTCTTCCTTAGTAGGACTGGCAATTAGAATATCGTCCAGGTAGACGAAGAGGAACTTGAGGTCCCGCAGCACGGAGTCCATCAGGCGTTGGAAAGCCTGGGCGGCGTTCTTCAACCCAAACGGCATCCGTAAAAACTCGAAGAGGCCGAATGGGGTGATGACTGCAGTCTTCTGGACGTCTTGTGGATGAACTGGGACCTGGTGGTAGCCCCGGACGAGGCCGACTTTTGAGAACACGGTGTTCCCTGCCAAATGGGCAGAGAAATCCTGGATATGGGGGATCAGGTACCGATCAGGAGTGGTGGCGTCGTTTAGTCGTCGATAGTTGCCGCATGGCCGCCATCGGGACGATATGGAGGGGTGAAGACCAGGGACTATTCGACGACCGGCGAATAATCCCTAACCGTTCCATGGTTGCGAACTCCGCCTTTGCGACTGCCAGCTTGCCAGGTTCTAGGCGCCGGGCCCGCGCGTAGACCGGGGGCCATTGGTGGTGATGTGGTGTTCCACACCATGTTTCATGGCTGTGGAGGAGAACATGGGTCTTGTCAGGTCGGGGAATTCGCTGAGCAGGCGAGCGAACTCATCAGGAGTCGGGAACGCACAGGAGACGGTGCGCGACGTAGTGTTACTCCAGTAACACGGAAGAGAATTATAAGTTGCTTCGTTGATCAGCCGCTGGTTCCTAACATCGACCAGGAGGCTGTTGGCGCACAGGAAATCCGCGCCGAGGAGGGGCTGGGAAACTTTGGCCGTAACAAACTCCCAGTGAAAACGTTGCCCCCCGAGGCACAACTCCACTCGCCGTCTGCCGAAGGTCTGAATTGTTTTGCCATTGGCCACTTCAAGGGCGGGGCCGTGATTCCCCGTCTGCACATCGAGGGCAGGCGCGGGTAAAATGCTGCACTGCGCTCCGGTGTCACATAGAAAACGATGACCGGAGAGAGTATTGGTGATGAAGAGCAATTTTCCCACGTTGCCGATCGCCATTGCGGCCGCGGGGTGCTCGTTAGACCTGTTCCTCGGTGGTCGCAGTGTCAGTCATTGTTTTTTTTTATGGGGAAAACTGCAGGGAGGGCGGCAACGCTTCGCTTTCGTGCCGAACTGCGCGTGGTAGAAACACAGCCCAGCAGGCGGACGAGCTGTGGCGGTGTCTGCGGGGGACGGGTGCCTCGTGGCGGCTCAGTACTGCCGAGTTACAGCGAAAATGTTGTTAGCCTCCGCAGCGAGTGTTGCGCAGTCTTCAACTTCAGATCTGGCCAGGGCAGCTTGTACCTGTTCAGGCAGTTGGCGGAGGAAAATCTCGCGGAATAGGAAACATTCCCATTCTGAGCCCAGGAGTGTGAGCATTTGGCTCATCAACTCTGAAGGCTTGGAGTCTCCGAGCCCGGGCAAAGCGAGTAATCGACGGGCGCACTCCGATTTCGTGAGCCCGAAAACCTGCAGTAACCGCGCCTTGAGGGTTTCATACTTGCGCTCCGTTGGGGGGTTTTCGAGGAGGCTGACGATCCGAGAGGCGGTAGAGCTGTCGAGTGCGGAGACCACGTAAAGATACTTGGTCTGATCCGCATCGATGTTCCTTGGGCGAACTGGGCCTCAACCTGAATAAACCACAAGGGTGCTTGCTGCTCCCAGAACTGCGGTAGCTTTAGGGAAATGGCGTTCGCTTCCATGCTGTGCTCTTCTTTTGTGAAAACATTCACAAAAACAGGGTCACCAATGTACGAATTACCGAATTCCTACGAATAACTGAGATCGACACCAGAGAACGATTAAACAGGTCTTTACTCAACGGAGATGGCAGGAGGACTGACTGGGCAGTCCCGTGCTTTGCGACGTGACGTCATCGCGTTTGCCCGCATTTTCCCGCGCTCTTAAAGGGGCCACGCCCCGTACATGCAAACTCTATATACAAAACACAGTAATGCCTAACACAATTGTACAGGTTTAGGCTGGTGTTAGAACCTCGTTAAAGAGAATTATATACAGTTAGCCAGAGTCATTCAGTGGTTCTGCCACAGTGTAACGTTTCCGTTACTGTGACATCACAGGTAAAAATCTTTATTTTCACCACATGGACAAATTTGTGTGCCCCTTTGGAAGTAAGTGAGTTGGAGTGAATGGTGAGACATAACGTTGCCTCCAACAACGGTGCTAAGTGTGAAAGGAATAACTTGGTTATTGTAGGGATGCTTTATGGTGTTGCTGTGGGGTGGTGCCAACCTGGTGCAGCATATGGCAGCCACATAGAAACATAGAAGATAGGAGCAGGAGTAGGCCATTCGGCCCTTCGCGCCTGCTCCGCCATTCAATGAGATCATGGCTGATCATCCAAATTCAGTATCCTGTCCCTGCCTTCTCCCCATATCCCTTGATCCCTTTAGCCTTAAGAAATATATCCAACTCCTTCTTGAATATATGGGTGCAATGCGTAAATTTAAGTAAATGTGGCAATGATGAGCCCATCTCTGGCCTCCTAGGCAGCAATGTGCTTGGATCCTGGTGGGATCTGGACTGCAGGTTCCTCCTGCTCCTCCTCCTCCTTGTCTTCCAGCTGATGCTCCTCCTCCCCTGAAGAGGCTGTGTGCTCAGTGCCTTGCTCCTTATGCAGCGCTAATCTTCGCTGCTGCGCTATGTTGTGCAGGGCACAGCAGACCACCACGATTCTGGAGACCCAGGCTGGTGCGTACTGAAGGGCTCCTCCAGATTTGTGAAGGCATCTGAAGCGCATTTTCAGCATGCCTATTGTCTGCTCTATGACACACCTGGTGGAAATGTGGCTTTCATTATATCTCTCCTGAGCCTCAGTACTTGGCCTCCTCAAGGGTGTCATGAGCCACGTCTTCAGTGGATAGCCCTTGTCTCCAAGCAGCCAGCCCGAAAGTCTGTTTGGAGGAGTGAAGAGCTGAGGGAGGGTGGACTGGTGTAGGATGAAAGAATCATGTCAGCTGCCAAGGAATTTGGCACATACATGTATAATGATCTTCGTATGGCTGGCCACAGGTGTGCAGTCGATGACGCCCTGCATCTGTGGAAAGCCAGCCAGAGTGGTAAAGTCGAGCGCCCACTCAGTAACACTGGCTCCATCAGTAGCAAAGTTGATATAATTGGCTGACTTGTCAATCAGGGCATCTGTGACCTGTGTGATGCATCTGTGGGCGGCCGACTGGGAGATGCCGCAAATGTCTGCTGCAGATTCCTGGAAGGAGCCTGAGGCGAAGAAGTTGAGAGCACTGGTGACTTTGACAGCCACTGGTAATGCATGTCCACCCGTTCCTCTGGGCTGCAGGTATTTCTCCAGCAATGTGCAAATGTCTGCGATGACCTGGTGCGATAGCCTGAGTGTCCTTTGTCACCGCTGCTCCGTCATGTTGAAAAAGCTCATCCTCGCTGATGCCCTCTGTCCTGTGTAGCATCAGGTGGTTGAGGAGAAGGTTGGTGGTGGTGTTGTTGGTGCTACTGGTGAGCCTGGTGCTGCTGGTGTTGGGGCTCATCGTGGTCCGATTATGAGGACCAAGGTGAGACAGTATAAACGGCACCCATGCTGATGGAATAGATGGCAGGCCAAGTAGAGATGAGAGAAGCAATCTGTCAATGGTGTGATAGGTTCCACCAATGAGGGGAGCTGACATTGCTGGAAACACTTGCAACCTCTAAAAAGCTAAATCTGTGCTGACAATGCAGTCAGCAACTGCATCTACCTTATGAAACTGATCAGCCATGAGGTTAGAGTATTTATTGTACTTTCCATGCTGTGCAATAATGAGGTGGATCAGTGGCCACTCAACTTCCACCTCAGGTTCACAGATATGGTTCCCGAGCTGCGTGATTCCCGTGCAAATCAGGGAAATTTGAAAAACAGGGTGAAAATGGTGCTTAAGGGTCTGACAAGTACCTAATAATTATTTAAATTAGCTCGGCTGCCTCTGCCGTTCGGTTCGCTGCCGTGCCGGAAAACGCGCCCAAAGGAAAGGCCTATGGAGGCGAGATGACGGTGGGTTCCCGACCCACTGTAAGATTTTTCAAATTTCCCACCCGACCCGCCTCCAATCGCGTCCGCATGGACCCCAGAAAATTCTGGCCATTGCTGCTTCTTTCTTTCTCCTTCAAGTTACGTAGTTGTTTATCGAGGGCTCTGTTTATTTGTCGATGGGAAAGGAGCTGGGAATAAACATAGGTGGGCTTCAGCCTGTGAGGCTGAGCTAATACTGATGCTGTTTGTGCTAATCTTTATGCTTTCTGGATGTCAAATATTATGGGATTGAGGAGACTTTCCACTGCTCATATGTCAATCCCTATAAATGTCCGGTAACAAGATGGGCCTGGATTTTGAAGTGGTTAATGATGGCGAACTGTCAATGTTCACCATCATTATTTCTCTAAAACTGACTGTAACTTCAGGATTTAGCGCATGCGCAGCTAAACGCGCAAGTCCTGAAATTGCAGTCAGTCATTCACTGCTCTGACACAGGCTGCGCTGTGGAACCCCTCCCCCCACCATCCCTTTTCTAGAGTAAGGAGCCCCAGCCTGTTCAGTCTTTCCTGATAATTGCACCCTCTCAGTTCTGATATCACCCTTTTAATGCTGTTTTGCACTTTCTGCAGTGCTTCTATATCTTTTTTGTAATCTGGAAACCACATCTGCTTCACGTAGGAACCAAGGACATTGGAAAGAGTAGAATGGAAGGTTTCCAGAGAGTGTTTGAGGAGTTAGGATCTAGATTGAAGTTCAAGGCTTTGTGGTAGTAATCTCAGAATTACTCCTGATGCCACAGGTTGGACCAAAATGGAACATCAGAACAGGAATAGGCCATTCAACCCCTCGAGTCTGTTCTACCATTTTATTAGATCACAGCTGATCTGTACTAAACTCCATTTACCTGCCTTTGCTCCATACCCCTTCATACTCTTACCTAACAAAGATCTATCGAGCTTTGCCTTCAAATTTTCAATTGACTCAATATTTACAGCCTTGTGGGGAGAGAACTCCAGATTTCCACTATTCTTTGTGTAAAAAAATTGCTTCCTGATTTCACACCTCAATGGTCTAACTCTAATTTTACGATTATGCCCCCTTGTTCTAGATTCCCCAACCAAAGGAAATAGTTTCTCTGTATCTACCCTATCAAATACCTTTATCATTTTAAATACCTCAATTCGATTTCCATTCAACCTTCTAAACTGAAGGGGATACAAACAAAATTTATGCAATCTGTCCTAATAATCTAACTCTTTAAGCCTTGGTATCATTCTGGTGAATCTGTGCTGCACTCCCTGCAAGGCCAACATATCTTTGCTGAGTTGTGGTGCCCTCAAAATTGAATGCAAATCTCCAGATGGGATCTGACAAAGGCTCTGTACACTGAAGCATCACTTCCTCACTTTTGTTTTACAACTCCCTTGAGATAAAGGCCAGCATTCCATTAGCCTTTTTGACTTTTTTGTTCCTATGCACTAGCTTTTACTGATTTGTGTACATGGACATCTAAATCCCTTTGCACTTCCACAGCTCCTTCTGTCATTATATGTCTCATCACATATGGGAAGGTTGCATAGTGGTAATGTCACTGGGCTAGTAATCCAGAGGCCTGGACAAATGATCTGGAGATGTGAGTTCAAATCCCACCACGTGGAATTTAAATTCAGTTAATTAAATAAATCTGGAATAAAAAGCTAGTATCCGTCTTGGTAACCATGAAACTATCAGATTGTTGTAAAACCCATCTGGTTGTCACTAATGTCCTTTAGGAAATCTGCCGTCCTTACCTGGTCTGGCCTATTTGTTGATTCTTAACTGCCGAGCTGTAACAAACCGCTACAAAACACAATAATAATGAAACCGGACGGACCACTCGGCACCGGCTATGAACACAGCAACGGTACAAGTCCTCCTCACCAACATCTGGGGACTTGTGCCAAAATTGGGAGAGCTGTCCCACAGACTAGTCAAGCGACAGCCTGACATAGTCATACTCACAGAATTATACCTTTCAGCCAATGTCCCAAACTCCTCTATCACCATCCCTGGGTATGTCCTGTCCTACCGGCAGGACAGAACCACCAGTGGTAGTGGCATACAGTCAGGAAGGAGTGGCCCTGGGAGTCCTCAGCATTGACTCCGGAAACCTCCTGCTGATTACCATCTACCGCCCTCCCTTAGCTGATGAATCAGTACTCCTCCATGTTGAACACCACTTGGAAGAAGCACTGAGAGTAGCAAGAGCACAGAATGTACTCTGTACTCTGGGTGGGGGACTTCAATGTCCATCACCAAGAGTGGTTCGGTAGCACCACGACTGGCCGAGTCCTGAAGGACATAACTGCCAGTCTGGGCCTGCAACAGGTGGTGAGAGAACCAACACGAGGGAAAAACCTACTTGACCTCGTCCTCACCAATCTACCTGTCGCAGATGCATCTGTCCATGACAACATTGATAGTAGTGACCACCACACAGTCATTGTGGAGACGAAGTCCTGTCTTCATACTGAGGACACCCTCCACTGTGTTGTGTGGGACGACCACCGTGCTAAATGGGATAGATTCAGAACAGAACTAGCAGCTCAAAACTGGGCATCCATGAGGCGTTGTGGGCCATCAGCAGCAGCAGAATTGTATTCAGCCGGAAGTGCCGAGTGGATGATCCATATCAGCCTACCCCTGAGGTCCCCACCATCACAGGAGCCAGTCTTCAACCAATTCTATTCACCCCACGTGCTACTAAGAAACGGTTGAGCGCACTGGATACTGCAAAGGCTATGGGCCCTGACAACATCCCGGCTGTCATGCTGAAGATTTGTGCTCCAGAATTTGCCGCGCCTCTAGCCAAGCTGTTCCAGTACAGATACAACACTGGCATCTATCCGGCAATGTAGGAAACTGCCCAGGTATGTCCAGTCTAAAAAAGCAGGACAAATCCAATCCGGCCAATTACCGCCCCATCAGTCTACTATCAATCATCAGCAAAGTGATGGAAGATGTCATCGACAGTGCTATCAAGCGGCACTTACTCACCAATAACCTGCTCACTGATGCCCAGTTTGGGTTCCGCCAAGACCACTCAGCTCCCGACCTCATTACAGCCTTAGTCCAAACATGGACAAAGGAGCTGAATTCCAGAGGTGAGCGGAGAGTGACTGCCCTAGACATCAAGGCAGCATTTGAACGGATGTGGCATCAAGGAGCCCTAGTAAAACTGAAGTCAATGGGAATCGGGGGGGAAACTCTCCACTGGCTGGAGTCATATCTAGCACAAAGGAAAATGGTTGTGGTGGTTGAAGGTCAATCATCACACCCCCAGGACATCGCTGCAGGAGTTCCTCAGGGCAGTGTCCTAGGCCCAACCATCTTCAGCTGCTTCATCAATCACCTTCCCTCCAACATAAGGTCAGAAATGGGGATGTTCACTGATGACCTGGACGATATTCAGGCTTGGGCTGATAAGTGGCAGGTAACATTCGCGCCAGAGTAGTGCCAGGCAATGACTGTCTTCAACAAGCGAGAGTCTAACCACCCCCCTTGACATTCAATGGCATTACCATTGCCGAATCCCCCACCATCAACATCCTGGGGGTCACCATTGACCAGAAACTTAACTGGACCAGCCACATAAATATTGTGGCAACAAGAGCAGGTCAGAGGCTAGGTATTCTGTGGCGCGTGCCTCACCTCCTGACCCTCCAAAGCCTTTCCACCATCTACAAGGCACAAGTAAGGAGTGTGATAGAATACTTTCCACTTGCCTGGATGAGTGCAGCTCCAACAACACTCAAGAAGCTCGACACCATCCAAGACAAAGCAGCCTGCTTGATTGGCATCCCATCCACCACCTTAAACATTCACTCCCTCCACCACCGGCGTACCATGGCTGCAGTGTGTACCATCTACAAGATGCAGTGCAGCAACTCACTAAGGCTTCTTCGGCAGCACCTCCGAAACCCACGACTTCTTCCACCTAGAAGGACAAGGGCAGCAGGTGCATGGGAACACCACCACCTCCAAGTCATACGCCATCCTGACCTAGAAGTATACCGCCGATCCTTCATCGTCGCTGGTTCAAAATCCTGGAACTCCCTACCTAACAACACTGTGGGAATACTTTCACTACACGGACTGCAGCGGTTCAAGAAGGCGGTTCACTACCACCTTCTCAAGGGCAATCAGGGATGGGCAATAAATGTTGGCCTTGCCAGCAATGCCCACATCCCATAAACAAAAAAAAAATGGAGAGATAGTGTAGTAGGGAGGGTTTTAGATTCCTTGGATATTGTGACAAATTGTGGGGCAGCGGGAAGACTCAAGCCATCATCATTAGACCACGCCACAAACTCTATACCCTCTCAACCAATTCCAACTCCCTCCCTAACCACTGTTGCAACATTGGCATCCTATTTGACCCTGACCTGAGCTTACAACCCCATATCCTCTCCATCACAGAGACCGCCTAATTCCACCTCCGTTATATCGTCTGTCTCCACCCCTGCTTCAGCCAATCTCCTGCTCAAACTCTCTTCCATGCCTTTATCACCTCCAAACTCAACTATTCCAATACTTTCCTGGCCGGCATCCCATCCTCCATCCTCCACCCTCCATAAACTTTAGCTTATCCAAAACTCTGGTGCTAGCATCCTAGCCCGCACCAAGTTTACTCGCACTTCATCCCTGTGCTTGCTGTCCTACATTGGCTCCTGATCCCACACATGTCAAATTTAAATTTCTCATCCTTGTGTTTAAATCCCTTCATGGCCTCGCTTCTCCTATCTCTGTAAACTCCTACAGCATTCCAAGAACCCTGTGACTCTGGCCTCTTGTGCATTCACCCTCCCTACGCCCCACCTGTGCTTTCAGCAGTCTTGGTCTTACATAGAAACATAGAAGATAGGAGCAGGAGTAGGCCATTCGGCCCCTCGAGCCTGCTCCGCCATTCAATGCGATCATGGCTGATCATCCAAATTCAGTACCCGGTCCCTGCTTTCTCCCCATACCCCTTGATCCCTTTAGCCTTAAGAAATATATCCAACTCCTTCTTGAATATATTTAATGAACTGGCCTCCACCGCCTTCTGTGGTAGAGAGCTCCACATGTTCACCACTCTCTGGGTGAAGAAATTCCTCCTCATTTCTGTCCTAAATGGCCTACCCTTTATCCATGGACTGTGTCCCCTGGTTCTGGACTCCCTGACCATCGGGAACATCCTTCCTGCATCTAGTCTGTCCAGTCCTGTCAGAATTTTATAAGTTTCAATGAGATCACCTCTCATTCTTCTAAACTCCAGCGAGTACAAGTCCAATCGACCCAATCTCTCCTCATACATCATTCCTGCCATCCCAGGTATCAGCCTGGTGAATCTTCGCTAAACTCCTTCCATGGCAAGAACATCCTTCCTCAGGTAAGGCGACCAAAACTGCACATAATACTCAAGATGTGGTCTCACCAAGGCCCTGTACAACTGCAGCAAGACATCCTTGTTCCTGTACTCGAATCCTCTCGCTACGAAGGCCAACATACCATTTGCCTTCTTAACCGCCTGCTGCACCTGCATGCTTACCTTCAGCGACTGGTGCACAAGGACACCCAGGTCTCGTTGCACTTCCCCTTCTCCCAATCTATTGCCATTTAGATAATAATCTGCCTTCCTGTTTTTGCTACCAAAGTGGATAACCTCACATTTATCCACATTATATGGCATCTGCCATGTTTCTGCCCAATCACCCAACATGTCCAAATCATCCTGGAGTTTCTCGACATCCTCCTCACAGCACAAACGCCCACCTAGCTTTGTGTCATCTGCAAATTTGTAGATATTACATCTAGTTCCCTTATCCAGATCATTAATATATATTGTGAATAGCTGGGGTCCAAGGACCGATCCCTGCGGTACCCCACTAGTCACTGCCTGCCACTTGGAAAAAGACCCGTTTATTCCAACTCTTTGCTTTCTGTCTGCCAACCAGTTCTCTATCCAAGTCAATACCTTGCCCCCAATCCCATGTGCCTGAACTTTACACACTAATCTCTTATGCGGGACCTTATCGAAGGCCTTCTGAAAGTCCAGATACACCACATCCACTGGTTCTCCCTTATCTATTTTACCAGTTACATCCTCAAAAAATTCCAGTAGATTAGTCAAGCACGATTTACCTTTTGTGAATCCATGTTGACTTTGTCCAATCCTGTCACTGTTTTCCAAGTGCTCTGCTATTACATCTTTTATAATGGACTCTAGCATTTTCCCCACTACCGATGTCAGGCTTACTGGTCTGTAATTCCCTGTTTTCTCTCTACCACATTTTTTGAATAGTGGGGTAACATTAGCTACCCTCCAATCCATGGGAACTGTTCCAGATTCCATCGAATGTTGGAAGATGATCAGCAATGCATTTACTATTTCTAGGGCCACTTCCTTAAGTACCCTAGGATGTAGATTATCAGGCCCTGGGGATTTATCGGCCTTCAGTCCCATCAATTTCCCTAACACCATTTCCCTACAAATACTGATTTCTTTCAGTTCCTCCCTTTCATCAGACCCTATGTTCCCCGGCATCTCTGGGAGGTTACGCTTACGCTCTGGAATTTCTTCCCCAAACCTCCAGCTCCTTCTCCTGCTTTGACCCTCATTAAGCTTTTGGCCATTCCTCCTAATATCTCCATCTGTAGCTCAATATCCATTTTTGTCTGATTACGCTTCTGTGAAGCACTTCTGGGACATTCTTTCTAAGCTGAAGGCACTATATAAATGCAACTTGTTTTCTGCTCCTTTTTCTTAGTCTTCAAATGTTGTAGCTTCTCATATCTAATTAGGGGATTGATGCTTGCTGTTCCACCACCTGTGCCACTCCTTTGCCTTTGGCGCACCTACTTCTTCTTTGCAATGAATGCAAAGATTTAAACAGGCTACAGACTAATTCACCATTTTCTTTTCACCCAGGGGTCTGCAGATATTCCCTTGAGTATGCACATCAGGTACAGGCAATGCAGCAATAGCTTCACTTCTTACTCAAACACTGTAGGAAATGTAACATGAGACGGTGAAATGGTAAGAGAGGAGGTGTAGTTGTGATGGGTTGTTGAGGGTATCTTGTACATTCCAACTGTTTCATTCATCTCTTTTACGCTATGTGGTCTTAGATAATGTGGGGATGACTCATACTTCCAGCATTATTCTGGCATCTGCTTGAGCACTCGTGCCTTCATTTCTCTTGGCCAACCTGATAAGGTCATTAAAATGTTTGACACTGAATTACTGTTCATGCAGAGGTTGAGTTGGCACTGACTGTCAGCGTCTCCTCCAACTAGAATGCCTGAACATCCGCTTTTTGTGGCTTCATTCCCTGGGTTCTCTAAAGATTCCTGCTCTAAACCTGCACTGTATAATAAATAAGGACCCCCAAAGATATTTTAGTCAGGTGCTGGTGGGATCACATGTGTGGATGTAATTCCCACCACACCATTTCTCCAACTGGCCCTGGAAAATCCAACACATTGGGCTCGATTTTGCCATTGGGGCAGGCTGGGAGCATGTCAGGTGTTTTTCGAGTCCTGAACCCGACTCCAGTGTGATGTGGGAAAAAAATGCGATTTTCCCCTAATTGGGCAGTTGATTTCCAGTGTGTGGGAACCCCTGGCCCAATTAGTCTTTCCATCCTGAAAGTCGCCTCCGATGATGTCATCAATGCTGCTGGATTTAAGGCCTGCAAGCAGCCTTGCTTCATCTGGAGACCTTAAACTTTATGCCCATAGTTGTGATCGCTTCATTCAGCAACTATGTCCAGCAGTAGGCCAAAGTGTGCTCCAAGGTTTGATGACGCCGCCCTGCAAGCTCTGGTGGAGGGAGCAAGAGCAAATAAGGAGGTGCTCTTCCCTTCCTCAGGGAGGAAGAAGCCTCCCCAGTAGACTAAAGCTGTGTGGATGCAAGTGGCCCAGGAGGTCTATGTGCCGCAGAACCTGGCTGCAGTGCAGGAGGAGGTTTCATGACCTTCTGCGCACAGGAAAAGTAAGTATAACTTTTCCATCACCCTCAATCTGATCCCCATCGCCTCTCCTCACCAGCACTCTGCTTTGCCAACCTCTTCCTCCACATCCCACTTGACACTTACATCCTTGCACCCTTACCCATTTCCTCTCTATGGTCACATTCACTTAACTATTCGACCATGCAGCCTTCACACACTCTATCACTGTGGTGCAATGACAACTCCTTCTAAGCATCTATGCTATGGAATCTCTACACTCACTCCCTCATTCTCACTCAAACTCCACTTGTGTCCCTCATTGCAGGAAAAGAGAGCCCACAATAAGAGGGAAAGAGCAAGGACAGGAGGAGGGCCACCCTCGGAGGAGGCAGCCCTGGAAATCGCCAGGATCGAGGACGATTCCCAAGTGGGGGACGGACAGACGGGCGCATCACAGCAAGCTGGTGACAGAATAGTTTGGCATCCCTCTCATTGACATTGCATGAGTCAGTGATAATTATTCTGATGCTCTAACAGATTGACTTATGATCATCTGCAATATTCAATGTGCATGTAACCTTTACCTCGCATCTCTAACTCTTTCCTTTACTCCCCCACAGGACCATCGACAGCCCCCGTCCCCATTATCCAGGAGGAACAGCCTGAGCCTCCAGACTCCTCAGAGGAAGCTGCAACCTCTGAGGGCGCAGCGTCAGCAGCATTCAGTGTACCCAGCACCGACACTCACACCTCGGTGGGACCCTCGCGAGATAGAGTAGTGTTGTCACCTGGTGTATCACAGCTCACAAGTGAGCATCAGCAGATGGTGGAGACAGGGACAGCGGTGGAGACAGGGACAGCAGTGGAGAGTCCTCGTCGGAGGGCGCAGGACTCTGCCAGCTCAGCTCAGCTGCATGTCGACCCTTTGCCTCCGGGTCCATCCAGAAGGAGAGCGGTGCTGGAACTCCAGGAACAGGTGCAGGAGTCTCTGGCAGGTTTTGTCTCTAGGGTCGCTGCGAGCGTAGAGCGAATGGAGGAGTCCATCGCTAACATGAGCAGAGCTTTTGTGGAGGCGTCGGCGCATGAACGCATTACCACGGAAAGGATGGCAAACTCCGTGGAAAGGATGGCTACCTCCATGGTAAGGCTGGCTACCATACAGGAGAGGATGGCTACGGTAGAGGAGAGGATGGCTACGTCCATGGAGGAGCTTAGTCGCCAGGGTATGGAAAACATGGTAATTGTTCAGAATAGACTGACATTTCTTGAGGAGCGATGGTCAGCTATTGAGCAAACAAACCAGACCTTCATGCAAGTCCTCGGGAGTAGGACTTCCAGTACAGAAACGGGTCCTCATGGCCCCCTTGAAGTGCAGCAAGGTGCTGTCAAGCCACTTGCTAGCTCTGAAGTGGGGCTGACCCATGAAAGGGATGTTCGTGGCAGACAACAAGGAAGTGGGGGCTCCTCTCCAAGCGCTCACACGATCATGCCACTGCAAAGCCCTCGGTCAGAGCCCCACCAGAGTCCCCACCCAACTGATATCGGCGTCTCAATCCCTGCACAGCCGCAGGAGCAGCAGACTGTTGCCAAGCCCTCACAGGTTCGCAACCCCAGAGGACGCCCAGCAAAGGTGTCAAGAAAGGAGCAGCAAGAAAGTGAGCAAGGGGCCTCCACATCTGCTGAAGCCACAGGGGAAGCACCACGTAGGAGCACGTGTAAGAGGAAGATACTGCACAAGTAGTCACAAGGGTAGTCACTTGGGTGTAATGTTATGTTGAATTTTGAAAAGCCATCAGTTGGTTATTGTCATTAAAAATTCTGATGGCAAACTGTTGCAGTTGTGGCGTGTGTCATTTCACTAATGGAACTTCCACATTGAGGGCTTAGGATGACTTGCAATTGTCAGTATGATGGTCAGAGTGATAGGAATCCGTAGGTTCTTGGCCATTGTCGATGGTCTGATAAGAAGGTGCGAGGCAAAAGTGTTTGATTGTGCAGGCTAAGCAAATCTGGCCATGATGAGTGCGTGCCATGCATCCTGGGCAGCAATGTGCTCGCATGCTGCTGCCGCTGGTTGATGCGCCTCTGCAAGCTGTTCGTTGTCGCTCTCCTCCTCCTTCCCTCCTCCTCCTCATCTGAGGAGGCTATGTGATGAGCCATTTGTTCCTCAGGCATCTGCAAGCCACGATGCTGTGCCATGTTGTGAAGTGCAAAGCAAACCACGACCATTCTGGAGACCCTGGCTGCTGAGTACTGCAGGGCTCCACCTGATCTATCAAGGCATCTGAAGCGCATCTTCAGCAAGCCGATGGTTTGCTCGATTATGGATCTGGTGGAAATGTGGCTGGAGTTGTAGTGCTCCTCGGCTTCGGTGGATGGGCTCCTCAACTGCGTCATTAGCCACGTCTTCAGGGGATATCCCTTGTCTCCAAGTAACCATCCGAAAAGTTGGTCTGGCGGACTGAAGAGCGGAGGCACACTAGACTGGTGTAGGATGAAGGAGTCATGGCAACTGCCAGGGTACTTGGCACAAACATGCAAAATTTCCTTCTTGTGGTCACACACCAGGCGTACGTTGAGGGAGTGGAAGACCTTGCGGTTGACAAAAATACCTGGATTGTGATGGGGTGCCTTAAGGGCCACGTGTGCAGTCAACGATGCCCTTCACCCTTGGAAAGCCTGCCAGATTGTCAAACCCAACCGCACACACAGTTACACTGGCTTGATCCTTGGAGAAATTGATGTAATTGTGCGCGATGGCAAAGAGGGCATCAGTTACCTGCATGATGCATGTGTGTGTGGCCGCCTGGGTCTGCTGCTGATCCCTGGAATGAGCCTGAAGCAAAAAGTTGAGTGCGGTGGTGACTTTGATGGCCACTGGTAAGGGGTGTCCACCCGCTCCTCTGGGCTCCAGGGCTTGCTGCAGCATTGCGCAGATGTCACCCACTACCTGTCGCGAAAGTCGGAGCCTCCTTTGGCACTGCTGCTCAGTCATGTTGAGATAGCTCATCCTTTGTCTGTAGACCCTGTTTGGCTCCAAACTTCCACAACAATGAGTAGGCCTGCTAAAAGTTCCCCCAGACCTGAGACAACAAAGTTCTGCCACCTGCAAATGATGATTGGTGAAAACTCCTTTTTAATGGTGGAGCTGCAGCTGTTAGTAAGCAATCCACTTGTGATGCCGCCAGGATTCACTGGCATGTTCCAGAGGAGGCATGCAGCACGTGGGAAAAGTGTTAAAATCAGAAAGGCCTCTCAAAATAGGGTTATAGAGGCAATTAAGTGGTTGTTAAGGGCCTTACGGGCCTATCCCGTCTCTTGGAGGCAGGATGGAAACAGGGTCAGAAAACTCGCATGTGGAAAAATTACTCGGAGGCGGGATTGGGCCCGCCCGCCATTTTTTGCGATTTTACCACCTCACACGCCTCCAATCCCGCCTCCTCGGGCCTGGCAAAATCGAGCCCATTGTGTCCGAGATGCTGCGAGAGGAGGCACTTCAGGGTAAAAATGATAAAATTATTAAATTGCCAAGATGGGATAAACAAGTATACAATTTTAAAAGGATCTATTTCAAGGCAATGAGTGAATAGTTTAAAGACTGATTGGAGAATAGCACTCAAGAAATGGAATACCTTTACGGACATACCACTGAGCATGCAAGATAAGCACTAACCAAGGACTAGTAAATACAGATTTAAAAAAAACTGACCTTAAGTAGGATGTCCAATAAATTGAGTTGTAGAATGTTCTTTGACATGCTACTATTGCCTTCTCTAGTGAATACTTCTGTGAAGTAATCACTTAGCATGTTAACTATTTTAAGTTCATCATCAATTCCGTTGCACCTTAAGGCATCTCAATGACCATAAGGCAATACAAAGTGAAATAAAATTAAAAAATCTCTACAAAGCCTGTAGGGAGAAATGTGAGGGAAACCATTGGGAATCTTAGGAGACAAAGAGGGGACTTGAAATGAGTGTAGCTGCTAAAGCCATATGTGGAAATAAATATTTTTTTCAGTAGAACAACAACCAGTGGGTTTTCAAAGAATTGAGATGCCTTAAGGTGCAATGGAATTGATGATGAACTGAAATAAGTTAACATGCTAAGTGATTACTGTAATGTATATACCTTTAAGGGGGGAACTACTTTTTACAGCTCATGTATACTGTAGTACCGGCAGTGACCACACCTGTATATAGCACTGAGTAGTAATCTGTACAGTCAGTTCCAGAGTGAGCCACGTTGAGTAAACACCTGTTGTACCATTCTCCTGCAGTCTGTGTCTTACTACTGACGGACACAACATTGGCGACGAGGCAAATTCGATCCTACCTGCAACTCTGCATCACCTCCCAGGGATTCGTTCCTGGAGACCAGTAGATTGGAGGTCAAGGCCAGAGACACGGGCGTCGACCACGGGCAACCACCCAGTCATCCAGCAGAGACTCGAGAATTGCGGGGGAGGCTGTTGAGAGCCAGGCTTGGCTTTCCAGTCGCGGTGGTCCAGCGAAACGGGCTGGCAACAGGTAGTGCGCAGACCCTTCCCGGACAGCGGCGGGCTAGAGCCCGACCAAGCGGACAGCAAAGGGCCGAGCAGCGTCGACGGGAGAGAGAGAGAGAGGGCGGAGCGCACAGGGCGCAGCCGGTGTTCAGGGGCCGAGCAGCGTCGAGGAGAGGGAGAGAGATGCGCAGAAACCCGCGAGGCGCCGCCATTGCCACGAGGACTGCCGAGAGCGGCGTTGGCAGCAGCGGGGGAGGAAGGAAAGCGCGGGAGACGCCATTTTAAGCCATTTTAAACCACACCCAAAATGCCAAAGAGTGGCAGTATCACCGCATTTGACAATGAAGTCGAAGATTGGACTACATATGTCGAACGAAGAGAGGTATACTGCAAGGCAAATGAGGTGTCAGATAGCAAGAAAGCGCCGGTATTGTTAAATTTAATCGGTGCAAAGACGTATGGCTTATTACGAAATCTAGTAACCCCAGCGAAGCCAGTGGAAAAGAGTTTTGGAGACATAGTGACGATACTACAAGAACATTTAAACCCCACACCGCTGCTGATAGCAGAAAGATTCAAGTTTCACAAACGGAACCAGCATAAGGATGAAAGCAATGCTGAATATTTAACAGAACTGCGCAAACTATCGAAACACTGCCAGTTTGGAACGGGACTGGCAGATACCTTAAGGGACAAGTTTGTGTGTGGGCTTCAAAGTGAAGGAACCCAATAACGGCTTTTATCTGAAAAGGACCTTACGCTGGACAAGGCTTTCAGCATTGCGGTATCATATGAAGCAGCAGCACGGGGCGCTGCAGAGATACAACAGAGACCGCAAGAATATGGCACAAACGAAATGTCATACAGAACAGAGAAGTGCTATCGCTGCGGCAGAACAACACACGACCACAATGATTGCTGGTTCAAAGACAAAGTGTGCAGACAGTGTGGAAAAGTAGGACACATAGCACGAGTCTGCAGGTTGGGAAAGAAAACCAGCAATAAGAAATCTCCAAAAGAAAAGTACAAGAAGGTACATAAGGTGACGGAGAATAGTTCAGACAAACAAAAGAGTGATACCGACTCCGAAAACAGGGAGCTGAGTTGTCTGAAACTACATAATGTGATCAAAACGGAGGATCACCGAACTATTTGGGTCACTCTCAAGATAGCAGGAGTCCAGGTAAAAATGGAATTGGACACAGGATCAGCCCTAACAGTCATAAACCGACGGGACTACGAGCGGCTATTCTCACACATACCCTTGAGAGACACAAAAATTATTTTGAAGACGTACACGGGGCAAAAAGTCTACCCCAAAGGAAAAATAAGGGTGACCGTTATATATAACGGTAAGGAAACACCAAAACTAGACCTGTATGTATTGCAAGATGGAGGACCACTATTACTGGGACGTGAATGGATCCGGAAAATACAGCTGGATTGGCATTCCATACAAGCACTGACTGTGGCTGCCAAAAAGGATGACGACGTCACACCTGGGCGACTGTCAAAGATCCTAACCGACGCGCAGGAAGTGTTCCAGCAAGGACTCGGAACACTAAAAGGCATGACAGCAACAATTAAAATCAAAGAAAACGCAAGCCCCAAAATTTTTAAGGCCAGACCAGTACCTTATGCGATCCGCCCAGCCGTCGAAGCAGAGCTGGAGAGTTTGGAACGTTCAGGAGTACTGTCCAAGGTAGACTGGAGCGAGTGGGCTACACCCATCATCCCTGTGATGAAAAAGTCATTGAGCAGCACGCCTGGGGAACCAAGGAAGGTTCGCATCTGTGGGGACTTTAAGGTAACAGTGAACCCAGTCCTTCACACTGTGCAACATCCACTTCCGCGGATTGAAGATATTTTCGCCTCGCTATCTGGAGGGAAACACTTCACTAAGATTGATCTGGCCCAGGCGTATCTGCAAATGGAGGTAGAAGAAGCATCAAAAAAATACCTCACAATCAACACCCATAAAGGTCTCTACCAATACAACCGGCTGGTATTCGGGGTAGCATCAGCTCCGGCTATTTGGCAAAGGGCAATGGAACAAGTCCTGCAAGGGATCCCAGGGACCCAGTGTTATTTGGACGACATCCTGGTCACGGGCGAAAATGACAGAGATCACCTCGCCAACCTGGAGCAGGTGCTCACTAGATTGAAGGAATATGGGCTCCGAGCTAACCGCCCCAAATGCGAGTTTTTTAAAAAACAGATCTCATATTGTGGCCATGTTATCGATAAAGAGGGGTTACATAAGTCCCCAGAAAAGATTGAGGCAGTAGTCAAGGCTCCAGCACCGGAAAACGTGTCACAACTGAGGTCGTTCCTCGGGCTGGTAAACTACTACCATAAGTTCTTGCCAAATTTGTCCACAATACTACACCCACTGAACACCCTACTGCAAACTGGAGTGCCATGGAAGTGGAGTGACGAATGTAAACGAGCTTTCCAGAAGAGCAAAACACTAATCACATCGAAAGAGGTATTGGCCCATTTCAACCCAGCACTACCAATTCGGTTGGCGTGTGATGCGTCACCCTACGGCATTGGAGCGGTGCTGTCGCACAAATTCACGGATGGCTCAGAGAGGCCAATAGCCTTTGCGTCACGATCACTAACCTCAGCCGAGCGTAACTACGCCCAGATTGACAGGGAGGCCCTCAGCCTAGTGTGGGGAGTGAAATAGTTCAATCACTATCTGCACGGGCAGAAATTCACCTTGCTGACTGACCACCAGCCTCTTGTCTCCATTTTTAATCCGAAGAAGGGCGTTCCGGAGATGACTGCGCAACGACTACAAAGATGGTCACTCTTTCTAGGGGCGCACCACTATGAGATTGAATATAAGGGCACGAAACAGCATGGAAATGCTGATGGGCTATCCCGCCTGCCACTGCCTACTGTGGAGGAAGCACCAGCAGTGGATCCTGTCGAAATATTTCATTCGACTATCGTTGAATACCTACCGGTAACTAACCCTCGTTTAGAAAAGGAGACCCGAAATGACCCGACACTGTCTCGGGTATATGATTTGACGGTGAAGGGATGGCCAGCACATGGTGACTCACTGTTGCCAGCATTCTCGACAAGAAGAGAACAGCTGTCAGTGTGCCGGGGGACCTTGATGTGTGGATCCCGAGTGGTAATTCCACCCAAGTTAAGGGGTAGAGTGCTCAATGAGCTTCATGAGGGTCATCTGGGAGGGGTAAAAATGAAAAGCCTTGCCAGGGCTTATGTGTGGTGGCCGGGAATCGATAAACAAATCGAGGACCTGACCAAGAGCTGCTCAGGATGCCAGAAAGTCCAAAATGCACCACCACATGCCCCTCTACACCCATGGGAGTGGCCCTCATCTCCATGGCAACGGGTGCATATTGATTTTGCTGGTCCATTCATGGACTCAATGTTTTTAATAGCCGTGGATGCGCACTCGAAATGGCCTGAGGTCATCAAAATGTCCTCCACCACCACGGAGAAAACTATTGCAGTCCTACGGACCATTTTTGCCAGGAACGGCTTGCCAGAACAGATTTGCTCCGATAACGGACCACAGTTTGTGCCCGAAGAGTTCTGGAGGTTTATGCAGAAGAATGGGGTAAGGCATTACACATCCGCCCCGTATCATCCAGCCACAAATGGATTGGCTGAGAGGTTCGTACAAACCTTTAAGAAGGCAATAAAGGCTATGTACAATGACAACATTCCGCCGCAGCATAAGGTGGAAAATTTCCTGTTCGCCTACCGGAATGCGACACATGCAGTCACCAACCAGGCCCCGGCCATGATGTTCTTTAACCGAAGGTTAAGATCTCGCCTGGATTTGCTCAGACCAAACGTACGAAGAGATGTTGAGAGTAAGCAATTCCAGCACATCCACGAGAAGCCAACAAGGAGCTTCAATGTAGGGCAACCAGTCTTGGCCCGTGACTACCGAACAGAAAAATGGCAGCCAGGAACGATATGCACACGGCAGGGCCCACTAATGTACACAGTGGACGTTGGGGAAAACATCGTGAGACGCCATGCTGACCAGATCCTAGAGTCACAGGAACAAGTCAACCCCATGCCTCGCCCATACGTACCTGGTGAGGAACCCAACGTACAGGTCACATCTACCCGAGAAACAGTAGCATCGGAAGCTGATGACAGGGTACCAGAATCGCCTCCGCACCAAGAGCGAGACACTCGGGAAAGGCACTATCCAGAAAGGATCAGGAAGCCTCCCCAAAGACTGAATATATAAATGGACTATTTTCAGCTAATGTTTTATGTTAAAAGTGTTAATTGTAATTAATTTGATATTTAATTGTTAAATGAGTGTTATGGTACTGTTAATCCAAAAGGGGAGGAATTGTAATGTATATACCTTTTAAGGGGGGAACTACTTTTTACAGCTCATGTATACTGTAGTACCAGCAGTGACCACACCTGTATATAGCACTGAGTAGTAATCTGTCGAGTCAGTTCCAGAGTGAGCCACGTTGAGTAAACACCTGTTGTACCGTTCTCCTGCAGTCTGTGTCTTACTACTGACGGACACAACAATTACTTCATGGAAGTATTCACTAGAGAAGGCAACAGTGGAATGTCAAGGAACATTCTACAACTAAATTTTATTGGACATCCTGGGCAAGTGTAAAGGGCTCAAAATGAACAAATGTCTCTCGATGGAGGGCCTAGAGTGCTAAATGAAGCTATGGACAAATGCTATGAAGAACTGATTATCATCATGAGGGAGGAATTGAATTCAAAGGAAGTCCCACTGGATTGGAAACAAGCACTGGAAAGGGATCAAGCTTCAATACATGACCTCACCCCACATGATTAGTAGGCCCTGCAGATAAAAGGCTTGAAGCTGCAGGAGGAGGTAGGAGATGAGGAAGTAGGAGGCATGATATCAGCTCAGGGTTTGTATATTGAGCCTTCTATCACACTCCATCCTACTACAAGCACTAACACATGAGCTGCCACACAATTGCTGTACCATACCAGCTGCTTGGCAAAGGCAGCTGTTCAGTAATTTATTTCTGTGAATCTACTTCTAATAATTTTCTCTTTCTATCTCACCAGGTATGGCAGAAGACGCTGCAGCAAGATCCTCACAACAGTAGTTAGTTGGCACCTCACCTGGCATGTTCCATCTAACTCTGGCAAGCATCAGCACAAAATCATTCAGCCACAGGGATTTAGATAGTCAGCTGGAGGGCAGAACACTGGCTGATGCACAGAGCGCAAGTGAGCAGGTGAAGGTGGTAGAGGATAAACAAGAAGCACCTGGCCATGGAAGGGGGTTGTCTCCAATCACAGCTGTTGAGATTATGGATCCTGACACTCTTGAGCTTGATCAACTCCACCCCTCAGGGAATACCAAAGCCAAGGTTTCTGTGAGCATGGGGCAGACAGGTACCAGAGATGCACCTGTAATGACACTTGTGTTCACCTACCTCATGCTAATGAGGTACCGTACAAACTCTATGGAGTCAGCACTGGAAACCACCATCAGACATAATCCCAGTGTAAGCGCTAGGTTTATAGCCCAAGGAATTTCAAGGCCATATTTTCTATATTACCCAGACTTTCACAATTTTAACACAGAATATATCTCCGAACTGATTTCAATTCAAGATGCAAGAACAGTTTGTACCAGACAACTTTTGTTTTTCTCAAATGTTAAAAGGGGATAGATGTCATGACAATGCCCCCTAGTGAACTAAATGGAAAATCTTATAAAATGACTCACCAAACCTTTTATATTAAAGTCCTATGACCAAACATATAACATTAGAGGTATGAGCTGTCTTTGAAACACCCGATTCATCCCTGCATTTCATTAATTAGTCTGTATGTTGCATGGATCTAATTTTAGGGTTTTTACAACAATCTGACAGTTTCAGTCACTTTTCCAGATTTCCTTTTTAAACTGAATTCAAATTCTCAAACTGTTATGGTGGGATTAGAACTCACATTCTCTGGATTATTAGCATAGATCTCTGGATCCCATAACAAAACCATTATGCTAATATACCTATTTATCCATCAAATTGTTTTTTTAATGGCTTCTTAATTCTTTTCCTAAAAGCCTCAACCTCCCACAAAAGCCCGGGCTTGGATTCGCCTAAAGCGGTGACTCTGAAAGCTGAAAGCAGATTATGCAGTCCTTCAAACACTATCACCCTGTATATCTGTAATCAGTCTTTATTGTGCATGAGTCTAATCTTGTCCATGATAGAACCATGATGGAATTTGATCCTTAGATGCACGAAAGCAAAACTTTGTATCTGGTTTAGGCCAATCATAATGAAAGTACACCATACATATAAAGAAAAATACCTTGTATATATGCATTTGCATGTAAATTGTTTTGATAGTGGGGAGGGCGAAACAAATGGGATGAAATTGGATAGTGCCGTCCAGCCGGCATAAACTAAAAGGGAACAATTCCAGCACCGGAATGGGTAGGCCGGAGGTACACTCGATATTCGGCCTCGGATCTCATTTAAATTAGACCTGTGAGTCGAGATGCCTGCTGCGTCACTGGCAGAGGCACTCAGGTTCTGGGAAGGGGTGGGGGGGAAGACAATCTGGATGGGGAGGGAGGTTTTTTTGATGAGGAGGGAGGGGAGGTGATTGGGAGGGAGCTGAGCAGGGGCTGGCAACAATCTTTGGGACTGCCGTGGAGCCAGGAGGAGCATTCTTGCTCCTTCCGGCTCCACATGTAGGTAAGTATTAAAAAAAACATATCTTTTGGTGGTGGGTTCCAGCGGTCCCTTTAAGAATCGCTGGTTCTTAGCTGCCTTAGACTTGGTTATCCTGAACGGAGTATGCCTGGCACTGGCAGGGTTCAGGACAGCCCAATTTCAGGAATGAGTCCCAAGACAGACGTTTGCCCCCCTATTTGCATATGCAAAGTGCCTGTTTCAGACATGGGCCTGGCCACCTATACTTCAACTATTATCAATATGGCAGGTGGCGCACCTTCAGTGCGGAATGTGCACACACACACCACCTGCCATGTTGAGCACTTATGCAACAGTTTTATGCCTGCAAAATGGGTGTGGCATCAATGAATTTCTCTGACTGGCAGAATTTCAATGAACTGGAGCTTCACGTGAATTGTATTCAATTTCTCAGGATGCATCAGTAGCCTTTAGTTCGCTAAAGTTTTGGAATATTTTTCGTCAGCTTCTGACAGATTTCTGATAAGTCATTTAAAAAAATTATTTGAAGAAAAGCAGCAGGACAAATTTTGAAAAAATGACAGCCTGCACTGATTACACAATTACTGTAACTTTTGTTTGTGGTCTATCAAATTTAAAATGTGTGTTAAGCTGAGATTGGGGCCTAGGTTTTCAGCTCCCTACCCCTTGTATATCTCTGAGAGGATGGGAATTCTACCTGACATGGAGATTCTCCACTGATCCAGGCTAACATTCCAGCTTTGTGGTTCATTATTATATTGAAGGCAGCTCTCCAGTTTGCATCAGAAAGTCCCACTGAATAATTAACCAAATTTTGATGCAGGAGGTCTTGGGTTTATGCTGCATTGTCTGGATGTCTAAATATGGATTTTTTAAAAGAAAAATTACACCCCCATTTTTAGGCCGATGCAAAGCACCACTTCCTGACCACTTGCACAGCCTCTGGCTGCCAATAGATTTCTCT
Organism: Somniosus microcephalus; assembly: GCF_052327205.1. NCBI lineage: Eukaryota > Metazoa > Chordata > Chondrichthyes > Squaliformes > Somniosidae > Somniosus > Somniosus microcephalus. The sequence goes on from NC_140989.1 coordinate 287,707,305, forward strand.
TTCTCCTTCCATCTACCGTTAATTTCTAGATACTTGGTACAAACAGGCGGCCCTTGCATCCAGTGCATAAACAGTGGAAATGTCAGGAAATATGGTGGAGTTCATGGGCTCGACTTTCATTGTGCCGTGGAGTCGGGATTGGAGGCATGCGGGGGGTTAAAATCCCGAAATTGGGGGTCCCGACCCCAACCCGCACCCAACCCACCTCCATGCCAGTTTCAAAGGAGGCCCGCACTGGGACCCGCCTACCCGAGGCGGGAAGGGATTAGTGCCAATTAGCTGCCTGTTAACAGGTAGTTAACAGACAGCTTTTAGCCTAATCCCTATTTTTAAGCTTGAACTGTGGGATTCCCGACAGCTCCAAACCACGCCAAGTTGGAGGAGTCGGGCTGTCGGGTTGGAGGGGTCGAGATGTCGGTGTTCAGGTGAATGATGTGTGCATGAGTGCAAAGGTAAGTGTGTTTGGTGTGTCTAAAGTGATTAAAGAAGTGTAAATTACCTTTTCTTACCTTTTCAGCCTTCCTTCCTTAGGTTCGGGGAGTCCCTCATCTCACCGGCACAGAAAGCAGAATGGCTGCAAACTGTCAAAAGTGACAGTCTGCAGCTTTCTGTGCAGGAGAGATTTCTAACTGAGTCTGTGGAGAAGGACTCATGATAGAAGTAAGACTGTCAGTGTTTGACAGCTTCAAACAGCTGTGAAATGCTGATATTTCATCTGTCAAAACGTCTTGACAGATGAAATTTCAGTCTGTTACATCACCTGTTGCCGGGTGGCCCTTAATTGGCCTGCTGAGCCCACTGGGCGGGCTCAACAAGGTCAATCAAGTCAAAATCTCATGGATTGGCCGCATCTCGATGGCGGCGGGACTACAACCCTGAAAGTTGTAGTCCCGCCTCCAACCCGACTCCTGAATGAAAATCCTGCCCCGTGTCTCTCTCATTTGCATGCTCTTGTCATCCACTTGCCCATATCCTTTATGTGGGTGGATGTATTTTGCCCCAATGGAACAGGCCGCTAGAAAACGGAAGAAACCGGAGTACAAAGGTGGACCAGTCAGCAGAGAGCACCCCCAAATAACTATCCACTTCGTCCCACCCTAGATCTACAAAACAGTTGATAATGGGGGATGGAAAGCCTAGTGCAGAGTGCTTTTTTTAATCCTAATTTGAGTTCATTTTCCAAAAAAAAGATGAATTTTGAAGCAAACAGAAAATCTCTTATTTTGTTAGTAATTAAAATGTCTACATTTTCTAACTAAGAGATGCCATGCGCAGAGACATACAGAGAGAGACAGTGTATTTCCTCAACTTCATTTGAATTCTTTCTTCAAGTTTAAAAAAACCCAACTGAGTTAGTTTAAATAGGAAAGCTAAATGATCACCTGTGTTTTGTTGATAAGTTGGAATTCGAATGTTTGCATTTTCTTACAGTTGTGAAAGAGAGACAGACAACAGAGAGATAAAGAGATATACATATATGACATAGGGATATATTATATGTCCAGGAACCAATTGCAAAATACCAAATTCAGTATTTGCAGCGATCCCTTAAAAAGTCACAAACCAGTATTAGCAGACGTGGGATTCCCTACCCCTCTGTGCTGTGATATCCATGCCCTTTCCAACCCTTCACTGCCGACATACATCAGGAATATACCAGTGAACCAAACTTCACATTCTACCTCCAGTTGTGCCAAATGACAGGCTCACGTTCCACAGTTCTGCCAAACCCCAGAATCCTCCTCCATGAAAGAGCTACTAGTTACTGTAATATTCCTAATGTTGGAGCAGCTTTACTGCAATAATAGTACTTATTTCAACACTATGCGTGAGCTAAAAAATTGTAAAGCTGTTCAGCTGGAAAATTGGTCATTTCTTTGGATCTCTGTTGTCAGCCTCTTTCTATAGTAGTAGATTAAGTACTTTTGACAATTTTATTAAAATAATGATGGTTAGTAGTGAAGATAAATAAAAACCTCTTTTTACAGCTTTCAAAGCATCACTGTTTTTAGTGAGAACTTGCTAAATGAGAAATAATTTTTTGACACCATGCCTGATTCGGTTTTCCTTGATGCTGAAAATCTGGTTGCCATTTCATTTTTTTTTAAAGCGTCATTATGAGTATATGCTGTACAGTAACCCTGTGTCCTGTACTTTCTTTACTGAAGTGCTCAGGCAGATGTGATGCTTCCTTATCCTCATTTGCTTAATCTATTCATATAGAAGTTTGCTTACTGAATAATTCATGTCATTTTATTTTTTGTCATTTTTGGTACTGTTGGTTTAAATCACCTCTGCTATATAATTATTGTGGGTGGTCTTAAATGTCATACATTGCTTTACAATCCAAAAAATTGACCCTTAATTGTGTTATAGTTTATGTCGATATATTTCTGTAGTTCTATAATTCATAGCTACGTCATATGAAGTAGAACACATATGCCAGATTTGTGACTCACTCTTATCACAACAATGTAGGAGGTATTAAATCCTACGTTGACTATGAGTTAAAGTGCAATGTTAGTGCACAAAGAAATGCAGAAAATAGCATCTTGGCTTATTTTAGTCCGATCTATCATTTTAATAGTAGCTAAGTTGATGTTTTAGTCATTGTGCTAAACCATTATGCAGAAGTACGATAACAATAAAACAGTCATTTAATTGTTACTGCAGACAGGTCAATTCCAGATATTATCACTACCAACCCACACTGTTTTGGCATTTCTGGGACCTACATTTGGACCAGCTCACTTGACTGCCAGTTTACTGCCCCAAAAATGAAATGCCCAAATTTCCAAATGTGATTTGGCCTGTTCCCACGATCCATTCACCAAACCTACATGCTGCTTATTTCAATATATGATAATCAGGACCAGTGACACTGCGGCCCTCAACTTCCTGGTTTTATGCGTGCACCACAGGAGTGGTTGTTGCTGAGACAGGTGGACGTCAGGATTTTTTGAGCCTGACGTTGCTGAAAGTTCAAGCAGCAATTACTGCAGCAGCAAATTACTTTTTGCAGTGATTATTTTTGGTAGTCAGCATGCACAGCCTTGGACTTTGCTACTGAATGCTTGTGAGAGTGCAAGACACCCTCGCCCACTGTGAGATCTTCATGAGGTATGGCATTAGTGAGGTATGGCATTCCATATGGCCATATCTTTGCATGTCGTTATCATGATGAGGATGAGCCACAGGAGAGGATGGAGGAAAGGAGAGTGAGGCAGTGTTTAAGGTGGATGTATACCACCAGATATTACCACCACCCCACCCCCACCCCCACCCCATACCCAAAGAATATACTGGATACAAGGTCCTCTGAGGACCTTAGTAAGGAGACGTGTATTAGAAGAGTGCACGTCACCAAAGAGGCAATAGGGAGCTTCGTCACCTACTGCATGAAGACTTACCCGCACTGCTTAGTCTGTGGCCACGAAGATGATGACTACATTAAACTTTAATAGCTCTGTAAATTAGCTCCACTCCAGCAGGGAGCTTACTGAGGGTGAGATGGAGCATTGCAGCAAGGACGATTGAGAAGAGCGTTGGTGCGATGACACAGCCTTGCTTGACCCCGGTCCGTACGTGAATTGGGTCTGTGGTGGAACCGTTGGTCAGGATGACGGCTTGCATGTCGTCGTGAAGCAGGCAGAGGATGGTGACAAACTTTTGAGGGTAGACGACTTCATAATCCCTCATGGTTGAGTGTCGAAGGCCTTTGTGAGGTCAACCTGATACAAGACTCCCAAAACAAGCGCTCTACTCGGAGCTCCAGCACGGCAAGAGAGCCCCAGGTGGGCAGAGGAAATGCTTCAAGGACACCATCAAAGCCTCCTTGAAAAAGTGCAACATCCCCACCGACACCTGGGAATCCCTGGCCCAAGACTGCACAAAGTGGAGGAGAGGCATCCGGGAAGGCGCCGAATACATCGAGTCTTTTCACTGGGAGCAAGTGGAAGCCAAGTGCAAGGAGCGCACGTCAACCCAAGCACCCCACCCACCCGCCCCTTCAACCACCGTCTGCCCCACCTGTGACAGAGACTGTAGGTTCCGCATTGGACTCAGTCACCTGAGAACTCATTTTTAATGTGGAAGCAAGTCATCCGCGGTTCCGAGGGACTGCCTAAGAAAAAGAATAGCTCTGGCATATTGCAGGCAACCATCGGGGCTATTTGTAAAATCATCTAGAATACAGTAATGCATGTATTCATCAGGTGACAGCTGCATTTTATAAGAGAGCTGGGACGTACAGCAACTTTGGCATCACAGCAGGGCAACAACAAGATAGTGCCATCTAGTTTACGGGTTTCTTGGCTTTCCCAAGATCCAGTATGCAATGAAAGACACCTACATTGCTTTGTGCCTGCAGTCAACCCGCTCAGCATCTTCAACAGAAAGGGCTTCCACTTCAGCCTTCCTCCTCCGAACACCATGCCAGTGTCATGCAGGATGCGACAACAGGTTGTTTGGGCACAAGCTCCAGAGATGCAGCCAGCAGCAGCTCCTTCCCAGGAGCAAGCTGTCATGACAAGAGGGCCACTTCAAACTCAAAAGCCTTTTGTAGCACATGAATCACCAACATACAAGACTTATTTCAAGCTGATTTATTTAATCAGGTCAATATTATTGGCATTGTCATGTAGGGGTAAAAAGGTCTGATGTGTTTTAATATCTCTCAGGGCTTTTAGGATCTGATCAGGGCCATCAATCCCTCTGATTAGTCACAGATCTAATGCCCAGTGGAATGGTGATGCCTGGAACAGACCTGCTGAGGCGTCTGTGTCTCAGAACAGCAGCATATGCCAGATCTTGCACTGACGTGTGATCCGCCGTATGTTATCACATGCAAATTGTGCATTCAGGAATGAGATAGTGCATGGAAGGAAATCTCCAAAAAATGTCTCTCAGGCCATGTGGGTGCCACCCCCTATGATGTGAAAGACAGAAGAGCTTGTATAGCTATATGTGCAGTAACATTTTGCCTTGAAGAAATAACATTTGAGTGTAAGGAAATTGCAATATTTTGAGAAAACAGGTGAAGCTGAAACTATCTATTTTATGCCTTGCCTAACCTTTACCAACGTTCTCTTGCCAGCTCGCCCTCTCCTACAGGCTTTCCTGTATATCTGTCTATTAAGTCTAACACCTCCTCTTCCTACGGACTCCTACGCCAGTTTTAAGTGATGGTGATTCTCCCCCGGTTGTTAATCTGTGGCACTGATTGTACGTATCTTTTTCTTTGGAGGGAGGCAAGACAGTGTTACAGACTTGTGAGTGTCTTAGAGACTTGCATCGTTGAGCTCATGCATGCAATGATAATGAGGTGAGAGTGCCTCGTCCATTATGTCAGGCAAAATGAGTTGAGAGAGTGGCTTTGAGTAAAGGAAGTGTTTAATTGTAAAAATTTCCCTTTGTAGAATTGAGTTTCCGTGACACCCAGCTGCTGAGAGTGAAAGAGTATGATGGGTAAGGAAAGGAAGTGAGTGAAGCTGGATGAGTGGCAGAGAATGTGAATTGGCACCAGAGCCACGACTTACCGTGTGAGGTCATTGAACCTCTTCCTGCATTGTGTGATAGTTCTTGGGGTGGTGGAAGTTGCACGGACTGCCTGTGCTATCTCCCTTCAGACAGCCTGCTCCACTCTGATGGAGCTTCCTGCCCTCATTGCTGACAGCACAGTCCCTCCTTGCTCTCATTTTTTCCAGCAGCACCTTCATGAACACTGGAAGATCAGGAGGCCCTTCCAGTTCCTGACATCCCTGAGGGTGCTGTTCCTTCTACCATCTTGCTGAAAGATGATATTTCCTTTCAACTGGCTACAGCCTTTTCCATTGAAGAAATAGCATTTGAGTGTAAGGAAATTGCAATACTTTGAGAAAACAGGTGAAGCTGAAACTATCTATTTTATGCCTTGCCTAACCTTTACATTAGTGCTGTATCTCCTTCCCTCCCAGTGGTGATAAGCCAATGAAGGGCAAGTTTCTGTCCTCCAAACTGCTCAGCATGGCTAATGAGGGGCCTACTAGCAAATTGCAGTGGGTTAGTGGCAGTTGCACATTAGGACCACGCCGTTGCAAACCCACCAATGGGAGGATATATCTCTGACATATTGAAAGCAACAAGATTCTTTTTGCCCCATCAAAGGTTATGGAGGAGATAAAGACATTGGAGGAGAAATTCAGTATCGCCCCGTTTGGGGCGCAATTATCGGCCGGGCGCAAAAGTTTAGCGCCTGGCGCTAATTATCGCCTCCGACTGCAAGCTTGGCTTCTATCGTCCCTAGAGTTGATTGGAGCGCTAAATCAGGCGCTACACACCTCTCTTAAGGAGCTAACACCGAGGAGTGAGGTGCTACCTCAAAGCGCTGACGAAGCTCATGTGATCTCAGTCAGCAATGGAACACAGACACACTGGTGCCGGTCAGTTCTTAAAGGGGAGGATTGATCTTGCTCTCCATCCACATCCTGCTCATTGCAGCCTTGAATCTTGGTCTGGAGAGACCTGTACATCAAATCTGCTGGAAAGAACAATGGAGAGACCCAGGGAAAGAGCTCAGAGTGCAGCCCCCACAGTCTCTTCTAAATCGATGCAAGTAAGGTCAAAGCAAAATGAACCTGCAAAGTGCTGCTCAGTACCCAAAACTCCTTCACACAGTGTTGAATCTCTCCAGAAGTCTCTCTCTCTCTGAATGCGTGGTGCAAAAATGTCACTGACAAAAAAAGTCAGGAAGCGGTCGCCTTTAAATAGCGCTCCCCCAGTCCCTTCCCGACTGCAGAACGTTCCCCTCAACCTGTCATTGCTAGCAGCAGGCGGGAAGGCAGGGGGCGCCACTCAATATCCGGTCCAGGGCGTTGCACACTCAACTGACGTCACGATCTGCGGGCACGGGAGATCGTCATGGTGGTAGTATTTAGTGCCGCTGCAAAATGTCTGGTCAATTTCGCGAGCAGTGCAAACATAGCTGCGCCCAGGCGCTAGTTGCTTTGCGCCCCATTAGCGCCCTCTTAGGGTGTTAACGGGAGGCGCAAAGCAACCAAATTTTTCCCCCTTAGTGAATTAGTCATTCCACTGTGAGAAGACTGGAGCTTGTGTGCATTGTGGGAGTACAATCTGAAGTAATTTGATTAAGGTAGTGTGGTAGGATTGCATGATGAGTGGAGGAAACAGTGATGGAAGCAGAGTTATAAGTATTTTTTTAAAAATTAAAAGAATTTGAGGAAATGGGAGTAAGCTCTTTCAGAGAGTCAGCATAGGTGCAGTGGTCCAAAGTGTTGTGAATGCCTATGACTCTAGAAGCTAATTGATGTGAAAAGTGACATATTACTAGGCTTTGAAGAATCCCAGAGTTGAATAAAGAGTTAACTGGTCATCAAATTATAACATGATTTCTTGGGAAATGAGATAACCATTACCAAAGTTTGATGGAAAGCCATTTATTTGTAACTTGTTCAGAGTGCAAGTCCTATCAAAGGTTTTAGAGATGTCAAAGTCAAGCCAATGACAGATGATTCACTAAAACGTTCAAGAATATAGTTTCAAGGGAGGGTTACACTGGCAACATGTTTACCAGTGCAATGGCTATGCCAAAAAAAATAATGGAAATCTTAGGTTTGCCAAGAACTTCCAAGGTAAATGATAAATTGAAAGTCAATGGTAGCTCTAATAACGTTAGAAGATTAGGGCAGTAGTTTGAAGGGTAAGAAGCATCATCCATTTTAGTGACAGGATGAACCCAATCAAGCAGAAGGAAAGGTGAACGTGGAGTAGAGATCTCACATTTGGAAAGGCTAAGTTAATGGACAGACATCTTGAAGATGATGGGGTGATGACCTAAAAATTAGAGGTCTTTTTGGAAACTCATCTAATTTTCTCTTGAACTCATTTATACTGCCTGCCTCAATAGTCTCTGAAAATATTACTGAAACCGATGGTCGTGCCTAAGCCGAAAGCTTACAAAACAGGCTAGCCCAGTTGTTTCCCAGCAGCTTATAGGTTAATTATGCGGTAGCTGCACATGGAAGAGGAAAGTGTACAATCATGTCAAGTGTTCCAGAATTATAGGCTAGTTTCATGATTTCAAAAATGACGGTGCTGATTCTAAAAATAATTTTCTATTAAGGGGTTATTATCTTATATTTCCCTGTACGTTATTGAAAGGATATTGTTCAATTCTCACATTTGTATTTGAAACGCTGAATGTGCATTGTCCTCTAATTTTCTCCCCTTTCCCTTCCTCTTCTGAAGATGATGATCTGGCTAATTTTTATTTTAAATTGCCTGCTTGTGTAGGGACACTAAGGTTACCTTTTTGTGCCTCCAGCACTGTTATGGTTGAGAACAACTAACTCAGCATGCAGCAAGGTATAACCAATGACCTTGCTAGTCTATATGGCTCAGTACCATAGTTTTAATGTAACAATTTATATTGTTTTTGATCAAACCAATTAAGCATAATTATTTTAATAGTTTGAGTGTGTGCCATAAGTATAAAATGTTCTATTAATGAATTGATGCAACTGAAATAGAGCAACAGGAAAGAGTAAATAGATATGTTTTAAGAAAATGATGTATAGTTTTAATATAATAAATACAAAACCATGAGGTTTGTTGAGTTTAGTTTACTGGGTGAAATGCAAGGGCTTCTGTGTAAATGCAGCTATTGGGGATTTGCACATTTTTCTAAATTTGATATATGTGCTTGGTGTCATACCTTCTAAGAACAATACATTAACACAGGAATATGAAAAATCCAACAGAAATAGGATGAACAATACTTTACAGCTATTCAGCATGAAATTCACGCAGAAGTGCTTTCTAAAATTAAACTTTATCCTTTGTATATATTGGACTCCTATTTTTTCCTAAAATAAATTACTTGATTATCTTTTTTTAGAATGGTAAAGATTCCCCAGACTATCGTCTTAGCAAATCTTATACTTCATCTGGAACTACACTTGGAGTGGATTTACGAAGAGGAAGGAGACGTTTCTCTGGTAATCTTCAGTTGCCGCCATTGGCTTGGAGGCAGGGGGAAAGAGCAAAGACTCCAGAAAGAGATAGCATACCAAGACCTACCACTTTGCCATTGCGGGTACCTCCAAGGATAGCTATTACACCTGTGGACCAAGATTGGTAAGTCTGTAACCTACTTTTAGGATATGGAATTTCAGTATTGTGTGTTTTCTTATGTGTATACAGTGTTGGAGCTATTTTTGGCTGACTGGGGGGGTGGAGGTGGAGGGGAGGGGGAGCGTAGTTGAATGCAAAATTTGGCCGACTTGGCATGAAGGGGACCAAACTGGGTACTGCGGAATACCAACATACCTGGACCAAAGGCCAAGTTGGGAACCCTGCAGATTGCAAGCCAAGCTTCGGACAACCTCAGTGTTAAAAGATGTAATATATCATATTCTGTGATCTGCTCGAAGGAAAGATGAGTGGGACACTTGATTTATTAAGTCTATTTTGAATGGAGAAGAGAAAGGCTGGGGTTTTGATACCCACTACTCTGTTCAGGAGTTCATTCTTCATATGAAGAAAAACTTCCTAATATTGGACCTAAATGTGCTTTTTGCTAGTTTGAACCTATGTCCTCTTTGCTTACTTTCACAATGTAGCTTAAAGAAATTTTGGGGATTTGCCTTTTCCATAATGTTTACTTGAAGGGATAATTACTAGTCCTAGCCCTTTTCTGGCTACCCCAGATCAGGCATATTCCCCAGATGTTCACCTTCAAATAAAGTTAGAGATAGCCGAATTCTATAAGACGCTTAATTGAGTCTAAAGGTTCAGGCTATCTCTTTCTAAAGGAAAGGAATGACTTGAAGATGTTACCGTCTTCCAGATTGCACTTTTAATAACTTTAACTAGACTGTAACCTTCTGGATATTATGAGGGTCCGGACCCCCCCCCCCCCAGAATTCTGCAACTCCTCACAAAAGAGTGTATAGAGATTGAGTTCACGAGTTTGATACAGAAATACTATTTGAGATAATTCTAAAAAGATGTAGATTTATTTAAGAGCCGACATACAGTTAACAGCTTGTGAGTCAATCGCGACTTTAACAGTTCAAAATACAAATAGCTTACATTTCTTATTCTCAGAGATCCTTATTCTCAAATCTTAACTTTGTTACATTTATACATTTCTTATTATTTCTAATCCAGAATATCCACCAAAATCAAATAAGAGTACCTTTTTGATCCCCGAGACTCAAAGAATTAAAAGCTTACAGAGCCTGCCACTGAAGTTGAGAATCGCTTGCCCTTTCCCGCGACTTCTGACTTTCCATCTGAAAAGTTCTATTTTTATATCTTTTTTTAGTGGTTTATCCTTTGAAGTTTTCTGCTGATGTAAGCTAATTATCTCTTGTCATTCTCTATTGAATTCTTTCTACTCTTATTGTCAATTCAGCTGCCAACTCTCAGAATCCTGTCTGCTGTTTAGGTGTTCAAAACGTATCATAAAAAACGGTTATAACTTATGTATCTATTTGATGCCATTTTTATCGAAGGACTTCCATTCAATTCTAAAATCACCTAGCTGTTTGGAAGCAGACGTTGTGGCTCCTATGTGTTCCAAGTTCAACTCAAAAACAATGTTTGGTGTCATCTATTTGAAGTCATATTTTCAAAGTCGTCTGTAGGTACTTTTTACAATATGTAAATTGAAAGCACTTCAACCGAATATTTACTTGTTTTCTAGCTATCTCAATGGTTATGCCACAGACGTCGTGTCTGCTTGTTTCATTTGATGTTACTTTTATCAAAGGCACATGGTTTTTTAATATTCTGTGTTTCTGTTCAAAGTGTCAGTTTTTAACACTTTTTAAATTCACAGAATCACAGAAACCCCACAGTGCAGGTAGAGGCCATTTCGGCCCATCGAGCCTGCACCGACACATATCCCACCCGATCCCCATAACCCCTACACCAACACATATCCCGCCCTATCCCCGTAACCCCACGTATTTAATCCCCCTAACACTAAGGGTCAATTTATCAATTTAGCCAATCAACCTAACCCACACATCTTTTGGACTGTGGGAGGAAACCGGAGCACCCGGAGGAAACCCACGCAAACACGGGGAGAATGTGCAAACTCCACACAGACAGTCACCTGAGGCCGGATTCGAACCCGGGTCCCTGGCACTGTGAGGCAACAGTGCTAACCACTATGCCACAATTGGGCAATGGTATTGTGTTTCTCCCAAACTGCAGACTTTCTGGAAATTCCAATGGTTTGCTTCAATAGGGCCATTGTGTTAGTATTAACAATCAGTTCCCATTTCATAAGCTTGTGTGGTGTTTACAACTTTTGTGTTAACACTTCATCTTATCTCAGAAGCCTGTATTTCTGTTTACAGCTTGTGTCGTTGAGGCTTTTAGATTTTTAAACCCAGTATGTCATATTTTAATATAGTAAGAATTCTGTTCATAGGATGGTGTATTTTTCTGAATTATGGCTTTTCCTTTACATACTATCTTGCATATCTCTGTAAGATCACCTATCAGCTTCCTCATTTCAGTGCTGAAGAGGTCAAACAACTTCAGTCTTTTCTGATAATTCGGAACTTTGACACTGGGGATCAGCCTTGTGGCCCTTCTCTACACTTCCTCAAATGCTTTTATGTCTCACATATGTCTTGGCAACCAAAAACTGGATGCATTGCTTGAGGTGGGTAATTTGAGACATGATGCATGTTAAGCGTAGTGTGCTTGGGAGGAACAGGTGATTTTGGACCCAGAACATAAGAACATAAGAAATAGGCGCAGGAGTAGGCCATTTGGCCCCTCGAGCCTGCTCTGCCATTCAATAAGATCATGGCTGATCTGATCTTGGTCTCAACTACACTTCCCTGCCCACGCCCCATAAACCTTGACTCCTTTATCATTCAAAAATCTGTCTATTTCCACCTTAAATATATTCAATGACCCAGCATCCACAGCTCTCTGGGGAAGAGAATTCCACAGATTCACGACCCTCTGAGGGAAGAAATTCCTCCTCATCTCCGTTTTAAATGGGCGACCCCTTATTCTGAAACTATGCCCCTAGTTCTAGATTCCCCCATGAGCGGCAATATCCTCTCTGCATCTACCTTGTCAAGCCCTCTCAGCATCTTATATCTTTCAATAAGATCATACCTCATTCTTCTAAACTCCAATGAGTATAGGCCCAACCTGCTCAACCTTTCTTCATAACACAACCCCTTCATCTCAGAACTGCCTCCAATGCAAGTATATCCCTCCTTAAATAAGGAGACCAAAGCTGTATGCAGTACTCCAGGTGTGGTCTCACCAATACCTTGTACAATTGTAGCAGGACTTCCCTACTTTTATACTCCAACCCCCTTGCAATAAAGGCCAACATTCCATTTGCCTTCCTAATTACTTGCTGTACCTGCATGCTAACATTTTGTGTTTCATGTACAAGGACCCCCCCCAGATCCATCTGTACTGCAGCATTTTGTAATCTCTCTCCATTTAAATAATAATTTGCTTTTTTATTTTTCCTACCAAACTGGATAACCTCACATTTTCCCACATTATACTCCATCTGCCAATTTTTTGCCTCCTCACTTAGTTTATCTATATCCCTTTGCAGATTATGTGTGTCCTCTTCAGAACTTGCTTTCCCACCTATCTTTGTATCATCAGCAAATTTGGCTACATTACACTCAGTCCCTTCATCCAAGTCATTAATATAGATTGTAAATAGTTGAGGCCCCAGCACTGATCCCTGTGGCATCCCACTAGTTACAGTTTGCCCATTGGAAAATTACCCATTTATCCCGGCTCTCTGTTTTCTGTTAGTTAGCCAATCCTTTATCCATTCTAATGTATTACCCCCAACTCCATGAGCTCTTATCTTGTGCAGAAACCTTTTAGGAGGTACCTTATCGAATGCCTTCTGGAAATCCAAATACACTACATCTACTGGTTCCCCTTTATCCACCCTGCTCATTACATAGAAACATAGAAGATAGGAGCAGGAGTAGGCCATTCGGCCCCTCGAGCCTGCTCCGCCATTCAATGAGATCATGGCTGATCATCCAAATTCAGTACCCTGTTCCTGCCTTCTCTCCATATCACTTGATCCCTTTAGCCTTAAGAAATATATCCAACTCCTTCTTGAATATATTTAATGAATTAGCCTCTACTGCCTTCTTTGGCAGAGAATTCCACAGGTTCACCACTCTCTGGGTGAAGAAATTCCTCCTCATCTCTGACCTAAATGGCTTACCCCTTATCCTTAGACTGTGACCCCTGGTTCTGGACTCCCCGACCATCGGGAACATCCTTCCAGCATTGTGGTGATTATTCTTTATGTTTAGTAAGAAGTATTGTGATTGGTTGTTTGTTTCCTGCCTTGGGATATATGCTGTAATCTCATTGGTAGTTGATGTCATGTGATTTCTGGTGGCCATCTTAAATTCAGTTCTTTCCAGCCTTTAGTTGGGACTGGGTGTTGAAGATGTGCTACAGGACTTTTAAGTTAATAAAGCCTAGATTAGAAAGGCAAATCTATTCTTTATTTCAATTTATTAACTTTATGTCAGAATGGAGCGATATCTTCAACCAGAACGATTCAATGCTGACCCTAATTCTGCAGGAGTGGATGATAAATGGAAACATTGGTATTGTACATTTAAAAACTTTTTGGGCGTGTTGGATCAAGAGTCTCTAAATAAGCTGAATATGCTGATCAACTACATTGCTCCGGATGTGTATAAGTATATTTTGGACTGTAAAACTTACGAAGTGGCTATTTCTACATTGGAAAAGATTTTTGTTAAACCAAAGAATGAGGTATTTGCACGTCACCTTCTATCTGCCCGTAGGCAGCAGGTGGGAGAATCTTTGGATACTTATTTACAAGCACTTCGGTGCCTTAGTGTTAACTGTAATTATAAGGCCGTGACGACTGAAGAATATAAGGAAGAATCGGTACGGGATGCTTTTATTAATGGATTACTGTCTAGATCAATTCGTCAGCGGTTGTTAGAAAATAAGACTTTGGATCTTAAGAGTGCTTTTGAGCAAGCTTCTACATTGGATGTGGCTCAGAGAAGTTCGGATTCTTATGCTCTTTTTAATCGGCAGTTCCGGATGAAAAGGAATTATGTGGACTTAATAGGAGTGGTTTACTAGATTCTGAAACAGTTTCTACTTCAGCGGCTGTTGCCTCTAGGATTCAGAAGTGTTATTTTTGTGGGAACGTCCGGCACCCTCGTCTGAAGTGTCCTGCTCGGGAGGCTGTGTGTAGTAAATGCGGCAAGAGAGGTCATTACGCACGTGTGTGTAAATCATCAGGTTCAATTACCTCCTCTGTGACTATTCAGCCTTTAGATAGGGCGTTTATTGCATCAATTTCTGCTGCATTTGCTCATGGCCTAAACAAAGCTATAGTTACGGCCCAAGTTAATGGGTTGGAAGTGAAGGCCCTTATAGATACGGGCAGTACCGAGAGTTTTATAAGTCTTCAGTTTGCAAAGGAGAAGCATTTGAAAATTTCGCCTGTTTCCTATCAGGTGTGTATGGCTCAGACGACTCTCACTTCACAAGTAGCTGGTTGTTGCCTTGTGAAATTGATTCTTCTAGGTAATATGTATACTGATATATGCCTATCTGTTTTGCCTAATCTCTGTGCGGATATTTTGATTGGTCATGATGTGCTTCAGTTACACGAGTCTCTCAGTCTTTCATTTGGCGGGACTAAGCCACCTTTATCTATTTGTGGATTAACATCTTTATCCATTTCTCCATTATCACTTTTTTCCAATTTGATGCCGGATTGTAAGCCAATTGCTACCAAGTCAAGAAGGTATAGCAGTCAGGATAGAGAATTTATTAATTCTGAAGTTCAACGTCTCTTATTGGAAGGAACCATTGAACCTAGTTGTTCGCCTTGGCGGGCACAGGTAGTTGTCACGACTAACGAGAGACATAAGAAACGAATGGTGATAGACTATTCCCAAACTATTAATAGGTATACTCAATTAGATGCGTACCCTTTGCCTAAGATTGATGAGCTTATCAATAAAGTATCTCAGTATAAGGTTTTTAGCACTATTGACCTAAAGAGTGCTTATCATCAGATTCCTATTGTTAAGAAGGATCAACCATATACGGCCTTTGAGGCTGGTGGAAAGCTGTATCAGTTTTGCCGAATACCATTTGGTGTTACTAATGGTGTTGCTTGTTTTCAACGGGCAATGGATGCTTTTATAAGTGATAACTCTCTCTCTGACACCTTTTCATACTTAGATGACATCACGGTGTGTGGCAAATCAAGGGTGGAGCATGATTCTAATTTAGAAAGATTCCTTCAAGCTGCGGAAAAAGTTGGTTTAACTTTCAATAAAGAGAAGTGTACCTTTTCGACCACTGAGGTAAATCTACTGGGGTACGTTATCTCGGGAAACAAGATTAAACCAGACCCAGAACGTCTGCGACCATTGATTGATTTACCTTGTCCTACTAATTCTAAGGCTTTGCAACGAGTTGTTGGACTGTTTTCTTACTATTCTAATTGGATTGCAAATTTTTCACAGAAGATCCGGCCTCTTATTCGGGTTACGACATATCCTCTATCATGGGAGGCCAGGACGTGTTTTGATAATTTTAAAAAGGATATCCTTGGAGCAGTTGTGCATTCTATTGATGAGCAGGTTCCTTTTGTGATTGAGACGGACGCTTCTGATTTTGCAATTGGGGCTGCTCTGAACCAAAATGGAAGACCTGTGGCCTTTTTCTCACGTACCTTGAACAATAGTGAAAAAAGGCATTCTTCAATAGAGAAAGAGGCGTATGCAATAGTAGAAGCACTGCGTAAATGGAGACATTATTTATCGGGGCGACATTTTACGTTGGTAACTGATCAAAAGTCTGTGTCCTTTATGTTTGATGTCAAACATTTTGGAAAGATTAAGAATGATAAAATAATGAGGTGGAGGATTGAGTTGGCATGTTACCATTTTGATATAGTTTATCGTCCGGGGAAGGATAATGTTGCTGCTGATGCGTTGTCGAGGGCTTATTGTTCTGTGATTCACGGAGATACGCTTATTAATCTTCACAATGCCTTATGCCATCCTGGGGTTACGAGGATGATACACTTCGTACGCAGTAAGAATTTGCCCTTTTCAGTTGAAGACGTCAAGCGGATGACTTCATCATGTTCTATCTGTGCTCGGTGTAAACCGAATTTCTTTAAGCCTCAACGAGCTCATCTTATAAAGGCTACTTCTCCTTTTGAACGTTTGAGCGTCGATTTCAAGGGGCCTCTTCCTTCAACTACTCAAAACCAATATATATTTACTGTTGTGGATGAGTTTTCAAGGTTCCCTTTTGCTTTTCCTTGCGCAGATGTATCCGCTGCTACAGTTATCAAATGTCTGACTCAACTTTTTGTCATCTTTGGGATGCCTGCGTATATCCATTCGGATCAGGGAAGTTCTTTTATGTCTTCCCAGTTGAAGGAATACCTTCAGAGTCGGGGAATTTCTACTAGTGGAACTACCCCGTATAATCCCCAGGGTAATGGACAGTGCGAACGATACAAGGGGGTGATCTGGAAGGCAGTTATGTTGGCTTTCACATCCCGGAACCTTAACAATACACAGTGGGAAATGGTACTGCCTGATGCCCTGCATTCCATTAGATCATTGCTTTCAACGGCTACTAATGTGACCCCCCATGAAAGGCTCTTTAACTATTCGCGGAGATCTACTACGGGATATTCGGTACCTTCATGGCTTACTATGCAGGGACCTGTGCTGCTTCGACGCCATGTTAGATTGTCAAAATATGATCCTTTAGTGGAGGAGGTGGAGCTGTTGGAGGCAAATTCCCAATATGCTCATATTCGATTCCAAGGTGGGAAAGAAAGTACCGTTTCAATTAAAGACTTGGCTCCTTGTGGTGGCCAGCCCTCTTCTGAGGATATTAACAATAGTCATGATTCAGATAATGTGGATGCTGTTACAGATACTACGAATATTTCCAATCCGACTGCAGATAATTATACTTCTATTAGTCAGCCCTCGATGGATGTTCATGACCGTCCCAGTTTACCTCCTGATGGGATTTCTAATCCGGAAACCGTTGAAAATCGGGATATGGATAGCCTTCCTGCAGAAGCTACTTCTGTGTCTCCTGGTGTGGGAGGGCAAGGAATTTCACCAAGGTTGAGAAGGTCGACACGAACAAGATATCCGGTCGACCGATTGAAAATGGACTTTTAAATTGATAGTAATGTTTTAAAATTGTTGAAATATTATATTATATTGTTTTAGTTGAGAGATACTTAATACTTATGTGCAATGTTACTATTTGTTGTTGCTCACTTAGTATTGTGTCATGTTGAATAGTTTTATTTTGTCTGTGCATAGTTTTAGTTGTAAATAATTAATTATAAATTGTAAAGGTTATTTAGGTTGGAGTATATTTTAAAAGGAGGGGTGAATGTGGTGATTATTCTTTATGTTTAGTAAGAAGTATTGTGATTGGTTGTTTGTTTCCTACCTTGGGATATATGCTGTAATCTCATTGGTAGTTGATGTCATGTGATTTGTGGTGGCCATCTTAAATTCAGTTCTTTCCAGCCTTTAGTTGGGACTGGGTGTTGAAGATGTGCTACAGGATTTTTAAGTTAATAAAGCCTAGATTAGAAAGGCAAATCTATTCTTTATTTCAAGCATCTAGTCTGTCCAGTCCTGTTAGAATTTTATAAGTTTCGATGAGATCCCCTCTCATTCTTCTAAACTCCAGCGAGTACAAGCCCTATCGACCCAATCTCTCCTCATATGTCATTCCTGCCATCCCAGGTATCAGCCTGGTGAATCTTTGCTGCACTCCTTCCATGGCAAGAACATCCTTCCTCAGATAAGGCGACAAAAACTGCACACAATACTCAAGATGTGGTCTCACCAAGGCCCTGTACAACTGCAGCAAGATATCCTTGTTCCTGTACTCAAACCCTCTCGCTACGAAGGCCAATATACCATTTGCCTTCTTAACCGCCTGCTGCACCTGCATGCTTACTTTCAGCGACTGGTGCACAGGGACACCCAGGTCTCGTTGCACTTCCCCTTCTCCCAATCTATTGCCATTCAGATAATAATCTGCCTTCCTGTTTTTGACACCAAAGTGGATAACCTCGCATTTATCCACGTTATATTGCATCTGCCATGCTTCTGCCCAATCACCCAACCTGTCCAAATCATACTGGAGTCTCTCGGCATCCTCCTCACAGCACACACGCCCACCCAGCTTTGTGCCGTCCGCAAACTTGGAGATATTACATCTAGTTCCCTCGTCCAGATGATTAATATATATTGTGAATAGCTGGGATCCAACGACCGATCCCTGCGGTACCCCACTAGTCACTGCTTGCCACTCGGAAAAAGACCCGTTTATTCCAACTCTTTGCTTTCTGACTGACAACCAGTTCTCTATCCAAGTCAATACCTTGCCCCCAATCCCATGTCCCTTAATTTTACACACTAATCTCTTATGCAGGACCTTATCGAAAGCCTTTTGAAAATCCAAATACACCACATCCACTGGTTCTCCCTTTTCTATTTTACCAGTTACATCCTCAAAAAATTCCAGTAGATTAGTCAAGCACAATTTACCTTTTGTAAAGCCATGTTGACTTTGTCCGATCCGGTCACTTTTTTCCAAGTGCTCTGCTATTAAATCCTTTTTCATGGACTCTAGCATTTTCCCCACTACCGATGTCAGGCTTACCGGTCTGTAATTCCCCGTTTTCTCTCTACCACCCTTTTTGAACAGTGGGGTAACATTAGCTACCCGCCAATCCATGGGTACTGTTCCAGAGTCTATCGAATTTTGGAAGATGATCAGCAATGCATCTACTATTTCTAGGGCTACTTCCGTAAGTACCCTAGGATGTAGATTATCAGGCCCTGGGGATTTATCGGCCTTCAATCTCATCAATTTTCCTAACATCATTTCCCTACAAATACTGATTTCTTTCTGTTCCTCCCTTTCATCAGACCCTATGTTCCCCGACATCTCTGGGAGGTTATTTGTGTCCTCCTTTGTGAAGACAGAACCAAAATATGTATTTATTGGTCTGCCATTTCTTTGTTCCCCATTATAAATTCCCCTGATTCTGACTGCAACGGACCTACGCTTGACTTCACCAATCTTTTTCTCTTCACATATCTATAAAAGCTTTTACAGTCAGTTTTTATGTTTCCTGCAAGCTTACGCTCATTCTATTTTCCCCCTCTTAATGAATCCCTTTGTCCTCCTTTGTTGGATCCTAAACTGCTCCCAATCCTCATGTTTACTGCTTTTTCTGGCCAATTTATATGTCCTCTCCTTGGATCTTATGCTGTCCCTAATTTCCCTTGTTAGCCACGGTTGAGTCACCTTTTTTGTTTTATTTTTATGCCAAACTGGGATGAAAAATTTCTGTAGTTCATCCATGCGATCTTTGAATGTTTGCCATTGCCCATCCACCGTCGACCCTTTGAGTGACATTCCCCAATCAATCCTACCCAACTCGCACCTCATACCATCGTAGTCTCCTTTATTTAAATTCAGGACCCTAGTCTCTGAGTCAACTATTTCACTCTCCATCTTAATGATGAAGAATTCTATCATATTATAATCGCTCCGACCCAAGGGGCCTCGCACAACAAGATTGCTAATTAATCCTTTCTCATTACAAAATACCCAGTCTAAGATGGCCTGATCTCTAGTTGGTTCCTCGACATATTGGTCCAGGAAACCATCCCGTATACACTCCAGGAATTCCTCCTCCACAGTATTGTTACTAATTTGGTTCCTCAAAGAACTCCAGCAAATTTGTCAAACACGATTTCCCTTTCATAAAACTATGCCGACTCTGCTTGAATGTATTATGATTCTAAATGTCCTGCTACTACTTCCTTAATAATGGATTCCAGCATTTTCCCAATGACAGATGTTAGGCTAACTGCTCTGTAGTTTCCTGCTTTCTGTCTCCCTCCTTTCTTAAATAAGGGCATTACATTTGCAGTTTTCAAATCTGCTGGGACCTCTCCAGAATCCAGGAAATTTTGTTAGATTGCAACCAATGCATCCACTATCTCTGCAGCCACTTCTTTTAAGACTCGAGGATGCAGGCCATCAGGTCCAGGAGACTTGTCCACCTTTAGTTCCATTATTTTACCGAGTACTTTTACTCTAGTGATGGTGATTGTTTTAAGTTCCCCCCTCCCTATAGCCCCTTGATTATCTATTATTGGGAAGCTTTTAGTGTCTTCTACCGGGAATACTGATATAAAATATTTGTTCAAAGTCTCTGCCATTCCTCTATTTCCCATTATTAATTCCCCAGTCTCATCCTCTAAGGGACCAACATTTACTTTAGCTACTGTCTTCCTTTTTATATACCTGTAGAAGCTCTTGCTGTCTGTTTTTATATTTCTTGCTAGTTTACTCTCATAATCTATCTTCTCTCTCTTTAGTTTTTTTTAGTCATCCTTTGCTGGTTTCTAAAATATTCCTAATTGTCTGACTAACCACTAATCTTGGCAACATTGTATGCCTTTGTGTTCAATTTGATACCACCCTTTACTTCCTTAGTTAGCCATGGATGGTTCATCCTTCTCTTAGAGTCTTTCCTTCTCACTGGAATATATCTTTGCTGGGAGTTATGAAATATCTCCTTAAATGTCTGCCACTGCTTATCTACCGTCTTACCATTTAATCTGTTTTCTCAATCAACTTCAGCCAACTCTGCCTTCATACCTTTGTAATTACCTTTATTTAGGTTGAGGACCCTGGTTTGAGACCCAACTTTCTCACCCTCAAACTGAATTTGAAATTCTATCATGCTATGATCAATCTTTCCTAGAGGATCCTTTACTGTGAGATCATTAATTAATCCTGTCTCATTACACAGTACCAGATCTAAGGTAGCCTGGTTGGTTCAACAATGTATTGTTCTAAGAAACCATCCCGGATACAGTCTATGAACTCTTCCTCAAGGCTACCTTGGCCAAATTGATTTGTCCAATCAATATGAAGATTAAAATCGCCCATGATTATTACCGTACCTTTTTTACAGGCCTCCATTATTGGTTGATATACTCTGTCCAACAGCATTGCTACTGTTCGGGGGCCTGTAGACTATGCCCACCAGAGACTTTTTCCCCTTTCTTACAAGCCTCCATTATTTCTTGATTTATGCTCTGTCCTACAGTGTAGCCACTGTTAGGGGCCTCTAGACTACTCCCATTGCTGACTTCTTTCCCAATTATTTCTTATCTCCACCCAAACTGATTGTACATCTTGATCTTCTGAGCCTATATATAATTTCTCATTATTGCACTGATCTCATCCTTTATTAACAGAGCTACCTCACCTCCTTTTCCTTTCTGCCTATCCTTCCAAAATGTGAAATACTCCTGAATATTCAGTTCCCAGCCTTGGTCACCTTGCAACCATGTCTCTGTAATGGCTATCAGATCATGTGCATTTACTTCTATTTGTGCCGACAACTCATCTATCTTGTTACGAATGCTGCGTGCATTCATATAAAGAGCTTTTAATTTTGTCTTTTTACCATTTTTCCCTACTCTGACCCCACTTTCTGATGCACTCTTATGTTTATATGCTTTGTCCCTTCCTATCACACTCTGGTTATCATTACCCCTATTCCATGCTTCCCAAAGCTTTCCGCCACTGGGGTTTTCCTCGCCTCATGTCTGGATCTGTTGTAAACTAATTGATAGAGATTGATTGCTATGATTAGTCAACAATGCCATTATTGTATCATGTGACTACCAAGATGGTAGAATGCGAACTAAAAAAGAAAGGTGTGTATTTATATAGCACCTTCAACAACTTCAGGACATCCCAAAGCGCTTTACAAGCTTTGAGGTCTCAGCCTAGATTTGGTGCTGATGTCTCTGGAGTGGGACTCAGAAGTGAGAGTGCTACCAGTGAGCCACTACTGACAATCCTTAGATGGACCGTGGTCTTTCTTCCATCTAGAAATTCCTATGCTCCTATTTAATCTACATGAAGACTGGCCAAACCAAATTAGCAATAATACTGTGGAGGATGAATTCCTGGAGTGTGTACAAGATGTTTTCTTAGACCAGTATGTTGAGGAGCCAACTAGGGAACAAGCTATCCTAGATTGGGTATTGTGCAATGAGAAGGGGTTAATTAATAATCTTGTTGTGCGGGGTCCTTTAGGGAAGAGTGACCATAACATGATAGAATTCTTCATTAAGATGGAAAGTGAAGTAGTCCAATCCGAAGCTAGAGTCCTAAATCTAAACAAAAGAATCTACAAAGGTATGAGGAGGGAGTTGGCTCTGATAGATTGGGGCGCTTCATTAAAAGGCATGGCGGTGGCTAGGCAATGGCTAACATTTAAGGAACTAATGCATGAATTGCAACAGTTATACATTCCTTTCTGGCGCAAAAACACAAAAGGAAAAGTGGCTCAACCATGGCTAACAAAATAAATTAAGGATAGTATTAGATCCAAAGAGGAGTCATGTAAAGTTGCCAGAAAAATTAGCAAGGCTGAGGATTGGGAGCAGTTTAGAGTTCAGCAAAAAAGGACTAAGAGATTGATTAAGAGGGGAAAAACAGAGTATGAGAGTAAACTTGCAAGGAACATAAAAGCGGACTGTAAAAGCTTCTACAAGTATGTAAACAGAAAAAGATTAGTGAAGACAAATGTAGGTCCCTTACAGTCAGAAACAAGAGAATTTATAATGGGAAACAAGGAAATGACAGAGCAATTAAACAAATACTTTGGTTCTGTCTTCACAGAAGAGGACACAAATAACTTCCCAGAAATGCTAAGGTCTAGTGAGAAGAAGGAATTAAAGGAAATTAGTATTAGTAAAAAAAATAGTGCTGGAGAAATTAATGGGACTGAAAGCCGATAAATCCCCAGGGCCTGATAATCTGCATCCCAGAGTACTAAAAGAGGTAGCCATGGAAAAGTGGATGCATTGGTTGTCATCTTCCAAAATTCTATAGGTTATGGAACAGTTCCTGCAGATTGGAGGGTGGCAAATGTAACCTCACTATTTAAAAAAGGAGGGAGAGAGAAAACAGGGCACTACAGCCTGGTTAGCCTAACATCAGTAGTAGGGAAAATGTTAGAGTATTATAAAGGATGTGATAACAGGACACTTAGAAAATATCAACGGGATTAGACAAAGTCAACATGGATTTATGAAAGGGAAATTGTGTTTGGCAATCCTACTGGAGTTTTTTGAGGATGTAACTGGTGGAATAGATAAGGGAGAACCAGTGAATGTGGTGTATTTGGATTTTCAGAAGGCCTTTGATAAAGTCCCATATAAGAGGTTAGTGTGCAAAATTAAAGCACATGGGATTGGGGGTAATATACTGGCATGGATTGAAAATTGGTCAACAGACAGGAAACAGAGTAGGAATAAATGGGTCTTTTTTGGGGTGGCAGGCGGTGACTAGTGGGGTACCGCAGTGATCAGTGCTTGGGCCCCAGCCATTCACAATATATATCAATGATTTGGATGAGGGAACCAAATGTAATATTTCCAAGTTTGCTGACGACATGAAACTAGGAGGGATTGTGAGTTGTGAGGCGGATGCAAAGAGGCTTCAAGGCAATTTAGACAAGTTGAGTGAGTGGGCAAATAACACGGCAGATGCAGTATAACGTGGAAAAATGTGAAGTTATCCACTTCGGTAGGAAAAACAGAAAGGCAGAGTATTATTTAAATGTTGATAGATTGGGAAATGCTGATGTACAAAGGGACCTGGGTGTCCTTGTACACCAGTCACTGAAAGCAAACATGCAGGTGCAGCAAGCAGTTAGGAAGGCAAATGGTATGTTGGCCTTCATTGCAAGAGGATTTGAGTACAGGAGCAAGGATGTCTTACTACAGTTATACAGGGCCTTGGTGAGACCACACCTGGAGTACTGTGTGCAGTTTTGGTCTCCTTACCTAAGAAAGGATATACTTGCTATAGAGGGAGTGCAGCGAAGGTTCACCAGACTCATTCCTGGGATGGCAGGAGGAGAGATTGGGTCGACTAGGCCTGTATTCACTAGAGTTTAGAAGAATGAGAGGGGATCTCATTGAAACGTATAAAATTCTGACAGGGCTAGACAGACTGGATGCAGGGAGGATGTTTCCCCTGGTTGCGGTTTCTAGAACGAGGGATCACAGTCTCAGGATACGGGGTAGGACATTTAGGACTGAGATGAGGAGAAATTTCTTCACTCAGAGGGTAGTGAACCTGTGAAATTCTCTACCACAGAAGGCCGTGGAGGCCAAGTCACTGAATATTTTTAAGAAGGAGATAGATAGATTTTTAGATGCAAAAGGCGTCAAGGGGTATGGGGAGAGTGCAGGAATATGGTATTGAGATAGAGGATCAGCCATGATCATATTGAATGGCGGAGCGGGCTTGAAGGGCCAAATGGCCTACTCCTGCTCCTATTTTTCTATGTTTCTATGTAGGGTCTGACCAGGGCTCTTTACGGTTTGATCCTGACTTCCTCGAACATATTTTCTACTGTTTTGGCACCAGAGCAAAGGAATTCAACTTTCTGTTGGCTTTGTTAATTGCGCTCTGCATTGGTCGGACCTGTTGATTGCCATGTCTACTAAGATTCCTAGATCTCCTTCAGCTTCATCCTTAGATATTTCCACACCATTCATGGAGTGTGTGTGTCACCCATTTTTCTTTACTATGTGCAGTACTTTACACTTGTCCCTATTAATTTTCATCTGCCATTGTTCTACCCACTGATGTATTTTGTCCAACTCTTTTGGGTAATTTCTGGACTGCTTCCTCTCGTTCCACTGCCCCACCTAGTTTTGCAGAATGATAGTCATAGAGTTATACAGCATAGAAAGAGGCCCTTCGACCCATCGCGTCCGCGCCGGCCCTCAAGCCCTGTCTATTCTAATCCCATTTTACAGCACTTGTTCCGTAGCCTTGTATGCTATGGCGTTTCAAGTGCTTATCTAAATGCTTCTTGAATGTTGTGAGGGTTCCTGCCTCTACCACCCTTTCAGGCAGTGAGTTCCAGATTCCAACCACCCTCTGGGTGAAAAAGTTTTTCCTCAAATCCCCTCTAAACCTCCTGCCCCTTACCTTGAAACTGTGCCCCCTGGTTATTGACCCCTCTACTAAGGGGAAAAGTTCCTTTCTATCTACCCTATCTATGCCCCTCATAATTTTGTATACCTCAATCAGGTCCCCCCTCAGCCTTCTCTGACTAAACTAGTGATAGTTTAGTTTAAAAATAACTAAGCAAATATGACCAATTTGTAGTGAGATTTTGAATACAAATTGTTGAGGCAACCCAATGCGTTTCCCCCTCTCCTCCCCTCCCCCATATGATCTAATTACTCTATCCTTGAACCAGTTTCTTAACCATTCCTAATATTAACCTTGAATCCACACAGCTTTGACCTTAATTAATAGGCTTTTGTGTGGAACATTTCCAATTGTCTTTTGGAACAGACACTAGGGCCAGGATTTTCCTTACCTGGGCTGGGCTGGGCTGGGCTGGGCCGGGCCGGGCCGGGCCGGGCCGGGCCGGGCGGTGTCGGTGGTGAGTTGCTGCCCCGCTGCTGGCTCCATCCCGCTGTCTAAAATTAATTTATGTCGTTTGGACTTGTTAAGCCCGCCCAGCACATTTCCCGGGCCAATTAGAGGAAGTGGGTCTGGTGATGTCATTTGATGATGTATCATCATCCGGTTTCCTTAAAGGGACCATGGCCAACTTTCTTTTAACAGTTGTGCTGTCAGTGTTCTACAGCATTGAAGTGCTGCAAACACTGACTAGCATTGCACAGAGACAGAGGGCTGCACCCAGGTTCTCCCATGACTCCCTCCATATGCTTATGGAGGGAGGTCCTCTTCCCTTCCAATGGGTGGAAGACACCTCCCCAGGAGACCAAAACAGCCTGGTTGCACATTGCAGAGGAAGTCACAAGCAGGGATGTGGTCAGGAGGACCTGGGTGCAGTGATGCAAATGTTTCAACGATCTCATTAATACAAAGCCACACACAACCTCATTCTGCTGTGCCTCTCATCACATCCCTATCACTCTGCCTTCCCTACTCTACTCCTGCACATCCTTACTCACACCAACTTACCTTGCACCTCCACCCATCCCTCTCTCTCTGTCTACATTATCACATCCCCATCTCACTAGCCACCCCTCACACTCACCTTCATCCTAGTGCAATCATACCAACTAACAGCATACAAGGATAGCCACTTGGGTGTTTTATCCAATGTTTATGTAAAGTTTCTATTAATGTGCTGTCAAACATTGAAATGTTTGTTTTCAACACTTTCCGGTCTTGGACAGATTTCTGTGCACCTTTAGAAGTGGTTTAGTGAGTTGCAGTAAATGGCAAGACATAACGGTGCCCCCCGCAATGGTGATGAGTGTGAAAGGAATTCACAGAATTCACAGAATCCCTACAGTGCAGATAGAGGCTATTTCGGCCCATCGAGCCTGCACCGACACATATCCCACCTGATCCCCGTAACCCCTATACCAACACATATCCCACCCTATCCCCGTAACCCCACGTATTAATCCCCCTAACACTAAGGGTCAATTTATCATAGCCAATCAACCTAACTCGCACATCTTTGGACTGGCTTGGTCATTGTAGGAATGCTTTATGGTGTTGGTGTGGGGTGGTGCCAACCTGGTGCATCATGTGGCAGCCAGGGTGTACAGCGCAAAGTTAACTAAATCTGGCATGATGAGACCATCCCAGGCCTCCCGGGCAGCAATATGCTCGGATGCTGATGCCCTCTGTCCTGTGCAGCATCAGGTGATTGCGGAGATGGTTGGTGTTGTTGGTGCTGCTGGTGTGCCTAGTGCTGCTGGTATTCGGGCTGATCGTGGTCCGATTCTGAGGACCAAGGTGAGACAGTATAAATGGCACCCATGCTGATGGAATAGATGGCAGGTGAAGTCGTGATGACAGAAGCAATCTGTCAATGGTGAGAGAGGTAATGAGGTGAGACTGGATGGAGACTTGAGGAAAGACTTGCAGCCTGCTGAATCTGTTGTGGAAATGCAGTGAGGAACAATTTGTGGCTGAGGAAAGTGATCTCTGTCAGGTGGGAGCTTTTACTGTACATTTGAAGCTGTCATGTAATCAGCTGGAGCAATGGCCACTTAACCCCCGCCTCAGGTTGACAGACGTGGCCACTGAACAGCGTGGTTCCCATGGCTATGAAGTTAAAGCTAAAAAGTAAGGTGAAAAAGCCTGTTAAGGGTCTGGCAAGTACATTATAATTAGTTTAATTGGGTCCCCCGCCGCTGCCTGTCATGTCTGCTCAGCGCTGACAGACTCGGCATTGGGAAAGGTGCGTTGCGACGGGTTGTCAGTGGGTTCCTGACCCGCTGTCAAAAAAAACACACTCCCACCTGACCCGCCACCGATCCCGCCCGCTGACACCCTGGAAAATTCTGGCCTTGGAAATTTTAGTCCAATTTTTTTGTGGACCTGACAAGTCCTGAAACAGAATTCTGCTCAATGTTGTCCTGTCTCACCAACACAGACACTGATGGTGAACCATGGGATATAATTTATTCTTTATGCAAAATTTAATAATTTGTTTAAAACAAAGTTGTCGCTTTGAATTCTACATAATGATGCCCTCTGTCCTGTGCAGCATCAGGTGATTGCGGAGATGGTTGGTGTTGTTGGTGCTTTGAATTCTACATAAACAGAGAAATATACTCAATGTGTGAATACATTTAAGGTGAAAAATAAAATGCTGGGAATCTGAAATGAAAACAGAAAATTCTGGGAATACTTAGCAAGCCATCAGCATCTGAAATCATAAAACATGGAATAACTTTTGGGTAGTGACCTGCTGTTTATTTTCAGCATCTTTTTTTATGTGAATGTATTTGCTACCTCTAGTGGTAGTAGTGGGTGCTGCAAGTAGGAATGAGCCTATTCCAGTGTACATTACCGTACATTTATAGGGATCCACATCTGACATTCTTTAATTCACCTGTTTAATTGGTCAAGATTGCTTAAATTTTTCACTTTACTACAACAGTCAGTTATCATAACTATGCTGTCCACAGACATCCAAGACCATTTCTGCCACTTCACTCCCACAACTGTCTGCTGAAGTGGAGGTGGTGCTAGATGAGGTGCAGAGAGGAAGCTTGCCCTCTGTGCCACTTCACACTATCATTTCCATAGGTGAGCATTGCAACTTGGCTGAAAGGAAGTGCAGCCAAGTTTATTAAAGTGAAGCATCTGCTTGTTCAAGGCGGACACTTCTAACACTGCTTGTCCCACCCACTGTAAAATGCATTGAGACTTTAACCTGATAAACGTTGGCAGCACAGCTGTTCACTAATTTCCTGGGTCCAACTGCTTGATAAATGGGGTAATAATGGAAAGAAAATCCTGTCTTTAGTCTGTGACATTCCATATAATACAGTTCATTAAGTGTTACCATACAAGGGCAGTAAAAAAAAAAGCTGCTGTGGATTTGCTGTAATTGGAAATGGATTAGGCCGTCACACAGAACGCTAATATGACCATTGCATTGACTTTATTGCTTTTCTGTGATACTTAGTTAAAAACTTTACTGTTAAATGAATCAACATTGAAAGCATCATAATACAACATAATAAATTCCAAAATCCTGGTACCTTTTTACCCGTAAGTATTTTGTGCTTGACCAAGTTAGGGGTTCATATTTTAGGACAGAACTTTCCCATTTCAGGCACCCAGTGTCAGTATGAGGAACTGCTAACTGCAGAGTAAAACATTCCCATCTCTCCTCGAATAATGTATTTTACTCCCAACCTAAAGAGAACGACCCTAACACTGGCAACATTTCCTTTCCATACCAGCCAGGTGTGAAAAATGCAGTCATGCAGTGGATTTCAAAAGTTGATCACTACAGTGTAGGGGAAGACACAAAGTGCTTGGTGTTCTATCTAGGAGTTGGGTGAAGCTATTCTCTAATTCACTTTTCCAGACAATATTTTTAAGGAGCAGGAATTCATTTTTGTAGTTTACATAAACCACCTTCATTAATAGCCTCTGCGCTCAAGGCAAGCTTCTGCCGATTGATACATTAACAATGGACAAAGAAAGGCAAACGAAAGTTACAAGTACAGTACTTTTTTCATCAGCTTTCTCTCCTTTCATGTCCTGAAGGTATTGAATCTGCTGGAGTACAGATCTATGTATGTACTAGTTGCTCTCCCATGTCTCAGCCAAGTGCCCATTATTCATGTGTAAGCCTAGATAGTGAATGATGGCAGACAGTGGGGCATCACAGCCAAGCCCAATTTGGGCTAGTGCTCCTTTTTATCGAATTGAATTTTTTTTCCAGGTAATTAGTTTTATCTTTCCCTGTTCCCTTTCCTTTTCAATTTTTATATTGAACCTATGATCACAATTGCCTAGATCTTCTACCTTACCTTTCTTGAGAGATACAGAATTCTACTGTCTTTTGTTTCAGTATATTGTCAAAGAACGTTGAATGATGTATTTATGTCTTACTTTATTTTAATTGGCAGTCAAAGTGAAGCCTGCAGAGAAACTGAGCCATATCATTGGTCCCATTGTAGCGTTTTGTCACGTAAGAAGTGAATAACTGTGGCCACAATTTCGCTGGCCGAGACAGGTTCTGGGCGGGAGAGGTCGTTGTCGGGATACGGTCCTGCTGCCTACTGAAGCCTGCCGAAAAAAAGGATTTTACGTTAATGGGCCTTGTTAAGCCCACCCGTTGCGTTCCCCGACCCTATTAGAAAGTGCGGGTCAGGTGACGTCAGCGCTGACGCTTCTCTTACCGGTTTATTTAAAAGGCCCAGGGCCCCACTTCATTCCACTTCCTGAATTTGAAACCGCCATTGCTGAGAGAACTTGTTCAACTCCAAAAATGAGCTCACAAAGGCAGAGGGTTGCACCTCGATTCAGTGATGACTCCCTCCATGTTCTTGTGGAGGAAGTCGGAGTCAGAGCACGCAGGGAGGTTCTCTTCCCTGCCAGTGGCCGGAAGAGACCTCCCCAGGGGACCAAGGCAGCCTGGTTGCAAATAGCTGAGGACACAAGCAGAGATGTCTTAAGGAGGACAAGGCTGCAGTGGCACAAACGATTCAATGATCTCAGTAGATTATGAAACATTATTGCAAAGCCACACTCAACCTCATCCTGCTGTGCCTCTCATCACATCCCCATCAGTCTGCCTTCCCTACTCTACTCCTGCACATCCTTACTCACACCAACTTACCTTGCACCTCCACCCATCCCTCTCTGTCTACATTATCACATCCACATCTCACGAGCCACCTCCACACTTACCCTCATCCGAGTGCAATCATACCAACTAACAACATACAAGGGTAGCCACTTGGGTGTTTTATCCAATGTTTATGTAAAGTTTCTATTAATGTGCTGTCAAACATTGAAATATTTATTTTCAACATTTTGTGTACTTGGAAAGATTTCTGTGCACCATCAAGTGGCTTAGTGAGTTGCAATGAATGGTGAGACATAACGGTACCCCCCGCAATGGTGATAAGTGTGAAAGGAATGGCTTGGGCATTGTAGGGATGCTTTATGGTGTTGGTGTGGGGTGGTGCCAACCTGGCGCATCATGTGGCAGCCAGGGTGTACAGCATCAAGTGAAGTAAATGTGGCCATGGTGAGGCCATCCCTGGCGTCCCAGGCAGTAATGTGGTTGGATGCTGATGCCCTCTGTCCTGTGTAGCATCAGTTGAAGGTGGTTGTTGTTGTTGGTGCTGCTGGTGTGCCTGGTGCTGCTGGTGTTGGGGCTGATCGTGGTCAGATTCTGAGGACCAAGGTGAGAGAGTGTAAACCGTACCCATTCTGATGTAATAGATACAATAGCAAAATACTGCGGATGCTGGAAATCTGAAATAACAACAGAAAATATTGGAAATACTCAGCAGGCCAGGCAGCATCCATAGAGAGAGAAACAAGAGTTAACATTTCAGGGCTGGGCCCCTTCATCAGAACTGGAAAAAGCTGGAAATGTAACAGATATTAAGCAGGCGCAGAGACCGGGGGTGGAGGGGAGGAAGGAATTGAAAGAATATCCTGTACTTTTGTAAGAGGCAGGAAAGATAAAATGTTGCAAATGGGAGTGGCAAAAAAATCATACAGCATGAAAAACGGGAGCAGGGATTATTATCTGAAATTGTTGAACTCGATGTTGAGTCCAGCAGGCTATAAAGTGCCTAATCGAAAGATGAGGTGCTGTTCCTCGAGCTTATGTTGAGCTTCATTGGAAGTGTAATAGGCCGAGGACAGAGAGATCAGAGTGGGAGTGACGCTGAGAATTAAAGTGACAGGCGACCGGAAGCTCGGGGTTACCCTTATGGACTGAACGGAGGTGTTCTGCAAAGTGGTCGCCCAATCTGCGTTTGGTCTCCCCAATGTAGAGGAGACCACAGCCACATCCCTTTCCTCAGTAACTGTCTCCGGTTCTGAGTTATTCCACGTGGATTCCATCTGAACTTCCACCCTTCATGTTTCGGATCCACCCAGGATTACAAATATCTCCTCGATATTCATCATTTCTCGTACTACTGCTCTCGCCGCATCTTGAGATCCACGCTCAACGCCATGCATCACCACATGAACACTCTCAACCTCTCTCTTCAGCAGCACCGACGCACTCAATCTCAAAGCTGTCCAGGTCCACAGTTCCATTTCAGTTTCTGAGCTCTGAACAGTTTTATACCACTTCTGCAGCTGTCTAGTTATCAGATAAATCAAAGCAGACTCAACTCACGACTGGGTGAGCTGGCGTGTTCCCCGAGCAGTGGGTAACCCATGGGAGAGCACGTAAAATTTGAAGGTAGGCTCAAAATAGCATTCAATTGGCTGTTAACGAGCCATTTAATGATCTAAATTGTCTTCCCCGCCGCTTGGTGTCAAGTCAGTTCTGCGCAGACAGACCCGATACCTGGGAGACTTGCGTGGAGGCAGGTTGACAGCGGGTTTCTGACCCGCTGTCAATCTTTGCTATTTTGACAGCTGACCCGCCTCCAAACCCGCCCTCTGAGCGCCGGCAAAATCCAGCCCTGTGTTTCAAAGATAGACAAGAATTCACTCTCATAATTGAGTGGACTGCAGGGACTGTGTGGGAAAAAATATCGTTTGTTTAAAAAAAATTAGTTGATTCCTATCTGCCAGACTATTTTGGCAACTAGATCTGCCCTAGAAATGATGATCAGTGATGAGGTTTAATTAGTCTTTTTATGATAGTACAATTAATTTGGATGTTGTGGTTTACTGACGCATGCATGGCAGAAATGTAAAATAGTCATAGGGTTGGAGGCAGGACAAGTCACTGCAAGTTGCAAAACAAAAATATTATGGTTCTATATGCACAGATATTTGAAAAATATCAGGTGGGCACCAATCATCAGAACATTCTCTTCTAAATGCTTTCACAGCATTTACAGTTTTTCTTTTTACCTCTGCTGCTTAACTATCTATTCAGAATTGTAATGATAGCCATTGACTATAGGTGGCAGCAAGTCATGTGTCTTTTTGTTAAACAGACAAATAAAGGGCTGATTTTCCTTCGGAGAGTGTTTGGGAGGGTTAATTACCCAAGGAGGGTTGAAGCAAGACTTCTGCCTGCTGCCCGACCCCACTGTGATCCTGACCCAGTAACCTATGTTAGGGTTGTTTACCAATGCCGCACGGACTCCCAGCACGATCCCCGAAAACAACTGTGAGCCCATCACTGCCGGGAGGAATGTGAGGACACCTGATACAGCACCAGAAGAGGAGGAGCCCACTTTAAAAGGGGGCAGAAGAGCCCCGATAGTCTGAAGAGTCATATTACTTTATTACTTTAATATTACTTTAGGCCTCGGACAGAGGAAAGTCAAGGAGAAATTTTGCAGAACCTTCCCTCGGGACATTAAATAGATGATATAGAGTCCATGTTGGTGGAGATTTACATCTAGTGCAGGGAATTTCACCCATTAGCAAAAAAAAATTGCAATCTCTCCTCTTCAGAAATGGAAAGAAATTACATTTATACACCACTTTCATTCTTCAGGACATCCCGAAAGGCTTCAAATTAATTTTTTTTGAAGGTCAATCACGGTTGTAATGAAGGAAAATTAAAATTGGGCAGATTCTATACTGGGTGGGAAATCTACTCTGCCAGTTTACCGCCCGAGGGGTGAAGCTGAAAATTATCCCCAGATGTGTCGAGGGAGCACACAACGGGGTCAGTTTTCACTTGTATCGTCTAGCGCTAACAGGGCAGTAACAGCCTCAAAATGGGGTCAGTAGCCTTACCAAACTGTTAACACCAACTAAGAGACCACCAAGATTTTGAAAGGGGCCTACTGCTGGGCAACCAAACCGCATGTTTGTCTCAGGTGGTAGGCCCCTTATAATATGCAAATTGGGGTTCTAGGGTGATGGAGCCAAAGAGGCCCAGCTTGGAATTATTTCTGAGGGGCTCAGAGGTGCAGGAGTGCTCCTCTGGGACCCACAAAAATAATCTGGGCCGCTGCCTCCCAGGGAGCCGCACCCTCTGCGATTGTGCCGCCCCCCCCCCCCATACTTACCTATCTGGTGGCTGGAGTGGCACGATATTGAGAGGTTTCAATCCAGTGCAAAAAAAACGTACGTTCCATGTGCACGCGCTGCCTCTCCGGCGTACGCGTTCCACCTCTGAACCCTTTCCTTTAAGGGAACGGAAGTTCCGGTTTCCCGCGCATGCGCAGTGCATGCACGAAACCGGCACTTCCATTGGGCCTACGGGTGAGTACCCCGTGGAGACCTGAATTCCTGGGCCAATGTGTTTCAAAGGTTGAATTCCCACAAAGTCAAATTGAAAAGGAGCAAATGTGCTTTTGTGCAGCCTGAGGTTGTGCACCTTGGTCTGAAAGTTGATGCAAATGGCTTGCAACCAGTGATGGAAAAGGTTGATGCTGTCATCAGTGCTCCAAAGCCACAGAACGTGTCTGAGTTAAGATCTTTCCTTGGAATGGTCCAGTACTATACATGTTTCTTATTTGAGTTCACGACCATGTTAGCTCCATTGCACGAGCTCCTCAAGAAGGATGTCCAGTGGAAGTGGACAAAAGTGCAACAGGAAGCTTATGACGCTTGTAAGAGAAGTCTCTCTAGCGATGCTCTACTTGTGCGCTATGACACAGAGCGTGAGTTTAAGTTAGCATGTGATGCTTCTAGTTATGGTGTGGGAGCTGTCATAAGCCACATAATGGATGATGGCCAAGAGAAAGCAATCGCGATTGCATCGAGAACCCTCACAAAGAGCGAAAGAAACAGTACGCAAATTGAAAAGGAAGCACTCGCCATAGAGTTTGGAATCAAAAAATTCCAACAGTTCCTGCTCGGCAGAAAGTTTAGCCTGATAACCGATCACAAACCACTCCTAGCAATATTGGGGCCCAAATCTGCCATCCCTGCAATGGCCACATCAAGAATGCAACGTTGGGCAGTGTTGTCACAATATGACTACACGATTGAACATCGCACTTCAAAGAAAAATGAAATTTCAGATGCCTTGTCAAGGTTGCTACATGAGGACTCGTGTTGGGAGTGAAGGTGAGATTTTCACGCTAGGTGCAGTTGACAAAGACTTTCCCGTAAATGCAACTGAGATTGCAAATGAGACTCAAAAGGACACAGTACTGAAAAGAGTGCATGAAAACACCTTGAATGAATGGACTGATCAGTGTCTAGACACAGAGTTGAAACCATTCCATAACCGTTGTACTGAATTGTCTTGTGAGCAAGGTTGTATCAAGTGGGGAAGCAGAGTGGTAGTACCTACTTCTTTGAGAGATAGAATTCTGGTCAAACTTCATACTGAATATCCAGGGATCATCAGTATGAAATTAATTGAATGAAGCTTTGTTTACTGGCCTGGATTGGACAGTGATCTTGAATCACTTGTCAGCAAATGCAGCGTTTGCCAAAATTGCAGAAACAAACCACCCAAAACTCCACTGCAACCCTGGTCATGGCCAAGTAGACCTTTTCAGGGAGTACGGGCTCGATTTTAATAGCACTGAGGAGGCGGGTTTGGAGGCGGGTTGGCAGCGAAAATCGGAAAAAATGGCTTCTGACTGCCAACCCGCCTCCATCCCACCCTCACGCAATTTTCATGAGTGTCGGGTCAGCCGCTCCCAAACTGACCTGACAGGAACCGGTGGAACAGATAGTTAAGGCAATTAAGAGCCTGTTACTTGCCTTGCTATAATCCTATTTTTATAGTGGTTTCCCATTTTTGTCCTTCTGGCTCCTGTTTCCCATCTTGTCAGAAACACGCCAGCTACAAGGAAACGAGTTTCTCGAAGACATGATTTATAGTCATTGGTGCAGCACTTTAAAAGTGCTCCTGTAACATGGCTGACATTCAAATGCAACAACCTTCTTGTTGGAGGTTTGGGTAAGATTTTGCAAATCTACTGACCTTGGGCTGGATTTTGCCAGCCCCGAGGAGGTGGGTATGGAGGTGGGACTGCCGGTAAAGTTGCAGAATTTGGGGGCGGGTAGCAAACCCGCCCCCATCCCGCCTCCATGCCCTCTTGCCAGGAGGCGGGAAGCTGTCCTGCCCCGGGTCCCATCTCCTCGAGGCGGGAAAGGGATTAAATCCTATTAACTGCCTGTTAACAGACAGAAAATAGGATTAGCCCCATTTTTCCATCCGAAGTGCAGGCTTCCCGACCTCGGGGAATCCCGCCAGAGTGTAGGAGACGAGAAGGAGATCTGCGGAGGTTGGAGGGGTCTGAAAGTGCAATGTAGAGCTGAGTGATGGGTGCAAGTGTGGAGTGGTAAGTATGTATGGTGAGTGTAAAGTGTTAGAAAATGTTCACTTACCTTGGTTTCTGCCTACAGCCTTCAACCGCTGTGGAGCCGGAGTCCCAACATCTCCATTGTGGATTTCACAGACTGGCTGTTGGATCCTCCGAACCAACAGCCAGGTGATTTCTGCAAAGTTGAATGTTTTGATGAGTCCTGAACACAAGGGCTCATCAAACTATACAGAATGTTAGTGTTTGACAGCTTCACAGGTCTGTCAAACGCTGACATTTCTTCTTTCAAAAAATCTTGACAGATGGTACGTCATACGCTGACGTGCTCTGTCAGTGACTTCCCCCTAATTGGCCTGCTGAGCCCACTGGGCGGGCTTAACAAGGTCAATCAGGGGAAAATCCCACTGGTTGGCCAGAAGCTGATGGAGGCAGGATTGAAAGCTGGCAAACAGAAGTCCTGCATCCGAAAGCTTCCCATTGACAAAATCCAGCCTCTTGTGACTGTTCAAGCTGATGCCCATCTGCAGTGTGAACTGATTGGGAATAATTTCAGGCCACTTTGAGTGCGTGCTTGCAAGCTTCTTGCCTCAACTGAAATCTATAGCAACGGGATGGGAACCATTTACATCCTCTTATCCTGGTCGTCAGATTTGGAGGAAGAGCAGCCGCAGAAGCACCACAACCCGCCACAACAGCAGCACCAGCACCAGGAGCGCCAACCTTCTCCTCACCCACCTGATGCTGCCCTGGACACAGGG
The DNA here is from genome assembly GCF_052327205.1 of Somniosus microcephalus. Lineage (NCBI taxonomy): Eukaryota > Metazoa > Chordata > Chondrichthyes > Squaliformes > Somniosidae > Somniosus > Somniosus microcephalus. Next base: position 287,743,906 of record NC_140989.1, read on the forward strand.
CATCAGCCCTTGACAAAATTGCTGGCCGGGAGGCCAGCAATGGCATCACCATGGCCAGACTTTCTTCACTTGATGCTGTAAACCCTGGCTGCCACATGATGCGCCAGGTTGACACCATCCTACATCAGCACCGTAAAGCATCCCTTTAATGTCCAAGCCATTCCTTTCACACTCATCACTATGGGGTCGGGGGGAGTCATGATTAAACAATCACGGGAACTCAGTCAGACACTTTTCAATGTGCGCTCAGATCTGTCCAATAAGGGGCACTTTTGGAAAAAGATATTACACTGTATGACAACACATTACCAGAAACTTCACATGGACATTGGCTAAACCTCTCAAGTGCCTACCCTTGTATGTTGTTAGTTGGTATGCTTGCATAGGATGAGGGTGAGTGTGAGGGGTGGCTAGTCAGATGGGGAAGTGATAAAGTAGATAGAGAGGGTAGGGTGGAGGTGCAAAGTAAGTTGGTGTCCTGGGGAGGTCTCTTCCACCCTCGGAAGGGAAGAGAACCTCCCTGCATGCTGTGACTCCCTCCATAAGCATATGGAGGAAGTCATTGGAGAGCCTGGGTACAAGTGTTCACCTTTGTACAGTGATTGTCAGTGTTTGCAGCACCTTAATGCTGTCAAACACTGACAGATCAACGGTCAAAATAAAATTGTGCACGGTCCCTTTAAGGAAACTGGCAGCTGATGCGTCATCAAATGGCCTCATCAGCCCCGCTTCCTGTTAATTGGCTGGTAAACCCGCAGGGTGAGCTTAACAAGGCCAATCAAGGGAAAATCATGTCTGCAGAGTGGAGGCAGCTGGGGGTGAGACCGGAACCCGGAAACCAGCTGACCTGCCCCCATCCCGCCTCCAGAATTAAAGTCACGGCCTACATGTAGACTTCTGTAAGAAAGGAAATGATTATTTCATGGTACTTGTAGATAGTCACTCAAAGTGGATTGAAGTGAAACACGTTCAAATACTACAACTGAACGTACCATAGATGAGTTGAGGTCTATCTTCACATGTCATGGCTTACCTGAAGAGCTTGTTTCCAACAATGGCCCTCAGTTCCGTTCTGCTTTATTCCAAGAGTTCATGAAATGGAACGGTATCAAACACACTTTCGTTCCACCATATCATCCAGCTTCAAACGGAGCAGCCAAAAGGTCAGTCAGAATAGTAAAAGAAGCTCTCTTAAAGCAAGTGTTGCTGGGCTGTTCGGGACTCAGCATGAAGCAACGTTTGGCAAATTTCTTGCTGAAGTACAGAACTATGCTGCACACTACAACTGGATATACCTCAGCAGAGCTCTTAATGAAGAGGAGATTGAGAACATGATTGAGTCTTGTTCAACCAAATTTGACCTCAAGAGTTGAGCAGAAGCTGTTGAGTCAGAAACGTTATTATGACAACAATCAGAAAGAACGCAGTTTCAGACAAAATGAGTGTATTCGTGTTCTCATGTCCCCCTGGCAAGTCGAGTTCACACAAGTGGGATATAGGAACCAGAGTAAAGGTTGGTGGAACCAAGAGATATTTGGTTGAAATTGGTGACAACATCCAAAGTGTTCATGTAGATTAAATGATTTCTGCTGGAGATGAACCAAGACATGATCTTGAACCATTTGATCATGAACACATACATGAGTTTGACTCCATTCAGACTTCAAAAACTGAAGTACCAGGTTCAAACAAATCTGAGATAGAAACAGGATCATCTTTGAGTTCGGAACCAGAACGAAACAGCCCGAAAATTGGTTCAACACCAAAACCTTTTGTAAGGAGATCGGGAAGGCTCCGCAAACCTGTTATTAAACTGGATTTATAGTTCATTTGTAGAATTTGTAGTTGATTTCAAAGAAAAAAAGCCAGGAGATTTTGTTATGTGGTAAATGTAATGCTGGGAAAGGTGGGACCATAGTTTTGTGGTAATTAAGAGGGGAATATATACATTTTTTTAAGGGGAAAGCAGTGTAATGTATTATCACATGGTTTGTCACATGGTTTCACATCAATCAAGAAATTAGAAGTGCATGTAACAAGGGCAATACAATAATCATGGGGGACTTTAATCTACATATTGACTGGGCAAATAAAATTACCACTAATGGTATGGAAGACGAATTCTTGGAATGCATGCGCGATGGTTTCCTGGATCAGTATGTGGAGGAACCAACCAGGGAACAGGCTATTCTGGATCTGATACTGTGTAATGAGAAATGGCTAATCGATAATCTTGGGGTAAAGGGGCCTTTAGGGACAAGTGACCATAATATGATTGCATTTTACATTAAGTTTGAGAGTGATGTAGTTCAATCTGAAACTAAGGTAAGGTCTTCGATCTAAACAGAGGAAACTACAAGGGTATGAGGGACAAGTTGGCCTTGGTAAATTGGGAGACTACACTAAAAGGTATGAAGGTGGACATACAATAGCTAACATTCAAGGAAATAATGCATAATTTGCAACAAACATATATTCCTCTAGGGCATAAAAACACAAACGGAAAAGTGTCCCAACCATGGCTAACAAAAGAAATGAAAGCTAGTATTAAGTCAAAGGAGGAAGCTTATAAAGTTGCCAGAAAAAGCAGTCAGCCTGAGGATTGGGATCTTTTTAGAAATCAGCAAAGGGGGACCAAGAAATTGATAAAGAAAGGGAAAATGGAATATGAGCACAAACTAGCGAAAAATATAAAAACGGATAATAAAAGCTTCTATAGGTATGTGAAAAGGAAAAGACTGGCGAAGGTAAATGTAGGTCCTTTACAGTCAGACGGGGGAATTTATAATGGGGAATGAGGAAATGGCCGAGAAATTAAATAAATACTTTGTTTCTGTCTTCACGGAGGAAGACACAAAAAACCTCCCAGAAATACAAGAAAACCAAGGGTGTGGCGAGAATGAGGAACTTAAAGAAATTATTATTAGTAAAAAAACAGTACTAGCAAAATTAATGGGACTAAAAGTCGATAATCCCAAGGACCGGATGACCTGCATCCTAGGGTTTCGAAAGAGGTGGCCATTGGGAGAGTGGACGCATTGGCTGCCATCTTCCAAAATTCTATAGATTCTGGAACGGTTCCTGCAGATTGGAGGATAGCAAATGTAACCCCGCTATTTAAGAAAGGAGGGAGAGAAAATGGGGAACTACAGACCTGTTAGTCTCACATCAGTAGTTGGGAGAATGCTGGAATCGATTATAAAGGATGCAATAACTGGGCACTTAGAAACTAATAGTAAGATTGGGCAGAGTCAACATGGATTTATGAAAGGGAAATCCTGTTTAACAAACCTATTGGAGTTCTTTGAGGATGTAACTAGTGGAGTAGACAAAGGAGAACCAGTAGATGTCGTGTATATGGACTTTCAGAAGGCATTCGATAAGGTCCCACACAAGAGGTTGGTGAACAAAATTAGGGCACATGGAATTGGGGTTAATATACTAACATGGATTGAGAATTGGTTAACAGACAGAAAACAAAGAGTAGGGATAAACGGGTCTTTTTCAGGATGGCAGGCTGTGATTAGTGGGGTACCGCAAGGATCGGTGCTTGGGCCCCAGCTATTCACAATCTATATCAATGATTTGGATCAGGGGACTAACTGTAATATTTCCAAATTTGCTGATGATACAAAGCTAGGTGGCAGTGTCAGCTGTGAAGAGGATGTGAAGAGGCTTCAAGGGGATCTCGACAGGCTCAGTGAGTGGGCGAGAACATGGCAGATGGAATATAATGTGGATAAATGTGAAGTTATCCACTTTGGTAGAAAAAACGGAAAGGCAGAGTATTTCCGAAATGGTGAAAGATTGGGGAATGCAGATGCTCAAAGGGACCTGGGTGTCCTTGTACATGAGTCACTGAAAGTGAATGTGCAGGTGCAGCAAGCCATTAGGAAGGCAAATGGTATGCTGGCCTTCATTACAAGCGGATTTGAGTACAGGAGTAAAGAAGTCTTACTCCAATTATATAGGGCCTTGGTGAGACCACACCTGGAGTACTGTGTACAATTTTGGTCTCCTTACCTAAGGAAGGATATACTTGCCATCGAGGGAGTGCAACAAAGGTTCACAAGATTGATTCCTGGGATGGTGGGACTGTCGTATGAAAAGAGATTGAGTAAACTAGGCATGTATTCTCTTGAATTCAGAAGAATGAGAGGGGATCTCATTTAAGCCTACAAAATTATTACAGGCTTGATAGGATGAATGCTGGGAGAATGTTTCCGTTGACTGGGGAGTCTAGAACCAGTGGCCACAGCCTCAGGATAAAAGGTAGGTCATTCAGGACTGAGATGAGAAGACATTTCTTCACACAGAGGGTGGTGAATCTTTAGAATTCTCTACCCCAGAGGGCTATGGAGGCTCAGTCATTGGGTATATTCAAAACAGAAGTCGATAGATTTCTGACTAGTAAGGGTATCAAGGGATATGGCGATAGGGCTGGTGAATGGAGTTGAGTAAGAAGATCAGCCATGATCTCATTGAATGGTGGAGCAGGCTCGAAGGGCTGAATGGCCTACTCCTGCTCCTATTTCTTATGTTCTTATGTTTAGTATGAGCATGCTCAGTTCACTCTGGCCCAGTAAACAAGCCCCTTGACTAGCAACTCATGCTGTCTCTGTCCTTCTTTTGTTCTACCCACATATATTACACATGACATTTAAATCTAGTCTGAGCTGACTGTCCTCCCAATCCTAGATTGGTAGGACAGTCAGCTCAAAGTAGAGCACTTTGACACCACACACTGCAGAATCATAATACGCTTTCACCTCCCGCCCCAGACACAAATGGACCAGGAAATAAAATGGGTTAAAAATAGGTAGAAATCATGCAGAACAGATTTCAGCCTAATTGAGTGTTCTGTTAAATCCTATTTGTGTTGTTTTTTGGGACATAACTAAGTTACTGTTTGGTTTGGCCACATTGTATGGTGCATTTTCATCTCCAATTTTACCAAATAACATTTAAAAGAGAAATGTGCAAAAACTAACTCTCCAATAACTCGCTGAAGACATGCACCACATGGAGTGATACTGAGCCATACAGAATGGGAAGGTCCCAGGTTTGATCCCTGGACAATGCTCAGTTAGATAATTTCAGGACAGTGGGGAAGGTGCTACAGTTAGCCTTAGTGTCCTCAGGCAAGGGAAAGGGAAACACATCCATGGTTCCCACTTTTGATTACTACCCAATGACCACACTGTGAAAAAATTATCTGAGAACAAGATCGGGTTCAGAGATGACTTCCCCATGATTGAATAGTTAGCCAACATTCATTATTGGGCTCATGCAAGAAGAATGGCTACTTAAAAGACAAAAAAGTGAGAATGTGCAAAAATCAGCAGGTCGCCTCAATAAGGCTGACTACGGTGGAGGTGGAGATTGCATGCCAAGCGTTCATATGCTGTTGCTGTGGGAGAGGAATCACAAGTCACATTATTTATGGCATCTTGGTAAATCAGAGAGTAAGGGACGGTGTGGCGACACGCCACCACTGGACATAATCCGCTCACGGCGGCACAGACAGTCTAAGCAGAAGCCCCCAGCCGGGGGCCCTTTCCTCCAGCAACTTGTTTCCCGCAGGGACAGGCTGCCGGGAGCACTTCCTGTCTGGGAAGTATTTAAGTGGATGCGCGGGCTTTTCTAGTTCCTGTTTGCCATGTGGTCAGAATAAAGAAGCTGTGTTTTCAATAGCTCTGTCTCGACTCCCACGTTTGCCGCGGTATCTCAACACTGGTGACCCCGACGCTCAGGACGAATCCTAAGCTAGCATGGCGGATACAAACGTAGTCACGGTTAAATTACCTGACTTTTGGGAGAACCTCGCCGAAGCCTGGTTCGTTCAAGCCGAGTCCAGATTCCGGCTGAAAGGCATTACAGTCGACGCCACGAAGTACGACTACCTCGTCGCCTCGCTCACCTACGCTACAGTCCCCAAGGTTTGGGCAGCGCTGCAGGATCCACCAACAGAGGGCAAGTACGAACATCTGAAGGCTGCGCTACTTAAAAAATTTCAAACGTCCTCTTACCAGCGCCACTGCCAACTCCTGGACCTCCCCGGCCTTGGTGACGCTTCACCATCAGACCTGCTTTCCCACATGCTGTCCCTCTCAGACGACAAAAATCCCGGCGCCCTTTTTCGCACGCTTTTCATTCGGCAGCTCCCCGCCAGCATCCGCCCGCTCATTGTGGAGTCTGACTCCACGGACCTGAATGATATAGCCGAAAAGGCCGACCGGCTGCTCTCTGCACAGGCCGCTCGCGACGTCGCGCCCGACCTCACGGCAACGACCACGCGGTCTTCCCGGCCCTACCACTCCGGGTCACTGCTACTACCACACCTGTTTTGGCGCTAGGGCTCAACGCTGCATGCCACCGTGTACCTTCAAACCCCCTCCCGCACCGGCCCCCGCGATGGCCGCGGGGCAGAAGGAGCCCCTACTGTACGTCACTGACGACAGAACCAACCGCCGATTTCTGTGCGACACAGGGGCCCAGCACAGCATCACCCCCGCCTCTGCCCTCGAGATCCAACGCGGCACACGGGATATCACACTGGCTGCAGCCAACGGCTCTGAAATCCGCACATATGGCACCCGCATGGTCACGCTCGACCTCGCGGGCCGCCGCTACCGCTGGAAGTTCCTGACAGCCAAGGTCCTCTGCCCACTCATCGGCGCTGACTTCCTACGCGCCCACGGCCTCCTTGTCGACATTCCGAGGCACCGCCTCGTCGACATCAACACTATGGCCCCCATCCCCAGCGCCTTTACCCCGGCCCGTTCGGCCGGCCCGACGACCTACTGCCTCGCCAGAGCCACGGACGACTACTCGGCACTCCTAGCTGAGTTTCCCGCCCTCACTAACCCGACCTTTTCGGCCAAAGCCGCCAAGCACGGTGTGGAACACTATATCCCCACCACCAGCCCCCCAGTTTCTGCCCACGCCCGCAGACTCAACCCGGCCAAGCTGGAAATCGCGCGGGCCGAGTTTACCAACATGGAACAACTCGGCATCATCCGCCGCTCCAGCAGCCCTTGGGCCTCGCCCCTCCACATCGCCCCCAAGCCCAGCGGAGGCTGGCGCCCTTGCGGGGACTACCGCCGCCTCAACGACGCCACCACCCCCGATCGGTACCCGGTGCCACACATCCAGGACTTCTCGGCCCGACTGGCCGGACGAACCGTCTTTTCCAAAGTCGACCTGGTGCGCGGTTACCACCAAGTCCCCGTGCACCCCGCGGACATCCCCAAAACGGCCGTCATCACCCCATTCGGCCTGTTCGAGTTCCTGAGGATGCCCTTCGGCCTCAAGAATGCAGCACAGGCTTTCCAGCGCCTTATGGACTCAGTCTTCCGGGACCTGAACTTCCTATTCGTCTATCTAGACGACATTCTCGTGGCCAGCTCCTCCAAACAGGAACACCTCGAACACCTTCGCATCCTGTTCGGGCGCCTAGCCCAACACGGGCTCATCCTCAGCCCGGCGAAGTGCCAATTCGGCCTAACCGAGATCGATTTTCTCGGTCACCACATCACCCCTGCCGGGGCCGTCCCCCTGCCCAACAAGGTGCAGGCCGTCCAGCAATTCCCCCGCCCCACAACCATCAAGGGCCTCCAGGAGTTCCTCGGGATGGTGAACTTCTACAACAGGTTCATCCCCAGAGCCGCAGCCCTTATGAAGCCCCTATACGACTCCCTCCGAGGGAAATCCGGCAAGATGGACGTAGCCTGGACCACTGACACGGCAGCCGCCTTCGATGCCACCAAAAACGCGCTCGCCGACGCCACTCTGCTCGCGCACCCGAGGGCCGATGCCCGGGTCGCGCTCACCACCGACGCCTCCGACCACGCGGTCGGGGCCGTGTTCGAGCAGTGGGTCAATGGCGCGTGGCAGCCACTTGCCTTCTACAGCCGCCAACTGCGCCCCCCGGAGGTCAAATACTCCACTTTCGACCGCGAGCTTCTCGCACTCCACCTGTCGGTCCGCCATTTCAGGTTCCTCCTGGAAGGCCGCCCCTTCACCGCGTATGTGGACCACAAGCCACTCACATACGCGATGGCCAAGCACACCGAACCCTGGTCCGCTAGGCAGCAACGCCAGCTCGCGGCCGTCTCCGAGTTTACTACGGACATTCAGCACGTCTCCGGTAGAGACAACGTGGTCGCCGACTGCCTTTCCCGTCCCGCCGTCTGTGCGAATCACCTCGTGGTCGACTACGCACAACTAGCAGCGGCCCAGCTCACGGACCCAGACCTCCTCTCGGCGGCTACCAGCCTGCCAGGGCTACGCCTAGCCAAGGTCGCGCACGGGCCCGAAGCCACGGCAGTCACGTGCGACGTCTCACTCGGCCAACCCAGGCCGGTCGTCCCTGAGACCTGGCGCCGCCGCGTCTTCGACGCGCTCCACAGGCTCTCTCACCCGGGTTCCCGCGCATCCGTCAAACTCCTCTCCAAGCGCTTCGTCTGGCGCGGCCTTAGCAGAGATGTTCGGACTTGGGCCACCTCCTGCCTCGCCTGCCAGCGGGCTAAGGTACAGCTGCACACCAAAGCACCCCTGGGAGACTTCGAGGTACCCAGCCGCCGCTTCGACCACGTACACGTCGACATCGTCGGTCCCCTGCCGCCATCGCAAGGCCAAACTTATCTCCTCACGATGGTCGACCGCTACACATGCTGGCCTGAGGCAGTGCCGCTGACCTCCACCACCACAGCCGACATCGCCAGGGCGTTCGTTAACACCTGGGTTGCGAGGTTCGGCGTACCGGCCGACATAACCTCCGACAGAGGCGCCCAGTTCACCTCCGAACTCTGGACGGCCACAGCACGCAACCTCGGGGTGACGCTCCACCGCACCACGGCGTACCACCCGCAGGCCAACGGACTTTGTGAACGCTTCCACAGGTCACTCAAGGCCTCACTCCGCGCCGGCCTGCAGGACAGTACCTGGACTGACCGCCTACCGTGGGTGCTACTCGGCCTACGCACCGCGGTCAAGGAAGACCTCCAGTCCTCGGCAGCGGAGTTAGTCTACGGACAACCGCTGCGCGTCCCAGGCGAATTCCTTCCGGAGCCTACCAAGCCTTGGTCGGCCGAACAGCAGCGGCTCGACTCTTTCTCTTCCGCTCAGCAGTTCGCCCCACTTCCGGTCAACCGACACGGCGAACTCGCACCTCACGTCCCGCCAAATTTACAGCAGGCGCGCTTCGTCTTCGTGCGACACGACGCGCACCGCGGGCCCCTGCGACCCCCGTACGACGGTCCGTACGAGGTACTACAAACCGGGGACAAGGTATTCAAGCTGCGACTCGGCGACAGGGTCGAGACAGTCTCCATCGACCGGCTCAAACCAGCACACACAGAACCAGGGGAACAGGTCCCCGTGGCCCAGCCTCCAGCCAGAGGCCGTCCCCCCAGCAAGCCAGCACAGCCGGCGGCGAACCGCCCGACCCAACCAACCAGACCGGCGACCACTCAGAGCCGCTGCGGCAGAACCATTAGACCACCGTCACGACTCGTCCACTCCTCCTAAGCGGATTCTGGGGGGAGCTCTGTGGCGACACGCCACCACTGGACATAATCCGCTCACGGCGGCACAGACAGTCTAAGCAGAAGCCCCCAGCCGGGGGCCCTTTCCTCCAGCAACTTGTTTCCTGCAGGGACAGACTGCCGGGAGCACTTCCTGTCTGGGAAGTATTTAAGTGGATGCGCGGGCTTTTCTAGTTCCTGTTTGCCATGTGGTCAGAATAAAGAAGCTGTGTTTTCAATAGCTCTGTCTCGACTCCCACGTTTGCCGCGGTATCTCAACAACGGGATTATTTTAAAAGGTTCAAAAATTCCTGAGGGACTGAAAGGGTTGAATTACTGACTGCAGTGAGTTAGTGAAACTTTACATTGTAAAAAAAGACAACAGTAGCTACATATTTTTACAATTTTGAAAGCTTTTTTAAAAAAAAATTATAATCCTGAAAGCTTTTTTTTAAAAAAAACGATTTTAAACAATATAGAGAATAATCTTACAGGAGCTATTGAATAGCAAAAAACGAGAGTGTCAGATTTCAGAATGTATTTTATCTTAATAAACAAATCTTTTGCGTGTCCTGATTCATAAAGTAGTAAAAAATAGCAACATAGATGAGGGCAACCTGGACACACAGCAGCATGCATTGCATCATTCTGCAATGTAGGCATCCATTGAATTATGAATGGTAAAGCTACTGTCTGCTACCTAGTTCACTATGCAGAGGATTACAGAACAAATCATAATTGTGGAGAAAATGAGGTTTAAAAAAAAGTTTAAAAAAATATTGGGTCAATCCTGGGGCGGGGGGGAGGCAGGGAGGTGCAGCGGGGGTGGTCCGTGGTGGGCAGGGAAGAAGGTTAGCTTGGTGGGCTGGTAGGAAGTACTCCTGTTCCTCTTGGCCCACAAGCAATGCTGTAAAGGCACTTACCTTTTCCACAAAGCAGTGCTTGCCCCACTTTAGCTGCCAGGTTTCCCGAGGCCCGGGAAACCCGGCCTGCCAGGGTTAAACCTGGAAGATGGTTAAATCTGAGGCATGCAGCCTCATTATAATATTTAAATGAGTAACCCGCTTCCTGGGAGTGGGTTGGTTGCCTGTCCCACCTCCGTTAAAACTGGAAGTGGGCGGGTTGGCAGTGGGTAGGGTCGGGTTTCAATTTTTTAAATTTTAAAATTCCACCCGACCCAAACCCACCTGTTTTTTGGGGTTAAAATTACCCCGTTACATCTACTAATCAATAAAAGGTCAGAAACGGAACCACAAATCACTCAAAATGATTTTTCAAAAATCGTTCATCCACCAAATATCCACACCACAAAGTAACATTTTTGACATAAAAACATTGAAGGGATAATTACTAGTCCTAGCCCTTTTCGGGCTACCCCAGATCAGGCGTATTCCCCAGACGTTCACCTTCAACTAAAGTTAAAGATAGCCAAATTCTATAAGATGCTTAATAGGGTCTAAAGGTTCAGACTATCTCTCCCTAAAGGAAAGGAATGACGTGAAGATGTTACCATCCTCCGGATAGCACTTTTAATAAGTTTAACTAGACTGTAACCTTCCGGATATTATGAGGGTCCGGAAAAAACCCCCAGAATTCTGCAACTCCTTACAAAAGAGTGTACAGAAATTGAGTTTGCGAGTTTGATACAGAAATACTACTTGAGACAATTCTAAAAATATATAGATTTATTTAAGAGCCGACATTCAGTTAACAGCTTGTGAGTCAATCGCAAATTTAACAGTTCAAAAAACAATTAGCTTACACAATCTTATTCTTAGACATCCTTTTTCTTAAATCTTAACTTCGTTACATTTATACATTTCTTATTATTTCTAATCCAGAATATCCACCAAAATCAAATTAAAAGTACCTTGATCCCTGAGACTCAGAGTTAAAAACTTACAGAGCATGACTCTGAAGTTGAGAGAATTGCTTTACCCCTTTCCAGCGACTTCTGACTGTCTATCTGAAAAGCTCTATTTTTATACCTTTTTTAGTGGTTTATCCTTTGAAGTTTTCTGCTGATGTAAGCTAATTATCTCTAGTCATCTTCCTGTTGACTTTTCTCTATACTTACTGCCAATTCAACTGTTAGCTTGCAGACTTCTGTCTGTTGTTTAGGTGTTCCAAAAACTTCTTATAAAATGGCTATAACAGATTTATCTCTGATGTCATTCTTATCGAAGGTTTTCCATTCAATTCTAAAACCACCTTAACTGGTTACAACCACAGACTCCTGTCTCCGTGGTGTTCCAAGTTCAATACAAAAACCATGTGATTGCTTGGTGCATCTATTGAAGTCATATCTTCAAAGTGTTCTGTTGGTATCATATTTCCAACATGTAAATTAAAGACACTTCAACTAGGGTGTTTGTTTTCCTGGCTATCTTAGTTGGTTATATTACAATCGTGTTTCCTGTTTCATTTGATGTTACTTTTACAAAGGCACATGGTTTTTTAATATTCTGTGTTCCTGTTTGAAGTGTTAGTTTTTAACACTTTACTTGGGTCATTCCATTGTGTTTCTCCCAAACTCCAGACCTTCTGGAAGCGCCAAACTGCTATTTCAATAGGGCCATTGTTTTAGTATTTTTAACCAATTCCCATTTCAAAAGCTTGTGTGTTAACACTTCACCTTATCTCAGAAGCCTGTATTGACACAGCCTGTGCCGCTGAGGCTTTCCAGACTTTTAAACCCAGTATGTCATGTTTTAATAATATCAGAAATCTGTTCATAGGATGGTGTATCTCTTGGAATATGGCTTTTTCCTTTACAACATTACAAGTTAGATATTTCACAATAACATAATTGAACCATGGAAGTTTACAGCTCAGAATGGGGCCATTCGGCCAATCATGTCTGTACCGGTTCCTACAACAATCTAAAACTGATGCTCTTTCCGATAGCCCTGTATCTTCCTCTGTTTCAAATACTGATCCAGCCTTCCCTGTAAAGAAGGATTGGCCTCTGCCTCAACCACCAGCTATGGCAAAACATTCCATGCTCCAACCACCGTTTGTGTAAATAAATTTATCCTAATCTTTCTCCCCATTCTCTTCATGATAATTTTAAATTGATGACACTTCTTCATTGACTCACCAACCAGAGTTTTTTCCTATTCACTCTATCAAAACCCTTCATAATTTAAAAAACCTCCATTAAATCTCATTTTAACCTTCTCTGCTGCGGTGGAAATAGTCCTAGGCCGTGATTTTGCCGGCGCTCAGAGGGCAGGTTTGGAGGCAGGTCGGAGTTAAAATCAAAATGATTGACGGCAGGTTGCGAACCCGCCGCCATCCCGCCTCCGCGCAATTTTACAAAGTTAGCTGCTTGTTAACTGCCTGGATAATCCAATTTTAAGAGGCTTTTCCTATTTTACTACATTTTCACGTGTTCCCTGTCGTGCGACAAACACGCCAGCTGAATGTGCCGGGTTCAGCAACTAGTTGTATATTTGACAGCTGCACCTGCAGCATAAAAGCTGACCTGCAACATGAGCTCACTTTCAGATGTCAGAACTTTGTGTTTTGAGGTTTTGGAACACGTTTTGCAGGTCTATTGAGCTTGTAAGTTTTTAAGCTGAAATCCATATGCACTGTGACCTTCTTGGAAAACCCTCTCCCCACATTGCCTGAGTGCTTATAACATCTATTCCTTAACTGAGATATATACCAGCAGAATGGGAACCATTTATACCCTCTCATCCTGGTCCTCAGAATTGGAGGAAAAGCAGCCGCGGCAGCAGCAGAACCAGACACAACAGCAGCACCAACAACAGGAGTGCCAACCTTCTCCTCAGCCACCTGATGCTGCACAGGGTAGAGGGCATCGGCGCAGGGCTGTACCATGCCGCAGGTGCCCAACACGGTTTACAGGCCGAGGATGAGCTTCCTCAGCATGAGTAAGCAGCAGTGCCAAAGAAGGCTGAGACTTTTGCGAGAGTTAGTCGCTGACATCTGAACAATGCTGCACCAACACCTGGAGCCCAAAGGAGCAGGTGGGCACTCCTTATCAAAGTCACCACCGCACTCAACTTCTTTGCTTCAGGATCCTTCCCGGGATTAGCAGCAAACATCAGCGGCACCTCCCAGTCGGCCGCACACACTTGCATCATGCAGGTTACCGATGTCCTTTTTGCAAAGTCGCACAATTACATCCACTTCTCCACGGATGAAGCAAGTGTAACCACGCGTGCGGTTGGCTTTGCAAATATGGCAGGCTTCCCAAGGGTGCAGGGTGTCATAGAATGCACACATGTGGCTATTAGGGCACCCCATCAGAACCCAGCTATATTTGTCAACCACAAGGGCTTCCACTCCCTTAACGTCCAGCTGGTGTATAACCACAGGAAGAACATTATGCATGTTTGCGCCAAGTTCCCTGGCAGTTGCTATGACTCGTTCATCCTGCAGCAGTCTACTGTGCCTCAGCTGTTCAATCTGCTAACCTAACTTTCCAGATGGCTACTTGGAGGCATGGCTAATGACACCGATGAGGAGGCCATCAAACGAAGCTGAGGAGCGGTACAAAGTGAGCCACGTTTCCACCAGAAGCATCATAGAGCAAACCATCGACTTGCTTAAAATGCGATTCACATGTCTCTACAGGTCTGGTGGAGCCCTACAGTACACACCAGCCAGGGTCTCCAAAATCATCGTGATCTGCTGTGCCCTGCACAACACCGCACAGCAGTGTGGCTTACTGCTGCCTGAGGAACAAGTGGCTCAGCGCTCAGCCTCCTCTGAAGAGGAGGAGGTGGAGGCAGCAGATAAGGCAGACCTTACAGAGGCGGATGTGCTAATTCCACCTGCACGCGACCACATTGCTGGCTGTGAGGCAAGGGATACACTAATCCATGCCAGATTTGCGTAAGTTTACGCATCAACCACATGTGGCTGGCACATGGAAATGAGTGTCTGGCCAACCTTCTTAACACACCATACAGCATCTGTACAATAAACTGTGGTTTCCTATCACTCTCACCACCATCATTACAGATGAAAGGCGCCCTGACCCCTCACTGTGCAACTTCCATTTCTGAGCACACATAGGCCGACTCTTTTAATCTTTGCCATCGTATTTCTTTAATACAATTGAAATAACGATGAGAAACATAACTTTGTATGAGATCAAAACACCCAAGTGACTCCCTTGTGACTATTTGTGTGTTAACTTTCTCTTATGCGTGCTTCTATGTGGTGCTTCCCCTGTGTCTTCAGCAGATGTTGAGGCACCTTGCTCACTTCTATGTTGCGTCTGCATCAACGCCTTTGGTAGGCATCCTCTGGGTTTGGGAGCCTGGGAGGGCTCTGCAACAGTCTGCTCCTCCTGCGGCTGTGCAAGGGCTGAGACAGCCGGGTGAGAAATCTGAGGGTCTGACCGAGGGCTCCGCAGTGGCATGGGAGTGTGAGCACTTGGAGAGGAGCCCACACTTCCTTGTTGTCGACCACCAACATCCCTCTCATGGGTCACCCGCACTTCAATGCTATCGTGTAGCTGGAGAGCACCTTGCTGCACATCATTGGGGCCATGAGAACCCATCTCTGTACAGATAGTCCTCATAATGGGGTGGTCCATGTACCTCTGGTTCCTCTCCTCAATAGATGCACATCTATCCTCCATAGCAGACCATCTATTTAGAAGAATCACCATGTTTATTTGAGTCTGGCAATTTATGTCCTCCATGGAGGTTGCCATCCTTTCCATGGTGGCACCTGTTATAAATCTCATCATTCATCAAGAAACTGCTCGTGAAATAACGCTGGATGGCCAGCTGGTGGCGCTGTCGAAGGAGTATAAATACTCGGGCGTGGGCCCAGCTTTCCAGGGACATTTTGTAAAGACTAGGAACTAGTGAAGTACAACTAGACCTCCATGTTCTGAAACAAGTTGATTAAAGCCTTGCTTTATGCTCAAACCAAGTGCGCAGTGAGTTTTATTACGTCAGCACCTACATTCACCATTCCGTGCACCACTGCATTGCTTATGTTTGAGATGGACTCCTCCATTCTCTGCACACTCACAGTTACAGTGGTTGCAAACCCTGTCAGAGACTCCTGCACTTGTTCCTGAAGTTCCAGCACCGCTCTCTTTCTGGATGGCCCCAGAGGCACAGTGTTCACATGTAGCTGAGCAGAGCTAAGAGTGTCCAGTGCCCTCTGATGAGGACTCTCCTCTGCTGTTCCTGTCTTCACCATCTGCTGAAGCTCGCATGTGAGCTGTGATACACCAGGTGACAACACTAATTTATCTCGTGAATGATCCACCGTGTCGCTGGTGCATGGTGCTGGGTGCGCTCAATTCTGCTAATGCTGCTCCCTCAGAGGCTGTAGCTTCCTCTGAGGAGTCTTCTGGCTCTTCCTCCTGGACAGTGGAGAGGGGGACTCTCGATGGTCCTGTGGGGGAGTAAAGGCATGAGTTAGACATGTGATATTAACGTAGCAGACACATCCCATTGTGCAGATGATCAGAACTCAATCTGTATGAACATCAGATGCCATATCAGTCACTCATGAAATCTAAATGAGAGGGTTGCAAATCTATTCTGTCACCAGCTTGCTCTACTGCGCCCGCCTCTCCATCTCCCACTTCCAGCGCCTCTGCACCTCCGACGATGTCGATAGCAGCCTCCTCAGCGGAGGTGGTTAAGTGCGTCATGTAAGATGGCCCTGCTCCTGTCCCCCCCTCCCTCTTATTGTGGGCTCTTTTTTCCTGCAATGAGGGACACAAGTGGAAGTTGAGCGAGAATGTTGAAGTGAGTGTAGAGAATCCATAACATAGATGCATAGAGGGAAACAAAGATGGAGTGATGTGACAATACCAAGGTCCCTCCCTGTGCATTGTTAGTTGTTGCCTTCGCATTACAGTGATAGCGAGTGTGAGGGGTGCATAGTAGAATGGTGGAGTGAGTCTGTACATAGAGAGAGAGGGATGGTTAAGGGTGCAAGGAATATAAGGGTAAGTTGGGATGTGCAGGAGTAGGTTGACAATGAAGAGTGCTGGTGATGAGAAGAGATGGGGAGCAGATTGAAGGTAAGTGTAATGTTATACTCACTTTTGCTGAGTGATCATTGAATCTTTTCCTGCACTGAACCCAGGTGTGGGAGCACAAAGACCTGGTGCTAACCTCCTCAGCAATCTGCAGCCAGGCTGCCTTGGTTTGCTGAGGAGGCTTCCTATGTCCATTGGAGGGGAGCAGAACCTCCTTGCGCCCTCTCACTCCCTCTACAAGAGCATGGAGGGAGTCACCATTGAATCTTGGAGAAGCCTTGGCTCTTGAAGCAGTCATTTCGCTATCAGTAACACTGAGAAGCAGCAGAATGTGAATGAAACACCACAAGGCTGCATGGGCCCCTTACATGCAGCTGAATCGAAGACGTCAGCAGAGGCAAGCAGCAGACCCGAACCCATTGATTGGGCCGGGTAACGCACACGGTGGGCTTAATAAGCCCAGTTAAGGCAAAATATTTATTTCAGTGCAGCTGAAACCGGCAGCGGAACTGGAACCCGCCAACCCGACACCAACCCGCCTCCTATGGCAAAATCGCGGCCCTAGCCTCTTCTCATAATGATAGTTTCCTATCTCTGGAAACATCATGGTGAATCAATGCTGTAGTGACTCTATGGCTTTAGTATCCTTTCTATAATGACGTGATCAAAACTGTACACAATACTCTATGCCTAAACAAATTTAGCATTACTTTATTCTTTCCCTCTGTCCCAGCCAATATTTATCCAACTAACATCACTAAAACAGATTGTCTGGTCATTACCGCATTGCTGTTTGTGGGACCTTGTTGCCGCATTTTCTACATTACAACAGTGACTACACTTCAGAAGTAGTACCTCATTGGTGGGAATTTGGCTGTTTTCATTCATTCATTCATTCATTCATTCATTCAAATGCTGTTGGCTTTTTTATGACTTTATCTACCAACACTCACACTTCAGGGAATTATGTATTTGAACACCAAGGTCTTGCTTTTCATCTACAGCCTACAGCGTCTTTCCTTTGAGTGTATACACTCATTCACATCCAAAGGCTTTCTTACCACAATACACACTTCAGTAATTTATAACAGTAATTTTGTTTAACATATTCATTGAAATTTCAGGCCCTCCAAACTATAAACACAGAGCCTATTAAATGTAAGTACAATTCATCTTTTCTTTCAACAATGCTCACATTGTATCTCACTTCATAAACTATATAGACTTTATTTTACTCCTGATCGATGCAGTCTGTTGACACTTACAAAATTGCCACTTCTTTATTTTAACTTTATTAGGCTGATTTTCCTCTACGATCCTACCCGAAATCAAGCAGGATTGCAGTGGAAAACAGGGCAAAGTTGGGTGGCAAGGCAGCATTTGATCGAGTGTGGTATCAAGGAGCCCTAGCAAAACTGAAGTCAATGGGAATCAAGGGGAAAACTCTCCATTGGTTGGAATCATACCTAGCACAAAGGAAGTTGGCTGTGGTTGTTGGAGGTCATTCATCTCAATCACATGACATCACTGCAGGAGTTCCTCAGGGCAGTGTCCTAGGCCCAACCATCTTCAGCTGTTTCATCAATGACCTTCCCTCCATCATAAGGTCAGAAGTGGGGATGTTCGCTGATGATTGCACACTGTTCAGCACCATTTGAGACTCGTCAGATACTGACGCAGTCCGTGTCCATATGCAGCAAGACCTGGACAACATTCAGACTTGGGCTGACAAGTGGCAAGTAACATTCGCACCACACAAGTGCCAGGCAATGACCATCTCCAACAAGTGAGGCTCTAACCATCTCCCCTTGACATTCAATGGCATTACCATCGCTGAATCCCCCACTATCAACATCCTGGGGGTTACCATTGATCAGAAACTGAACTGGACCAGCCATATAAATACTGTGGCTACAAGAGCAGGCCAGAGACTGGGAATTCTGCGGCGAGTGTCTCACCTCCTGACTCCCCAAAGCCTTTCCACCATCTACAAGGCACAAGTCAGGAGTGTGATGGCATACTCTCCACTTGCCTGGATGAGTGCAGCTCCAACAACACTCAAGAAGCTCGACACCATTCAAGATAAAGCAGCCCACTTGATTGACACTCCATCCACCTTCAACATTCACTCCCTCCACCACCGGCGCACTGTGGCTGCAGTGTGTACCATCTACAAGATGCACTGCAGCAACTCGCCAAAGCTCCTTCAACAGCACCTTCCAAACCAGCGACCTCTACCACTTAGAAGGACAAAGGCAGCAGACGCATGGGAACATCACCACCTACAAGTTCCCCTCCAAGCCACACACCATCCTGACTTGGACCTGTATTGCCGTTCCTTCACTGTCACTGGGCCAAAATCCTGGAACTCCCTTCCTAACAGCATTGTGGGTGTACCTACACCATATGGACTGCAGCGGTTCAAGAAGGCGGCTCACCACCATTTTCTCAAGGGCAATTAGGGATGGGCACTAAATGCAGACCCAGCCAGCGACGCCCACATCCCATCAATGAATAATAAAAACCCCACTGCATCCCCGGTCTGAGCTCCATTTCTTTACCATCATTGTGGGACACCTGCAGGCCACCCCTTCCCCCAACCACATCACATATAAAAACTAGCAAGGGCACAGGACCTGCCTTCCATATCATTCCTGTCTGGCCTATTACCGCCGTTCACTGGAAGCACCTGATGATAGGTGGCGGTAGACCCAGTGTAGTAGCGGTAAGGCCCCCATTTCTGTCAATGGAGAGTGAGAGCATAGAAGAGGCACCAGTACTTCAGCTTATAAGTCACGGTCACAACTAAGGCCTAAAAAACTGCAGTCATTTGCATCTTTGGCGCTCTTCTGCCCCTTCAAATGATGTGGCGCAGGTCTTCTGCTGCCTCAGCAGCATCCTTGCAGCAACAGTAGTGGATTCCCTCACTGGTGTGAATCCCACTGGGAGCTTGCCCTGTATGTCTAATTATTAATCTTGAACCAATAAAATGAGTCAGGGTTACGCAGGGTCAGAAGTCTCGCCCTGTCCGAAACTTGTCATATCCTCCAACACCATGGTAGATCTTATATATGTAAAAAGTCTTGTGTCTATATACATCCATCACACTTCAGTGGATAAACAAAATAGAAAAAAAAGTAATTCCCTGCTGTTTGTTGCAACCTTGTTAATCTGACACCTTCTCCCAGCTGGAGTCAGAAATTTACAATTAACTGACAATCTACAAAAAAGTCACTCGGCAATTAGCTTCCAAGTGAACTCAGGATGCGCTTATTTAGTAATTGAGAAACGGCCTTAAGAGGGACAGGACAGATTAAGCATTGTTCCATCTTAGCAGCAAAGTAGTACAACCACGATTCAGACCCCACAACACCCATGAACAATATGACAGGAGATCAATTAGTTCTGAAACACAAAAAGCACCAAACACACTCACTGCATGTTGGAACCAGCGGCAACAATTTACATTGTCCTGTGATACTCCTTGACTGGGACCTGGGACTTCGATTCTGAACCATTCCTGAAGCTAGCACTTTCCATCTCCACCCCTCGCATTATTTCCCTTCACTATCTCTGGTAAAAGAAGAACCTCTTTACATCTAACCTAGTTCTACCCTTGCATAACTTATATGCTTGATCCCTGGTTTAATTTGTCCTTGTACAGTTGACCTTCCCTATACCACCCAGATCTCAACTTTGGTTTCAGTTGAGGGAGGGGGTGAATATATTCCTGTCAAAAGGAGCATGGTTACTAGGTGATTATAAGAGCATTTGTACTTTGACGAGAGTGCAGGAGTTGAACAATACCTGCAAAAAGTGCATTCCAAGGCCGGCAGCAAAGGTGTCTTGAACAATTGGGGTGCTTTAAGAATTTGGATTGGGGCCTGGTCACAAAAGTGGCGAGGACTGCATCTTGGAAGAGGGAAATGCTTTTTCAGGACTGCTTGTGGGCCAAGAGGAGCAGGAGTGCTTCCTCCCGCCATACCAAGCAAACCTACTTCCCTGCCCGCCATCGGATCCCCCCGCTCCCGGGTTCCAAAGACCAACCCCACGATCGGACCCCAGCCCCCAGGATCATGGATCGGACCCCCTACCCCACCCTTGACTGGACATCGGACATCCCCCAGATCGGCGACCACCCAACCCCACCTCGCAAGATGAAAACTCCTCCTCCCCCCCGCCCCCCCACTCACAAGACCCACCCCAGTAAATATCGAGCCCTACTTAATTTTTCATTCTCTTGATGTGGTGATTGCTGGCAAGCTGACATTTATTGTTGATCCCTAGTTGCCCTTGTGAAGGTGGTGGTGGGCATTCTTCTTAAACCACTGTAGTCTGTGTGGTTTAGGTGCTCCCACAGTGTTGTTAGGTACTGAGTTCCAGAAGTTTGACCCAGCGGCAATGAAAGAATGGTGATGTATGTCCAAGTTAGAATGGTGTGTGACTTGAAGGGGAACTTGGAAGTGATAATGTTCCCATGCACCTATTGGCCTTGTCCTTCTAGGTGGTGGAGGTTGCAGGTTTGGGGGGTGTTGCCCAAGAAGCCTTTGCAACTTGCTGCAGTGCATCTTGTAGATAGAACCTGCAGCCATGGTACGCAGGTGGAGGGAGTGGATGTTTAAGCTTGTGGATGGAGTGCTGATCAAGTGGACTGCTTTGTTCTGGATGAGGTTGAGCTTTGTGAATGTTACTGCAGTTGCAGCCATCCAGACAAGTAAAGAGTATTCCATCACCCTCCTGATGTGCTTTGTAGGTGCTGGAGAGGCATTGAGGAGTCAGGATCCACTCATGGGGGAATAGCCAGCCTCTGACATTTTTTGACTTGATTATGTCATCCATTTGTTGTACTTGCATGTAGATTATGCTTTCCTTGCTTCATCCTACACAAACTTTAACTTCTCCAAAACTTCATTACTCACATCCTAGCACACACTAAGCCCTGCTTGCCAATCATCCCCTCCATCCAATGGCTCCCTGTACGCCAATGCACTGAATTAAAATTCCTTGTTCTTGTTTACAAACCCCTCCCCCCACCTCACCATTCCTTAACTCTGCAACCTCTTCCAGCCCTATGTCCTAATCTGTGCCCTGATTCTGGTCTCCGGTGTACCTCCCATCCTGCTACTGCTGTTTTAGTGGAAAAACCTTCAACAATTTCAATTCTGCTGGATGAGATTCTCTCCCTAAACCTCTTCACCTCATTACTTCTCTACCTGCCTTTACAAGCTTTCCGAAACTTTTCAACCATCCATTTGGTCATTTGTTCTAGCTCTCCCACTCCTGCTCTGTGTCCACTATCCTAAATGAAGTACCTTGGGACAATTGATCATGTACACGCTGCTGTATAAATCTGCTTTGAGATATGCTTTCAGAACCGAAGTATTATCAAATGCGTCTCCCATAAAAATCTTTGAATTTGGAACTTACTTCATAGGGCTGGATTTTCTCAGCTCTGAGGAGGTGGGTATGGAGGCGGGACTGCCGGGAAAGTTGCAGAATTTGGGGGCGGATGGCAAACCCGCCCCCAACCCACCTCCGTGCCCTCTTGCCAGGAGGCGGGAAGCCGGGCGGGCTTAACAAGGTCAATCAGGGGAAAGTCCTGCTGGTTGGCCAGAAGCTGATGGAGGCGGGATTGAAAGCTGGCAAGCAGCAGTCCCGCCTCCAAAAGCTTCCCATTGAGAAAATCCAGCCCATAGAGTTTCAGCTGTGAGAAGCCTGTAGATTAAATTACTGACATATTTTGCATTATAAACATATTTCATTATGATTTGGGAATTAGAAATACTAAGGGTGATTGTGGTCTCCCTACTGTCTTGTTGCTCTCCTGTGGGAACGGGATGGTAGCAAGCTCAAATTCACTAAAATTGACCAACCGCTGTCTTCCCACTCGGGGCCAACCCATTGCCATTTTAGAGTGTTTAATTGCAAGCTTTTTGAGCTTTTTAAAATTTATCCTCACTGAGACTTGCGCTGTATTTTCTGGCGGGGGGGGGGAGGAGGGAGTGGATTAATGCATTTTTATGGCATAAGTATAAGTCACATTAAAAATTGAAAAGCTTCCCCAATTGCAGGTTGTTGAACATTTGTACCTGAGGTGGAAGAATGATGGTTGAATGAGTTGAAACTTAAATATATATCACTGTCCACAGGTGCAGGCTGTGTAAGATTGCTGGGATGGGTCTCTCCAATTGCAATTATATGCAGGGAGCCATTCCTTCAGCTCCCTGCCACCGAGCACCATTTCCTGGATTTCGTGTTAGTAGTGACATTGGGTGTTCAATATGTCTCCCCAAGTACAGGTGGATGTTGTGTAATGACATATAAATGTTATTACACATGGAAATGTATAATCTTGCCACAAGGGGAAGCTTTAATTAAAATCTGTAAAATTTAAAGGGTCACTGTCTTCTTAGAAAAAGTAAGCTGACAATTCTTTTTCATTTATTTACAATGCATGTCACCACATCATGCATTGTAAATAAATGAAAAAGAATTGTCAGCTTACTTTTTCTAAGAAGACAGTGACCCTTTAAATTTTAAATTGTGTCAGTGAATTAATTTTGTCACTTGTGAATAATGTAACTCTGATAATATAGTATTTTCCCTTTTACTGCCACCCACAAAAGGTTGGCTAACCATTTTTTAATGAAGACAGTGCCCTTTTAAGAGAGACAACTATATGAGAATGGGTGCTGTCCTCGTAAAAATGATTATATCTACGTGGTTTTGAGAATGGCACAGCTGAGTGAGTGAGCCTGAATACTGACTATTAGCGTTGCTTAGAAACAAAAGCCTTTGAACATTCAGTGCAGTGTTGAGTAGAATTATATTACAGAGCTGGTGGTTGACAAATAATTTGCACCTTTAATTCAAATTGCTATGGGATTTAAGACAATCAATATTAATTTATTCACAACCTATTTTACGTGCAAAATAAATGGATTTTGTGAGAATTTTTTTTTAAATGATTGAGTTATTGGCACATCTCAAGCTTGGTACACGTGTCCAATGCTAATTTACCTGTTTCAGGTACACTTATAAGGAGGAAAAGTGTTCTGGTGAATTGACACATAAGAAAAAAAATTGTAACAGGAGATATCTCCATTCTTCCTGATTTCCTTTAATTCTTCTATGTTGTTGTCTTTTGTGTGTTAAAACTGCTGATTGGGGGAGAAGTTAACTGGAGCAGAATGTTCAAATGTCATTTTAAAGTCATACATTCTGTTCTTATTTTTGTGTAGTTTTTGATTTTATATTATTTATAGTTACATAGCAGAATATATGGCAATTTGAGAAGCAGAGTTGGTTGGTATTTGGGGCGTTCTCTGCAGCACAGGAGCTGGGAAACTGAAAACTCGGGCTCTATAATACCGTCATTGACAGGAGAATGTAACAGGTTTACATATAGTTTCCATTGTAAATGTGGACCGAGGAATTTATAATGGAAAAAGTTGGCACAAGAGTGTGACAGAAATGTGACAACAAGTAGTATAGTTTTGTAGCCAGGAAATGCACCCAAATGTAAGATTTTTAGTCCCATATATTTGCATTTAATTTTTTGAGATGTGGATGACTCTAGCAAGGCTGCTAGAGTCAAAGGGTGGTGGTTAGGCTCTTGCTTGTTGGAGATAGTCATTGCCTGGCACTTGATACCTTAGTTGGCATCAGCTGGGGTCCTTGCGGTGATTGTGCTCTCACAATGGTGTTAGGCAGGGAATTGCGGGGTATTGACCCATCCAAGATGAAGTATGTCAGAGTCAGGATAGTACGTGACTTGGAGGGGAACTTATTTTATTCATTCCTGGGATGTGGGCATTGCTGGCAAGGCCATAATTTATTGTCCATCCCTAATTGCCCTTGAGAAGGTGGTGGTGAGCCGCCTTCTTGAACCGCTGCAGCCCTTGTGGTGAAGGTACTTCCTTGGTGCTGTTAGGGAGAGTTTTCCAGGATTTTGACCCAGCGACGATGAAGGAACGGCGATATATTTCCAAGTCAGGATGGTGTGCAACTTGGAGGGGAACATGCAGGTGATTGTATTCCCATGCGCCTGCTGCCTTTGTCCTTCTAATTGGTAAAGGCCATGGGTTCAGGAGGTGCTGCTGAATAAGCCTTGGCAATTTGCTGCAGTGTATCTTGTAGATGGTACACACTGCAGCTACATGCGTCAGTGGTATAGGGAGTGAATGTTTAAGGTGGTGGATGGGGTGCCAATCAAATGGGTTGCTTTGTCCTGGATGGTGTCGAGCTTCTTGAGTCTTGTTGGAGCTGCACTCATCCAGGCAAGTGGAGAGTATTCCTGTGATGAAATAACTCTGTGTTCTGGCATTTGTATTGTTGTTGTTGTTGTACTTGTTAATGTCTGGAATGTTCCACCGGTGTAACCACTAATGCTTCTCCCTAGCCCCGCCCCTCTTCTGGAATGTTCTACCAAGGGCTGGGTCGGTGATGAATGATGGTTGCCCTGTGTTAACTTGATGCCATGTTCTTACTTAATAAAAGCCTTTAGTTTTAAGCTTTAACCTCATGGATTCAGGCAGTTATTTGGCACATCAATTCCATTCCTGACTTGTGCCTTGTAGATGGTGGAAAGGCTTTGGGGAGTCAGGAGTTGAGACACTCGCCGCAGAATACCTAGCCTCTGACCTGCTCTTGTAGCCACAGTATTTATGTGGCTGGTCCAATTAAGTTTCTGGTCAATGGTGACCCTCCAGGATGTTGATGGTGGGGGATTCAGCGATGGTAATGCCATTGAATGTCAAGGGGTGGTGGTTAGACCCTCGCTTGTTGGAGATAGTCATTGCCTGGCACTTGTATGGTGCAAATGTTACTTGCCATTTATCAGCCCAAGCCTGAATGTCATCCAGGTCTTGCTGCATTCGGGCATGGACTACTTCATTATCTGAGGAGTTGCGAATGGGACTGAACACTGTGTAATCATCAGCAAACATCCCCACTTCTGACCTTATGATGGCGGGAAGATCATTGATGAAGGAGCTGAAGATGGTTAGGCCTAGCACACTGCAGGTAGGTGATTGTATTCCCATGACATTGTTGCTGTTGTTTTACTCAGCAGTAGAGGAACATAGGATAAGGAGTAGGACATTCAGTCCCTCGAGCCTGTTCCGCCATTCAAATAGATCATGGCTGATCTATAGCTTAATTCCATCCACCTGCTTTGGCTCGATATTCTTTTATGCCCTTGTCCAGCAAAAATCTATTGGCCTAGATTTAAAATTATTAATTGAGTTTGCATCTACTGCATTTTATGGGAGAGAGTTCTTCACTTCAACCACCCTTTGCGTGAAGAAGTATTTTCTAATTTCACTCCTGAATTGCCTTGCTCTGATTTTAAGGTTATGTTCCTGTGTCCCCTATCAGTGCCTTTCAAAATCCTAAAAATCTCAATCAAATCACCCCTTTGTAGTGTATGTACCTTTAAGAGGAACTATGTTTTTGAAGCCCCTGTATAATGTAGTACCAGTAGTGACCACTCGGGTATATAAGCCTGTGTAGCGTCTTGTGTTGTTAGTTCACCTCCAGACTTTGTTCAGTAAACACTTGTTAAATCAACTCCTGCATTCCGTGTCTCCATTAACACACCGATCTAACAGTGGCGACGAGTTAGAAACAAACTTACCTGCAATTCGGCAGCACCTCAAGGGGATCGATTCCTCAGACGAAGGTCGAAGCCAGAAGCAAGAAAAAAAAATAACTCGAAGAAACTGAAAAACGAGGGCCAGGCTTGGTCTCCAGTCTGTGGTTTTCCCAGCTAAACGGGCTGGTGGCAGGTAGTGCACTGATCCTTCCTGGGCTGCGGCGGGCTAAAGCTCGATCGGCTGGCTCTGCAATGGGGCCGGGCAGCGAGTCGGGAAGCAGAAGCAAAGAGAGAGAGAGGGTGGAGCACTCAGGGCGCGGCCGGTGCTGCAAAGCAGGTCGGCATTCGGACCGAGCAGAGGGAGGGGAAAGTCCCAGAGTGTCCGCTCCACGACGGGAACGGTTCTCCAAGTAACGGAGAAACTATTGAAGCGATATATAAAAAAAATAGAAATACCGCGAAAAGCTGCAGGTCGCAACGGGAACCACGGAGAACAGCGTTGGCAGCAGCGGCAGCGGCGGGAAAACGTGGGAGGTGCCATCTTAACTCGGCGGGGAAGAAAGAAAAGCGCGGGAAGCGCCATTTTAGATTTTCAAGATGCCGAAGACTGGCAATATTACTGCTTTCGATAGTGATATAGAAGATTGGACCACATATGTGGAAAGAGTGGAGGTATATTGCAAGGCGAATGAAGTAGCGGATGATAAAAAGGCATCGGTACTTCTAAATCTGATGGGCGCAAGGACATACGGGCTGTTACGAAACTTGATCACTCCAGCCAAACCGATGGACAAGAATTTTAAGGAAATTGTTGATACCTTACAGGAGCACTTAAACCCAACACCGCTGCTGATAGCGGAACGATTCAAATTCTTCAGGAGGAATCAGCACAAGAATGAAAGTAACGCTGATTACCTCACCGAATTACGAAAGCTGTCAAAGCACTGCCAATTCGGGGCAGGACTGGCAGATTCTCTACGAGACAAATTCGTCTGCGGTCTCCTAAGCAAAGGAACACAGAAAAGACTACTTTCTGAGAAAGATTTGACACTGGACAAGGCTTTCAGTGTGGCTGTATCATACGAAGCAGCAGCAAGAGGAGCTGCAGAGATACAGCAAAAGCCACAGGACTTCGGCACCCATGAAATGACACGGGGTTTCAAGAGATGTTATCGCTGCGGCAGATCCACCCATGACCAGAAGGACTGCTGGTTCAAGGACAAAGCATGCAGGCAATGCGGAAAGATGGGACACATTGCACGTGTATGCAGATCTGGAAAGAAATCCGCTGACAGTAAAAAAGTCAATAAGGAAAAGTACAGAAAGGTACAAATGATGACGGACAGTAGCTCCGAAGACCAGAAGAGCGATAGCGACTCCGGAAACAAGAGACTAAGCTGTCTCAAATTACATAATGTAATTGCCAAAGAAGATTACCAGACCATTTGGGTTACCCTCACGATAGCGGGGTCCCCAGTCAAAATGGAGCTAGATACAGGATCAGCTCTGACCGTCATGAGTCAACGGGATTACGAGCGGCTATTTCCGCATATGCCTTTGAAAGACACATCCATTGTCTTGAAGACATATACGGGGCAGAAAGTATACCCCAGAGGGAAAATAAGGGTGCCTGTTGTATACAACGGCAAGGAAATACAGAAGTTGTATTTATACGTTCTGCAAGATGGTGGTCCACCGTTGTTGGGACGTGAATGGATCAGAAAGATATGTTTAGACTGGCACTCCATTCAGGCACTGACGGTGACCAGGAAGAAAAAAAACGATGATGACGTCATACCTGGACGATTAAAAGAAATCTTGGCTAACGCCAAAGAAGTGTTTCAACAGGAACTAGGAATCCTGAAAGGCGCCACCGCCTCAATAAAAGTGGAAGATCCGGCAATTCCCAAGTTTTTTAAGGCAAGGCCTGTGCCATACGCAATTCGTCCAGCCGTTGAGGCAGAGCTGGAGAATTTGGAAAAAGTAGGCGTGTTATCCAAGGTAGATTGGAGCGAGTGGGCAACACCCATCGTCCCGGTCATGAAGAAAACGTTGAATAATGATAAATCTGAAGAACAGAGAAATGTTCGCATCTGTGGGGACTTCAAGGTGACTGTAAACCCGGTTCTTCACATGGTACAGTATCCTCTTCCAAGGATAGAAGATATTTTCGCCTCACTATCCGGAGGGAAACGTTTCACCAAAATTGACTTAGCACAGGCATATCTACAGATGGAGGTTGTGATAATAATAATAACTTCCGGGAAGTTATGTCATCACTTCCTGTGAACTGTGAACTATGAACTATGTACATACCTCACTTCCTGTCATATGTCACTTCCTGTTGGACTGGTATAAATACTGGTCTGTTCAGTATTGTAAGAGGCTTCTACCAGAGGCATGGTAAAGACCTCTCTTGTATATAGTGTGCTAATAAGTTACTTAAAGCTTACTTTAAAGTTACTTGATGGTAAGACTCCTTTTTCTTACATCAATTTAAGTAACTTAAATATTTACACTCACAAATACTAGACCTTCGGACAAACTCGGAGTTAAGGATCCAGGGAACCACCCATCATGGAGAAAATCCTTAGACCTATTCGTCTGGACTTGGACCCGAATACACCAGCAGCTGGCAGGGTATGGAAGCATTGGTACCATACCTTTGAGAATTTTCTGGATGAATGTGAAGCGGATGCTCCTGCTAGATTGAGGATACTTATCAATTATGTGACCCCAAAAGTGTTCGAATATGTTGATGAATGGGATAATTACGATGAGGTGATTCGGGCACTTAAGAAACTGTATGCCAAGACCCCAAATGAGGTCTATGCTAGACATCTACTGGCCAGAGCCCAACAAGGGCCAGGGGAATCAATTGACGAATTCCTGCAAGAACTTCGCAGGCTCAGCATAGATTGTAACCTTCAGGCAGCCTCAGCTGAGCTGTACCGCCAAGAAATGATTCGTGATGCTTTCATCTGCGGGATTGCCTCTCCATTTATACGCCAGCGTCTACTAGAAAGTAAAACACTTGAGCTACAAAAAGCTTTTGACCTAGCTTGTTCTCTGGATTTGGCAAAGAGAAATGCAGACCTCTATCAGCTGCCCAGATCTCGATCTGCTGCTGTAGCTGCAACCAGACAATTCAAGCGGTCTCAGGTGAACCCTATCATGGGGGAATCTAATTCTGATAATTCTGATGAAGAAGAGGAGGATGACCCCACTTTAGCAGCCTCTTGGCAATCTAGGAAGGTGCCGAGCTACATTATCCTCCAGTTGAGAAAGAAGCCACAGCCATCATAGAGGCAGTACGGAAGTGGAACCATTTTCTAGCTCGCCAGCACTTTACATTGATCACGGACCAACGATCAGTCGCCTTCATGCTCGATAATCGAAAACGAACCAAAATTAAGAATAATAAAATACAACTTTGGAGGATGGAACTGGCCTCTTTTGGTTATACCATTCTCTATCGGCCTGGCAAGGAGAATGTGGCCCCGGACACCCTCACACGGGCATTCTGCTCCACTATGTCATCCTCTACTCTCATGGATATCCACAATGGATTGTGTCATCCTGGCGTTACGCGCATGCTACATTTCGTACGATCACGGAATCTCCCTTTTTCCACTGGAGATGTAAAGAAAATATGCTCAGAATGCCGGCTTTGTGCGGAATTAAAACCTCAGTTCTTCCGCCCCTCAGATGGTATACTCATACATGCAACCCAACCGATGCAACGACTTAGCATCGATTTTAAGGGCCCAGTGCCCTCTTCAACTCGGAACACATATTTGCTCACCATGATCGACGAATATTCACGTTTTCCATTTGCCTTCCCCTGCTCCAATATGCTGGCGTCCACAGTAATCGGCTGCCTTGAGCAGGTATTTTCTCTCTGTGGCATGCCGGCTTATATTCACTCAGATCGGGGTCCATCCTTTATGTCAAGGGAACTCAAGGACCACCTCTCAGAACGGGGAATTGCTACAAGCAAAACAACACCATACCATCCCATCGGAAATGGGCAGGTAGAGAGGTATAACGGTATCATCTGGAATTCCGTACGTCTCGCTTTAAGATCTCGGGGCCTACCAGACCAGCAATGGGAAAAAGTGCTTCCGGATGCATTGCACTCTATACGGTCCCTGCTTTCTACAGCCACAAATACTACACCTCATGAGCGGTTCTTTGGATTCCAGCGTCGCTCATCTCATGGGACATCACTCCCGTCATGGCTAACTACTCCTGGACCTGTATTACTCCGAAGATACGTTCGGACATCTAAAAATGACCCACTCGTAGACGAGGTCGAACTAACCGATGCCAACCCCACCTATGCAAACATACGATATTCCGACGGCTGAGAATCTACCGTATCATTACGGGATCTGGCTCCCTGCCCACCAGGACCTAGTGGGACATCGGGTGATGGCATTTCACCAGGAAACTCTTGGGACCTATCGGGTACCCCTCTCCAGGATCCTGATCGGACACCAACTAGCTTGGTGCCGGTAGAACCCCGTGCTCAAGGTTGCGACCCTCCCAGTACCGCGCATGAAAGTACTGATCCGCCACAGACCAGCTCTGCACCTCCCTCTGAACAGAGGCAGTCCGACTTTGAACCTATTGGGGGTCGTACTCGAAGCCATGATCTCCCCGACCCTTCACAGGGCAATCCAGGCCACACAAAGTCTGACCAATGGCCAACCGCATGTAAGCGGACCAGCGACCCTCTACGACGGGAATCCAAACGGGTGCGACTCTTCCTTGTTCGGCGGCTGCGGACCAAAAGGTAGACCACAGCCTCCTAATCCTGCAGGAGGGAAGAATGTGATAATAATAATAACTTCCGGGAAGTTATGTCATCACTTCCTGTGAACTGTGAACTATGAACTATGAACTGTGTACATACCTCACTTCCTGTCATATGTCACTTCCTGTTGGACTGGTATAAATACTGGTCTGTTCAGTATTGTAAGAGGCTTCTACCAGAGGCATGGTAAAGACCTCTCTTGTATATAGTGTGTTTATAAGTTACTTAAAGCTTACTTTAAAGTTACTTGATGGTAAGACTCCTTTTTCTTACATCAGAGGTTGAGGAGGCCTCTAAAAAGTATCTCACGATAAACACACACAAAGGCCTGTAGTACAATCGACTGGTTTTCGGAGTGGCATCAGCTCTGGCTGTCTGGCAAAGAGCTATGGAGCAGGTCCTGCAAGGGATTCCGGGGACTCAATGCTACCTAGACGACTGTAAGAAGTCACTCAACACCAGGTTATAGTCCAACAGCTTTAGTAGCAGTAGAAGTCTCCCACGCGGGGAGTACGTGGGATGAGAGCATGTAGGATGCTTTGAAGGTCTGGATCGAAGGTTTTGATCAGTCTGTTGAGTTGGCAGGTGTGTTCTTTGGTCGGATCTGCGGGTAACTGTCTGTAGTGTTCCTGGTTGTCCAGTTGTCGGTATACTTCTTTGCAATAGTCCATTCTGTTTTGTATGATGATGGCTCCTCCTTTGTCTGCTGGTTTGATGACGATGTTGCGGTTGGTCTTGAGAGCGTGGATGGCATTGCGTTGTGCTCGGGTGACATTCTGGACTGTCTTGTGAGTGCGGCTGATGAATCTGGCGTTGATGCATCTCCTGACAGCTTGAGCATACATGTCAAGCTTAGGGCAGCGACCCTCCGGAGGGGTCCAATTTGACTCTTTCTTCTTCGGTTGCTGCACTGCGGATCCCTCTGTCTGCTGTTCCGGATCGTTGATTGTCTCATTGGGTTCGCTGCTGACATCTTGGGATTTGTGGAAGAATTCCCGGAGCCTCATTCTCTCCCAGTCGGGGAAAACTTCAGCAGTCAAGGACATTCAGCCTCCGATCTTTGGGTAAGCAGTCTCCAAGGCTGCTTTCGAGACACACGACAACGCAAAATCGTCGAACAGAAACTGATAGCCAAGTTCCGCACTCATGAGGACGGCCTCAACCGGGATCTTGGGTTCATGTCACGCTACATGTAACCCCACCTGACGTAGAGTAATCCAGACTCGCGTCGTCCTTGGATTGTTCTCTCTACACGGATGCGGCCGGACCTGCTGTGATTTCCAGCAAAACATTTTTTTTTTAATGTTTTTTGTTTGTTTTTTGTTTTTCATACAGACCCCAGCATCTGCAACATTTGACCACTTGTGACCCCACCTCATTGTTCTTTGATGTAATGTTTTCCTGACTGACCTGTTTGGACACCATCCACACCTTTGATTGCTGTGATTATCTCTCTGCCGAGGTGCGATAAAGGGCAGTTAGAAAGATTACCTGTAATCATCTGGCAGTGTTCTCTGACTATATATGCTGTGTCTTTATGCATCTCTTCACTTCACCTGATGAAGGAGCAGCGCTCCGAAAGTTTGTGATTTCAAATAAAGCTGTTGGACTATAACCTGGTGTTGTGTGACTTCTCTCATTAGACAAGGAAGACCAGGGTGAAGGTAAGGAAGCAGCAGAAGAGGGAAGGCCACCTCAAAGCCTTGTAGCAAGAGATGCAAGGGATGAGTTAATTGCACAACGATTCCAGTGACTTGCTCATTCCCCTGCATAAAAAACTTACACAAAGCCCGTCTGCATTAACAGTGGGTGTCAGCTGTGGCTCGGTGGCAGCACTCCCGCCTCTGAGTCTGAAGGTTGTGGGCAATATAAACTAAAGGGTACAATTCTAAAGGGGTTTAGAAAGCGGTTGAAAAAGCATACGGGATCCTGAGCTTCATAAATAGAGGCATAATGTACAAAAGCAAGGAAATTATGATGAACCTTTATAAAACACTGGTTCGACCTCAACTGGAGTATTGTGTCCAATTCTGGACACCGCACTTTAGGAAGGCCTTAGAGAGGGTGCAGAAAGGATTTACAAGAATGGTTCCAGGGATGAGGGACTTCAGTTACGTGGCTAGACTGGAGAAGTTGGGGTTGTTCTCCTTAGAGCAGAGAAAGTTGAGAGGAGATTTGATAGAGGTGTTCAAAATCATGAGGGGTCCAGACAGAGTAGATCGAAAGAAACTGTTCCCATTGGCAGAAGGGTTGAGAACCAGAGGAGACAGATTTAAGGTGATTGGCAGAAGAACCAAAGGCGACATGAGGAAAAACTTTTTTACTCAGTGAGTGGTTATGATCTGGAATGCACTACCTGAAAGCGTATTGGAAGCAGATTCAATCATGGCTTTCAAAAGGGAATTGGATAAGTACCTGGAGGAAAAGAAATTGCTGGGCTACGGGGAACGGGTGGTGGAGTGGAACTTGCTGAAGTGCTCTTGCAGAGAGCTGGCATGAGCTCTACAGGCCAAATGGGCTCCTTCTGTGCTGTAACCATTCTATGATTCTTAAGTCCCACTCCAGAGACTTGAGCACAAAATCTAGGCTGACACTCCAGTGCAGTACTGAGGGAGTCTTTCGGACAAGACATTAAACTGAGGTCTCGTCTGCCCTCTCAGGTTGACATAGACGATCCCATGGCACTATTTTGAAAAAAGCAGGGGAGTTCTCCCAGTGTCCTGGCCAATATTTTTCCCTAACCAACATCACTTAAAAAAACAGATTATCTCATCATTATCACATTGCTGTTTGTGGGGCGTTGCTATGCACAAATTGGCTGCCACACTTCCTACATTACAACAGTGACTACATTTCAAAATTACTTAATTGGCTGTAAAGCACTTTGGGACGTCCTGAGGCTGTGAAAGATGCTATTGTTGAGATACCGCGGCAAACGTGGGAGTCGAGACCAGAGTTAGTAAAACACAACTGCTTTTTTCAACCTCATGGCAAAGAGGAACTAGAAAGGCCCGCGCATCCACTTAAATACTCCCCAGACAGGAAGTGCTCCCGGCAGCCTGTCCCTGCGGGAAACAAGTTGCTGGAGGAAAGGGCCCCCGGCTAGGGGCGTCTGCTTAACTGTCCGTGCCGCCGTGAGCGGATTATGTCCAGTGGTGGCGTGTCGCCACAGAGCTCCCCCCAGAATCCGCTTAGGAGGAGTGGACGAGTCGTGACGGTGGTCTGATGGTACTGCCGGAGCGGCTCTGAGTGGTCGCCGGTCTAGTTGGTGGGGCCGGGCGGTTCGCCTCCGGCTGTGCTGGCTTGCTGGCGGGACGGCCTCTAGTTGGAGGCCGGGCCACGGGGACCTGTTCCCCTGGTTCTGTGTGTGCTGGTTTGAGCCGGTCGATGGAGACTGTGTTGACCCTGTCGCCGAGTCGCAGCTTGAAGACCTTGTCCCCGGTTTGTAGTACCTCGTACGGTCTGTCGTACGGGGGTCACAGGGGCCCGCGGTGCGCGTCGTGTCGCACGAAGACGAAGCGCGCCTGCTGTAAGTTTGGCGGGACGTGAGGTGCGAGTTCGCCGTGTTGGTTGACCGGAAGTGGGGCGAACTGAGCGGAAGAGAAAGAGTTGAGCCGCTGCTGTTCGGCCGACCAAGGCATGGTAGCCTCCGGAAGGAATTCGCCTGGGACGTGCAGCGGTTGTCCGTAGACTAACTCCGCTGCCGAGGACTGGAGGTCTTCCTTGACCGCGGTGCGTAGGCCTAGTAGCACCCACGGTAGGCGGTCAGTCCAGGTACTGTCCTGCAGGCCGGCGCGGAGTGAGGCCTTGAGTGACCTGTGGAAGCGTTCACACAGCCCATTGGCCTGCGGGTGGTTCGGTGGAGCGTCACCCCGAGGTTGCGTGCTGTGGCCGTCCAGAGTTCGGAGGTGAACTGGGCGCCTCTGTCGGAGGTTATGTCGGCTGGTACGCCGAACCTTGCGACCCAGGTGTTAACGAACGCCCTGGCGATGTTGGCTGTAGTGGTGGAGGGCAGCAGCACTGCCTCAGGCCAGCGTGTGTAGCGGTCGACCATCGTGAGGAGTTAAGTTTGGCCTTGTGATGGCGGCAGAGGACCGACGATGTCGACGTGTATGTGGTCGAAGCGGCGGCTGGGTACCTCGAAGTCTCCCAGGGGTGCTTTTGTGTGTAGCTGTACATTAGCCCGTTGGCAGGCGAGGCAGGAGGTGGCCCAAGTCCGAACATCTTTGCTGAGGCCGCGCCAGACGAAACGCTGGGAGAGGAGTTTGACGGATGCGCGGGCACCCGGATGGGAGAGCGCGTGTAGCGCGTCGAAGATGCGGCGGCGCCAGGTTGCAGGGACGACCGGCCTGGGTTGGCCGAGTGAGATGTCGCAATTGACTGCCGTGGCTTCGGGCCCGTGCGCGACCTTGGCTAGGCGTAGCCCTGGCAGGCTGGTAGCCGCCGAGAGGAGGTCTGGGTCTGTGAGCTGGGCCGCTGCTAGTTGCGCGTAGTCGACCGCGAGGTGATTCGCGCAGATGGCGGGACGGGAAAGGCAGTCGGCGACAACGTTGTCTCTACCGGAGACGTGCTGGATGTCTGTAGTAAACTCGGACACGGCCGCGAGCTGGCGTTGCTGCCTAGCGGACCAGGGTTCGGTGTGCTTGGCCATCGCGTATGTGAGCGGCTTGTGGCCCACGTACGCGGTGAAGGGGCGGCCTTCCAGGAGGAACCTGAAATGGCGGACCGACAGGTGGAGCGCGAGAAGCTCGCGGTCGAAAGTAGAGTATTTGACCTCCGGGGGGCGCAGTTGGCGGCTGTAGAAGGCAAGTGGCTGCCACGCGCCATTGACCCACTGCTCGAACACGGCTCCAACCGCGTGGTCGGAGGAGTCGGTAGTGAGCGCGACCCGGGCATCGGCCCTTGGGTGCGCGAGCAGGGTGGCGTCGGCGAGCGCATTTTTGGTGGCGTCGAAGGCGGCTGACGTGTCAGTGGTCCAGGCTACGTCCATCTTGCCGGATTTACCTCGGAGGGAGTCGTATAGGGGCTTCATGAGGGCTGCAGCTCTGGGGATGAACCTGTTGTAGAAGTTCACCATCCTGAGGAACTCCTGGAGGCCCTTGATGGTTTTGGGGCGGGGGAATTGCTGGACGGCCTGCACCTTGTTGGGCAGGGGGACGGCCCCAGCAGGGGTGATGTGGTGACCGAGAAAATCGATCTCGGTTAGGCCGAATTGGCACTTCGCCGGGCTGAGGATGAGCCCGTGTTGGGCTAGGCGCCCGAACAGGATGCGAAGGTGCTCGAGGTGTTCCTGTTTGGAGGAGCTGGCCACGAGAATGTCGTCTAGATAGACGAATAGGAAGTTCAGGTCCCGGAGGACTGAGTCCATAAGGCGCTGGAAAGCCTGGGCTGCATTCTTGAGGCCGAAGGGCATCCTCAGGAACTCGAACAGGCCGAATGGGGTGATGACGGCTGTTTTGGGGATGTCCGTGGGGTGTACGGGGACTTGGTGGTAACCGTGCACCAGGTCACCTTGGAAAAGATGGTTCGTCCGGCCAGTCGGGCCGAGAAGTCCTGGATGTGTGGCACCGGGTATCGGTCGGGGGTGGTGGCGTCGTTGAGGCGGCGGTAGTCCCCGCAAGGGCGCCAGCCTCTGCCGGGCTTGGGGGCGATGTGGAGGGGCAAGGCCCAAGGGCTGCTGGAGCGGCGGATGATGCCGAGTTGTTCCATGGTGGTGAACTCGGCCCGCGCGATTTCCAGCTTGGCCGGGTTGAGTCTGTGGGCGTGGGCAGAAACTGGGGGGCCGGTGGTGGTGATATAGTGCTCCACACCGTGTTTGGTGGCTTTGGCCGAAAAGGTCGGGTTAGTGAGGGCGGGAAACTCGGCTAGAAGTGCCGAGTAGTCGTCCGTGGCTCTGGCGAGGCAGTAGGTCGTCAGGCCGGCCGAACGGGCCGGGGTGAATGCGCCGGGGATGGGGGCCATAGTGTTGATGTCGACGAGGCGGTGCCTCGGAATGTCGACAAGGAGGCCGTGGGCGCGTAGGAAGTTGGCGCCGATGAGTGGGCAGAGGACCCTGGCTGTGAGGAACTCCCAGCGGTAGTGGCGGCCTGCGAGGTCGAGCGTGACCATGCGGGTGCCATATGTGCGGATGTCAGAGCCATTGGCTGCGGCCAGCGTGATACCCCGTGCGCCGCGTTGGATTTCGAGGGCGGAGGCGGGTGTGATGCTGTGCTGGGCCCCTGTGTCGCACAGAAATCGGCGGTTGGTTCTGTCGTCGGTGACATACAGTAGAGGCCCCTTTTGCCCCGTGGCCATCACGGGGGCCGGTGCAGGGGTGGTTTGAAAGTGCGCGGTGGCGTGCAGCGTTGGGCCCTAGTGCCAAAACGGGTGTGGTAGTAGCAGTGACCTGGAGTGGTAGGGCGGTCGGGCCTAGTGGGCCGGGAAGACTGCGTGGTCATTGCCGTGAGGTCGGGCGCGGCGTCGCGAGCGGACTGCGCAGAGAGCAGCCGGTCGGCCTTTTCGGCTATGTCATTCAGGTCCGTGGAGCCAGACTCCACAATGAGCGGGCGGATGCTGGCGGGGAGCTGCCGAATGAAAAGCGTGCGAAAGAGGGCGCCGGTGTTTTTGTTGTCCGAGAGGGACAGCATGTGGGAAAGCAGATCCGACGGTGAAGCGTCACCAAGGCCGGGGAGGTCAAGGAGTTGGCAGTTGCACTGGTAAGAGGACGTTTGAAATTTTTTAAGGAGCGCAGCCTTCAGATGTTCGTACTTGCCTTCCACTGGTGGATCCTGCAGCGCTGCCCAAACCTTGGGGACTGTGGCGTAGGTGAGAGAGGAGACGAGGTAGTCGTACTTTGTGGCGTCGACTGTAATGTGTTTCAGCCGGAATCTGGACTCAGCTTGAACAAACCAGGCTTCGGCCAGGTTCTCCCAAAAGTCCGGTAGTTTAACCGTGACTGCGTTTGTATCCGCCATGCTAGCTTAGGATTCGTCCTGAGCGTCGGGGTCACCAGTGTTGAGATACCGCGGCAAACGTGGGAGTCGAGACCAGAGTTAGTAAAACACAACTGCTTTATTCAACCTCATGGCAAAGAGGAACTGGAAAAGCCCGCGCATCCACTTAAATACTCCCCAGACAGGAAGTGCTCCCGGCAGCCTGTCCCTGTGGGAAACAAGTTGCTGGAGGAAAGGGCCCCCGGCTGGGGGCGTCTGCTTAACTGTCCGTGCCGCCGTGAGCGGATTATGTCCAGTGGTGGCGTGTCGCCACACTATATACATGCAAGTTCTTTCTTTCTTTCTTTCTCTCTTTCTCTCTTTCTTTCTCTCTCTCTTTCTTTCTCTCTTCTTTCTCTCTTTCTTTCTTTCTTTCTTTCTCTCCTTTCTTTCTTTCTCTCTCTCTCTCTCTCTCTCTCTCTCTTTGCTTGGAAGAGCTCTGTCTGCATTGCTTATGCTTTACCAGGGAGAGAGTCCCAAAACATTGCCATCTCCTGCAAACTTCGACTGTGATAGCTCTGCCTGTGGTTGTCAGTCATAATTACAATCAACTTCTATGCCACTGGCACCTTTTAAGCTATCTCAGGTGACATATGTCCGATCAGCCAATCTGCAGTGCCCCAATGCATACAGCAAGTCACTGATTAATTATTTGCCAGAGCCAATGACTTAATCACTTTTTTTTAAGGATAATGGTCAGCTGTAAACAGGGTAGAGGAGATGAAAATTTTAGAGGCGTTCATGATACAGTTGAATGCTAGGTTGGGACAGTTAGAATAGTAGAGGGATGAGCTTCAGTGGGTTAAATAAGAGTTCTTGTTGTTGACCATTCTTGCGTTCTTAAGAAGTAATGGTTAGATGATGGCAAGTTTGAGTTTTGAGTAGGAAGTAGGAAGATGGGAAATCTAAGGGAAGTCCTGTGAAAGAATCAGATAGAGTGGCAAAGAATATGGTGAGTCTTGATTTTAACATAATGAGGATGTAGAAAGGAAGAATAATGTTTAGTGTGTATTTGTAACTTAGGAGGAACAACACCAACACCAATAACTTGTATTTATATAGCGCCTTTAACATACTAAAATGTTCCAAGGTGCTTCACAGGAGTATTATAAGACAAAAATTTGACACCAAGCCACATAAGGAGAAATTAGGGCAGATGACCAAAAGCTTGGTCAAAGAGGTAGGTTTTAAGGAGCATCTTAAAGGAGGAAAGAGAGGTAGAGAGGTTTCAGGAGGGAATTCCAGAGCTTAGGGCCCAGACAGCTGAAGGCACAGCCACCAATGGTTGAGCGATTATAATCAGGAATGCCCAAAAGGGTTGAATTAGAAGAGTGCAGCTATCTCGGCGGGGGGGGGGCGCGGTTGTTGTGGGGCTGGAGGAGATTACAGAGATAGGAAGGGGCGAGGCCATGGAGGGATTTGAAAACAAGGATGAGAATTTTGAAATCGAGGCATTGCTTAACCGGGAGCCAGTGTAGGTCAGCGAGCACAGGGATGATGGCTGAACAGGACTTAGGCAGCTGAGTTTTGGATGACCTCAAGTTCACATAGGGTAGAATGTGGGAGGCCAGCCAGGAGTGCGTTGGAATAGTCAAGTCCAGAGGTAACATAGGCATGGATGAGGGTTTCAGCAGCGGATGAGCTGAGGCAGGGGCGGAGACCAGCAATGTTGCGTAGGTGGAAATAGGCGGTCTTGGTTATGCCGCAGATATGTGGTCGGAAACTCATTTCAGGGTCAAATATGACAAATGTTAGGGAGAGGGATGGAGCCAGTGGCTAGTGAATGAACTTTGTGGAGTTTGCTAGGGAACAAGAGATCAAAATTCAGAGGGGCAATGATCGGAGTAGACTCAGTAAAATAGAAAGGTGAGAAAAGTTGCTAGAAGTCAGGGAAGAATCAACTATCACAATGGTTCAAAGAATTGTTATAGCCTGTCATGCCCCACTAGCTACAGATACTAGTACTTGCATGTCTGACAAACAGTGCTAACCTGAAAGAACACAGCAGAAATCCAAATTCTTTTATTGCTCACTCAAGTGTGAATACCCTGGCGTGTTCCAATTCCTAGCCCAATGGGGGTAATTTTGACTTTGTGCACTGGTGTAAAACCGATGTTAGCAAATTCGGCAGCCCATTTTACATCTTCCCCAGAAATAAAAATCGGGAGCGATGTAAAACGGGCTGCCAATTCACTATCATCCGTTTTACAGTATCGCACAAAGTCAAAATAACCCTCAATGGGTTTTGTTTGTTTTCATGCACTATGACACTGAGGAAATAATGGTGCATGATAGTAATAAATCCTATCAATCTTTGAAAAAATCTAATTCAAACCAAGAAATAATGCTGTCAACAAGTAAATTCACAGCACCCTCCTACTTACCTCTATCCTAACAGCAGCAGGACAAGTTGTCTATGGTATTCAGAGGGTTTTAATAAATCAAATGCTTTGTGGTTTGTCATTTTGTCAGGAAAACAAGTGCAGTCTTTTTCCAAATCTACTTCCCCAATTGCTCAGTGAGTTTAGCCAATACGAAGCTGAGGCGTGCAGACCAGGAAGGTCCTAGGTTAGAGAGAGTGAACTTGCTCCTGATTGCTG
This sequence comes from Somniosus microcephalus, assembly GCF_052327205.1. NCBI lineage: Eukaryota > Metazoa > Chordata > Chondrichthyes > Squaliformes > Somniosidae > Somniosus > Somniosus microcephalus. The sequence continues at coordinate 287,784,409 of NC_140989.1, forward strand.
TTCAGTGACCCCTGCTGGAAGTGTACATGTGCAAACGTTGTGTAATGACCAGGCTAGGTTTAACTGTGATGTTTCCTGTTAACAAAATAGCTTACTGATGACATTCATGTATGAGCAGTGGCCTCTTATGTGAAGTACTGGAGGACACCTGGTACCCATGGAGGTATACTTCAGCAAAGAATTAGCACCTTCAGAAGAGGTGGTAAAATTTGTAAGAAAAAAAGAAAGTAAAGGTAACTGGGTAGTGCAGGGGTGATCCCTTGATCCAGTGCTGTCAGTGATGAGTAGCCCTCACTAGGGAGTGCATCCCAGAAAATCTTAGGTGCGTGCCTGTGACTTCCTAAGTTTTGCTCTCTGCAACTGCCACTCCTTACTGGGAGTACATGATCTCCGAATCACCCATTCCATACTAGTAAGATGAAAACTTCTTTTCTGTTGGCTGTAAGATCCCATGAGTTTGGACAGCCTACGATGTGTAGCCGACAGCGTTAAGCTACTCCCAGTTTAGTATTAAATTGGCAATCTCCCTTAGAGAAATCACGAGGATGGTTGATATGAGAATTGAAAATGTTACACTGGTGCAGTAGAGGGTGCTCTTCTGAGGTACAATATTGAGGAGAGGAGGGAGCTTTATCTGCAGCTGTTATTGTTGCAACCGGAATGCATGATGCTGACACGGGGTGCCTGAAATGATAGCATCCACTCACTTCATTATTTTTATGCATGGTAGGGCATTGCTTATTGTATTTTCTTTAAACAAATGCAACAAATCATTTTTACATGCTTGGATACTAAACGCTAGGCAAAATAGGGAAAAAATGCAGAAGTCAATGTTGAAGTTCATACTATTAGTCGTAAATCATTTTGTGAAAAGTGTTAGGCCTAAAAATTGGGGTGAGGCGACAAACTGGCGCCAAGTTCGCCTGGGCGCAGATTTTTGCGCAGCGTTCGGAGCAGTAGCGATCGTCAGATATTCAGCCTCAGTGCCCCGTCTCCCTCTTAGGCGCTGAAAGTGAATTTCGCAGTGCAACGTGCCGTAGCGCCACACGCTGCAGCACGGCATGCTGCGGTACTGCAGGCCTTCCTCCCATTGTTAAGGGGGAGGGGCCTGCAGCAGCGCGAACCCCGATCACAAGTGCCAGCAAAAGAGCCCAGCACCGTGGAGAAGTGCCGGGCTCTCGGGAAACAGCCGGCAATGCCGCGGGGGGGGGGATCTGGAGGCCGGGGACGAAGGTGTTGGCAGGCGGCCACCGAAAAAACCGGCCGCCCCGCACCTCCACCTTAACTTGCGCCTCTGCCGGCGCAGTAAGGCCCCGTGAACTGGGCGCGAATGGCGCAACAGCAGCGTTCACTACCAAATATCGCGATCGGGGCGCGAATGGGGTGCTGCGCACACCGATGACGTCATCAGTGGCGGCGCAGCGCAACAGGCTAACGCCACCATTAGCGCCCCTGCTGAATATCGCGGGAGGCGCAGCCAGTGGCGCTACAGCCACTGGTTGCCTCTTTAGGCGCTAACAGGTGGCGCTACTCACCCAATTTCTCCCCCTTAGACTTGAGGAGGGGCTACTCAATCTTATAGTAATCTCTATGAGCACAGGAAGTCACAGCTTAAAATTTGCCCTGCACAGAGACAATGGGCAGAAATTTCCGGGGGGTCAGCGGGTGGGATTGGTGGCGGGTCGGGTGGAATGATATTTTTGACAGTGGGTCAGTCAAACCGCCGCCACGCTCCTTTCCCGATGTCGGGTCAGTCGGCGCTGAGCAGTCCCGACACGCAGTGGCGGGCGACCCAATTCAGGTATTAGTGGCTTGTTTAGAGCCACATAAGAATGATTTTCAGCTTACCTTTTGCATTTGACAGCTCGCCCATGGGGTCCACGCTGGTCGTGGAACATGTCTGTCAAGCTGAGGCAGGAGTTCAGTGGCCGTGAATCAGCTGTTGAGTTGACAGCTTCAAATATAAAGTAAAAGCTCCCACCTTACAGAGATATCTTCCCTCAGCCACAAGCTCACTGCATTTCCACAACAGATTCACCATGCTACAAGTCTTTACACAAGTCTCCCTCCAGTTTGACCTTATTACCTCTCTCACCATTGACAGATCGCTTCTGTCACCTCTACTTCACCTGCCATCTCTACTTCACCTGCCATCTATTCCATCAACATGGGTGCCCTTTATACTCTCTCAGCTTGGTGCTCAGAATCCCACCACGATCAGCCCTAACACCAGCATCACCAGGCACACCAGCAGCACCAACAACAACACCAACCTTCTCCACAATCAACTGATGCTGCACAGGATAAAGGGCATCAGCACCCGACCATATTCCTGCCTGGGAGGCCAGGGATGGCCTCACCATGGCCAGATTTACTTCACTTAATGCTGTGCACCGTGGCTGCCACATGATGCCCCAGGTTGGCACCACCCCACGCCAACACCATAAAGCATCCCTACAATGCCCAAGCCATTCCTTTCACACTCCTCACCAATGCGGGGGGGGTGGGGGGGGATACCGTTATATCTCACCATTCACTGCAATTCACTAAGCCACTTCTAAAGGTGCGCACAAATCTGTCCAAGAACGCAAAGTGTTGAAAATAAAGGTCTCAATGTTTGACAGCAGATTACCAGAAACTTTACATGAACATTGGATAAAACACACAAGTGCCTACCCTTGTTGTTAATTGGTATGGTTGCACTAGGGTGAGGGTGAGGGGTGGCTAGTGAGATGGGTGTGTGATAATGTAGATAGAGAGGGATGGGTGGAGGTGTAAGGTAAGTTGGTGTGAGTAAGGATGTGCAGGAGTAGGGTAGGGAAGGCAGAGTGATGGGGATGTGATGAGAGGCTCAGCAGGACGAGGGTGAGTGTGGCTTTGTACTAAAGTTTCGTGATCTACTGAGATCATTGAAATGTTAGTGGCACTGCACGCAAGTCCTCCTGACCACATCCCTGCTTGTGCCCTCCTCTGCAATGTGCAACCAGGCTGTGTTGATCTCCTCAGGAGGTCTCTTCCGCCCATGGGAAGGCAAGAGGACCTCCCTGCGTGCTCTGACTCCCTCCATAAGCATATGGAGGGAGTCATGGGAGAGCCTCAATGCTGTAGAATCCTGAATTTAAATAAAGGAAACTACGATGGTCTGAGGCACGAGTTGGGTAGGATTGATTGGGGAATGTCACTCAAAGGGTTAACGGTGGATAGGCAATGGCAAACATTCAAAGACCGCATGGATGAACTACAGAATTTGTTCATCCCAGTTTGGCATAAAAATAAAACAAAAAAGGTGACTCAACCGTGGTTAACAAGTGAAATTAGGGATAGCATAAGATCCAAGGAGAGGACATATAAATTGGCCAGAAAAAGCAGTAAACATGAGGATTGGGAGCAGTTTAGGATTCAACAAAGGAGGACAAAGGGATTAATTAAGAAGGGGAAAATAGAATATGAGAGTAAGCTTGCAGGGAACTTAAAAACTGACTGTAAAAGCTTTTACAGATATGTGAAGAGAAAAAGATTGGTGAAGTCAAGCATAGGTCCCTTGCAGTCAGAATCAGGGGAATTTATAATGGGGAACAAAGAAATGGAAGACCAATTAAATACATATTTTGGTTCTGCCTTCACAAAGGAGGACACAAATAACCTCCCAGAGATGTCGGGGAACATATGGTCTGATGAAAGGGAGGAACTGAAAGAAATCAGTATTTGTAGAGAAATGATGTTAGGGAAATTGATGGGATTGAAGGCCGATAAATCCCCAGGGCCTGATAATTTACATCCTAGGGTACTTAAGGAAGTAGCCCTAGAAATAGTAGATGCATTGCTGATCATCTTCCAACATTCGATGGAATCTGGAACAGTACCCATGGATTGGAGGGTAGCTAATGTTACCCCACTATTCAAAAAAGGTGGTAGAGAGAAAACAGGGAATTACAGACTGGTAAGCCTGACATCGGTAGTGGAGAAAATGCTAGAGTCTATTATAAAAGATGTAATAGCAGAGCACTTGGAAAACAGTGACAGGATCGGACAAAGTCAACATGGATTTACAAAAGGTAAATCGTGCTTGACTAATCTGCTGGAATTTTTTGAGGATGTAACTAGTAAAATAGATAAGTGAGAACCAGTGGATGTAGTGTATTTGGACTTTCAGAAGGTTTTCGATAAGGTCCCACATAAGAGATTAGCGTGTAAAGTTAAGGCACATGGGATTGGGGGCAAGGTATTGACTTGGATAGAGAACTGGTTGGCAGACAGAAAGCAAAGAGTTGGAATAAACGGGTCTTTTTCCGAGTGGCAGGCAGTGACTAGTGGGGTACCGCAGGGATTGGTCCTTGGACCCCAGCTATTCACAATATATATTAATGATCTAGACAAGGGAACTAGATGTAATATCTCCAAATTTGCAGACGACACAAAGCTGGGTGGGCATGTGTGCTGTGAGGAGGGTGCCGAGAAACTCCAGGGTGATTTGGACAGGTTGGGTGATTGGGCAGAAGCATGGCAGATGCAATATAACGTGGATAAATGTGAGGTTATCCACTTTGGTGGCAAAAACAGGAAGGTAGATTATTAACTGAATGGCAATAGATTGGGAGAAGGGGAAGTGCAACAAGACCTGGGTGCCCTTGTACACCAGTCGCTGAAGGTAAGCATGCAGGTGCAGCAGGCAGTTAAGAAGGCAAATGGTATGTTGGCCTTCGTAGCGAGAGGGTTTGAGTACAGGAACAAGGATGTCTTGCTGCAGTTGTACAGGGCCTTGGTGAGACCACATCTTGAGTATTGTGTGCAGTTTTGGTTGCCTTATCTGAGGAAGGATGTTCTTGCCATGGAAGGAGTTCAGCGAAGATTCACCAGGCTGATGCCTGGGATGGCAGGAATGACATATGAGGAGAGATTGGGTCGATTGAGCTTATACTCACTGGAGTTTAGAAGAATGAGAGGGGATCTCATTGAAACTTATAAAATTCTGACAGGACTGGACAGACTAGATGAAGGAAGGATGTTCCCGATGGTCGGGGAGTCCAGAACTAGGGGTCACAGTCTAAGGATAAGGGGTAAGCCATTTAGGACAGAAATGAGGAGGAATTTCTTCACCCAGAGAGTGGTGAACCTGCGGAATTCTCTACCACAGAAGGCAGTAGAGGCCAATTCATTAAATATATTCAAGAAGGAGTTGGATATATTTCTTAAGGCTAAAGGGATCAAGGGGTATGGGGAGAAAGCCGGGTACTGAATTTGGATGATCAGGCATGATCGCATTGAATGGCGGAGCAGGCTCGAGGGACCGAATGGCCTACTCCTGCTCCTATCTTCTATGTTTCTATGGCCTAGAAATTCAGTTGGTTGCGCCAGCTGTTAGCGCCTTAGGAGGAGTAGATGTCGGGCGCTAGGCGGGTAGCGCCCGAGCGCAGCGCGAACTGCGCCTCGCCCCAACTTCACTAGAGATTTAGCACCGGTGCAAAGTCTTTGCGCGCGCTCAGCTGCGCGCGCAGATCATGACGTCATTTCCTCGTGCAACGCCCTTTGTGCGCCCCCAACCGGAACTTCAGTCGCGCCGCCCCATTGTGCGCCTGGCGCCCCTAGCGACTGTTAAGTGGAACGGTGCTCAGCCGATGCGGGGCGCGGGGGGCGCAAATTAAAGGGCACTCATCCTGCAATATAAAAGGCTGCCATTTTGCAGCACACCTTCTTGCGAAACGGATCTTTGGAGAGAGACCAAGGTAGATAGCTTTCTGCTTTGGCCCAGCACTCGGACAGGTACTTCTGGCTTCAGGCCACAGCTTTCAAAAAGTTTTTGCCTTCATTGACATCTCATTGTTTGCCAGCATATTATGGGGGCTGCACTGGGTGTCAACGCTGGCTTTCTCAATTACATCCAAAGGGCTCACAGACGTCGTGAGAGAGTGGCAGCCCTGGTTAGATGGAGAGGGGGCAACAGGCATCGGCAAAGGAGGCCTTACCCACCCAGGGTATACCGCCAGCAGTTCTCCTATCTCAACATGTCTGAGGAGCAGTGTGTTCGGAGGCTGCGATTCAGAAGGGAGGTGGTCACAGAGATCTGCCAGCTGCTTGCCGTTGATCTGCAGCCACAGCTGAGGAGCAGGACGTCTCTGTCGGTGGCAGTGAAGGTGACGGTGGCTCTCAACTTTTATGCCACCGGCTCCTTCCAATCCGCTACTGGGGACATTGCCAACATCTCCCAGTTTGCCGTGCATTGCTGCATCTGCCAGGTGACCAATGCCCTTTTCAAAAGGAGACGTCAGTTCATCTCCTTCTCCATGGCCCTTGCCAAGCAGCAACAGCGTGCAATGGGCTTTGCAGCATTCGCGGGCTTCCCCATGGTGCAGGGCGCCATTGACTACACGCATGTGGCTTTGCGGGCACCTCTGGAGAATGCCGAGGATTACTGCAACCGGAAGGGCTACCATTCGCTGAACGTACAGCTGGTGTGTGACCACAGGCAGCTCATCCTAGCTGTCAATGCCCGCTTTCCAGGCAGCAGCCACGATGCCTTCATCCTGCGACAGACTTCTGTGGCAGACATGTTCCAGGCACAGCCTCGCCCACGAGGATGGCTTATCGGGGACAAAGGCTATCCTTTGTGTACCTGGCTGATGACCCCGCTCCGTGCGCCCAGCACCCCTGCTGAAGAGCGATACAACGAGAGCCATCAAGCGACCAGGAACATCCTCGAACAAACAATCGGCGTCCTGAAGCAACGGTTCCGCTGTCTCGATCGTTCCGGTGGAGCCCTGCAGTATTCTCCGGAGCGAGTCTCCCATTTCGTGGTCGTATGCTGCACAACCTGGCTATCCGCAGGACTCAGCCACTGCCACCACAGATTGGAGGACCACCTCAGGAGGAGGAGCAGGAGGAGGAGGAGGAGGACCAGCACAGGAGGGAGGCACAAAGTGCAAGGGCCGCCCGTCTCCGGCTTATTGAACGTCGGTTCTAGGCCCCCTCTCAGGGACTGGCTTGTGCCAATGTCAGCAGATGAATGTAGCCACTCCACAAGCCCTCAGCCGAGCAGGGCAACCAGGACTTAACCAAAAAACCATGGACACTGCAATTTAACAACAATAATTTATTGAAAACCTCTGCCCTTCCCACATTACATGCTCATGTGGAGAAGCCCCCTCCAAAAACACAAAACTACCAGTCTCGGCCTTACAAAAAGAAAGAAAGACACCAGTCTCGGCCTTACACAAATAAAGATAGACACCAGTCTCGGCCTTACACAAAAACAACTGCACCAGTGTCGGCCTTCCAACAAGCACCAGGCATTTGTGCATACCTCTACTTTTTGCCCTGCGAGGGCAATGCCTTGTGCATCCTTGCCTGGCCCCTGCCCGCCCTGCTGCTCCTCCTCAATGGGAGCCCAGTGGCTGCAGCAAGGCTGGGGGAAGGCTGCTGAGGGGCAGATGGCGAGACGGCAGATGCCCTTGGGGGTCGGCCTGCACCAGCTCTGGCCTTGGAGTGGCCGGCTGCTGACTGCTCCAACTCTGGCTGGGCGGCAGCAGTGTGTCCAGCAGCTCCTGGCAGCTGCAATGGCGGAGTGGCAGTGTCGGCTGCAGGAATGGTGGCAACCTGGCAGATCGCAGGTGCTCGCTGGTCGCCTGACACATTGGCACTCGCACGGGCCAGCACTGCAGCATGCGCAGCAAACAGCTGAAGGACAGACTGCTGGGCTGCTGCTGCGCGGCGAGTGCCCTGGCGATGCCTGGCTGATCCAGCGAGGGTGGCAGCAGTTAGTGCCCGTGTGGCCCTGGTCTGTGTCCGCATCACACCAGCCAGTGAATGGACGGCACGACTGAGCACTTGGTTAGAAGCCGACTGTGCTGCCGCGAAGTCCTGCAGACTCCTGGCCTGTGCTGCCGCGATGTCCTGCAGACTCCTGGCCTGTGCTGCATTGATGTCCTGCAGACTCCTGGCCTGTGCTGCATTGAACTGTTCCAGACTCCTGGCCTGTGCTGCACTGAATTGTTGCAGACTCCTGGCCTGTGCTGCCCCGAATTCCTGCACACTCCTTGCCAGTGACTCTATGGAGTCAGGCATCCTTCCCACTGCAGCCATGAGCTCAGTGTGCCTGCGCTCAGCCTGGATGGCCATTTCCTCTAGGAGGCGCACCTCCTCTGCGCTGACCGTCGCAGGACTGGAGGCCGCACTCACCCTCTGGGGAGAAGTCCGCCGAGCTTCCCCACCCCTCCCGCGTTGCTGCAGGCCGCTGGGTCCCGGAGCTTCACTCTCCTCCGACCCTTCCCCCCCGGCTCCCCTCCAGGGAAGACGTGTCCCCTACATCGCCATGGGCTGGCACGGCTGAGGGTGGCACTGATGGGCCGGCTTCCTCTTCCTCCTCCTCGTCTTCCGAAGGGCTGACAGTGGCAGCTTGAGGGCCCGCCTCCTCACCTGGCGATTCACCATCTGAAAGCAGGAAGGCACAAGAGTAGCTTTAGAGTGAGGACAGGGCGGCAGCGAGGGAGGCATGAGTGGTGCCATTCACCGCATTGGTCGGACAGTGGCAAAGGATGCTGATCTGATGCGCAAGTGGAACGAGAGAGGTCCAAAAGGTGATGCCCTTATCATTGGTGCCCAGAACAGGGTCGGCATCTCCAGTGGCGACGGGGCCAATCAGCCGGCCTCCCATAATGCGCTCCACATGCTGGTCGAGGTCGGCGAGCTCTTTGAGGTCAGGACGGCCTCCCCCGGTCTCAGTTTGGTTGTGCGCAACCTTGGCCTGCAAGAGAAAGGACGGCCTCTAAGTACAGTGTGTAGCCCTGATCTTGTCTGCACTCCCTCCCATGGTCGAATAGCTAGTACAGTGTGTAGCCCTGATCTTGTCTGCAATGCCTTCCATGGTCGAATAGCTAGTACAGTGTGTAGCCCTGATCTTGTCTGCAATGCCTCCCATGGTCGAATAGCTTGGACAGTGTGTAAAGTGCTGAATGTGCAATTGATTTTCATGCCAGTCCCATAGCTGCTGGATGAGGGCTGGCCATTAGGGCTTTCAGGTCCCTTTGCCCATAATGTGAGGTGCACATGCAAGGATGAGGAGGACACTGGAAAGGGTACTCACCCTGACAACCCGAGTGAGGTCGTTGAACTTCTTCCGGCATTGCACAGGAGTCCTGGCAACCACGCTGTTGGAAGACACCCTGTTGGACACCTCCCTCCAGGCTTTCCGGTAGGCGCTGGGCAGCGGCCTCTTGCCACCTTCTGGGAACAAAACATGGCGCCTGCGCTCCACTCCGCCAACCAGCAGCTTCAGGTCCCTGTCGCTGAAGCGCTGCGCTCTCTCCCTGGCCTTCTCCATAGTCCTGGGCGTTGTACAGGTGAAGCTGAAGTGGTCAGGCCTAGGTTGAGGGCTTCAGTGTGCAGGGCGTGGCAGGCAAACAAATCCACCCTCCCCCTTTAAGAGATGACCGGCGCCAGAGTGTCTGCCGTCAATCAAGAACTCGCCGCACCTGCGCTGCGCCCGGCCTCGGGGGTATCGCTCAGCACCGCCGGCTTAGCGCCTAAAGGTAGTCGTGCATCGCCTGTTTTTGCACAGCAGCAACCTCTTGGGGCGATGCGACTGAATATCGGCGAAGGGGGCGCGACTTTGCACCGGGCGCAAACTTTAGCGGCCGCCCGACTTTACCGCCCCAAAAGTGGCTATACTGAATTTCTAGGCCTATGTTTCTAGAACACTGACAGCACAAATGCCAAAATAAAGTTGGCCATGGTCCCTTTAAGGAAACCGGCTGATGACGCATCATCAAATGATGTCACCAGACCCACTTCCTCTAATTGGCCAGGAAATGTGCTGTGTGGGCTAGACAAGCCCAATCAAGGCAAATTCATTTTCCAGAGCGGGATGGAGCCCCCCACGACCCGCCAAGGTCAGCAAAATCGCGGCCAATGTTTTCCTTCTCCTTCCACTGTGAGGACAGTCCTTCTGTAGTCAATATTTAAAAAAAAAAATAACACCACTATCACAATGTTTCGACTTTTTTTTAATAGATGTGTTTAGTTTTTGAAATTATACAAGATGATCTTGAAAGCTACACTAGAACATTTTTGCTAAAAGGTCAATCAGGAAATGGGAGCTGACTTGAGATGATATAAAACTTCCGCTCACTAACTCATATATTGAAGTCAAACAGAAAGATGTACTGAGACAATCTTTTTGTATTTTTAGTTGCAATTTTTATTTTTGGAGGAAAAAGTGTTTATTTTTACTGGTGCACAGTAAATCTCTAGCAGTAAAGCTCTTTCTGATGGAGAAGGGCAGCCCATTTAGCTGATGTGAATTGGCGGCATGTGCCACGATATGAATGAAAATGTTATTCACAGGTTATTGGAAAAAAATAATTCTGAATGAAAATTTAAACACAGCTCAGGCTTGTATGATTTTTCTGTACCCATGCACTAGCATCACCAAACCAGCTGATTGCCTTGTGGTCAATATTAAATAAATGATGAGCATCTTGTAATAGTCTCTTACACCAATGAATTGTTGAAAGGATTGTTCAGTGTTTTTTTCCATTAAAATTTTATGAGGGTGGTACCTTGAGCTGAATGAATTCAGTGCGATTCAGTGTGTATTTCACGGACATGCTGCATCCACTAGGTGGCTTCTGACATAAATGAGCACACACTGGCTTATCTTCAAGACGACTATTAGTACTGCTAAAGCTCTTATAAAAAGCAGCTGGCCATCATTACTTGTGGCAAGAGGGGCTTGACAAGTCTAAGGTTTAGTAAGACTGTTTTTTTGTTGCATTTTTGTTTATTTAAATTTTTGCTTTAAGAGCAAAGCATCTTTTTTTAAACTGATGTACAACAGCTGCTTAATGTTATTGTGCTGAATCCTTTCCTGCTAGCAAGGCTAGCTGTGTGTGACACAGGACAAGAATTTTCAATGGCACAAATTTGTTGAGCATCAGCGATATGACAACAAAGGACGTTTTTCGTTGTGAGCTTACTGCTCCTGAAGAGGATTCTTGCATAAGGACTTTTAAGGACCATATGCATTTGGAACTGGAACCTTCCAAATTGACAGGAAAGAGAGCCACTTCTCCAAAAATCTCTCCTCGAAGCTCCCCTAGAAATTCTCCACGTCTATTTAGAAAGTTGTTGGTGAATAAAAGCATTCGTCAACGGCGGCGGTTTACTGTTGCACATACATGGTAAGATCTTAATTATAGGGCTATGCGTTTTTAATTTCTGTATGAATAGGTCTTTAGGGACATCCTAACAGGAGTTATTAGCAAGATGAATTAAATTAGATGAATGAAATATGTTGTTGTGATGCATTGTATTGAGAAATAAGATCATTTTACTTTTTATACTAGAAGAACTGTGGGAAGAATTACCCATTGATAAATGAGCTTAGCATGTTTACTGTGGAAAAATGTCTTGTTGAGTGCTCGCGATGCAGTGATGGTTAGCAATGATTGCAGTTGCACCTGCAGAACAGCTGTATAAGCAGCACAGTGGATGCGCCACTTCATCATCATGTCACAGCAAAGTGTGTGATTCTGAATTGTATTCCATTGTTATTGAAGGAAACTGAAAAAAAATCTCTTCAAGCACCAAGTATTGATATTATGACTGTTTTGCTTTCAGGATTGTCCACAGGAATACAGCAGCATTACTATATTTTTAAAAAAGCAATTGTAAATAGGCTTCTATTGGCTAGTCTGAAATATCTGCAGTATGGGAGGCCACTGGTGCTCTAATTTAACTCTTAAAGCAAGTCCCCACCTTAAGTTTTTAATTTTAAAAAATTGCATTTCTGGCAAATAATAGGCATCTGGTTAAAATGAGTATTTTCCAAGATTTAAAATCCTTCATATCAACCTTCTGTTTTATTGCCAAATGTATTGTGTTCCTCCCTCAGCCCTTGATGGACTGCTCCATTGATGACATTGTGGTCTGACTCTCAGTGATGCTGCTCACAATTTGTTCAACCTATGATATCATCCAGTGGAACAGTTCATACATCCAAGAGGGAAGCTACATAACTTTGGCATTTATATTTTAAGGCGTAGGTACAAGAGGAGAGAAATTCCCCTAGAGGGCCATTTGGGACGCTAAGTGAAAAATGTTTGGAAAGTTAGCGCCAGGCTCTAACCTTCTCAAACATTTGTTAAATTCCCTCTTTTTGCTCCAAGAGGGAAGTGGAGCTAACTCAAGTTTTCCACCTGCCTCTTGGAGCACACTAGATGGGGAATGTCCCGATCCGGGGTGATGTGCTCAGCAGCGCCACGCATGGCTTGCATGACGCTGCCGCATTGCAGGGGCTCTTCCCTGCATTAAAGGGAAGGGCCCCATGCTGCGAGCTCTGCAGGTTTCATTGTAGATTTCTGGGCCACCGGGGAGTGGGAGTGCCGCGTGATCAGCCCGACACTCAAGCAGAGTGCCAGGCGGAGCGATCACGGCACTGATGCCACAACCGGTGATCGAAAATACATTTTTTTTAAATCGCCTTTTTTTTTGGTCAGCCGCCCACCGCGCCTTTAAGTTGCGCCCCGCGAGTGGCCGGCCTCACTGTTCGCGACGTCTGCAGCAGTCAGTAACATCGCCCTGCGCTGCTGCAGGGCGCTAGTGCGAATTTTTCTCCCGAGGCACTACTGGGGCGCTGCGCCTGGAGATTATGTCATGATCTCCGGTTGCAGAAGATCGGGGCGATACCCGGTAGCGCCGCCGCTAACCTCCCACTGGAGACGCAAACGAAGGAAATTTCGTCTCCAAGATTTTCATTTGAATTTTTTTTTAATTATAACATACTACTCATGACTGGCAGGATTTTAAAAATAGTTTCGTGTTACAAAAGCTTCAAAGTTAGTCACAGGCTCCATTGTGGCAATGTAATGGTACTCGTAATATCATTTGGAGCCACTCATGGCCCACCTCCCATAACCCCCAACAGATTTGTTGCTGCTCTGTATGCCTCTGGTTTTCGTTCATGCCTGCATCACTGTGGTATGCCTTCAGTACTGGATTTCAGCACTGTTCTTCCTCCTTGTAGTTTATTGAGAGTAAGCAATAACATCAGAAAGGCTAGTTCAACATCCGTGCAGCAACTGAAAGAGTTACGTTAAAATTGCAGACCTACATTCCATTACTGCATGGTGCAGCACAATGGAGCATTTTTCAGCGTGACCCTTAAAAAGGGTACTATTTGGGAATATGGCTCCTGATAAAACGTTAGCGATGCCGTGTTAACCATATAGAGACTGTTTTATTCAGCAGGGTAAAGTTGCGAATTTTGATTTTGCTTTCAAGCTAATTCTGGTGTACTAATCAAAATGTTCAATTTAGCAAGAGCTGCTAATTGCTAGTGGATTAGAGTGATTTTTCAATCTGTATTTTTAATACTTTTCTTTTATTTCTTGATCTATTTTTAGATTGTATCGGCACATTTTATTTTCCCAGGTGCATTCATTTATTTGTATGTGTGTGTTAGCTTCAAGCTTATCATAATTAGTGCAAGAAATGCAATAATTTAAATATCAAGCAGGGTGATCAATAAAACTTGAGCTGCACTACGCAGATTATTTTGAATCCTTCATGTTACATTACATTATCACATCAGCTTGAGTTTTATTTATTTGTTTTCCTATTTTATAGAAATTATAAGCAGATTTGGAGGGGATGGGGGAGGGAGGAGAGAAAATCCATATCTCTTCTAGGAGACGCAACAAGCGCCTTAATCTATTTGACTTGAATTTCTTCTCAAATGGCATTTTTGTTTGTCCTTCAATCTTCTGAGCCTGGTGAACTAGTGTTGTGGTGACTCATGCTAATAAACAGTTCTGCAGATGCCACTCACCCTCTCCTAAGTTAGCTATTCTTCTTATGCGACCCTATACAATGAATGCTAGTCGGCTATTAGGCCATAGGAAAAATCATAGCTGAGCCTAATCCTGTGACAGGACCCTTTATAGTAGGAGTGACTGGTTAATGAATAGGAGCGGGAATCCTCCTTTATTTCCCCCTCCTTAGACTAAAGGTGTTGACGCCAGTAGTAGCACTCCTGAAGCTACCCCAGCTGAGGTCATCCAGCACAGACTAAGAAGCAAACTCGGGACCTTCCTGAACTGTGTAACTCAGTTCAATACTAAGCCATTGTGGGAACTCTACAAAATACTGTTTAATGCCATTTAGCAAAGAAAAGCTTGCACCCCAAGTTCAGAGCTATCTTTACTGTGGTCACCAAAGCTTCAATAATTCAGACATAAGGTTACATAGAAATTACAACAACATGGAAACAGGCCATTCAGCTGTCTGTGTTGGTGTTTATCCTTCACATGAACCCATGTGCCTCCCCTGTTCCAATATTTCTTTGTTCTCTCTTCCTTAAATGACCTATGAAACCTATTCTTAAATGTTGATATGGTCTCTGCTTCAGTCACTAGCTCCTTCATAATTTTAAAAACCTCTATTTAATCACCTGTTAGCCTTCTCCACTCGAGTGGACATACTCCTAGCATTCCAAGTCTATACACGTAACTATAGTTTCCCATTCCTGGCATCATCCTGATGAACCTATCCTGTACACACTCTAAGCCTTTAATGTCATTTATATAATGGGCATGCAAAGCTTCATACAGTACTCTCTAACAGTGGCCTAAAAATGTTTTGAGAAAATGTATCACTACTTCTTTACTCTTATACTTTATACCCCTATTTATTATACCCCCCAAAATGCTGTTGGCCTTTTTGATGGCTTTATCTAATATACTTTCAGGGAATTATGTAGTTAAACCCCTAGATCTCATTCTCCATCCACACCCTTCAGTGTCCTCCCATTGAGTACATACTCTCATTCCTTGTTTTTCCTCCCAAAATGTATTGCATCACATTTGCCCACATTAAATTGCATCCTCCACCTGTCTGCCCATTCCACTAACTTAAAATATTTTAAAGTCCTATTTACTGTTTATCAGGCCTCCTACTTTTATGTCATTAGCACATTTTAAGACTATAATCCCTATACATGAGTCCAAATCATCTATATATACTGAGATACTTGATGGCAAAGTCAGTTGATATTGAATTAACATCAGTAGGGGAATAGAAAAACTCATGTAAACACTACATAGCATATATTATTACTGTACTTACTTTTATCCTGTATCTACATATTTACAGAGGTTTTCAGTTGCACATACTGTATTGAATAATTGATAGAACATCTCAATGTTGTTTGGCAACTCCTGCTTTTCCTCATCTATGTCTATATATTATTAAAAGTCTTCCAAATGCATGCACTTCTGTTGTGATAATTTTTGATCATCCTTTTAATGGCAACATTTAAATAGCTATGTAAATATTTAGAATAGAAATCTTGTATGTAAACAGTTGCCTGAAACAGTGTAGCTGCAGACTCTGGCAAGTAGGTAGCACTGTCAAATGAGTTTGGTAAGTTTCTCTCCCAAATCCATCACCACCTTTTATATTAAAAAAAGTTAAATTCATCAACATTCATAAGCAATGTTGTGGGCAATTTAATAGTTACTACAGAAAATAAGCATGTTTGTAAAAATAAATATGAAAAAGACTTGAAATGTATAATAAAACAAAATGTTGGAGATGCTTAGCAGATCTGAGAAGGAAAGATAGGTTAACATTCGCATGAGAGTTCTGATGAAGTCACCCACCCAAAGTATTAAGCAATCTTTCTCTTTCAGAGATTCAATTCATGTGACCAATTTGCCATGCATTTCCAGAAAAAAATTAATTGAAAAATATAGTTTCATGTATTTCTTGTGCCCATTGAGGTGAACGATTATTTGTATTGGAGAATATGGCCCTATAATTCTGCAAGGTCTCTCACCATAACTTTGATGGGAAACCAGCACAACCCCCAGAGAAACAGCCTTGTTTGCCATTTTTCTGGAGGCTCTGCCAGTATCCCACCAAATTTCCAGCAAGAGACTGGGACAACTTCTTGACTTACATTATTTATGGCTTTCCTAGGTCACATGTAGTACTGCCCTGATACAGAGTAAAGCTGCTTCTGCTCAGCCCAAACCCTAGCCTCCAATTCAAGTCATAATTTTTTGCATCTGTTTTCATTATGGAGGAGGATGATGTAGACATAGAAATAGGGCGGGGGGACTGTGATATGCTCGAACATATTAACATCGAGAGGGAGGAGGTATTGGCGGTTTTAGCAGGCCTAAAAATGGATAAATCCCCAGGC
Organism: Somniosus microcephalus; assembly: GCF_052327205.1. Lineage (NCBI taxonomy): Eukaryota > Metazoa > Chordata > Chondrichthyes > Squaliformes > Somniosidae > Somniosus > Somniosus microcephalus. The sequence goes on from NC_140989.1 coordinate 287,800,604, forward strand.
CCGGATGAAATGTATCCCAGGCTGCTGTGTGAGGCAAAGGAAGAGATTGCAGGGGCTCTAACACATATATTCAGGACCTCTCTGGCCACAGGGGATGTGCCAGAGGACTGGAGAACCGCTAATGTAGTACCATTATTCAAGAAGGGAAGTAGGGAAAAACCGGGGAACTACAGGCCAGTGAGCCTAACATCAGTGGTAGGAAAATTATTGGAAAAAATTCTGAGGGACAAAATTAGTCTCCACTTGGAGAGACAAGGATTAATCAGGGATAGTCAACATGGCTTTGTCAAGGGAAGATCATGTCTGACTAATTTGATTGAATTTTTTGAGGGGGTGACTAGGTGTGTGGATGAGGGTAACGCAGTGGATGTGGTATACATGGATTTCAGTAAGGCCTTCGATAAAGTCCCGCACAGGAGACTGGTCAAGAAGGTAAGAGCCCATGGAATCCAGGGTGCCTTGGCACATTGGATACAAAACTGGCTTAGTGGCAGAAGGCAGAGGGTGATGGTTGAAGGTTGTTTTTGTGACTGGAAGCCTGTGGCCAGTGGGGTGCCACAGGGATCGGTGCTGGGTCCCTTGCTGTTTGTGGTCTACATTAATGACTTGGATATGAATGTAAAAGGTATGATCAGTAAGTTCGCGGATGATACAAAAATTGGTAGGGTGGTAAATAGCGAGGAGGGTAGCCTCAGTCTGCAGGACGATATAGATGGGTTGGTTAGATGGGCGGAACAGTGGCAAATGGAATTTAACCCGGAAAAGTGCGAGGTGATGCACTTTGGGGGAACTAACAAGGCAAGGGAATACACAATGAATGGTAAGACCCTAGGCAAGACGGAGGGGCAGAGGGATCTGGGTGTGCAAGTACACAGATCCCTGAAGGCGGCGGAACAGGTGGATAAGGTGGTAAAAAAGGTATATGGGATACTTGCCTTCATTAGCCGAGGCATAGAATATAAGAGCAAGGAGGTTATGATGGAGCTGTATAAAACACTGGTTAGGCCACAGCTGGAATACTGTGTGCACTTCTGGTCGCCACACTACAGGAAGGATGTGACCGCTTTGGAGAGGGTGCAGAGGAGATTCACCAGGATGTTACCAGGGCTGGAGCGCTTCAGCTATGAAGAAAGACTGGGCAGATTAGGTTTGTTTTCCTTGGAGCAGAGGAGGCTGAGGGGGGACATGATTGAGGTGTACAAAATTATGAGGGGCATAGATAGGATGGATACTGAGGAGCTTTTTCCCTTAGTAGAAGGGTCAATAACTAGGGGGCATAGATTCAAGGTAAAGGGCAGGAGGTTTAGAGGGGATTTGAGAAAGAACCTTTTCACCCAGAGGGTGGTTGGAGTCTGGAACTCACTGCCTGAAAGGGTTGTGGAGGCAGGAACCCTCACAACATTTAAGAAGCATTTGGATGAGCACTTGAAATGCCATAACATACAAGGCTACGGACCAAATGCTGGAATATGGGATTAGATTAGACAGGGCTTGATGGCCGGCACGGACACGATGGGCCGAAGGGCCTCTATCCGTGCTGTATAACTCTATGACTCTATAAGCACTGCAAATATTTGTTCATTCTAATTTTAAACAAATTAAATTTCCCTGCTAAGTGGACAGTTGGTGAATGATTATTTATCTTCAGTGTAATTATGTAATTTGAAAGTAAACTATATTTTCATGCAATAAATACTGCATTTCCATTTGTCCCAGGTTAGACTGAATAAAATGTTAATGTTTCTATTGATGCATTTAATCTTGTACCTATAAAAATACAACATTGGAAACAGGCCATTCGGCCCAATCAGTCCATATTGGTGTTTATCCTCCACACAGGCAGTAGTTCAGATCCTTTGTACCCAACCTGTTCCCATATCCCTTTAATCCTCTTTTCTTCAATTGCATATCTAATTTATATAGAGTTTAGTTAACCTATGATCTCCTTTCCTTTTCATAGATTTGAAATCTGATACATAATGTGCTTTTTGTCATGTTTAAGTCTTGCCTTCCAAATTTGTATTCACCTTTCAAGTTGGGCATGCTGCAATTTACAAATGACTTGTAAGAATTTGAAGTAACAGAAAAGGTTATTAGGCCCAACAAGCCTGTTCCTTTTTGATCACCTCCCTACCTGCTTCCCATTTCTCTCAATCTCTTCTCTCCAGAAATGTGTCGTATTGTCTCTTGAACCCATTTTTTCTGTCCATTTCAATGGACTTCCCTTGTAACAATGCACAAGTCTATTACCCTTTCTAACTTTCTCATTTTTGACTTGTGTCCACTGATATTTGAACCTATTGCCATGGTGAACAGATATTTAATCGCTAATAACATTTTGTAGTACCATTGTTTCTTACAAAGTGCAGGTGTTGTTGACATGTAGACACCCCACAAACAACAAATGAGATAAATGGTCAGTTATTTTTGCTGGTAGTGTTTGACAAAAAAGTTTGTTTTAAATAATTGTATCCTGGATGTGGGCAACACTGGTAAATTTGCCTTTTTGCTCATCCTTAATAGCCCTGAGAAGGTCACGGTGGAATGCCGTCTTGAACCACTGCAGTCCTAGTGGTGATGGTGCTCCCAAAGTGCTGTGAGGGACTTCACAGTGATTATTTGTACAACTGAATGGCTTGCTAGGCCAATTCAGTTGCCATCATATAGTGTGGCTAGAGTCATATGTAGGCCAAACCAGGTAGGAGCAGCAGAGTCCCTTCCTTGAAGAACATTAATGAGGCAGCTAGCTTTTTATGACAATCTGGTAGCTTTCATGCTCACTGTTCTGGTGCCAGCACAAAAATTAAAGGATTTATTGAATGTCATTATTTGCCTTGGTGTGATTTGAACTCAACTTCTAGATTGCTAGCCCAGTACCAAAGCCACTACACAACCATACCTGTTAAATTTTGGCCAAGAACCAGAAGAAAATAATGCCTTGGAATCTTTTATATTTTCCAGACTGACAGGTAGGGTCTCAGTTGAACATCTCATCTGAAAAATTTCACTTTTAGCAATGCAGCATTTCCAGAATACTATGCTGAAGTGCCAACTTAGGTTCTCTCAAGTCCTGGAGTGAAGGTTGAACCAATGATCTTCTGACTTTTAGGTGAAAGTGCTGCCAACTGAGCCAAGCTGACAATACATTGTTTCATCTAATTGTCATTTAGTTCCTTTTTGTGGATAATGTATGCCAGTAAAGCACATAAAGCTAGGCTGACACTCCAGTGCAGCAGTGAGGGAATGCTGCACTGTCGGAGGTGCCGTCTTTCGGATGAGATGTTAAACCGTCTGCTCTTTCAGGTGGACGTAAAAGATCCCATGGCACTATTTCAAAGAAGAGCAGGGGAGTTATCCCCGGTGTCCTGGCCAATATTTATCCCTCAACCAACATAACAAAAACTGATTATCTGGACCGTATCACATTGCTGTTTGTGGAACCTTGCTGTGCGCAAATTGGCTGCCACGTTTCCTACATTACAACAGTGACTCGACTTCAAAAGTACTTCATTGGCTGTAAAACGCTTTGAGACGTCCGGTGGTCGTGAAAGGCGCTATATAAATGCAAGTCTTTCTTTTAATTATAGTTTATGCTACACTAAGGATATTCCAAAGAATGCAGATCTTTGGGCCCATTTGTGTGTGTGTGTGTGTATATGTGTTCATTTTTTAATACATTGCATCACCCAGTCTCCCCTTGAGAGTAATCGCATCTTAAGATTCAGGTGATAGTTACAGAGTCATTAAGATTTGCTCTTGAGGTTTTTGACATAAAATGAACCACTTGATAAAATTGCTGTGTTGTAATCATTTCTGGCTACTGAGTATCCTTTATATATAAATGATTATAGGTAGGGTAGACTGTCACTTTTGAAAACATGAAGCAAAAATCCATCACGCAATCATTGAATTGCGATGTAACAGCTGAGTGTTTGTATTGTGAATGACAGGAAATTATACTCCCACATGAGTGAGAAAATACCCATGCAATTGCATTGTATATGTTTTCAAAATTGTTTTTTCTTTGCGCTCTCCCACTACTAGTGAAAACTTTCATCAGCAAAAGTTCACAAGGAATTTTGGGGGCAAAATTCCCCTAGTTTAAGCCTCCAGTGGGAGGCGCTAATGGGGCACAGATGGCTTTTTGCACCCCCCCCACCCCCCGAGGTGATAACCGCGCCTCCCACGAAATTCTGCGGGAGGTTAGTGGCGGCGCTACCGGGTACTACCCCGATCTTCTGCGCCCAGAGATCATGACATCATCTCCGGGCGCAGTGCCCTGGTAGCGCCTCAGGGAGAAAAATTTGCATTCACGCCCCGCAGCAGCGCTGAGCGATGTTACCGACTGCTGCAGGGGTCGCGAACAGTGAGGCCAGCCGCTCGCGGGGCGCAACTTACAGGCGTGGTGGGTGGGTGGCCAAAAAAAAGGCACTTAAAAAAAATATATATATATATTTTTGGCCACCGGTCACGGCGTCTGTGCCACGATCGCTCAGCCTGGCACTCTACTTGAGTGTCGGGCTGATCGCGCGGCACTCCTGCTCCCTGGTGGCCCAGAAATTTACAGTGAAATCTGCAGAGCTCGCAGCGTGGGGCCCTTCCCTTTAATGCAGGGAAGAGCCCCTGCAACACATCGCCCCAGATTGGGACATTCCCCATCTCTTGAGCTTCAAGAGGCAAGTGGAACGCTTGATTTAGCGCTCCACTTCCCTCTTGAAGCAAAAAGAGGGAATTTAACAAATGTTTGAAAAGGTTAGCGCCTGGCGCTAACTTTCCAAACACTTTTCACTTAGCGCCCCAAACGGCCCTCTAGGGGAATTTCTCCCCCTTTACACTTTACAAGTCTACTGATCTAAGCAGGAGGATGATGGATCATCTGTGCTAGTTCCAAATTCCTGATGTTGCAGGCAAACCTCCTAACTACACAGCTCTATTTCACTGTATGGAACAGTACAGTACAGTTGAAGACTTGCCTGCCTGTAACAGTGGGAATTAAGTGCCAGCATAGGTGATCTTTGAGGATCTGGAGTGACTTGTAATTGTATTTAAAAGCCACAATTTAAGTGACCGGACATTCCACCATTGGCTTAAAGCCTACATGATTCTTTTGGTCAGAGTTTGTTTCCATTATGGATCAGTTTAATTTAAGATCTGTGACTCATATTTGTAAATTACATTTAACCAGTGAGAAATGGTAACATAAGAAAGCATTGAATAAGAAAAATCGAGTCAGCCAATTGAATCCACTGACTATGGACTTCACTCCACTTACTTAATCTCCAGACTGAAATTTCTGCAAAGATACTCCTTATTCCCCAATGGTAATATCCTTACACTTACTATTCAAACCTGGCATGCTGCCCTCCACAGATAAAATTAATCTCACACCAGCAGCACAAGAATCATCATATCCCATGCAGCAATTCATCATCTCTGTCACTACCGTATCTGCATAATCCCAATCTCATTGCAAAGCACACATTTATGCAGTTCCTTTCTTACCGATCAATAATTAATGGATGACCATCTGTACTCTATTTGGGGATTGAGGATGAGCAGTTTGATTGGTTGAATTCTTCAGTTCTGCAGCATAGTGCAAGCAGAGTCCATTATTAATATTTAATTGCAGTTTAAGCTATTGCTTAAGCCTCTGCCTTGTCTGTTCCTCCGCAGCTTTCAAAATTCCCTAACTAGACTCACAGTTTCAGCGAATTTTCCATTGCTGCTGACATGCTGAACGCAATAATTTATTGATACTTCAGCATATATTACAGCATCATCCGTGGGTCTTCTCAGTTGGGCCACGCCATGATCAAATAAGTTTGAACATATAGCCAAATACAATTCTGTATTTTCAAACACTGCAAAAGAAACAAATTGCAGGCTATTTATACAAAATAGTGTGCATTGATGCAAACACACAAATGCAGTGCTCCACTTCCTCTGGCCAGTGAGTGATATAGAGCCATCAGTATAACTTGAGTCTGCCACCTTGAACTTGTTCTCAGCAGATACATGTCTCAAACTAGAATCAGAAGGATAACAACTATATATTGATGAGTATCAAAAACGATCTTTAAGATATTGTATAAAGATTCACTGAAACAGCTGTTTTTTAAAAGTTTTTTTCTCACCAATCTTTTTCTTTTCCTTCCTCTCTTGAAAGTATTGACTCCTTTACTGAGGTTCAGATATATGGGTACAGGTTTTCTTTTAATTCGCTTATGGGATCTGGGCGTCGCTGGCAAGGCCAGCATTTATTGCCCATCCCTAGTTGTCCCTGAGAAGGTGGTGGTGAACTGCCTTCTTGAACCGTTGCAGTCCGTGTGGTGAAGGTACTCCCACAGTGCTGTTAGGTAGGGAGTTCCAGGATTTTGACCCAGCGACGATGAAGGATCGGCGATATACTTCTAAGTCAGGGTGATGTGTGACTTGGAGGTGGTGGTGTTCCCATGTGCCAGCTGCCCTTGTCCTTCTAGGTGGAAGAGGTCGCGGGTTTGGGAGGTGCTGCCGAAGAAGTCTTGGCGAGTTGCTGCAGTGCATCTTGTAGATGGTACACACTGCAGCCACGGTACGTCGGTGGTGGAGGGAGTGAATGTTTAAGGTGGAGGATGGGGTGCCAATCAAGCGGGCTGCTTTGTCCTGGATGGTGTCGAGCTTCTTGAGTGTTGCTGGAGCTACACTCTTCCAGGTAAGTGGAGAGTATTCCATCACACTCCTTACTTGTGCCTTGTAGTTGGTGGAAAGGCTTTGGGGAGTCAGGAGGTGAGATACTCGCTGCAGAATACCTAGCCTCTGACCTGCTCTTGTTGCCACAGTATTTGTGACTGGTCCAGTTAAGTTTCTGGTTAATTGCGACCCCCAGGATGTTGATAGTGGGGGATTCGGCGATGGTAATGCCATTGAATGTCAAGGGTTAGCCTCTCGCTTGTTGGAGATAGTCATTGCCTGGCACTTCTGTGGCGCAAATGTTACCTGGCACTTATCAGCCCAAGCCTGAATGTCGTCCTGGTCTTGTTGCATGCGGGCATGGACTGCTTCATTATCTGAGGAGTTGTGAATGGCGCTGAACACTGAGCAGTCATCAGTGAACATCCCCATTTCTGACCTTATGATGGAGGGAAGGTCATTGATGAAGCAGCTGAAGATGGTTGGGCCTAGGACACTGCCCTGAAGAACTCCTCCAGCGATGTCCTGGGGCTGTGATGATTCACCTTCAAGCACCACAATCATCTTCCTTTGTGCTCCAGCAAGTGGAGCATTTTCCCCCCTATTCCTATTGACTTCAGTTTTACCAGGGCTCATTGATGCCAAACTCGGTCAAACGCTGCCTTGATGTCAAGGGCAGTCACTCTCCCCTCACCTCACCTCTGGAATTCAGCTCCTTTGTCCATGTTTGGACCAAGGCTGTAATGAAGTCAGGAGCTGAGTGGTTTTGGCGGAACCCAAACTGGGCATCAGCGAGCACGTTATTGGTGAGTAGGTTTCGCTTGATAGCACTGTCGATGACACCTTCCATCACTTTGCTGATGATTGACAGTAGACTGATGGGGTGGTAATTGGCCGGGTTGGATTTGTCCTGCTTTTAGTGGACAGGACATACCTGGGCAGTTTTCCACATTGTCGGATAGATGCCAGTGTTGTAGCTGTACTGGAGCAGCTTGGCTAGAGGCGCGGCAAGTTCTGGAACACAAGTCTTCAGAACGATAGCCTGGATGTTGTCTGGGCCCATAGCCTTTGCTGTATCCAGTGCGCTCAGCCATTTCTTGATATCACTTGGAGTGAATCGAATTGGCTGAAGACTGGCTTTTGTGATGGTGGGGACCTCAGGAGTAGGCTGATATGGGCCCTCCACTCGGCACTTCTGGCTGAAGTTGGTTGGTATTCACATGCATACCTTTACAGTGACTATTGGCAAACTATATGGCAAGGCGTCATAGCTGAACCCAAAGCTGTCCTTACCTGATATCTGTCCAAATCCACTTTTAGGAGGGTTTACTTGAAATGTTCCCTTTAATTTTTTTGGGGTGCACGGCCCCTTTAAGGGGCTGTGCAGCCCATTCAAAATACTGCGCATGCACAGTTTAACTTATTTAAAAGCCGGCGAGCCGGTTGCGCAGGAGCTGCAGTGCTCTGCACAGCCGCGTGGCCGCACATCTTAAAGGGAACATTGGTTACTTGATAGTGCAGAAGTAATGTAAAATATTCTATTTTTGCCAGGAAGGATGAAGTCTTATTTCTAATTCACAGGATAAATGTTTTGTATTTATCTCCAATAAAATATTCTGGAAAAAGAATAGAAATGCTGGTTTTGAGAAGTCCTTATTAACAATATGCAACAGAAAATGGATAATTCAGTCCTGTCTGTGCTTTTATTAAAATGGTACAAAAATAGTACTATAGTCCTGAGATGGCTTCCCTCCAATAATATGAGTGATTTTTCACGCTCCCATAATAAAACAACTTATTTAAGTCAGAATATAACCTAGGGCTTGCTATTCATTTTATTATTAAAACATAACTTGTAGCAATAAAAATTCTTGTTGAATTGGGTGCCTTATATTTCATGCTTATTACATTGATGCATTGATCTTATACAGACTAGTCTGTGCCACAGTTGTCCCTTCTTTAAGAGAGCTATGCCTTATCTGAGGAAGGATGTTCTTCCATGGAGGGAGTGCAGTGAAGATTCACCAGACTGATACCTGGGATGGCAGGAATGACGTATGGGAAGAGATTGGGTCGATTGGGCTTATATTCGCTGGAGTTTAGAAGAATGAGAGGGGATCTCATTGAAACTTATAAAATTCTGACAGGCCTGGACAGACTAGATGCAGGAAGGATGTTCCCAATGGCGGGGGAGTCCAGAACCAGGGGTCACAGTCTAAAGATAAGGGGTAAGCCATTTAGGACAGAGATGAGGAGGAATTTCTTCACCCAGAGAGTGGTGAACCTGTGGAATTCTCTACCACAAAAGGCAGTTGAGGCCAATTCATTAAATATATTCAAGAAGGAGTTAGATATATTTCTTAAGGCTAAAGGAATCAAGGGATATGGGGAGAAAGCAGGGGCAGGGTACTGAATTTGGATGATCAGCCATGATCTCATTAAATGGCGGAACAGGCTTGAGGGGCCGAATGGCCTACTCCTGCTCCTATCTTCTATTATCTTATATTTTGAGGTAAATAATGATGCATTTCTTTTGCAGCCCAGCAACTTGGCTTTAGTAGCCTTGCTGTGATTCAATAAAGGTCCCTCTGCTACCACTGCTGGTGTGGAGAACTATATCATGTCATGCATAACTCTTGAGGCAGCAGAGCCAGAGCAGCAATGTCATTATATAGGTTAGTATGGAATATGAAAAGACCATTCAGCCCATCAAGGCCCTTCCTTCCATAGACCAGTCACAATCTGTCTATTATCGACTCTAATCAACTCATTTCCACATCAATGTTCTACAAAAGTTATCCCACCCCCTCTCTAAAACACAAATAAATGGAAGTCCAATATATCTATGTAACTTTGCATCCTACATTATTCACCTTTAATGGGTTGTCTTCCTTGGGACAACAGTTTTATGATCCCAGCAGATTGCAAACAAACATAATGCAGTCCCGACGCAATGGCTTATCAGGCACTCCAGCCATGTTATAGAGAACGGGCCTCATTTACATAGAAAAGGGAGCCTTAAACAGCCTTGCGCATTATTTCCTGCACAGGCTCTATGCAGTAACTATGCAGTTGGTGAGAAATATGGGGTATCAGTGCATCAGACACCCTATAATGCAGGGCCCTGACACCAGAAAAGCAGAATGGATTGCATTATCATCACTACTGTGTTCATGGAGCAGTCTGCTTTCAGACATGGAAGGGATCATTTTAATCTTACCCGCCTGGTGGAAAGTGTGGGCAGTTAAAATTGGCCAGGTGACTTATCTGCCGATGTCTCACAACAATCCTGCTGGCTAGAGTTTTAACCTGTTTTTCTGAACAGGCAGCAAGGATGCTTTTTGAAGCTAGCGGGGTCCTTCTTTAAATATGCAGATTGGGTTCCAATGACTTAATTGGACCCCAACTGCAATTTTAAATGGTGGCCTGAGTGGGGAAGTTGTGGGTTTCCCACCAGGTGAAGGCAGTGGAAGAGGATGCGGGATCAGAAGAGGTATGTTTTTTAACTTTTTTTTAAAACTTTCCTTGTGGGGCCAAGAGAAACAGAGATGTTCACGAGGAAAGTTAAGGTGTCCCCTACCCCAGGCCTCCCGTGAAACCCTCCTGAATCCCCTCGCCGCCACAAAACGTTGTTGCTGGTGACCATTCCCTCGGTACTGGTCAGCGGCCTCCCGCATCCGGGATTCTGTTGATGCCTAGCGGACAGCTGCTGCTTCTCACCTATTTCGGGCAGGCAGTTGACCGGCAGCACTAAATAACACTCCGGAATTAACACTGCCCAGGCCTCATGCTGCAGAGGTTGGGGGAGGGTGGGGATGTTGTTGCTCACCTTGCATCCCGCCCGCCAGAGTCCCAGTTAAAATCGGGGCTGGAGTGTAGCACAAAAACTGTTTTTTCTCTTCAACTCTAATGAATTTGTTTTTGTGCTCACCAGCATGAAGGATGTTAGTGCTAAGAAATGAAATTTGCCATAGCAGGTGCCAGTGTCCATATTAAGTGTACCTAGGTCAGGCAGAACACAGCTAGCTTTTGCGTAAAGCTCCTTCCAGTGTGGTCCAACAATATGTCTTAACCTGAGTGTGATCTTTCCATTTCTCATGTCAGTCATCCTTGTGGACTGTCTGAGTTGAGATTGCACATTTGGTTCCAAATTAGTAGTTTTTGTGATATGGGCTGACACCCTTAAAGAATTGGATTGAAAATATCCACCCTTATATCCCAGATTCTGCACCACTCAGTCCACAACTGTCCTAATTTAAGAGTTTATTTTCAATAAAAATATAAATTACAAAATGTGTTCAGGGATAGCATTGTCATTGGGAATCCTAATTTCAAAATGGCATCTCCTGGTAATGTTAGATTACACTGGACTGTTCTTATGGCTAAGAATATAAGAACATAATAGGAGTAGGGGTAGGCCATACGGCCCCTCGAGCCTGCTGCGCCATTCAGTAAGATCATGGCTGATCATCGACCTCAACTCCACCTTCCCGACTGATCTCCATATCCCTTGATTCCCCAAGAGTCCAAAAATCTGTCTATCTCAGCATTGAATATACTCAAACACTCAGCATCTACAGCCCTCTGGGGCAAAGAATTCCAAAGATTCACAACCCTCTGAGTGAAGAAATTCCTCTTCATCTCGGTCTTAAATGGCTGACCCCTTATCGTAAGACTGTGATCCCTGGTTCTAGACTCTCCAGCCAGGGGAAAAAACCTCTCAGCATCTACCCTGTCAATCCCCCTCAGAATTCTATATGTTTCAATGAGATCACCTCTCATTCTTCTAAGTATAGGCCCATTCTACACATAGGACAGCCCTCTCATCCCAGGAATCAATATACTCAACCTTTGTTACACTGCCTCCAAGGCAAGTATATCCTTCCTTAGATAAGGAGACCAAAACTGTGCACAATTCTCCAGGTGTGGTCTCACCTGTAATGTATGTACCTTTAAGGGGAGAACTACTTTTTACAGCTCCTGTATACTGTAGAACCGGCAGTGACCACACCTGTATATAAACCCTGAGTAGTGATCTGTACAGTTAGTTCTAGAGTAACCCTCATTCAGTAAACACCTGTTGAATTGTTCCCTGCAGTCTTTTGTCTGATTATTGAAGGACACAACATTAAGATACACGGACATAACAGTGGCGACAAGCAAGTTCGAACCTACCTGCAACTCTGCATCACTCCCAGGGATTCGCTCCTGGAGAACAGTGGAAGAAGGTCGAGTCCAGAAGCACGGGCGTCGACCACGGGCAACCGCCCAGTCATCCAGCGGAGATTTGAGCATCGCAGGGGAGGCTGTCGAGAGCCAGGCTTGGCTTTCCAGTCACGGTGGTCCAGCGAAACGGGCTGGCAACAGGTACTGCGCAGACCCTTCCCGGACAGCGACGGGCTAGAGCCCAACCGAGCAGCACAGAAAAAGGCCAAGCAGTGTCGACGGGGGAGAGAGAGAGGGCAGAGCGCACAGGGCGCAGCCGGTGTTCAGGACCGAGCGGCGTCAACGGGGGAGAGAGGTGAGAGAGAGCAGAGCGCAGCCGGTGTTCAAGGGCCGAGCAGCGTCAACGGGGGAGAGAGGGGCGTAGGAAAATGCGCAGAGCGCAGCCGGTGTTCAAGGGCCGAGCAGCGTCAACGGGGGAGAGAGGCACGCAGGAAAACGCGAGGCGCTGCCATTGCCACGAGGACCGCAGAGAGCGGCGTTGGCAGCAGCGCAGGAGCAGCGCACGAAACCCACAGGGTGTCGCCACTTGCCACGAAGACCGCCGAGAGCGGCGTTGGCAGCAGCGCGGGAGACGCCATTTTAAGCCGCAGCGGGGAAGAAAGGAAAGCGCGGGAGACGCCATTTTAAGCCAGTCTAACCACACCTAAAAATGCTGAAGAGTGGCAGTATCACAGCGTTCAACAATGAAGTCGAAGATTGGACGACATATGTCGAATGCATAGAAGTATACTACAAGGCGAATGAAGTGCCAGATGACAAGAAAGCGCTGGTATTGTTGAATTCAATGGGTGCCAAAACATATGGCTTACTACGAAACCTAGTAACCCCAGAGAAGCCAGTAGAAAAGGATTTTGAAAACATAGTGTCAATCCTACAGGACCACTTAAAACCCACACCGCTGCTGATAGCAGAAAGATTTAAGTTTCACAAAAGGAACCAGCATGAAGATGAAAGTAATGCTGAGTAATTAACGGAACTGCGCAAGCTATCGAAACACTGCCAGTTTGGAACAGGACTAGCAGATACTTTAAGGGACAAGTTTGTGTGTGGGCTTCAAAGTGAAGGAACCCAGAAACGGCTTCTATCAGAAAAGGATCTTATGCTGGACAAGGCTTTCAGCATTGCAGTATCACACGAAGCAGCAGCACGGGGCGCTGCAGACATACAACGGAGACCGCAAGAATATGGCACAAATGAAATGTTATATGGAACAGTGAAGTGCTATCGCTGCGGCAGAACAACACACGACCATAATGATTGCTGGTTCAAGGACAAAGTGTGCAGACAGTGTGGAAAAGTAGGACACATAGCAAGAGTCTGCAGGTCGGGAAAGAAAACCAGCAGCAAGAAATCTCCACAGGAGAAGTACAAGAAGGTACATAAGGTGACGGAGAGTAGTTCAGATGAACAGAAGAGTGATACAGACTCCAGAAGCAAGGAGCTGGGTTGTCTGAAACTACATAATGTGATCAAAACGGAGGATCACCAAACTATCTGGGTCACGCTCAAGATAGCAGGAGTCCAAGTGAAAATGGAATCGGACACAGGATCAGCCCTAACAGTCATAAACCGAAGGGACTACAAGCGGCTATTCTCACATATACCCTTGAGAGATACAAAGATTGTCTTGAAGACGTACACAGGGCAAAAAGTCTACCCCAAAGGAAAAATAAGGGTGAACGTTATATATAACGGCAAGGAAACACCAAAAATGGACTTATATGTACTGCCAGATGGAGGACCACCACTACTAGGACGTGAATGGATCCGGAAGATACAACTAGATTGGCATTCCATATAGGCACTGACTGTGGCTGACAAAAAGGATGACGACGTCACACCTGGACAACTGTCAAAGATCCTAACTGACGCGAAAGAAGTGTTCCAGCAAGGACTCGGAACACTAAAAGGCATGACAGCGATGATTAAAATTGAAGAAAATGCAAGCCCAAAGTTTTTTAAGGCCAGACCGGTACCTTATGCGATCCGCCCAGCCGTCGAAGCAGAGCTGGAGTGTCTGGAACGTTCAGGTGTACTGTCCAAGGTAGACTGGAGCGAGTGGGCTACACCCATCGTCCCTCTGATGAAAAAGTCGTTGAGCAGCACGCCTGGGGAACCAAGGAAGGTTCGCATCTGTGGGGACCTTAAGGTAACAGTGAACCCGATCCTTCACACCATACAATATCCACTTCCGCGGATTGAAGATATTTTCGCCTCGCTATCTGGAGGGAAACGCTTCACTAAGATTGATCTGGCCCAGGCATATCTGCAAATGGAGGTAGAAGAAGCATCAAAAAAATACCTCACAATCAACACCCATAAAGGTCTCTACCAATACAACCGGCTGGTATTCGGGGTAGCATCAGCTCCGGCTATTTGGCAGAGGGCAATGGAACAAGTCCTGCAAGGGATTCCAGGGACCCAGTGTTATTTGGACGACATCCTGGTCATGGGCGAAAATGACAGTGATCACCTTGCCAACCTGGAGCAGGTGATCACTAGATTGCAGGAATATGGGCTCCGAGCTAACCGCCCCAAATGCGAGTTTTTTAGAAAACAGATCTCGTATTGTGGCCACGTTATCGATAAAGAGGGGTTACATAAGTCCCCAGAGAAGAGTGAGGCAGTAGTCAAGGCTCCAGCACCGGAAAATGTGTCACAACTGAGGTCGTTCCTCAGGCTGGGAAACTACTACCATAAGTTCTTGCCAAATTTGTCTACAATACTACACCCACTGAACACCCTACTGCAAACTGGGGTGCCATGGAAGTGGAGTGACGAATGTAGACGAGCTTTCCAGAAGAGCAAAACACTAATCACATCGAAAGAGGTATTGGCCCATTACAACCCGGCATTACCAATTCGGTTGGCTTGTGATGCGTCACCCTACGGCATTGGAGCGGTGCTGTCGCACAAATTCTCGGACGGCTCAGAGAGGCCAATAGCCTTTGCGTCACGATCACTAACCTCAGCCGAGCGTAACTACGCCCAGATTGACAGGGAGGCCCTCAGCCTAGTGTGGGGAGTGAAAAAGTTCAATCACTATCTGCACGGGCAGAAGTTCACCTTACTGGCTGACCACCAACCACTTGTCTCCATCTTTAATCCAAAGAAGGGCATCCCGGTGATGACTGCGCAACGGCTACAAAGATGGTCCCTTTTTCTAGGGGAACACCAATATGAAATTGAGTATAAGGGCACAAAACAGCATGGAAACGCTGATGGGCTATCACGCCTGCCACTGCCTACTGTGGAGGAAGCACCAGCAGTGGATCCTGTCGAAATATTTCATTCGACTATAATTGAATGCTTGCCAGTAACTAACGCTGGTATAGAGAAGGAGACCCGAAATGACCCGACACTGTCTCAGGTATATGATTTGACGGTGAAGGGATGGCCAGCACATGGCGACTCACTGTTGCCAGCATTCTCATCCAGAAGAGAACAGCTGTCAGTGTGCCAGGGGACCTTGATGTGTGGATCCCGAGTGGTAATTCCACCCAAGTTAAGGGAGAGAGTGCTCAATGAGCTTCACGAAGGTCATCTGGGAGGGGTGAAAATGAAAAGCCTTGCTAGGGCTTATGTGTGGTGGCCGGGGATCGATCAGCAAATCGAGGACCTGACAAAGAGCTGCTCTGGATGCCAGAAGGTCCAAAATGCACCACCACATGCCCCTCTACACCCATGGGAGTGGCCCTCATCTCCATGGCAACGGGTGCATATTGATTTTGCTGGTCCATTCATGGACTCAATGTTTTTAATAGCCGTGAATGCGCACTTGAAATGGCCTGAGGTGATCAAAATGTCCTCCACCACCACGGCGAAAACTATTGCAGTCCTACGGACCATTTTTGCCAGGAATGGCTTGCCAGAGCAGATTTGCTTTGATAACGGACCACAGTTTGTGGCCGAAGATTTATGAAAAGGAATGGGGTAAGGCATTACACATCCGCCCTGTATCATCCAGCCACAAATGGATTGGCTGAGAGGTTCGTAGAAACCTTTAAGAAGGCAATAAATGCTATGTACAATGACAACATTCCGCTGCAGCATAAGGGGGACAATTTCCTGTTCGCCTACCGGAATGCGACACATGCAGTCACCAACCAGGCCCCAGCCATTATGTTCTTTTACCGAAGGTTAAGATCTCACCTGGATTTGCTCAGACCAAACGTACGATGAGATGTTGAGAGTAAGCAATTCCAGCACATCCATGAGAAGCCAACAAGGAGCTTCAATGTAGGGCAACCAGTCTTGGCTCGCGACTACCGAACAGAAAAATGGCAGCCAGGAACGATATGCACACACAGGGCCCACTAATGTACACAGTGGACGTTGGGGAGAGCATCGTGAGACGCCATGCTGACCAGATCCTAGAGTCACAGGAACAAGTCAACCCCATGCCTCGCCCATACGTACCTGGTGATGAACCCGACGTACAGGTAGCATCTACCCCAGAAACAGTAGCATCGGAAGCGGATGAACCAAACGACGACAGGGGGCCAGAATCGCCTCCGCACCAAGAGCAAGACACTCGGGAAAGGCGCTATCCAGAAAGGATCAGGAAGCCTCCCCAAAGACTGAATTCATAAATAGACTATTTTCAGCTAATGTTGCATGTTAAAAGTGTTAATTGTAATTCGTTTGATATTTAATTGTTAAATGAGTGCTATGGTACTGTTAATCTAAAAGGGGAGGAATTGTAATGTATGTACCTTTAAGGGAGAGAACTACTTTTTACAGCTCCTGTATACTGTAGTACCGGCAGTGACCACACCTATATATAAACCCTGAGTAATGATCTGTACAATTAGTTCTAGAGTAACCCTCATTCAGTAAACACCTGTTGAATCGTTACCTGCAGTCTTTTGTCTGATTATTGAAGGACACAACATTAAGATACACGGACATAACATCACCAAGGCCCTGTAAAATTGTAGCAAGACTTCCATACTCTTAGGGCTGGATTTTATCAATGGGGGCGTTCTGGGGGCAGGACTGATGGTTGTTGGGTTTCAGTCCCGCCCCCAACGACGTCCGGCCAACCCACGCTATTTTCCTTTGATTGACCTTGTTAAGTCCGCCTTTAGTCGGCCAATTAAGGGAAAGCCGGTGACAGAGGACATCAGCGTATGACGTTTCATCTCCGTTTGGACAGCTTTGAGAAGTTGTCAAACACTGACAATCTCTGTTCTAAGGTGAGTCCTTGTACTCAAGATTCACCAAACCTCTTTCCTGAGCAGAAATTAGATGGCTGCTGCATCGGAGAATGCAGCAGCCATTCTGTCATCTCTGCCATTGAGATGAGGCACCTCCAGATCCCCAAGGGTTGAAGCCTGCAGGAAGAAGCAAAGGTGAGTAAACTTTTTCTAACACTCTACACTCACCTCTCATACTTACCTGTCCACACTTGCACCGATCACTCACCTCTACAGCACACTTAACAGGCAGTTAATTGACTGTAATCCCCTTCCCGCCTTGAGGAGTTAGGTCCCAGCGCAAGTCGGGGACCCGCCTCCCGGGAAGATGGCATGGAGACGGGTTGGGAGCGGGTTCGGTACCCCCTCCCAGTTTCTGCCATTTTCCCGGCAGTCCCGCTTCCAATCCTGCCTCCCCAGGGCTGGCAAAATTCCCCCCTTATACCCCAATCCCCTTGCAATAAAGGCTAACATGCCATTTGCCTTCCTTACTGCTTGCTGTACCTGCATGCTAGCTTTCTGTGTTTCTTGCACAAGGACACCCAAATCTCTCTGAACACCAACATTTAAAAGTTTCTCACCATTTTAAAAAATATTTTGTTTTTCTATTCTTCCTACCAAAGTCAATAACCTCACATTTCCCTACATTATACTCCATCTGACACCTTATGCCCACTCACTTAGTCAATCTATATCCCTTTGCAGACTCTTTGGCCTCGATTTTAACTCGGCTGCGGGCTTGTTCCCCGAATTTCGTGTTTCCCACACGAATCTAAATGGATGTGGGAGATTGATGCAATTTTAACTCAATTGGCCAATTGATTTCCAATGTGTGGGAAGCCTTTGCAAATGGGTTTCTCATGACTGAAAGTCCCCTCCGATGACATCATCATTGCTGCTGCATTTAAGGTCCACAGCAAGCCTTGCTTCTTCTGCAGACTGACAAGCTTTCGCCATTTGATGGCACAGGAACCTGCAGGAACAATGGCCAGCGGGAGGACAAGAGCAGCTCCTAAGTTTGACGAGGCAGCACTACAGGCATTGGTGGATGGGGCTAGGGCCCACAGGGAGGTCCTGTTCCCTTCATCAGGGAGGAAGAGGCCTCCCAGTCAGACCAAGGCTGTGTGGATACAGGTGGCTGGGGAGGTCAACTCCTTGGGGGTCACACGGCGCACCTGGATGCAGTGCAGGAAAAGATTCCATGACCTTCAACGCACTGGAAAAGTAAGTATGAAGTTCCCATCACCCTAAATCTGATCCCCATTGCCTTTCCTCACCAGCACTCAGCTTTAGCAATCTCTTCCTCCACATCCCACTTGACACTCACATCCATGCACCCTTACCCATTCTCTCTCTCTCTATGCTCACATTCACATAACTACTCCACCATGCAGCCCTCACACTCCCTATCACTCTGATGTTTTGAACACAACTGACAACATACAAGGAGGGCCCTTGGTCTTGCAACCTCACTGCATCTTTGTCTCCTTCTATGTATCTATGCTATGCAATCTCTACACTCACTCCTTCATTCTCACTCAACCTCCACTTGTCTCCCTCATTGCAGGAAAAGAGAGCTCACAATAAAAGGGAAAGAGCCAGGACAGGAGGAGGCCCACCATCATTAGCCCAGCTCACCCCCTGGGAGGAAGCCGTCCTGGAAATTGTCGGGGTTGAAAAAGATGCGCAAGTTGGGGACGGGCAGACGGGTGCATCACAGCAAGCTGGTGACAGAATAGTTTTCCATCTCTCTCATTGACATCGCATGAGTCGTTGATAATGATTCTGAAGCTATAACAGATGGACTTATGATCATCTGCAATATGCAATGTGCATGTAACCTTGACCTCACATCTCTAACTCTTTCCTTTACTCCCCCACAGGACCATCAAGAGCCCCCGTCCCCACTGTCCAGGAGGAAGAGCCTGAGCTTTCAGACTCCTTAGAGGAATCTGCAACCTCTGAGGGCACCGCGTCAGCAGAAATAAGCGCACCCAGCACCAGCGCAGACGCTCACACATCGGTGGGACCTTCGGGACATAGAGTAGTGTTGTCACTTGGTGTATCACAGCTCAAAGTTGAGCATCAGCAGATTGCGGAGACAGGGACAGCAGTGGAGAGTCCTCGTCAGAGGGCGCAGGACTCTGCCAGTTCGGCTCAGCTGCATGTCGACCCTTTGCCTCTGGGTCCATCCATAAGATCAGAGGTGATGGAACTCCATGCACAGATGCAGGAGTCTCTGGCAGGTTTTGTCTTTAGGGTCGCTGCGAGTGTGGAGCAAATGGAGGAGTCCATAGCGAACATGAGCAGAGCCTTTGTGGAGTCATTGGCGCATGAACACATCAACACGGAAAGGATGGCTACCTACGTGGAAATGATTGCTGCCTCCGTGGTAAGGCTGGCTACGGTAGAGGAGAGGAGGGCTACGGCCATGGAGGAGGTTAGTCGCCAGGGTATGGAAAACATGGTGAGTGGTCAGAATAGAATGATATCTCTTGAGGAGCGATGGGCATCTATTGAACAGAGAAACCAGACTTTCATGGAAGTCCTTCTGAGTAGGACTGCCATTGCAGATACGGGTCCCCATGGCCCCCCTGCTGTGCAGCAAGGTGCTCTTCAGCCACTTGCAGGTGCGGAGGGGGAGCTGACCCATGAGAGGGAGGTTGGTGGCAGACCTCAAGGAAGAGGGGGTTCCTCTCCAGCCGCTCACACTTCCATGCCACTGCAGAGCCCTCGGTCAGAGCCCCACCAGAGTCCATACCCAAGTGAGATAGACGTCTCAACCCCTGCACAGCTGCAGGAGCAGCAGCAGACTGTTGACGAGCCCTCACAGGCTTGCCACCCCAGAGGATGCCCGCCAAAGGTGTCGAGACAGGAGCAGCAGGAAAGTGAGCAAGGGTCTTCCACATCTGCTGAAGCCACAGGGGGAGCACGCATAAGAGGAAAATAAAGCACAAGTAGTCACAAGGGTAGTCACTTGGATGAAATTTTATGTATTGTTAAAAAAAGCCATCAGATGAATTCTGTCAATAAAAAGTCTGATGGCTACTGCTGTGTTTGTGGTGTGTGTCATTTCGCGAATGGGACTTTTACATTGAGGGCTTAGGATTACTTGCAATTGTCAGTATGCTGGACAAATACCTAGGAATCCGCAGTGTCTTGGCCATTGTCGATGCTGAGATAAGAAGCTGCAAGGCAAAAGTGCTTGATTGGCTAGGCTAAGCAAATCTGGCCAGGCTGAGTGCGTTCCTTGCATCCCGGGCAGCAATGTTCTGGCGTAATGCTGCCGCTGGTTGTTGGTCGTCTGCAGGATGGTCATTTTCGCCCCTCATCATCATCATCTGAGGAGGGTATGTGAGGAGCCACTTGGTCCTCGGGAATCTGCAAGCCACGACGCTGTGCCATGTTGTGAAGTGCACAGCAAACCACAACGATTCTGGAGACCCTGGCTGCTGAGTACTGTAGGGCGCCACCTGATCTATTCAGGCATCTGAAGCGCATCTTCAGCAAACCGATGGTTTGCTCGATAATGGATCTGGTGGAAATGTGGCTGGAGTTGTAGCGCTCCTCAGCTTCATTGGCTGGCCTCCTCAACGGCGTCATTAGCCAAGTCCTCAGGGGATAGCCCTTGTCTTCAAGTAGCCATCCATGAAGTTGGTCTGGCGGCCTGAATAGCGGAGGCACACTAGACTGGCACAGTATGAAGGAGTCATGGCAACTGCCAGGGTACATGGCACAAACATGCAAAATCTCCTTCTTGTGGTCACACACCAGCTGAACGTTAAGGGAGTGGAAGCCCTTGCGGTTGACAAAAATACCTGGATTGCGATGGGGTGCCCTAAGGGCCACATATGTGCAGTCAACGACGCCCTGCACCCTTGGAAAGTCTGCCAGATGAGCTAATCCAACCACTCGCGCCGTCACACTTGCGCGATCCTTGGTGAAATGGATGTAATTGTGCGCGAGGGCAAAGAGGGCATCGGTTACCTGCGTGATGCAAGTGTGTGCGGCCACCTGGGAAATGCCGCTGATGTCATAGAAACATAGAAGATAGGAGCAGGAGTAGGCCATTCGGCCCCCTCGAGCCTGCTCCGCCATTCAATGCGATCATGGTTGATCATCCAATTTCAATACCCGGTCCCTGCTTTCTCCCCATACACCTGGATCCCTTTAGCCTTAAGAAATATATCCAACTCCTTCTTGAATATATTTAATGAATTGGCTTCTACTGCCTTCTGTGGTAGAGAATTCCACAGGTTCACCACTCTCTGGGTGAAGAAATTCCTCCTCATTTCTGTCCTAAATGGCCTACCCCTTATCCTTAGGCTGTGACCCCTGGTTCTGGACTCCCCGACCATCGGGAACATCCTTCCTGCATCTAGTCTGTCCAGTCCTGTCAGAATTTTATAAGTTTCAATGAGATCCCCTCTCATTCTTCTATCTCTCCTCATACATCATTCCTGCCATCCCAGGTATCAGCCTGGTGAATCTTCGCTGAACTCCTTCCATGGCAAGAACATTCTTCCTCAGATAAGGTGACCAAAACTGCACACAATACTCGAGATGTGGTCTCACCAAGGCCCTGTACAACTGCAGCAAGACATCCTTGTTCCTGTACTCAAACCCTCTCGCTACGAAGGCCAACATACCATTTGCCTTCTTAACCGCCTGCTGCACCTGCATGCTGACCTTCAGCGACTGGTGCGCAAGGACACCCAGGTCTCGTTGCACGCTGTCTGCTGATGATCCCTGGAATGAGCCTGAGGCAAAAAAGTTGAGTGCGGTGGTGACTTTGATGGCCACTGGTAAGGAGTGTCCACCTGGTCCTCTGGGCAGCAGGTCTTGCTGTAACATTGCGCAGATGTCAGTCACTACCTCTCGCGAAAGTCGGAGCCTCCTTTGGCACTGCTGCTCAGTCATGTTGAGGTAGCTGACCCTGTGTCTGTAGACCCTGTTTGGGTGGTATCTCCTGCGTCGACGGGCTTCCAGGCAGTGGCCCCTTCTGGCCTGTGCTGCCTCAGGTGGGTGAGCAGCAGCCTGTCGCTCCTGCTGTTGCTGGTGCTGCTGTTGTTCCTGGTTCTGCTGCTGCTGCTGTGCCTGGTGCTCGAGCTCCTCTAATGCCCAGAAGGGAAGGAAAAAATGGCTTCCATGCTTCTGGCATATGCCTTCGTTGAAGAAGCACTGAGTGAAGGTGGCGAGAGGGGTTTCCCAGGAGTTCACACTGGAGATGTGTGTGAGGCTCCAACCTCCCACAGGTGTGGTTAAGCCTGGTAAAAGTTGCCAGGCCTGAGACAAAAAATCCTGCCACCTGCAAATGATGGCTGATCAAATCTCCTCTTTAATGGTTGACCTGCAGCTGATAGTCAGCAAGCAAATAGTGCTCCCACCAGGTTTCACAGTCGTGATTCCCACCAGGCGTGTTTTACGTGGGAAAAGGGTTAAAAATGCAAGGGACTGTTAAAATGGCATTATAAAGGCCATTTAGTGGTGATTAAGGGCCTTAAAGACCAGTCCGGCCTGTTGGATGCGGGACGGATTCGGGACCATCAGACACGCCTGAGTAAAAATGCCTCGGAGTCAGGAACCAGGCGGGGGGGGGGGGTCCCGATCGCCAATTTTTGCGATTTTAACCCCCCCGCATGCCTCCAAGCCCGCCTCCACGGCTCAGTTAAAATCGAGGCCTTTGTGTTCTCCTCACAGCTTACTGTCCCACCTAGCTTTGTATCGTCAGCAAACTTTGGTACATTACCCTTGGTCCCTTCATCTAGGTCATTAATATAGATTGTATATAGCTGAGGCCCCATCACTGATCCTTGCGGCACCCCACTAGTTACAGCCTGCCAACCAGAAAAAGACCCGTTTATCCCTACTCTCGTTTTCTGTCCGTTAACCAGTCCTCTATCCATGCTATTATATTACCCAACCCCATGAGCCCTTATCTTGTGTAATAACCTTTTATGTGGCACCTTATCGAATGCCTTTTGGAAATCCAAATATACTACAGGTAGACTATCCTTTATCCGAAAACCTCGGGACCAGCCGAGTTTCGGATAAAGGAGAATTTTGGATTTCGGAAGGTGGGTCGGCGGGGGTCCGCGGGGGGGTCGGCGGGGGGTCGTGCGCACGACTTACGCTGACGCTCAGCGTAAGTCAGTCGGGGTCGGCGGGGGTCGGGGCCGGCGGGGTCCGCGGGGGGGCTGGCGGGGTCGCCGGTTGTCGGGGCCGGCGGGGGGGTCGGCGGGGGGGATCGGCGGTTGTCGGGGCTGGCGGGGGGGTCGGCGGGGGGGATCGGCGGTTGTCGGGGCTGGCGGGGTCCGCGGGGGGGTCGGCGGTTGTCGCGGTTGTCGGGGCCGGCGGAGTCCGCGGGGGGGTCGGCGGTTGTCGGGGCTGGCGGGGTCGGCGGTTGTCTGGGCCGGCGGGGTCGGCGGGGGGGATCGGCGGTTGTCGGGGCCGGCGGGGTCCGCGGGGGGGTCGGCGGTTGTCCGGGCTGGCTGGGTCGGCGGTTGTCGGGGCCGGCGGGGTCCACGGGGGGGTCGGCGGGGGGTCGTGCGCACGACTTACCCTTTATCCGAACTTCCGAAACCGGAACCCTCTAAAAACCGAAGGTTTTTTCGTTCGTACGCACGACTTACGCTGAACGAAAAAACCTTCGGTTTTTAGAGGGTTTCGGTTTTCGGAAGTCCGGATAAAGGGTAGTCTACCTGTATATCCATTGGTTCCTCTTTATCTACCCTGCTAGTTACACCCACCAAAAACTCTAAATTTGTCAAACACGATTTCCCTTTCATGAAACTATGTTGACTCTGCCTAATCATGTTATGATTTTCAAAGTGCCCTGATATCACTTCCTTAACAATGGATTCCAGACCATGGGGCATTCATGGGAAGTGAAAGAGATTTATGGAATATTGCATTGAATTAAAAATTTCTGGACTTTCTCCAATGGCTCAGTGAGTTTATCCAGTGAATAATTGAGCCATGCCAACCAAAAAGATCCCAAGTTGGATCAAGGTTTTGTGTTAAATTAGCCAGGTTGATAGTAGAGCTGCTACAATTAATCTTAGAGCCAGAATTCCAGCTCCAGACCAGTATCCATTGACTCTTGCTGGAAGCATGTACAAATGGGTGTCAAGCGAAGACAGGATCAGGCTTAGCTGTTATGCCATCCTGTGTGACAATAGCCTGGCAAAACCCACTTCAAGGCTTCTACATTAATAATAGCAACTTGGGCCAGAAACACTAGCCCATCCAGTATTTGTGGGACTGTAGTCTAGTAAAGGGTCAAGGGAGTCGATTTTAGACTTCTGCCTAAAATGGGTGCAAAGTCAATGGAGCGGCCACGCCACCCGCCCAAATCTGGCTTCAGGAGGCTCAAACCATTTTTGGGTTTGGGCCTCATTTGACTTTCGCTGGCGACCAGTGGGCGCCAAGCGGGCACTCTGCTGCAGCTCGCCAGTTGTAGGAGGGCGGGAAATCAGTCGGCTCCCATGCTGAGCTGACTGGCATGTTGGGGTTTGGACAGGGAGGGAGCAGCTGGTCCTGGAGGGGTTGAGCACGGGTCAACAGTGGCCCGCAGTTTATTTGCGATAACCGGAGGAACACTCCTGTTAATCCTGGCCACACAACTAAAAAAAACAAAAAGCTTGGAGCCTTTTCTTCAGCGCCTCCTTTAAGGACTGCTGGTTAGGCCACTCAACACCTGGTACAAATGGGCAGAGCAAGCACACACAATCTGTCCATTTGTACCTGAAGATTGCAAATGGGGTCATATAACTGACATAGAATCCCAATTTGCATATTTCAACACCCCTCCCCCTGGTCAGGTTAGCAAGCTGCTCACCCATACAGGCCCATCTGAAAATTGCATCAGTGGGGCAGCTGAGGTGCCCCCCACCCCCCAGTTATCAACTGCCATCTGCCTGATTTTCAGGTGAGAAATGGGCAGCTGGCAGATAAAATTCCCAAAACCTCTAGGAAATGGAGAATTAAAAAAAAAATGAAAAACAAATTAAACTTTCTTTTAAAATGTGCAGTTTTTTTAAGCACAACACTTATGCTAAAATATTCTATTTAATGAATCATGCTGCTGTTTCATCCAGAAGTAGAACAAAAGATCCCTCTTAAATGTTTTAAACAGCTATAATTATACTAGAGACCAATCATATAAAATAAAATATCACATTAGATTTTTGTTAAAAATGTAATCTGTTGGCCTTGAAAAAATAGGATAAAAACAGGTTCGGTGCTGGCTGAGTGGATAATTGCACTGTATAATGTGGTACTGAGCTATTCAGACTCATAAGGTACCCAGGTTCCATCCTTGGTTCATATTACTTAGCTCATCAGTGGTTCAGTTGGCTGACCCTGACAAAGGAGGAGAAAAATCATCCAGGATTCCCACTCCCGTTTTCTTTCCAGTAATCCTTGCAGAAAAGCGCACCTGTGTGGCTGTTGGGTGATGCCCCTGTAATCAAATAGCCTGCTGACTAGGCTTATATATAGACCAGTGACGTATTACAGGGCTACTGTCACCCCACCATAAGTCACTCCCTGCAGGAGACAATGGGGGAAAATTGAAACAAACAAAAATGCACTGTTAGTTATTTATGTAGTTTATTGCTGACACATTCCCATTCATAGAAACATAGAAACATAGAGATAGGAACAGGAGTAGGCCATTCGGCCCTTCGAGTCTGCTCCGCCATTCAATGAGATCATGGCTGATCTTCGTCTGAGATCATAGCTGATCTTACCAGTTCAGTACCCCGTCCCCGCCTTTTCTCCGTAACCCTTAATCCCCTTAGCCTTCAGAAATATATCCAATTCTCTCTTGAAAATATTTATTGAATTAGCCTTCACAGCCCTCTGTGGCAGGGAATTCCACAGGCTCACCACTCTTTGAGTGAAGAAATTCTTCCTCATCTCTGTTTTAAATGATTTGCCCGCTATTTTTAGACTGTGGCCCCTGGTTCTGTGCTCCCTGGCCATTGGAAACATTCTCTCTGAATTCAGCCTGTCCAGGCCTGCCATAATTTTATATGTTTCGATGAGATCCCCTCTCAATCTTCTAAACTCCAGTGAGTACAAGCCCAAACTATTTAATCTCTCTTCGTAGGTCATTCCCGCCATTCCAGGTATCAGCCTGGTGAATCGCTGTTGCACTCTTTCCATGGCAAGAACATCCTTCCGCAGATGGGGCGACCAAAACTGTACACAATACTCCAGATGCGGTCTCACCAGCACCTTGTACAGCTGTAGTAAGGTATCCCTATTCCTATACTCGAACCCCCTTGATATGAAGGCCAACATACCATTTGCCGCCTTAATCGCCTGTTGCACCTGCATGCTCTCCTTCAGTGACTGGTGCACAAGAACACCCAGGTCCCTCTGCACTTCCCCATCTCCCAATCTATTGCCATTTAGATAATAATCTACCCTCCTGTTTTTACCCCCAAAGTGGATAACCTCGCATTTATCCACATTATAGTGCATCTGCCACGTATCCGCCCATTCCCCCAACCTGTCCAAATCGCACTGTAGCCTCCTGACATCCTCATCAGAGCCCACCCCTCCTCCTAGTTTAGTGTCGTCAGCGAATTTGGAAATATTGCATCCAATTCCCTGATCCAGATCATTTATATATATTGTGAACAGCTGGGGTCCCAGGACAGATCCTTGCGGCACCCCGCTGGTCACTGCCTGCCACTCCGAAAACGAGCCGTTTATTCCAACTCTCTGTTTTCTATCCGCCAGCCAGTTCTCTATCCACGTTAATACTTTGCCCCCAATCCCATGAGCCTTAATTTTGCATGATAATCTTTTGTGTGGAACCTTATCGAAGGCTTTCTGGAAGTCAAGGTATACCACATCCACTGGCTCTCCCCCATCTATTTTACCAGTTACTTCCTCAAAAAATTCCAGCAGATTAGTCAAACACGATTTACCCTTTGTAAATCCATGTTGACTCTGTCCGATCCTTTCCCCATTTGTCAAGTGCTCCGCTATTTTATCCTTAATAATGGACTCTAGCATTTTGCCCACAACCGATGTAAGGCTTACTGGTCTATAATTCCCTGCTTTCTCTCTACCCCCCTTTTTAAATATTGGGGTAACATTAGCTACCCTCCAATCCACGGGTACTGTTCCCGAGTCAATGGAGTTCCGGAAGATGATCCTTAGAGCATCTGCTATCTCCAGGGCCACCTCCTTAAGTACCCTAGGATGTAGTTTATCAGGCCCCGGGGATTTGTCGGCCTTCAGTCCCCTCAACTTACCCAACACCATATCCCTAGAGATACTAATTTCTGTCAGCTCCTCCCTCTCATTAGTCCCTATGTTTGCCGATATTCCTGGGAGGTTATTTGTGTCCTCCTTTGTGAATACAGAACCAAAGTATGAGTTTAATTGGTCTGCCATTTCCTTATTCTCCATTATATATTCTCCCGAATCGGACTGCAAGGGACCGACTTGGGATTTTACCAGTCTTTTCCTCCTGATATACCGATAAAAGCTTTTGCAGTCTGTCTTTATGTTTGCTGCAAGTTTACTTTCGTATTCTATTTTCCCCTTCCTGATTAGTCCCTTTGTCCTCTTTTGCTGTATCCTGTACTGCCCCCAATCTTCCGGTCTGGTGCTTTTTTTTGCCAGTTGATATGCCCTTTTTTTTGATTTTATGCTGTCCCTAATTTCCCTTGTTATCCACGGTTGAGTCACCTTTTTAGGTTTATTTTTATGCCAAACCGGTATAAACATGTTCTGGAATTCTTCCATTCTATCTTTGAATGCTTGCCATTGTCTATCCACTGTCAATCCCCCCAGAAACACCACCCAATCAATCTTACCCAATTCCCGTCTCATACCCTCGTAATTCCCTTTATTTAAGTTCTGGACCTTAGTCTCTGATTCAATTTCCTCACTCTCCATCTCGACTGAGAGCTCGACCATATTATGATCGCTCTGACCCAAGGGGCCTCGTACAAGAAGATTGCTGATAAGTCCCTTCTCATTGCACAATACCCAGTCTAAAATGGCCTGATCTCGAGTCGGCTCCTCGACATATTGGTCCAGATAACCATCCCGAAAACATTCCAGGAATTCCTCCTCCTCAGAATTTTTACTAATTTGGGTAGTCCAATCAATATGTAAATTAAAGTCACCCATGATGACAGCTGTGCTCTTATCGCACGCTTCTCTAATTTCCCTTTTTATGCCTTCCCTCACCTCCATATTACTATTTGGAGGCCTATATATCACACCCACTAACGTTTTCCTCCCCTTGCTATTTCTCATTTCTACCCATACAGATTCCGTTTCATCCGAGTTAATATCCTTCCTTTCCATTGCATTAATCCCCTCCTTTACCAGCAATGCTACCCCACCTCCCCTACCTTTTTGCCGATCCTTCCTAAATATTGTATATCCCTGGATGTTAAGTTCCCAGCCTTGCCCACCCTGCAGCCACGTTTCTGTAATCCCAATCAAATCATACTTGTTTACCTCTATTTCCACAACTAATTCATCCACCTTGTTCCTAATGCTTCTAGCATTAAGATACAAAGCCTTCAGGCTTGCTTTTTTCACACTCTCATTATGAATTAGTTTGGCCCTTTGTGTTTCTCTCCTTTGCTTATTGCTTCTCACCTTTCTACCATCTATTTCTGACTTCATATGACTTCCCTCTTTTCCACTACCTAGGTTCCCATCCCCCTGCCAAATTAGTTTAAATCCTCCCGAACCGCCCTAGAAAATATTACCCCGAGGACATCGGCTCCCTCACAGTTCAGGTGTAGACCGTCCCCTTGGTACAGGTCACTCCTCCCCAAGAACTGGTTCCAATGCCTCAAGAATTTAAATCCCTCTCCCTTGCACCACTGCTCAAGCCACGTATTTAGCTTATCTATCTTACTCTCTCTAAACTTATTAGCTCGTGGCACTGGTAGCAATCCAGAGATTACTACCTTTGAGGTCCTACTTTTCAATTTAGCTCCTAACTCCCTAAATTCAGCTTGTAGGACCTCCTCCCTCTTTTTACCTACATCGTTGGTACCTACATGTACCACGACAACTGGCTGATCCCCCTCCCCCTTCAGAATGCTCTGCACCCGCTCCGAGACATCCTTGACCCTTGCACCAGGGAGGCAACATACCATCTTGGAGTCTCGGTCTCGGCCACAGAAACTCCTATCTATCCCCCTTACAATTGAATCCCCTATCACTATAGCCCTATCCCTCTTTTTCCCGCCCTTCTGTGCAGCAGAGCCAGTCATGGTGCCCTGAACCTGGCTGCTGGTGCCTTCCCCTGATAAGTCATCTCCCCCAACAGTACCCAAAACGGTAAACCTGTTTTGGAGGGAGATGACCGCAGGTGACTCCTGCACTACCTTCCTGCCTTTACCCTGCCTTTTGGTCACCCATTTACTGTCTGAGCTAGCCTTTACCTGCGGTGTGACCAACTCACTGAATGTGCTATCCACAACATCCTCAGCATCGCGTATGCTCCAGAGTGAGTCCATTCGCAGCTCCAGCGCCGCCATGCGGTCCGCTAGGAGCTGCAGCTGGACACACTTCCTGCACACATAGTTGTCAGGGACAGTGTCCCTGATTTCCCACATGGCACAGGAGGAGCATGACACGGGTCCGAGCTGCCCTTCCATGACTTAACCCTTACAATACCCTTTTATTTACTACGATTTAGCTTAATTATTGAATTCTACTTAGAATAAGTTTGTGAAAGTACTCACCAACCAGTCACCTACCTGTTTTCTGGTGTTGTATTTTCACTGCCGCCTCCTGTCCTGGAACCTTTTCCACCTGGGTTAGGCTCCTGAAATAAAATAAATTGAACCTACCTTTTCAACTTCCCCTAACCCCTAAAAGGTTAGAGGAGGTGGAAGGGTGGGAGACACTACACTGTAGTGTTTCGGGTTTAGCAACAGCTCCACCTATATAAGAGTTACTGGCCTCCTGCTCTCCCGACTGCACCAGCTGTGAAAGAAAAAGCCCGCGAAAGGTGAGCTTTTAAACTCACCAGTTACTGGCCTCCTGCTGTCCCGACTGCACCAGCTGTGAAAGAAAAAGCCCGCGAAAGGTGAGCTTTTAAACTCACCAGTTACTGGCCTCCTGCTCTCCCGACTGCCCCAGCTGTGAAAGAAAAAGCCCCCGAAAGGTGAGCTTTTAAACTCACCAGTTACTGGCCTCCTGCTCTCCCGACTGCACCAGCTGTGAAAGAAAAAGCCCGCGAAAGGTGAGCTTTTAAACTCACCAGTTACTGGCCTCCTGCTCTCCCGACTGCCCCAGCTGTGAAAGAAAAAGCCCCCGAAAGGTGAGCTTTTAAACTCACCAGTTACTGGCCTCCTGCTCTCCCGACTGCACCAGCTGTGAAAGAAAAAGCCCGCGAAAGGTGAGCTTTTAAACTCACCAGTTACTGGCCTCCTGCTCTCCCGACTGCCCCAGCTGTGAAAGAAAAAGCCCCTGAAAGGTGAGCTTTTAAACTCACCAGTTACTGGCCTCCTGCTCTCCCGACTGCACCAGCTGTGAAAGAAAAAGCCCGCGAAAGGTGAGCTTTTAAACTCACCAGTTACTGGCCTCCTGCTGTCCTTTATTGGTCAGGCAAAAATACTGAGACCATTGACTATTGAATTTAATTGACATAGTAAATAGCATTTTGACTGTATCACTCAACCAGAAAAAGATACGTTTTGATCTGGTTGTTTGTCCACTAACAAATCAGTAAAAAAAATTAACATGAGAGAGAGGGCACAAGTAGGAGCTAGAGGGAAGGATGGTTAAAACCATAAAGGGATATAGTGTGTATACATGTAACTGGAAAATTACTGTATGGATGCAATAAGTTTGCTATTGTTGTGCTAGATCCCATGTAGCCTTTAAAATTCTACTTAATTAACTAATTTAACCTGTTTATTAGAGTTAAGCAGGATATACAAACAGAAATGTCTTGTAGGTAAAGGGCAACTTCTGTCATTTTTGACTTTATTGCATTCCATAATTTTTCTTTTCCTTCACTGTCCAAGTTGTACATTTCTGCTTCACACATCAGGTAATTACATCTCATAATTAGCACATTTCCAGTTTAAAAGATGGAATAACAACTTGCATTTATATTGTGCCTTTAACGTAGAAAAATGTCCCAAGGCACTCATATTTCGCAGGGTTATGAAATAAATAGATGCCGACCAAAGGAGGAGATATTCGGAGGGGTGACCACAACCTTGGAACTTAACCCTTCCTTGCAAAATTCTGCAGATACTGGAAATCTGCAACAAAAACAGAAAATGCTAGAAACACTCAGCAGGTTAGGCAGCATCTGTAGAAAAAGGAAAAAAGTTAACAGTGTTATACCTTTGAATCTTTAATTGAGCATTTGCATGTAATTTCTCATGTATGACCCTAGGCAGTGATGTTAGTAGGTTATTCGACTGTAGAGGAAATGATAGCTGAGCTGATCTTGTTCTTCTCTGACGTCCACACGCGTGCACTTTCCAGCACGGGGTCACTGGCTAACAGACAGGATTGGGAACGCAAACTGATTTTTTTCTCTCTCCTACTTCAGGGCATTAATACCAATTATAGAACTCCAACTATTGTGCCAGCTGAGGTCCACTAACTCAGCACAGGTTAGCAATCAAATATGGGATGTTCTTGTCAGTATGGATCAGTACAACACCATTTGGTGCAATTACCCACTAACCCATCAGGGGAGTGCAAATGTATTAATGTGACACGACCAAAATTTTAATGGATCTAAGGAGAATGCCCTTCTCTGTATGCAATTAGTCTGTTTTGTTAAATTTCTATTTTAAAACATTCTGACATTTTATTAGTATATTTTTTTCCTCAGAATTTTACATTGTTGACATGTTTATACATATCGCTTACAAGCTATTCACAGGAGAGAATACATGCATACAATAAACTGTTGGCTTAGTTGTATATATTATAGCATTATTAAACACTTGAGAATCAAGCTTGCTACCTCCTTGTTGCTTCTTTTCTGTTAAATATGAAGGATTTGGGTATAAAAGATGATTTGAGCAGAGAAGACGATTCAGGCATTACAGCCTTGCACAGAAAATCTTGAGAATAAAGAGCAGCATAATAATTCCACTCAAGTTAATTTTTTTACCATTTATTTTGAAACAAAGAAATCATGTTCAGTTAGCAAGAACAATTGAATTTTAGTATTAAAAATCTAGAGTTTAATACAGAGAACAAAGCTCCTTCTGATATCTAGCATTTGCAATCGAGTTGTTGAAAGGTTTAGTGGTTGTCTGGATATTGTAGGACACAACATGTGGCGAATTATGTGTCCAGTAATCAATATATGTGTTATAAATCTCATCATCAAGAAACTGCTTATGAAATAACGCTGGATGGCCAGCTGGTGGCGCCGTCCAAGGAGTATAAATAATTCAGGGCATAGTGTCGATCTTTTGATTGGATTTTGCAGAAATTTAAAAAAATTGTAAACCAGACACCAAAGCCTAGATTTTCTCTTGGTTGTGCCTAATTTTTAGGTATGAAGTGGGCACAATGGTGAGAAAAAATCCTTAATGCTGGATTTTCATTCATTTAGCACACTACATGCATTCCTTTTTGGGGATTTGATGGTCATGTTTAGATGTCCACGCAATTTCTACCCACTCGTAAAATGGAGACCAGGGTTGCTAAGGACTGAGTTGAATGTGGAAGTTCATTTAAAAAGCCCTTTCTTTCCATAATACTCAATCCATCTTTCAACCATTTTTCTTACGTTTTTATTATTTTTCTGCCATCAATTAGGAGTTCAGAAGACTTTTTGGCAATTATTGTGGCACAATTTTTGTTCCCCGCAATGGGTTTGATGACATCTACATGTATCATGCAGCTAGTTTTAGATGGGATGATTACTTTAGCCTGAATGTGTGCAAGGATGTTAGTGAACGGACACTTCCAGGGGAAGGCTGATGGTGCTAAGTGTACCCTGGAGTCGATGGGCATTCATGAGGTAATTTAAGACAGTTTGAGGGAGAAGTGTTTAGCACACTGAATTAATGGAATGGACGTGTTTTCTTTCTTGGTAACCTGGCAAAGTCATTAAACTTTTTTCTACATTGCCACTAGGTACACAGTGTGTTGCGCTTAGAAATCACACTGGTTGCCACCTCCTGCCATTTTTGTTGAGCAGCTTATCTGAGGGGCCTGCAAACATTTGTCCTGAAGAGCGGCTGCTTTCTATGCTTTACTTTTTCCATTAGAATTTCTATGATCCCATCAGAGAAACAGGCATTTAATGCCCTCCTGAATTACTACATAGTAGCCCCTTTCAGTTGCTTTATGCTTTTAAATTCTGTTGTAGCACCTAATCTCTGGCTCCCTATTAGGAAAATTCTCTAACAGGTATTTTTCATACCAGGATTACATAGATATACATAGAATTTACAGCATAGATTATGGCCACTCAGCCCATGCCAGTGTTTAGGCTCCACACGAGCCTCTATCATCTATCCCTATCAGCATAAGCTTTTGTTCCTTTCGCCTTCAAGTTTCTCTAGCTTCCCCTTAAATGCATCTATGCTATTTTCCTCAACTACTCCTTGTGGTAGCGAGTTACACATTCTAACCATTCTCTGGATAACCAAGTTTCTCCTGAATTCCCTATTGGATTTATTAGTCCCTAGTTTTGGTCGCCCCTACAAGTGGAAATAAAGGCGTCTGCCTTCATTATGGAAATGATGTGGACCCTGGAAATAGATACAGAATGAATGCAGTATGAATTGAGTGGATGTTCTTCTGGTGCCCCCTCCCCATCCCCCCATTTGTGGTTGTGTTTATTTTTATGCTCAATTCTAAAATTTTGATTCAAAAGTCTTTTTTAAAATATGTACATTTTCTTTTCCACTCCCTTGTGTGACTCATGATAGCCAGGTATTTGTACAAAAATTTTCAATTTGTTTCATCATCAGCAAAACAAACCTCAGAATTGGAGGTATGATCCCACTCACTGTCCTGCCTGTGTCCAGTTTTGTACGCATAATTTGCACCTCTGGTGAAGATCAGTAGCAAGCATCTTGTTTGCAGGCGTCTGCCAACTTCTGTAACTGCCTTTCTGGTTTATACATCCCCAACCATCAGCATTTCCCAACTAGTTTCCATGTTTGCTGACCAAAATCAGTGCAGGATTTAAACTTCCCAAGGTTGCCCTTGAATGCACCACTGCAAAATATGTGCAGCTGCATAATTTGGCTCCCACATATGTGAACATTAATGTTAGACATGCAACATATAAGTACTGCAGTCACACTCATATTTGTGGTTCTGAGTCTCTTCCCCACTGGCTGAACGTGTTGGACATGTTGCTAGTATTTTAATTTTTGCAGCAAGTTGAACCAGGTTTCTACCTTTCATTCCCATGCCTCTGTTCCTTATCCCAGCTGACTCGTGTCTCTTTTGCCACAACCACCTGCTTGCTGGTTGTGGGTAGAAGGAAATGGGTTTGGACACATTAATGATTTGCTATCAGAGGTGGTTTCTGCCTATCCTCACAGTCGAACATCTGAGATGTAACCATCTAACTTTACATTCCCAGATTTCTGATATGTGCTTCCAGTGGGCAAGGCTCCCCACTGGGAATGAGAAGTTGGAAAAATAACCCTTAGATCTTTTCTCAAAAGTGTTCTTTCCTTTTTAAAAACCTAAGGCGATCCAGATAACTTCTGTTCTCATACTTCATTTCAAGATGACTAAATAAAACTCTACTATATAGTTGTTTAATTTATAATTAACATTTAATTCTGACAATTAGAGACCGACAATCGAAGTGACAAATCTCATCTGCATTAATGGTTCAGTAAGTGGCTGTGCTAATAAATCACAAGAACACAACATAATTACAGATGAAGAAGTCCATTCTGCCCATATTACTTCTTCCAGAAACACCCACAATCCATCTATTATTACATCTAATTGTTTCTTAAATACATCCAGGGTTTTCATCTCCATCACTCTGCCTGGAAATCCATTCCAGGTGTTGTTGATGGAAGACTTTCCTGAGGTCAGTCCTAAAGTTACTTTTTACTAGCCTGTACCTATGTCCCCCTTGTCCTATTCACACAATTTAATTTAAAGTAATATTGTGGATTTACCTTTTCCATATTATTTATGATCTTGTATCCCTCACAGACACCTCCTTTGCAAATTGAAAAAGCCATGTCTCTCCATTCTTTCCTCATATCTTAGACCCCTGACACAAGGGATCAACTTTGTGTTCTTCTCTACACTACCTTCAATGCTTGAATGTCTCCCTTGAATTTTGGCAGCCACATTCAGTACTCAAGGTATGTCTGACCTAAGCACTGTACAGTCTGATCAATACTTCCTCTCACTTATATTCATTGTTCATTAATTTCATATTATGGACTCTAGTTACTTAACCACAACTGAAGTAAGACTAAAAGGTATATAATTGAATGTTTTTAAGGCAGAGGTAGATAGATCCTTGGTAAGCAAGGGAGTGAAAAGTTATCGGGGGTAGGCGAGAATGTGGAGTAATCGGATCAGCCATGATCTTATTGAATGACGGAGCAGGCTCAAAGGGCCGAGTGGCCTACTCCTGCTCCTAATTCGTATGTTTGTAATTCCATGATTTATCCCTTTCCTCTTTTGCCACCATTTAGCAAGCGGCCTTTTAAAAAAACAAAAATCAACTTTAGATAATGCTGAATTCAAAGTTGTAAATAATATACTTTTATGATGACTCATCCACATTTCAAATCCAAAACTGATGCCTCAGAAGAAGTTTCAATCTGGAGTATGATGAAGATTAGGAAAAAGAAGCAATTGAAGAGAAGAAAATGGGCAACTCTGAAATCATGGAATAATTCTAGTAATATTTTTGAGATTGGAAATTTAAAAAAACAGGGGAGGGGAAAATTATGAAGTTGGATCTACGTTTTACCTTGCAATTTGTGACTGAGTGAACTGCAGCTCTAGCACATGGAGCCATCTATTCTCATGATGCAATGTATTGAATACAAGCCTGGCTATTTCTATTAAAAGTTCAATTCACAATATCATCTAGTGGAGCATTCCAAATAACAACAGAAAGTGCTGGAAACACTCAGCAAGTCAGGCAGCATCGAGGAGAGAGAAACCGTCAACATTTTGGGTCGAACCCTTCATCAGAACTGGAAAAGGTTAGGGAGGAGAGATTTTTAAGCAGGGAGGAGGGGGGGAAAGAACAAAGGGAAGGTCTGTGATAGGATGGAAGGCAGGAGAGATTGAATGACAAAAGGGATGATAGTGCAAGGCAAAAGGAGAGGTAATGGGACAAGTTAAGAAACAAAAGATGGCTCTAGATGAGGTGTGAATGATGATGGCAGCAACATTAACAGCTGCCATGTGAGGAAACAAGAGAGGAAAAAAATACAGGGACCAATTTATCATCTGAAATTGTTGAACTCGATGTTAAGTCCAGAAGGCTGTAAATTTCCTAATCAAAAGATGAGGTGCTGTTCCTCGAGCTTACATTGAGCTTCGTTGGAACAATGTAAGAGGCTGAGGATGGAGAGATCAGAGTGGGAGTGCAGCAGAGAATTAAAGTGACAGGGGACCGGAAGCTGAGGGTCACGCTTGTGGACTGAACGGAGGTGTTATGTAAAGTGGTCACCCAATTTGCGTTTGGTCTCCCCAATGTAGAGGAGACCGCATCATGAGCAGCGAATACAGTATACTATGACTCAGTTTCTCTCTCCTTGATGCTGCCTGATCTGCTGAGTGTTTCCAGCACTTTCTGTTGTTATTTCTGATTTCCAGCATCCGCAGTATTTTGCTATTGTAGGAGCATTCCAAATGCTTGGAAGTTTAACTTTTGGCTATTGTTTTCTTAAAATTAGTTTTTATAATTTAATATTACTACTGTTAAGTATGATATTTACTTTAAAAGCAATTGTTTTAATCAGAGTCACTAGAAAGCTTTGCAGATGTTTAATAGATTTGGAATGCACAATTTTAACAGCATCTGAAATGTGATCCTTCACGCTAATGTATTTTGATTAATGGTTCTTGAGAACAGGTCAGGAAAAATTACTCTGATGCATATTGCATTATCACACCCTCAGCACAGTACTGTAACCACACATTCTGACATTTGATGAGATGTGGGCTTTTCCCTGTGCAGGTATATTTAATTCATAACAAATATATCCTATCAACCCAAGCATTTTCATTTGCTCTGTAATAACACATCTATCATATTGTAACCTTTTAGAGACTATGGTGTCATGTAATTGCAAGCTGAAGGGAGACAGATCAGTGCAAATGCTGTTTTTATTTCTTTTTTGTGTGTATCTCGACGCTATTCTGCATCCTCTGATTGATGTTAATTGATCCTAAGGATTCCTGTGACAGTCCACCTTTTTCCTGTCATTAAAAGGATTCCTTTCAACCATCATTATTATAAACTCCAGTGAACAACTATTTTCTCTAACTTTTTCTTTCCCATCTGATTTTCCTTCTTCATTCCCTGTCCTTGCCCATTCAAATTTGCATTTTCCAGCAAAAGCAGAAACCCTGACTAACGTTTCCTTTTCTCTAGCCCAGTAGTGCTGAGGCCCCTACCATCACCCTGGCAATCAATTAACTCAGCACAGAGTAGAGAGCAAACCTGAAACCTTCCTGATCTGTGTAGCTCAGTTCCACTTCCAAAATGAACCATTTAGGACTGCAGGCTTTCATCATATCAATGTTTGAAATTCCACCTTGGACTTTAATGGTACCTCAGCAGAAATTATGCCAGACTCTGTTTTCCTCAGATTCTGTCCTAATGGACATAGCTATCTGATGAAGCCTTTTATTTAACCTCTTGAATATTCCCAAGTAATGTTCAAAATACAAACAAACTACAGCAATTCAATTATACAGGGGAAGATCCTCGTGCTGTCTAAGAAAAACTTCAAGCCCTCAGATCTTACATTGCATAAATGTCACATTTTGATTTTCCACATCAGCCATCCTCATTCTGGCAGGTACAAAAAATAGAATCATAGAATGGTTACTGCGCAGAAGGAGGCCATTCGGCCCGTCGAGCCCGTGCCGACTCTCTGCAAGAGCACCTCAGCTAGTCCCACTCCCCCACTCTTTCCCCGTACTTATCCAATTCCCGTTTGAAAGCCACGATTGAATCTGCCTCCACCACCCTTTCAGGCAATGCATTACAGATCCTAACCACTCGCTGTGTAAAGAAGTTTTTCCTCATGTCGCCTTTGGTTCTTCTGCCAATCAACTTAAATCTGTGTCCTCTGGTTCTCTACCCATCTGCTAATGGGAACAGTTTCACTCTATCTACTCTGTCCAGACCCCTCATGATTTTGAACACCTCCATCAAATCTCCTCTCAACCTTCTCTGCTCTAAGGAGAACAACCCCAGTTTCTCCAGTCTATCCACGTAACTGAAGTGCTTGAATAAAGGAGACTATGAAGGTATGAGAGCGGAATTGAGTAGAGTGGATTTGGAAAATAGATTAAAGGGTAAGATGATACATGATCAGTGGTGTATATTTAAGGAGTTATTTTACAACTTCCAAAAAATATATATTCCACTGAGAAGAAAAGGGTATAAAAGAAAAGACAGCCATCCGTGGCTAAGTAAAGAAATTAAGGATAGTATTTGACTAAAAACAAGGGCATATAAGGTAGCCAAATCTAGTGGGAGGATAGAGGATTGGGAAAACTTTAAAAGACAGCAAAAAATAACAAAAAGATTGATTCAGAAAGGGAAGATAGATTATGAAAGTAAATTAGCAAAAAATATAAAAACAGATAGTAGGAGTTTTTATAGTTATATAAAAAGAAAAAGGGTGGCTAAAGTAAATGTTGGTCCCTTAGAGGATGAGACCGGGAAATTAATGGTGGGAAATATGGAGATGGCAAAAACACTGAATGAATATTTTGTATCAGTCTTTACAGTAGAGGAAACTAAGAATATCCCAACACTGGACAAACAGGGGGCTATAGTGGGGGAGGAGCTAAACACGATCAAAATCACTAAGGAAGTGGTACTCAGTAAAATAATGGGACTCAAGGTGGATAAATCGCCTGGACCTGATGGCTTACATCCTAGGGTCTTGAGGGAAGTGGCGGTAGGGATTGTGGATGCATTGGTAATAATTTTCCAAAACTCCCTGGACTCAGCAAAGGTCCCGGCAGACTGGAAAACTGCTAATGTAACACCCTTATTTAAAAAGGGCAGTAGACAGAAGGCTGGAAACTATAGACCGGTTAGCCTAACATCTGTGGTAGGTAAAATTTTGGAGTCCATTATTAAGGAGACAGTAACAGGACATTTGGATAATCATAATTTAATAGGACAAAGTCAGCATGGTTTTATGAAGGGGAAGTCATGTTTGACAAATTTGCTGGAGTTCTTTGAGGAAGTAACATATAGGGTGTATAAAGGGGAACCAGTGGACGTAGTGTATTTAGACTTCCAAAAGGCATTTGACAAGGTGCCACATAAAAGATTATTGCTTAAGATAAAAAATCACGGGATTCGGGGTAATATTCTGGCATGGATAGAGGATTGGCTATCTAACAGAAGGCAGAGAGTTGGGATAAATGGTTCATTCTCAGACTGGCAATCAGTAACTAGTGGTGTTCCGCAGGGGTCAGTGCTGGGTCCCCAACTCTTTACAATCTATATTAACGATTTGGAGGAGGGGACCGAGTGTAACATATCAAAGTTTGCAGATGATACTAAGATGGGAGGGAAAGTAGTGAGTGAGGAGGACATAAAAAACCTGCAAGGGGACATAGACAGGCTAAGTAAGTGGGCAGAGATTTGGCAGATGGAATACAATACTGGAAAGTGTGAGGTTATGCACTTTGGCAGGAAAAATCGTAGAGCAAGTTATTATCTTAATGGCAAGAAACTGGAAAGTACTGAAGTACAAAGGGATCTGGGGGTCCTGGTGCACGAGACTCAAAAGGTTAGTATGCAGGTGCAGCAAGTGATTAAGAAGGCCAATGGAATGTTGGCTTTCATTGCTAGGGGGATAGAATATAAAAATAGGGAGGTATTGCTTCAGTTGTACAAGGTATTGGTGAGACCGCACCTGGAATACTGCATACAGTTTTGGTGTCCATACTTAAGAAAAGACATACTTGCTCTCGAGTCAGTACAAAGAAGGTTCACTCAGTTAATCCCGGGGATGAGGGGATGGACATATGAGGAGAGGTTGAGTAGATTGGGACTCCTCATTGGAGTTCAGAAGAATGAGAGGCGATCTTATTGAAACATATAAGATTGTGAAGGGGTTGGATCGGGTGGATGCGGGGAGGATGTTCCCGATGATAGGTGAAACTAGAACTAGGGGGCATAGTCTTAGAATAAGGGGCTGCTCTTTCAAAACTGAGATGAGGAGGAACTACTTCACTCAGAGGGTGGTAGGTCCATGGAATATGCTGCCCCAAAAAGCTGTAGAAGCTACATCATTACATAAATTTAAAACAGAAATAGACAGTTTCCTAGAAGTAAAGGGAATTAAGGGTTACGGGGAGCGGGCAGGAATGTGGACATGAGTCTAGGTTCGGATCGGTCATGGCCCTGTGGGTAGCGGGGTGGGCCCAGGGGCCGTGTAGCCTGATCCTGCTCCTATTTCATGTGTCTAATTCTGTTAGATTCAGGAGATGGTTCTGTGACAGTAGATTGGCGGTTAGAATCAGATCAGCCATGATCTTATTGAATGGCGGAGCAGGCTCGAGGGGCCGATTGGTCTACTCCTGCTCCTATTTCTTATGTTCTTATGTTCTTATGAACCATTCTTGTAAATCTTTTCTGCACCCTCTCTCAAGCCTTCACATCCTTCCTAAAGTGTGCCCAGAATTGGACACAATTCTCCAGTTGAGGCCGAACCAGTGTTTTATAAAGGTTCATCATAACTTCCTTGCTTTTGTACTCTAGGGAGGGAATTTTGCCAGCCCTGGGGAGGCAGGTTTGGAGGCGGGACTACCGGGAAAATGGCAGAATCTGGGGGCGGGTTCCCATCCCACCCCCAACCCACCTCCGTGCCATCTTCCCAGGCCCCGCGCTGGGCACCGCCTCCCCGAGGCGGGAAGGGGATTACAGCCACTTAACTGCCTGTTAACAGGTAGTTAACAGGCAGTTAAGAGGATTATCCCCATTTTACCCCTGCAGGTGCGGGCTTCCCAATGTCGGGAAACCCCGCCAGGGTCAGCGAGGCGAGCAGGGGGTCGGAGGGGTCTAAAAGTGCGCTGTGGAGGTGAGTGATGGGTACAAGTGTGGAGAGTTAAGTATGTGAGGTGAGTGGAAAGTGATAGAAAATATTTACTTACCTTTGTTTCTTCCTGCAGGCTTCAACAGTTGGGGAACCAGAGACTCTCGCATCTCACTGGCAGCGATGACAGATGGCTGCTGCATTCTCTGATGCAACAGCCATCTGATTTCTCGAAGCTGTCAAGCGATGACAATTCACCTGTCAAAAATTTTTGACAGATGAAATGTCATACGCTGACGTTCTCTGTCACCGGCTTTCCCTTAATTGGCCTGCTAAGCCCGCAGGGCGGGCTTAACAAGATCGATCAAGGGAAAGTAGCGTGGGTTGGCCATAAGTCGATGGAGGCGGGACTGAAACCCGACAAATGGGAGCCCCGCCTCCAAAAGCTCCCCATTGGCAAAATCCAGCCCTATGCCTCTATTTATAAATCCCAGAATCCTGTATGCTTTTTTAACCACTTTCTCAACCTGCCCTGCCACCTTCAACAATTTGTGCACATGTACCCCCAGGTCTCTCTGTTTATGCACCCCCTTTAGAATTGTACCCTTTAGTTTATATCGCCTCTCCTCCTTCTTCCTACCAAAATGTATCACTTCGCACTTTTCTGTGTTAAATTTCATCTGCCACGTGTCTGCCCATTCCACCAGCCTGTCTATGTCCTCTTAAAGTCTATCCCTATCCTCCTCACTGTTCACTCTACTTCCAAGTTTTGTGTCATCTGCAAATTTTGAAATAGTGCCCTGTACACCCAAGTCCAAGTCATTAATATATATCAAGAAAAGCAGTGGTCCTAGTACTGACCCCTGGGGAATACCGCTGTATACCTTCCTCCAGTCCGAAAAACAACCGTTCACCACTACTCTCTGTTTCCTGTCACTTAGCCAGTTTTTTATCTCTGCTGCCACTGTCCCTTTTATTCCATGGGCTTCAACTTTGCTGGCAAGCCTATTATGTGGCACTTTGTCGAATGCCTTTTGGAAGTCCATGTACACCACGTCAACCGCATTACCCTCATCAACCCTCATCAAAAAACTCAAATCAGGTTAGTTAAACATGATTTGCCTTTAACAAATCCGTGCTGGCTTTCCTTAATTAATCCACACTTGTCTAAGTGACTGTTAATTTTGTCCCGGATTATCATTTCTAAAAGCTTCCCCACCACCGAGGTTAAACTGACTGGTCTGTAGTTGCTGGGTTTATCCTTACGCCCTTTTTTGAACAAATAATTCAAAAGGCTAATGGAATATTATCCTTTATCTCAAGAGGGCTAGAATACAAAGGGGTGGAAGTTACATTCCAGCTGTACAGAGCTCTGGTTAGATCATATTTAGAGTACTGGGTTCGGTTCTGGGCACCCCACCTCAGGAAGGATATATTGGCCTGGAATGGGGTGCAGTGCAGATTCATCAGAATGATACCAGAACTAAAAGGGCTAAATTATAAAGACAATTTGCATAGACTAGGCTTGTATTCCCTTGAGTATAGAAGATTAAGGGGTGATCTAATTGAGGTGTTTAAGATGATTAAAGGATTTGATAGTTTCTCTCCATCTATTGCCTCTGGTGGAGGAGTCCAGCACAAGGGAGCATACCCTTAAAATTAGAGCAAGGGTGATGTCAGGAAGCACTTCTTGACACGCATTCCAGTGGAAATCTGGAAAAATCTCCCCCAAAAAGCTGTTGAGGCTAGGTCAATTGAACATTTCAAAAATGAGATTGGTAAGATTTTTATTATGCAAGGGTATTAAAGGTTACGGAACCAAAGTGGGTAAATGGAGTTAAGATGCAGATCAGCCATGATCTAATTGAATGGTGGAACAGGCTCAAGGGGCTGAATGGCCTACTCCTGTTCCTAATGAGATAGCTAGTTTGTGCTCAACTGTGGGCAGCTTTGTATTGTGGACCCTTGCTTTCTAGGAACTGAGTTGAGACCACCCCAAATTCTTTCTTGTAGCACACTTCTAGCAGCAAAGGGAGGAAACCTTCATGTATTCAGTCTTAATTGGATTCATTTCAGGTGTAAGGACAGTGTGTTACCTTACTGTACTATCTTGACCCAGCTTATTTGATGCAAATTATTTCATTTACATCTATTTCAATTCTCTTCTGAACAAAGGGTCAATTGCTTCCATTCCTCCAGACCTATACAGAATTTGAGAACTGTTCCATAATGTATGCACATTAGAACAATTAAAACTATATTTCATTTGTTAAAAATACTTTTATAGTTTTAAAATTTTTTTATAGTTGTACTTGATACCCCTTGATGTTTGAATCTGTTCTAATAGTGTGAAGTTGAAGTAGACTGCCTTCTACTTCTACTTAATGAGGACTATATTCCTACAACATGATAAGAAATATTAGAGTAAGAATTTCATTCTAGCCTGCTTAAAAAATAAATAGGGTAGTACAATGGCTGCAGAACATTGGAGCATCAACCCATTGTGCCATAAAGTGGTGATTATACGTTCAGGGATGGAAATTCCCTTGGGTCCGTTTTTTCACACAGAGCGTGCGCCCCAACCGGTAGGCCCAAGGCTGGCCCAAAATTGGGTCTCAAGCCTCATTAGCATTACTTAGGCGATCTGCTGGTGCCGGTCGCTTCTCCACAGGAAGCTCTCCTAATTTAAAGGATCAATATCGGGCTGTTTGCCTTGCCGTAACGGCCCGGGGGTGGCCAATCGCAGGCCAGCAGCAGCCTTTGGGAGTGTTGTGGAGCCAGGAGAAGCACTCCTGCTCTTCCTAGCGCCACATCAAACAGACAAAAAAAGTCACCTTTTAGCCGTTTGCTCGGTGACATGCATATCTGAAAAATCTGCAGGTCCGATGCCTGCTCTGCTCAGGACAACCCAATTTCCCTGAGAGGTCCTAAAACAGCCATTAGGCCTCTGATTAACATATACAAGGGTCTTAATGCCTTTTTTAGGTGGCCATCCCAGACGCCTGAACAATTGGTGCAATGGGGTTCAATTGCTACCCTCAACGTTCTAGTTCACTGATGTATTTTGGAGATCAGCGAGTTTTCCAACAACAGGCATTACAATTCAAAAGTAATTCATAATGTCACACACTCTGAAATGTTTTGATGTGATAAGATTCAATCTAACTGTAAGCATTATTTATTGTATTTATGTAGAACTTTCTCTCATTAGATTACGTTGAAGGGATAGAGTTCATGAAATTTGAAATAGTTAATGGTTTGTGACAGAATTTTAATGGGATAAATAACAGATTTACAGAGTTACAAAGGCCACGATTTTCCAAGTGGAGGTGGATTGGAAGCGACTTTGATGTTCGGTGGGTTCCGGTCCCCGCGAGTTTCAGC
Organism: Somniosus microcephalus; assembly: GCF_052327205.1. Taxonomy (NCBI): domain Eukaryota; kingdom Metazoa; phylum Chordata; class Chondrichthyes; order Squaliformes; family Somniosidae; genus Somniosus; species Somniosus microcephalus. The sequence goes on from NC_140989.1 coordinate 287,845,308, forward strand.
CGCCATGAAACTCCGATTTTTGCTTAAATGGGCTGATTAAGCCCGTCATGCACGCTACCCGGCCCAATCAGTGGGTTCGGGTCTGCTGCTCGCCTCTGTTGACGTCTTTCAGCCAGCTGCATTTAGGGGGCCCATGCAGCCTTGTTTTTGATCAATCCTATTCTGCTGCTTCTCAGTGTGGCACATCTGAAAATGACTGCTTCAAGACCAAAGGCCTCTCCCAAATTTAATGACTCCCTCCATGCTCTTGTGGAGGGAGTGAGAGGGCGCCAAGAGGTACTGTTCCCCCCAAATGGACGGAGGAAGCCTCCTCAGCAAACCAAAGCAGCCTGGCTGCAAATTGCTGACGATGTGAGCGCCAGGTCTTTGTGTGGTCGCACCTGGGTTCAGTGCAGGAAAAGTTTCAATGACCTGCTACGTACAGCAAATGTGAGTATAACATCACACTTACCTTCAATCTGCTCCCCATCTCCTCTCAGCACCAGGACCCTGCATTGTTAACCTACTCCTGCACATCCCACTTTACCCTTACATCCGTTGCACCCTTAACCATCCCTCTCTCTATGTACAGAATCACTTCACTATTCTACTGTGCACCCCTCAGACTCGCTATCACTGTAATGCAATGACAGCAACTAACAATGCACAGGGAGGGCCCTTGGTATTGGCACCTCACTCCATCTTTGTCTCCCTCTAAGCATCTATGCTATGGATTCTCTACACTCACTCCTTCATTCTCAATCAAACTCCACTTGTGTCCCTCATTGCAGGAAAAGAGAGCCCACAATAAGGGAGAGGGACAGAACAGGAGGAGGGCCACTTCGATTGCCCACTTGATCACCGCTGAGGAGGCTGCTCTCGACATCGGAGGTGCTGAGGATCTAGAAGTGGGCGACGGTCAGACGGGCACAGTAGAGCAAGCTGGTGACAGAATAGATTTGCAGCCCTCTCATTTAGATTGCATGAGGTACTGATATGTCATCTGATGTTCATACAGATTGAGTTCTGATCATCTGCACAATTTGATGTGCCTGCTATGTTAATATCACATGTCTAACTCATGCCTTTACTCCCCCACAGGACCATCAAGAGCCCCCTCCCCACTGTCCTGGAGGAAGAGCCGGAAGACTCCTCAGAGGAAGCTGCAACCTCTGAGGGTGCAGCGTCAGCAGAATTCAGCCAACCCAGCACCAGCGCAGACACTCACACCTCGGTGGGACCTTCGCGAGATAGAGTAGTGTTGTCACCTTGTGTATCACAGCTCACAAGTGAGCATCAGCAGATGGTGGAGACAGGGACAGCAGTGGAGAGTCCTCGTCGGAGGCCGCAGGGTGCTCCTAGCTCAGCTGCATGTGGACCCTGTGCCTCTCGGGCCATCCAGAAAGAGAACGGTGCTGGAACTTCAGCAACAAGTGCAGGAGTCTCTGACAGGGTTTGCATCCACGGTAACTGCAAGTGTGCAGAGAATGGAGGAGTCCATCTCAAACATAAGCAATGCAGTGGTGGAGGCAATGGCGCATGAACGTGCCACCATGGAGAGAATGGCAACTTCCTTGGAGGACATAAGTTGCCAGACTCAACAGAGCATGGTGACTCTTCTAAATAGATGGTCTGCTATGGAGAATAGATAGGCAGCTATTGAGGAAAGACACCAGAGGTATATGGATGTCCCTGTTATGAGGACTATCTGTACATAGATGGGTCCTCATGGCCCCACTGATGTGCAGCAAGGTGCTCTTCAGCTACTTGCTAGCAGTGAAGTGCGGGCGACCCATGAGTGGGATGTTGGTGGTCGACAACAAGGAAGTGTGGGCTCCTCTCCAAGCGCTCACACTCCCATGCCACTGCGGAGCCCTCGGTCAGAGCCCCAGATTCCTCACCGAACTGAGATGGCCGTCTCAGCCCCTGCATAGCCGTAGGAGGAGCAGACTGTTGCCGAGCCCTCCCAGGCTCCCAAACCCAGAGGACGCCCGCCAAAGGTGTCGAAGCAGGAGCAGCATCAGCAGAATTCAGCCAACCCAGCACCAGTGCAGACACTCACACCTTGGTGGGACCTTCGCGAGATAGAGTAGTGTTGTCACCTTGTGTATCACAGCTCAGCAAGGTGCCTCCACATCTGCTGAAGCCACAGGGAAAACACCATATAGAAGCACGTGTAAGAGAAAGTTAACACACAATTAGTCACAAGGCTAGTCACTTGGGTGTTTTGATGTAATACAAGTTTAAGATTATCATCATTTCAATTGTAATGAAGAAATGCGATGGCAAAGATTCAAAGAGTTGGCCTATGTATGCCCAGAAATGGAAGTGTCACAGTGAGGTGTCAGGGCGCCTTTCATCTGTAATGATGGTGGTGAGAGTGATAGGAACCCACAGTTTATTGTACAGATGGTGTATGGTGTGTTAAGAAGATGGCAGCCACATGTGTTTGCTTCATAAACTTAAACAAATCTGGCATGAATTAGTGCATCCCTTGCATCACAGCCAGCAATGTGCTCGCGTGCTGGTGGAACTAGCACATCTGCCTCAGCAAGGTCTTCCTCCTCCTCCTCCTCCTCCTCTTCCTGAGGAGGAGGAGGCTGTGCGCTGAGCCACTTGTTCCTCAGGCAGCGGTAAGCCACGCTGCTGTGCGGTGTTGTGCAGTGCACATCAGATCACGATGATTCTGCAGACCCTTGCTGTTGAGTACTGTTGGGCTCCACCTGATCTGTCGAGGCATCTGAATCGCATTTTGAGCAAGCCGATGGTTTGCTTGATGATGGCTTTGGTGGAAATGTGGCTGGCATTGTAGCACTCCTCAGCTTCGTTTGATGGCCTCCTCAACGGCGCCATTAGCCATGTCTTCAGGGGATAGCCCTTGTAGCCATCCAGAAAGTTGGGTTGGCGGATTTAAGAGCTGAGGCACAGTAGACTGCCGCAGGATGAACGAGTCATGGCAACTGCCAGGGAACTTGGCGCAAGCATGCATAATGTTCTTCCTGTGGTTACACACCAGCTGGACGTTAAGGGAGTGGAAGCCCTTGTGGTTGACAAATGTAGCTGGGTTGTGATGGGGTGCCCTAATGGCCACATGTGTGCAGTCTATGATGCCCTGCACCCTTGGCAAGCCTGCCATATTTGCAAAGCCAACCGGTGTTGGTGCAGCATTGCACAGATGTCAGCGACTACCTCTCGTGAAAGTCTCAGTCTCCTTTGGCACTGCTGCTCAGTCATGTTGAGGAAGCTCATCCTTTGCCTGTAAACTCTGTGTTGGGGGTATCTCCTGCAGTGAGGTGCAGCCCTGCGCTGACGCCCTCTGCCCTGTGCAGCATCTGGTGGGTGAGGAGGAGGTTGGCGCTCCTATTGTTGCTGCTGCTGTTGTGCCTCATTCTGCTGCTGCCACGGCTGCTCTTTCTCCGATTCTGAGGACCAGGATGAGAGGGTATAAATGGTTCCCATTACACTGGTATATATCTCAGTTGAGGAATAGATGTTATAAGTGCTCAAGCAATGTGGAGAGAGGGTTTTCCAAGGAGGTCACAGTGCATATGGATCTCAGCTTAACCACTTACAAGCTCAATAAACCTGCAAAAAGTGTTCCAAAACCTCAAAAAACAAAGTTCTGTCATCTGAAAGTGAGCTCATGTTGCAGGTCTGCTTTTATGCTGCAGGTGCAGCTGTCAAGAATTTGCATAGTTGCTGAACCCGGCACAATCAGCACAATTTTGCGAACGGCATGGAACACGCTGAAAATGTCCTAAAATGGGAATAGCCTGCTAAAATTGGATTATGTAGGCAGTTAACAAGATGTTAACTGCCTTAAGTGCCTCTCCCGCCGCTTGGTGGTGGGTCTGATCGGGACTCCCAGACCCGACATTTGGTAAAGTTGCGTGAAGGTGGGTTGACGGCAGGTTCGAAACCCGCCGTCAATCAAAACGATTTAACCTCTGACTCGGCTCCAAACCCGCCCTCTGAGCGCTGGCAAAATCGCAGCTATAGAGTCTACAGCACAGAAACAGGCCATTCGGCCCAACAGGTCTATTCTGGCGTTATGCTCCACATGAGCCTCCTCTCACCCTACTTCATCTAACCCTATCAGTGTATCCTTCTATTCCTTTCTCCCTCATGTGCTTATCTAGCTTTTCCTTAAATGCATCACATTCTCACTACTCTTTGGGTAAAGAAGTTTCCCCTGAATCCCCTATTGGATTTATTAGTGACTACATTATATTTACCTTTAGTTTTGGACTCCCCCACAACCTTTTCTAGTTCCATTCTTTTGAATGATCTCATGAGTTCCTGATGTCATCTGTGCTGTGGTGGGTGTGGGGAATGGGGACTAGAGGAGTGCTCAAAAATTGGGAGTCACCTGGCTGCTTATGTATACCTACTCGCAACTGGCTTAAGAGCAATATAGGAGGAAGCTTGAGAGCTGGTCAGAGGTAGAAGAATTGCACGGTAACTTAAATGTTGAGGTGATTCTGAGCCTAGAACTTTGTTTTTTAATGGTCAATATTAGAATTTTACTAATCATAACTTATTTATTACATGTTGTTAAGTATGTGTATTGTATTGAACAATTAACACAAAGACTTAAACGTATAACTCAAACAGGTCTTTACTGGTTGGAGGTAGGGACTATACGTAGGTCTTTACTTCATGCCCACAGGCAGGAACTGAGGGGAGATCAGTACCCACAGTACTATTTATACCCCTATGGCCAGGAGTGGTACTGCGTATCACTACACCCAACAAGTAGTGCAGTCCTGTCCATAGGTTCAAAGTAGCACACATATTACATACACAACATTCCTCCCTTCCTAGCTTTACAGTCATCTCCCCATTTAACATAACGTAATAACATATATACATATATAACTTCAGGTTTACATAACAGAATAACATAGATACATAGATAACTTCATGTCAAAACAGATCACAGATTCAGTCTCTGCGGAAAACAGTTCACAGATTCAATCTCTGTGGTGGAGTCGGTTCACGTTGCTGGAGTGACTCATTCAACAGTCCTTCCATGGATTTAACAGTTTGAACTTCCGAACTGAATTGGCTCCGTTCGGAGGGACCACGTGTGTGATCTGGTAGAGGTAATAATGGTTCAGATGGGTCATCTTCTGTTTCGACTTTTCCTTTTCTGCTTCTTGGAGACTCTCTGGGCTCCACTGTCAGCTGCCAGCTGCATGCGCAGTTCCTCCTTCTCTTCCTCCTTTTTCCGTAGTAGAGCCACCTTCTCCCGATGTTCCGTAGACTTTCGGTGCTCCTCCATGATTTCTGTATGGTGGGAGTCGAAGTTACAAGTTGGGCAGGACAGGACATAGTAATATTCGGTGTCGTCCTGATCTAGGCCAGCGAGAGGGTCTTCTATTTCCTCCATACCCAGCTGGGCGTTAGCCAGCTTTTGTTCCAAGTCCAGACATCTTTCCTGAAGAGACTTCTTCATGCGTGCCTCTTCATCCAGCTTTTTCTGGGCTTTCAGCAAGTCGTTTACTAATGACCTCATTTGAGATTTTACTACTTCAACTTCTTTTGGAGATTGATTGATCGGACTATTCAATCCCTCTACCGGAGCAGCTGTTTCAGTGGTCTGTTGTTCTACGTTGACGTGAGTCAGCGTACTTTTGGCATCCAAGGGCTGCTCTGTTGCAGTCATCTCAGTCTGTGTTGCCACCTCAGCTCTTCCAATAACCTTTGAGAGCTCCGAACCCCTTTCGTTTGAATATTGAAGTTCGTGTTCAAGTTTTTCCCATTTTAGAGTCCTGTCCTTCAGCATATGCAGGAGTTGGCTGACCGTTAACTCCTCTGACATCAGACGTTTTGTGTGCTCCTGCTCCATTTTCTCCATCAGCTGCTTCTGTTGTCTTTCCAGATTCTCCAACTCTATATCAAAGAACTCTTTCGTTGCATTCAACTCTTGCTCAAAACGGTGAAGCATTTGTTCTAATTGCTGTTGTAGTTTGAAATGGAGTTGAGTTCGAGCCCGGTGTCCCTCAGAAATGGGCACATCAGTAGACTTGCCAGACTCAGAATCCACAGTTAAACTATGTTGTTGTTGCTCAGTGGAATTCTGTGCTGAAACTTTGTCTTTTGCACCTGAGTTGGGCTTACCATCATCCGTTCCAGAGTCTGGGCCGACTATCTTCACCGAGTTCTCACTCGTTATTGTTTGTAGGAAATGCCAGTCCATATTCATTTTCCTAATCCACTCCCGTCCTAGTAGTGGAGAACCTCCTTCAGATATCACATATAAGTCCATTATTTGACTGTCTTCGCCCTTGTGGACCACTGCAACCTCTATTTTCCCGATGGGGTACACTCTTTGCCCCGTGTATGTTTTCAATATAATCCCCGTATCCTGTAGGGGAATATGTTGGAATAACTTTCCGTAATCTTTCTTATTTGTGACCGTCAATGCTGATCCAGTGTCCAATTCCAGTTTTACTTGGACTCCTTCTATCTGAAGAGTGACCCAAATTGTCTGGAGGTCTGCACCCTTACCAGCGTTGAGTACTCTTAAGCTAGCCAGTTCATTACAGCTTAAGCTAGCCAGTTCATTACTGCTAGCGTCTGAATCGGACTCCTGTTCGGTCACCTTGTGTACCTTTGCGTATTTTCCTTGCGGTGACTTCTTGTTGCTGGTCTTCTTCCCTGACCTGCATACTCTAGCTATATGTCCAAGCCTACCACAAGTTCTACATTCTTGGTTTTTAAACCAACACTGGTTCTGATCATGTGTTGTCTTTCCACAACGATAACATTTGCCAGAACTCACACCCAATTTGTGTGCACTGAGCTCCGGTGACCGTAGCTGCATTACTGCCGTGCCTCTCGCTGCGGCTTCGTGTGCTGCTGCCATAGTGACCGCCTTCTCAAGCGTCAGCTCATTCTCCTCGAGCAGTCGCTTTTGTGTATCCTGTTTAAATAAACCACACACAAATTTGTCTCGTAGTGCATCTGTCAGTCCCGTTCCAAACTGGCAATATTTCGCTAATTTACGCAATTCCAGCAAATATTCAGCATTGCTTTCATGCTGTAGCTGCCTTCTGTCGTAAAATTTAAATCATTCCGCTAGCATCAGCGGCGTGGGGTTTAGATGATCTTTCAGGACAGTAACAATCTCATCGAACGTCTTATCCGCCGGTTCATCTGGTGATAACAGGTGTTTCAATTGCCCGTATGTCTTCGCACCCATTAAATTTAATAATGTTAGAGCTTTATCTTGGTCATGAATTTTATTGGCCTTACAATAATTTTTTACTCTTTCAACATATATGGCCCAATCTTCGAGGTCACTATCAAAGGTACTAATATTCCCGTGTTTAGGCATTGTAGATTTGCAATTTCTCAGATTTTATTTTGTTTACTTGTTATCAAAGATGGCGGCTTCCCGCTCTTGCCGTCGTCCTCCGCCCACAAAATGGCGGTTTTCCCGCGCTTGGCGGTCTTCACCCGTCCCCCGACGCCATCTCCCTTCAGCCCCCGAGTGCGGCCCTTATCTTCGCCGCGATCGATAGCCCGCGCTGTGCACCGCGGCTCTCGCACCTTGAGCTTCTGCAGCCGCCGCGCCTTTCAGTCCGAGTGCGGCCCTTATCTTTGGTCCCGATCGCTGGCCCGCGCTGCGCCTCGCACTTGAAGCGGCTCCCGGCCTCTGGCTCACCCGCTCGCGCGGCTCTTGCTCGCTCCCTCCCGGGCTCTGGCTTACCCACTCGCGCGTTTCACCGCGGCTCTTATCAGGGATTGCGATCGCCCTTATCTTCTCCAACTTCCCCAGCCCTGTCTTTGCAGCCGACGCTGCACGGCTTACCCCACCACCTAGGTTGAACAAGGAAACTGCAGAAAGACTTCTGTCAGTCGCTGGAAGCTGTCAGGATGTTTGCTGCACTCCAGTGCTCAGTCGCTGATGGAGGCTTCAGAGTCCTAAAGCCTGTCGCTTCTAGTGGGGTGGTGATGTTTGAAACCTCTCTTCAACTGCCACAGGGTAAGAACCTGACTCGTCGCCAGTGTTAAGTATGTGTATTGTATTGAACAATTAACACAAAGACTTAAACGTATAACTCAAACAGGTCTTTACTGGTTGGAGGTAGGGACTATACGTAGGTCTTTACTTCATGCCCACAGGCGGGAACTGAGGGGAGATCAATACCCACAGTACTATTTATACCCCTATGGCCAGGAGTGGTACTGCGTATCACTACGCCCAACAAGTAGTGCAGTCCTGTCCATAGGTTCAAAGTAGCACACATATTACATACACAACACATGTCACAAGACGTGCTTATTTTGAAAGCTAGAACTGGCACTAATTATTCAGAGGTGAAATCTAGCCATTGTATCATTGCCAGCAATTCACAGCCTTTAAATAGAAAGTGAAACAGTATTTTAAAGAGGAACATAATGGCAAGCAATCATTTTTATTTCTGGGAAGATTGGGGATTGTATCTAATTTTATCCAGGACTGTAAAACATTTCTATTATTTCATCATCTCATCAATGTCAGTGCAGGAAAAATAAGTTTGGTTCCTAAATTTACCTCTTAAAAAAAAAAAAAAATTCTGAATTTTTGTAGGTCTTGAATTCAATCTAATGCTTTTTTTTCCACCCAAACCGTTTGTATAAGCGCATTCAAGTTTGTTCTGATTTCTGCTCATTGTTCGTCCACATCACCTGATTAACAATAACATTACCTAGAACTTTCATGATAAGATTCTTACATGCTAACAAAGCAAATCATTTCTGTACTGTAATTTGATTTTGTTTTCAAATGCAGCTGGTTGCACTGTCTAATGGGTGCTCAGTGTCCTCCGTCCAATGTCACTGCTAATTAGAATTCTGACTTTACCCTTCTCAGACAGTCCAGTCTAAATGGAAAGCTACAACTTTTGATGTTACTTAGCTGTTTGTGATGTGAACATGTTCTCAACCCAATGACTAATCAAGCTAATTCTATTACTGTAAGTATTTCTCCTCTCTAAATCTCTCCCTCCTGAAGGTGCTGATTCTTGCTGGAGTATGGGTCTAGGGGTGCCATCAGCTCTACTGCACCTCCCTCAAATGACCATTATTTATGTGTGAGCTTAGACAGTGATTAACGGAAGGCTTTTTGACTGTGTGTCAGCCTCAGTGGTAGCACTCTTGCCTCTGAGTCAGAAGTCCCACATGAACACATAATCTAGGCTGAAACTTCAGTGTAGTACTGAGGGAGTGCTGCACTGTGAGAGGTGCAGTCTTTTGGATGAGATGTTAAACTGAGTCTCCATCTGCCTTCTCAGGTGGATGTAAATGATCCCATGGTACTATTTGAAGAAGAGTAGGGGAGTTTTCCCTGTTATCCTGGCCAATATTTATCCCTCAACCAACATCACTAAAAAACAGATTATCTAATCATTATCTCATTGTTGATCGTGGTAATTTATGTGCAAATTGGCTGCTGCGTTTCCTACATTACAACAGCAACTACAATTCAAAAATACTTTCTTGGCTGTGAAGCGCTTTGAGACATCCTGAGATTGTAAAAAGCGCTATATAAATGCAAATTCTTTATGTATGGCATCACAGCCCAGTCTGATTAATTTTTCACAATGTTCCTAGACATTCACTTTCCAGCAAGTGTCACCGGATAGCAATCAGGAGCACCAACTGAGATTAATCAATTGAGCATACACAGTGGAAATCAAATTTTGAACCTCCTGATCTATGTGGCTTGTACTGACTTTGTGATGACTTTGACAGGTAGGCCATTGGATAAACTAGTTAAGGTGTTAAAACTCGTCATTCATTCTGTTGTATCAAATTGTCAATATACAGTGAGCCTAATACAAATGAAATGATAGATGGTCATTGGTGTTGGAATACCAACATGAGAGACGATAGAATGATGGAGCGTAGATTCAATTTCCACTACACTTCAGGTGAACAAGCATCAAGCAGAAGTTAGACATCATTTATGCAATATACATGGATGCCATTATAAGAATCAACTGTGTAGGTGTTAAGTGCAATAGATATATTTCCATCTATGACACAATATTTTGCACTATGCAGTCAACTAATAGTTATACCCTATTATTTTCAAGCTTAGAAAAGGTGGATGAAGACTCAGCATTTGTCATCAAAATTAAAAATCTTTCAATCTGTATAAATATGCTGTTGTTGAGATACCGCGGCAAACGTGGGAGTCGAGACCAGAGTTGATGGAACACAACTGCTTTAATTTACATCATGGCAAAACAAGTGCTTAAAAAGCCCGTGCAACCACTTAAATACTCCCCAGACAGGAAGTACTCCCGGCAGCCTGTCCCTGCGGGAAACAAGCTGCCGGAGGAAAGGGCCCACGGCTGGGGGCGGCTGCTGCCGGCAGTGCGCCCGCGTAAACTGTCCGTGCCACCGTGAGCGGATTATGTCCAATGGTGGCATGTCGCCACAGAGCTCCCCCCAGAATCCGCTTAGGAGGAGTGGACGAGTCGTGACGGTGGTCTAATGGTTCTGCCGGAGCGGCTCTGAGTGACCGCCGGTCTAGTTGGTGGGGCCGGGCGGTTCGCCGCCGGCTGTGCTAGCTTGCTGGCGGGACAGCCTCTAGTTGGAGGTCGGGCCACGGGGACCTGTTCCCCTGGTTCTGTGTGTGCTGGTTTGAGTCGGTCGATGGAGACCGTTTCGACCCTGTCGCCGAGTCGCAGCTTGAAGACCTTGTCCCCGGTTTGTAGTACCTCGTACAGTCCGTCGTACGGGGGTCGCAGGGGTCCGCGATGTGCGTCGTGTCGCACAAAGACGAAGCGTGCCTGCTGTAAGTTTGGCGGGACATGAGGTGCGAGTTCGCCGTGTCGGTTGACCAGAAGTGGGGCGAACTGTTGAGCGGAAGAGAAAGAGTTGAGCCGCTGCTGTTCGGCCGACCAAGGCGTGGTAGCCTCCGGAAGGTTCGCCTGGTATGCGCAGCGGTTGTCCGTAGACTAACTCCGCTGCTGAGGACTGGAGGTCTTCCTTGACCGCAGTGCGTAGGCCTAGTAGCACCCACGGTAGGCGGTCAGTCCAGGTACTGTCCTGCAGGCTGGCGCGGAGTGAGGCCTTGAGTGACCTGTGGAAGCGTTCACACAGCCCATTGGCCTGCGGGTGGTACGCCGTGTTTCGGTGGAGCGTCACCCCGAGGTTGCGTGCTGTGGCCGTCCAGAGTTCGGAGGTGAACTGGGCGCCTCTGTCGGAGGTTATGTCAGCTGGTACGCCAAACCTCGCGACCCAGGTGTTAACGAACGCCCTGGCGATGTCGGCTGTGGTGGTGGAGGTCAGCGGCACTGCCTCAGGCCAGCGTGTGTAGCGGTCGACCATCGTGAGAAGATAAGTTTGGCCTTGCGATGGCGGCAGAGGACCGACGATGTCGACGTGTACGTGGTCGAAGCGGCGGCTGGGTACCTCGAAGTCTCCCAGGGGTGCTTTTGTGTGCAGCTGCACCTTAGCCCGTTGGCAGGCGAGGCAGGAGTTGGCCCAAGTCCGAACATCTTTGCTGAGGCTGCGCCAGACGAAGCGCTGGGAGAGGAGTTTAACGGATGCGCGGGAACCCGGATGGGAGAGCCTGTGGAGCGCGTCGAAGATGCGGCGGCGCCAGGTTGCAGGGACGACCGGCCTGGGTTGGCCGAGTGAGACGTCGCAAGTGACTGCCGTGGCTTCGGGCCCGTGCGCGACCTTGGCTAGGCGTAGCCCTGGCAGGCTGGTAGCTGCCGAGAGGAGGTCTGGGTCCGTGAGCTGGGCCGCTGCTAGTTGCGCGTAGTCGACCACTAGGTGATTCGCGCAGATGGCAGGACGGGAAAGGCAGTCGGCGACAACGTTGTCTCTACCGGAGACGTGCTGGATGTCCGTGGTAAACTCGGACACGGCCGCGAGCTGGCGTTGCTGCCTAGTGGACCAGGGGTCGGTGTTCTTGGCCATCGCGTATGTGAGCGGCTTGTGGTCCACGTACGCGGTAAAGGGGCGGCCCCCCAGGAGGAACCTGAAATGGCGGACCGACCGGTGGAGCGCGAGGAGCTCGCGGTCGAAAGTAGAGTATTTGACCTCCGGGAGGCGCAGTTGGTGGCTGTAGAAGGCAAGTGGCTGCCACGCGCCATTGACCCACTGCTCGAACACGGCTCCGACCGCATGGTCGGAGGCGTCGGTGGTGAGCGCGACCCGGGCATCAGCCCTCGGGTGCGCGAGCAGGGTGGCGTCGGCGAGCGCGTTTTTGGTGGCGTCGAAGGCGGCTGACGTGTCAGCGGTCCAGGCTACGGCCATCTTGCCGGATTTACCTCGGAGGGAATCGTATAGGGGCTTCATGAGGGCTGCAGCTCTGGGGATGAACCTGTTGTAAAAGTTCACCATCCCGAGGAACTCCTGGAGGCCCTTGATGGTTTTAGGGCGGGGGAATTGCTGGACGGCCTGCACCTTGTTGGGCAGGGGGACGGCTCCAACAGGGGTGATGTGGTGGCCGAGAAAATCGATCTCGGCTAGGCTGAATTGGCACTTCGCCGGGCTGAGGATGAGCCCGTGTTGGGCTAAGCGCCCGAACAGGTGCAAAGGTGTTCGAGGTGCTCCTGTTTGGAGGAGCTGGCCACGAGAATGTCGTCTAGATAGACGAATAGAAAGTTCAGGTCCCGGAGGACTGAGTCCATAAGGCGCTGAAAAGCCTGGGCTGCATTCTTGAGGCCGAAGGGCATCCTCAGGAACTCGAACAGGCCGAATGGGGTGATGACAGCCGTTTTGGGAATGTCCGCGGGGTGTATGGGGACTTGGTGGTAACCGCGCACCAGGTCGACCTTGGAGAAGACGGTGCGTCCGGCCAATCGGGCCGAGAAGTCCTGGATGTGCAGCACCGGGTATCGGTCGGGGGTGGTGGCATCGTTGAGGCGGCGGTAGTCCCCGCAGGGGCGCCAGCCTCCGCCGGGCTTGGGGGCGATGTGGAGGGGTGAGGCCCAAGGGCTGCTGGAGCGGCGGATGATGCTGAGTTGCTCCATGGTGGTGAACTCGGCCCGCGCGATTTCCAGCTTGCCTGGGTCGAGTCTGCGGGCGTGGGCAGCGACCGGGGGGCCGGTGGTGGGGATATAGTGCTCCACACCGGGTTTGGCGGCTTTGGCCGAAAAGGTCGGGTTAGTGAGGGCGGGAAACTCGGCTAGTAGTGCCGAGTAGTCGTCCGTGGCTCTGGCGAGGCAGTAGGTCGTCAGGCCAGCCGAATGGGCCGGGGTGACTGCGCCAGGGATGGGGGCCATAGTGTTGATGTCGACGAGGCGGTGCCTCGGAATGTCGACAAGGAGGCCGTGGGCGCGTAGGAAGTCGGCGCCGATGAGTGGGCAGAGGACCTTGGGTGTGAGGAACTCCCAGCGGTAGCGGCGGCCTGCGAGGTTGAGCGTGACCATGCGGGTGCCGTATGTGCGGATGTCAGAGCCATTGGCTGCAGCCAGCATAACACCCCATGCACCGCGTTGGATTTCGAGGGCGGAGGCGGGGGTGATGCTGTGCTGGGCTCCTGTGTCGCACAGGAATCGGCGGTTGGTGCTGCCGTCGATGACGTACAGTAGGGGCCCCTTTTGCCCCACGGCCATCGTGCGGGCCAGTGCGGGGGGGGTTTGAAAGTGCACGGTGGCGTGCAGCGTTGGGCCCTAGTGCCAAAACGGGTGTGGTAGTAGCAGTGACCCGGAGTGGTAGGGTGGTCGGGCCTAGTGAGCCGGGGGGACCGCGTGGTCGTTGCCATGAGGTCGGGCGCGACATCGCGGGCGGTCTGCGCGGAGAGCAGCCGGTCGGCCTTTTCAGCTATCTCGTTCAGGTCCATGGAGCCAGACTCCACAATGAGCGGGCGGATGCTGGCGGGGAGCTGCCGAATGAAAAGCGTGTGAAAGAGAGCGCCGGGTTTTTTGTCGTCCGAGAGGGACAGCATGTGGGACAGCAGGTCTGATGGTGAAGCGTCACCAAGGCCTGGGAGGTCGAGGAGTTGGCAGTTGCGCTGGTAGGAGGACGCCTGAAATTTTTTAAGGAGCATGGCCTTCAGATGTTCGTACTTGCCTTCCTCTGGTGGATCTTGCAGCGCTGCCCAAACCTTAGGGACTGTGGCGCAGGTGAGAGAGGCGACGAGGTAGTCGTACTTCGTGGCGTCGACTGTAATGCTTCTCAGCCGGAATCTGGACTCAGCTTGAACGAACCAGGCCTCGGCCAGGTTCTCCCAAAAGTCCGGTAATTTAACCGTGACTGCGTTTGTATCTGCCATGCTAGCTTAGGATTCGTCCTGAGCGTCGGGGTCACCAGTGTTGAGATACCGCGGCAAACGTGGGAGTCAAGACCAGAGTTGATGGAACACAACTGCTTTAATTTGCATCATGGCAAAACAAGTGCTTAAAAAGCCCGCGCAACCACTTAAATACTCCCCAGACAGGAAGCGCTCCCGGCAGCCTGTCCCTGCGGGAAACAAGCTGCCGGAGGAAAGGGCCCATGGCTGGGGGCGGCTGCTGCTGGCAGTGTGCCTGCGTAAACTGTCCATGCCGCCATGAGCGGATTATGTCCAATGGTGGCATGTCGCCACACTGTTATAATTTTGCTTTTCTCTTTTTTTGTTTGTGTAGTCATTTTTTGTGCTCATCAAAGTGAGAGATGTCAATGGTGAGAGTGGAACACTACAAATTTGGCCACCCAGAATCAGCACTTTACAAGCAGAATAAAGCTCCCTCTATTCTGTCCCAGTAAAGTGTGTTAACCCAAGCTGAGGAGAGCATTCCCTACTGTGGGGGTATTCAACTCCTGCCAGCAAGCTTTTTTCATCTGCCCGCAAATCCCCTGCTGGTTCCTTTTATTTTTATGCACAAAACCCATTTTGGTGTCTGCTCAGTCTCAACTCTATAAACTTCCCAAGTCCAAAGGACTGGAAAACACTCTTCCTTGATTGTACCAATCAGGAATCAGCCACCACCACTCCTCCAGGCCCAGGGAGTTTAAAGAGCTGAGGTTGAAACTCCAAAATTTTCAAGCTTAGGAGGCTTTTTTTATAGTTTAGGGGAGCTTAGATTTTTTTGTGTATGAGGACTCTAATTGCTGTGCAATAGATTGTGACTTATACCCACTCTCAGCATTAAAAGTTGGGTATCCTTGCCCTATGCAGCAGTCTGATGTTTGTATTTCCCAAGCATCTATCCTTACAGTCTTTCAGAGTGAAATTGCTAATTTATGTCAATTGTGGATAGTTTTGATGTTGGGATCAAATAGAAAACAACAGGCAGAGGCTTTTGTTTAAGCAAAGGCAAAACGTGTCTTTCTTTAATCACTCTCCATGAGGTCTGAAGGGCTCAGCCCCGTGCAGGGGCTATGACATCATCACGCAACCGACGTTATGACATCATCACGCTACCGACGCTCTTAAAGGGACCCTGCACTGATAACCCAACCCAGCATGTACATATCACAACATTGCTATACACAGTGAATTGTGTTTAGGTACATATAACAGCATTGGCTATACATTGTGTTATTGTCCCTATGTGGTCTCCGCCACAATGTACTGGTTGGGCCCACCAATTGGCAGAAAAGACTTTAATCTCATCAGAAAATGCTGGAAATACTCAGCAGGCCAGGCAGCATCCGTGGAGAGAGAAACAGAGTTAACGTTTCAGGTCTGAGACCCAAACTCTGTTTCTCTCTCCACGGATGTTGCCTGGCCTGCTGAGTATTTGCAGCATTTTCTGTTGTTATTTCAGATTTCCAGCATCTGCAGTATTTTGCTATTGCTTTAATCTCATCAGTCTGGGGACTGCACTCAAACTTAGGTGCGAGAAATGAAAGTACAATGTCAAACTTAGACAAATGTATAAAAATATATGAATGAACAAAATACAGTCTTCACAGTCAAATAATTCCTCATTCCGTGAAAAAATAATAAGTAGGCAGCTCTGCCATTCTAAATGGGAACTCACTTTCAAGCTAACTAACCATGTATTTCTCTGTTTTGGGCTGTATGCGTAACTATGCCCAGCCTGGAGTCTCTCTATCACCAAAGACAGAGAAAGCAACAAATAAAGTCCTCTAACCCTTCCCTTAACTCTGTCTGTGAGGGATAGGCCCAACAAGCTGTCAATCAAAGTTCCCAGTCTAATCAAAATGCTTGCCCATTTGAGAAGGGCACATTTGACACCTGAATATCTTTTTACTTCTGCACTCTGCCAGACATACTGGGTGGAATTTTAACCCCCAAGAACAGGTGGGTTTGGGTCAGATGGGAAGTAAAAACATAAAAAATCTCAAACCCGCCCACTTCCAGTTTTAACGGAGGTGGGTGACCAACCCGCTCACAGGAGGCAGGTCCCTCATTTAAATATTTTAATGAGGCTGCATTCCTCAGATTTTTTTCTCTGTTCCAGCTTTAATGCTGGCCGGCCTGGTTTCCCGGGCCTCAGGAAACCTGGCAGCTAAAGGGAGGCGAGGACTACTGCATGGAAGAGGTAAGTGCTTTTCCAGCATTACTTGTGGTTCAGGAGGAGCAGAAATGCTTCCCCACGGCCCACCAAGGAAACCTGTTAATCTCCCCAGCGATCGGATGTCTTCATGATATCCTCCACGGCCACGATATCTTCCCTCCCAACCGCCCCCCCCCCCACCCCCCCATGTACTCTACAAGCCCCACGCAATCTTCTCCCTGATCCCTGCAGACCGCCCCATCAATGTTCCCCCCCGCAACCCCCAATCTTTCCGGCCCTCCCCCTCGATGTTCCCTGACCCCTGATCTCTCCCTCCCCCCTCTCTGCTTCCCTGTTGCGGGCCGCTGCCGCAGGCCTACTTGCCCAACAGCCCCTCAGTCTGGCTGGCTGCGGCCAGGAAGCGGAGTCCAAAAATGGTAATCAGGTCCTGCCCTTAAATTCGGCAGGACCGGAGGGAAACTTGTTCTTCCGGGTTTCCCGACTGCAAAACTGCCCCCTCCCCACCTCCCGGGTAATATTGGGCCCATTAAATGAAAACCATTATTGGCTGATTAGGTGTCATGAAGAATCTATTCCATCACAGAGGACTGTTTATAATTATATCCAGAGATTCCCATTGTCTCAAAGTTACAGCCACATGCAAAATTAAACCATCTTATGGCTGTTTCTCTTTGTGTAAAGAACGAAAGACTTGCATTTTTATAGCACCTTTCATGACCTTGGGTCATTCCAAAGTGCTTTACAGCCATTGATGTACTTATGAAGTGGAGTCACTCTTGTAACGTAGGAAACGCGGCAGCCAATTTGCACACAGCAAGATCCCACAAACAGCAATGTGATAATGACCAGATAATCTGTTTTTGTTATGTTGATTGACGGATAAATATTGTCTCGGACTCTGGGGATAACTCCCCCGCTATTCTTCGAAATAGTGCCATGGGATCTACCGGCACCCGGCTACCGACCATAGAGCACATATACCAGAAACGCTGTTTACGGAGGTCACGGTCCATCATCAAAGACCCTACCCACCCCAGCCACAGTCTGTTCGCCCTCCTACCATCTGGAAGACGCTACAGATGCATTCGCACCCGTACGACCAGATTTAGGAACAGCTTCTTTCCCAGGGCTGTCATCCTACTGAACTCCACAAATAAACTCTAAAGCCTGCACATCTGCCGATGCACTTTATTATGGTCATATTTATGCTAATATATATGTACAAATGTATGTTGAAATGTTTAAGTGTCCTAATCCAAATTGTACACTCTCGGGAGCCGCAAGCCTACATTTCGTTGTACTGCACTTGTGCACTAACAATGACAATAAAAGTTGATTTGATTTAATTTCCCTCTGAGAGAGCAGATGGGGCCTCAGTTTAACATCTCATTTGAAAGATGCCACTTCTGACAGGGCAGCACTCACTCAGTAACACTGGTGTGTCAGCCTAGATTTTTGTGATCAATTCTCTGAAGTGGGACTTGAACCCAGAACCTTCTGACTCAGCGGCAAGTGTGCTACCAACTGATCCACGGCTGACACTACAGTCTTGGTCACTTCAGTGTTCAGACCATTACAGTCTGCAGACTTTTCTGATACATTGGGGTAAATCAGATTTGCTTTAGAAAATGGATTCATGATTAACCATTTCTCTCCACATTGCCTGGGTCCTTCTTTTCACCTTAACACATATCAAAAAGATTATTGTGCAGAATGCGCTGCCCGAAAGGGCAGTGGAAGCAAACTCAATAATAACTTTCAAAAGGGAACTGGATAAATATTTTAAAAAGGAAAAAAATTAGCAGGGCTATGGCAAAAGGGCAGTGGAGTGGGACTAATTGCATAGCTCTACCAAATAGCTGGTATAGGCACGATGGGCCGAATGGCCTCCTTCTGTGCGAGATCGTTCTGTGATTCTATCTTACAGACTTGTCCCCTCCTCAGTGAGACACATGCACTGGAGGAAGATCGTTTTCAGGATTTTAAAAGCTGATTGCTTTAATGAAATGAATCATTAATAGATAATGTAGATCATTAACACTTCAAATCAACCTAGTCCAAAGCCTACTGGTTAATGATAAGTCAAACAAAAGGCTACATTTAATTTATAAAACCATTATAAAATGACAACATTCTGCTCAGGCTATACCAGTAAAACCCAAAGGGGGAAAAATTGAGTTGCGCCCCCTTTGGGGCGCTAACTTTGCCAGGGCGCTACTTTTAGCGCCCTGAAAAAATTAGCGCCCCCACGGCCGAAATTGAGTGGTAGCGCCCCAAGAGGGAAGCGGGGCACTACTGGAAGCGCCCCGCCTCCCTCTTGGGGCGTTGCGAGGGAATATTGTGGCACTATGTGCCGCAGCACCACGGTATTGCAGGCCTTCCTCTCCTTCTTAAAGGGGAGGGGTCCTGCGCAGCGTGACCCGGGGCCCAGTTGGACCACCGGGGATCGGAGTGCCGGCAAAAGAGCCCGGCACTCGAGAAGTGCTGGGCTCATGGAGCGCAGCTGGCACTCCGCGGGGGCGGGGTGCTCAGGAGGCCAGGGATGGCAATGGGGGCAGGTGCTGGCAGACGGCCAGCAACAAAAATGGCTGCCCGACACCTCACCTTTAAATAGCACCGCCCCAGTCGCAGGTAGGCCCCCCTGATCCCGTCGGACATAGCGTCCGGCGGTAAGTCAGGAGGCACTACCAAAGATCACAAGCGGGGTGCTGCGCACGGCGATGATGTCATCGCTGGCGGCGCAGCACCATGGGGCGCTAACGGTTACCGCCACCGCTAACCTCCCGCTGAGTTTCGCGGGAGGCGTTAGCGGTGCCGCACCCGGGCGCTAGTTGCTTTGCGCTCCATTAGCGCCCTCTTAGGGCGCTAATGGGAGGTGCACAGCGACCGAATTTTTCCCCCTTTAGAGGCAATACTACCACCCACCATGGGAGGTAGGGTCAAAAATAATTTCAAGAATAACTACTTGCCTTTATGTAGCCCTTTTTATGTAGAAAAACATCTCACAGGTGACCTTGGTCGAAGCATGGATTCTCAGGAGAGAGGACAGGGATTTAGGGAGGGAACTCTAGAGCATGGAACCAATATGGCTGAAGGCACACTGACCAATGGTAGGGTGAAGAGAGTGAAGGATTCAAAAGGGACCAGCGTCAGAGGAATTGAGAGTTTGAGCGGGTTGTAGGGCTGGAGAAAGTTACAGAGATGGGGGTGGGTGAGGCCATGAAGTGATTTTAACATGAGAATGAGAATTTTAAATTTGAGATATTGGTGGACTGGGACCCCATGTAGCCCGGTGAGGACAGGAGTACTGGCCAAGTGGGATTTGGTGCATGATAGGATGCGGGCAGCAGAGTTTTGAATGAACTAAAGTTTATGGAAAGTGGTGTTTGGAAGGTCTGCCAGCAGAGCATTGGAATAGTCAAGTTTGGAGGTGACAAACTTATTTGGTGAGTGTTTCAACAGCAGATTAGTTGAGGTAGGGGCTGAGGCAGGCAGTGTTACAGAAGTAGGAGTAAACACTCTTTGTGATGGAGAGGATGTGGGGTCAGAAGCTCAGTTCAGGGTCAAATGAGACACTAAAGTTGCGACCAGTCTGGCTCTGCTTGAGACAGTGGCTGGGAAGGTGGATGGATTCGGTGGCAAGGGTACAGAATTTGTGGTGGGGGCTAGACAATGGCTTCGACCTTCCCAATGTTTAACTGGAGGAAATTGCAATTTATCCTAGATTGGATGTCAGACTAGCATTTAAATAGTTATATTTTAGAAAATCAGAGTTTTTGGGGAGGGAAGAGGTACACATATTTATGGAAGTTTTGTAAAGTGGTACAGCTATTGTATTAGAAATATATGAGGCCCTGTATCTTGTAGTATCAGTAAGGTATGTAATATTTTTGCCTCATGTCAGTTATGTTATATTGCTTCAGTAAAATTACCAGATTAGAACTATCACATTTAAACTGCAGTGGAAGTGTCAAAAATATCCAAAACCACATATCAGATCCAAACTACCCATAATCTGTGCCATGGGAGATTTACAAGCATTAAAATAAACTAAAGCTGCAACTGGAAATGAACATACAGCTCTAAGCAGAGCAAGTTTATAAAATGAGTCCATGAGCTGTCATGGTAGTTGTAACATGAAAGTTTACCTTTGCATCCTGATTCAAAATAGGCTTCACAAATTGGACAATCCCTTCTGTCGGATTTAAAACGTTGTGGAGATGTTAAGAATATAAGAAAGCCTGGAATAAGGAAAAGGCATTTCAGGTGATCAAGTCCACCCTCACAATGACAATATACCATCCATCATATCTGTCTAATCTCCTGATAGAAAACTCTGAATAAAAACACCCTGACCTTTAAGGGTCATCATGCAAAACTTGGAATAACTATCCATCTTCACTATTCAATCATAGCTGATTGTTTTCTGTTTGCTTATCACTTTATTAACTGCGTGCAAAGCTCAAATCATGATAGAAAATGCATCTTAATTTTAGTGGCTTCCAGGAAATTTGACCAAACAAGCCCTTAGAACAGACTTATGTGGGGCACATCCTATGTCCCATGTCTATGCCAGTAGTCACAGAAAGAGTTACTTTCTTGACCCTTGGAAAAGTGGCCCCATGATCAATTCATGAAAATTTAAATAATTATCATGTGCTCTCTCTGCATTTTCTATTAGCACAGTGAGTGTTATGGCTGCAATTGGGCAAGGAATGAGGAAAGCAACAGCTCTTAAAGGGCTGCTGCTCTTTGGAAACACAGCTGTTTGGTGTGGCTGACTGGTGCTGCAAAGGTGGAATCTTGCTGAGCCCCAGTAATCCAGCGATTTGCTTGAAGCTTTCTGTGACTGATGGGCATCACAGGACATAGAAAAGTCAGAATCATTTAATACAGCACAGATGTTTTGAGTTTCTGGGTCACTTATCCTGTTTTAGTGGTACTCTCCTCCCAGGGGACATTGTTGAGATATTTTGTTCCAATGGCATTTGGCTCATGCCCATTGTCACTCCATTTACCCAGGCAAAGTAGAGCCAAGGGAAAATGAGTAGAATTTCCCCCTTCAATGAGGAGTCTCTGTTGGAAGAGGTGAAACAGTGGAAATTATGCATATTTGAGCCAGAGAGGAATTCACCTTTGCAACCAAATGTGCTGCATGTATGGCAGGAGATGGATGATCAGGTCAATACTGTCTTCCATGTCTGTAGATTGTGGTAGTAAATGCAGACAAAATTCTCTGACATGACGAACAATGTCAAGGCAAAGTTACCCACAGGTTGACTCAGCATGAGGAAGACCTGAAATTGTGCCAGCACTTCTGACAGAAGTAGAGGACCACAGCCATGTCATGAAGTCCCATTGCTGCCACCTTACTTACTTCTCCCGTTGAGGCAGTACATAATGGAGCACAAGATTAGGCAAGAACCTGCACACCGTACACTTTCGTGAAGGACAAAGTAAAGCACATGTGCACCAAACAGTAGTAGAGAAATAAACTAGTTGCATCTGAATTGCAATGTAGTGTGTAGATTTATTGCCAGAAGGGACATATTAATATTGCAGATGGTGGAATGTAGCAGGGATGATTTTAGAGGCCTGAATGATTAGGCAAAGCATGTTGTTCATGGGTCCAGTACATTATAACATAAGAACATAAGAAGTAGGAGCAGGAGTAGGCCATACGGCCCCTCGGGCCTGCTCCGCCATTCAATAGGATCATGGCTGATCCGAATCTAGACTCACGTCCACTTCCCTGCCCTCTCCCCGTAACCCCTAATTCCCTTATCTGCTAGGAAACTGTCTATTTCCATTTTTAATTTATTTAATGTTGCAGCTTCCACAGCTCTCTGGGGTAGCAAATTCCATAGATTTACTACCCTCTGAGTGAAGAAGTTTCTCCTCATCTCAGTTTTGAAAGGGCAGCCCCTTATTCTAAGATTATGCCCCCTAGTTCTAGCCTCACCCATCAGTGGAAACATCCTCACCGCATCCACCCGATCAAGCCCCCTCACAATCTTATATGTTTCGATAAGATCGCCTCTCATTCTTCTGAACTCCAATGAGTAGAGTCCCAACCTACTCAACCTTTCCTCATACGTCAACCCCCTCATCTCCGGAATTAACCGAGTGAACCTTCTCTGAACCGCCTCGAGAGCAAGTATATCTTTTCTTAAATATGGAAACCAAAACTGCACGCAGTATTCCAGGTGTGGCCTCACCAATACCCTGTATAACTGCAGCAAGACTTCCCTGTTTTTATACTCCATCCCCCTTGCAATAAAAGCCAAGATTCCATTGGCCTTCCTGATCACCTGCTGCACTTGCATACTAAATTTTTGTGTTTCATGCACCAGGACCCCCAGATCCCTTTGTACTGTAGCACTTTGCAGTTTCTCTCCATTTAGATAATAACTTGCTCTTTGATTTTTTCTGCCAAAGTGCATAACCTCATACTTTCCAATATTATATTCCATCTGCCAAATCTCTGCCCACTCACTTAGCCTGTCTATGTCCTTTTGCAGGTTTTTTATGTCCTCCTCACTCACTGCTTTCCCTCCCATCTTTGTATCATCGGCAAACTTGGATATGTTGCACTCAGTCCCTTCCTCCAAATCATTAATATAGATTGTAAAGAGTTGGGGTCCCAGCACTGACCCCTGCGGAACACCACTGGTTACTAATTGCCAGCCCGAGAACGAACCATTTATCCCAACTCTTTGTTTTCTGTTAGATAGCCAACCTTCCACCCATGCCAGTATATTACCCCCAATCCCGTGATTTTTTATCTTGATCCGTAATCTTTTGTGTGGAACCTTGTCAAATGCCTTTTGGAAGTCCAAATACACTACATCCACTGGTTCCCCTTTATCCACCCTGTATGTTACGTCCTCAAAGAATTCGAGCAAATTTGTCAAACATGGCTTCCCCTTCATAAAACCATGCTGACTCTGTCCTATTAAATTATGTTTATCCAAATGCTCTGTTACTGTTTCCTTAATAATGGACTCCAACATTTTGCCAACCACAGATGTTAGGCTAACTGGTGTATAGTTTCCGGCTTTTTGTCTACTTCCCTTCTTAAATAAGGGCGTTACATTAGCAGTTTTCCAATCTGCCAGGACCTTTCCTGAGTCCAGGGAGTTTTGGAAAATAATCACCAATGCATCCACAATCCCTACCGTCACTTCTCTCAAGACCCTAGGATGTAGGCCATCAGGTCCAGGGGATTTATCCACCTTAAGTCCCATTATTTTACCGAGTACCATCTCCTTAGTGATTTTAATCGTCTTTAGCTCCTCCCCCCCCTCCCCCATTGCCCCCTGTTTGTCCAGTGTTGGGATATTTTTAGTGTCCTCTACTGTAAAGACTGATACAAAATATTTGTTCAGCGTCTTTGCCATCTCCATGTTCCCCACCACTAGTTTCCCGGTCCCATCCTCTAAGGGACCAACGTTCACTTTAGCCACCCTTTTTCTTTTTATATAACTGTAGAAACTCTTGCTATCTGTTTTTATATTTTTTGCTGGTTTACTTTCATAATCTATCTTCCCTTTCTTAATTAATCTTTTAGTTATTGTTTGCTGGCTTTTAAATGCTTCCCAATCTTCTATCCTCCCACTAGATTTGGCTACTTTATATGCCCTTGTTTTCAGTCGGATACTATCCTTTATTACTTTACTAAGCCACGGATGGCTGTCTTTTCTTTTACTCCCCTTTTTCCTCAGTGGAATATATTTATCTTGAAAGATGTGAAATATCTCCTTGAATGTAGACCACTGCTCTTGTACCGTCTTACACTTTGATATGGTTGTTCATGGGTCCAGTACATTATAATGGAGATGATATGGTTGTTCATGCAAGACCGCAATTACAGATTTTAACTAAAAGTCCTGTCAATCAATAACTGATCTACCAGTATTCCTGGCTGCATGTAAGCATCTGCTTCTGCTTCCTCTTATTCCTCCTACTTCTCTGCAAAGTCTTCAGTTTGACCCTCCTGGTTCTCTTGCTGAAGCATTTACTTTTTCTGTATAGCAAAATTATGCAGCATATGCCGATAGTTTTGGACACCTTGTCAGGGCTGTAACTTCGCTCTACTTCTGTTGGAGGGGTTCTTTAATGATGCTGATAGCCAGGGCTCCAGGAGATAGCATTGGCCCCACATTGCCTGCTCTTTCAAATAATGCTGGCACTGTGGACTGATGTAAAATTAAGGTATTGTGGTATTATGCATTAACTTGTATTATGTTGTTTCTGTGGTTTGACTGAAAACCTTTCCTATTCATAATGGAGGTTGTCAGGTCCTTGAGGGCTACATGTGTGTCATCAATGAGCTCCTGCATTTTTAGAAAGCCTGCCACCTGGTAAAAGTAATGAGCCCTTTTGTGCTGTTGTTTCCTTTCTATGGGGAAAGTAGAAGAGTGTTTCCTCTGGTAAACAAGGCTTCGTGATTTGCTTGATGTTGCACTTGATCAAAGACTGAAATATGGCAAATCTCACCAATGATAGCTTGAACAGATCCTATCACATAAAAATTCAAAGATGTGGTAATCATCAAAGCGATGAGTAGTGCTGTCCTTGTGGTCGATCTTGTCTGGAGGTTAGTCTTGAGCAGATGGCATAATTCTGTGACAGCCTGCCTCATGAAGCATTGACAATGAAGCATAGTTGCCAACTGCTCACTGTCTGAGTGGGCTGTCAGTGTTTTGGCCCTCTGCACTACTTGCACGGTGCTCACTATGTTTGTGGCTCTGGGCACTATGAAACCTACCCCACAGCCCTTTGTGAGCTATCTCTTCTGTGCATGTGTAATGTTTCAATGCATGCAGAAGAGAGAGTGCGCATTATGGGGCATTCATCAGTCTCTTGCAAACGCTAGCAACTATGTCTGTTCTATCTACCAAGTGTCAGAGCTCAGTATGAATCCGTAGAGTCAGATATTGAATTGAAATAAAATAAATATTTGTAAGTGCAATTCATTTCAAGCAGAGCAAAAGGATTTCTCGATTTCTCTCAAAAATGAAAGGCAGATTTCTCCTATCTGATTACATCAAGAGGCACTGAAATGAAGTGACCTATGTTATTACTAATATAGGCTGGGGAGACATGGTTATATTTCTTATTTCAATACTTCTGTTTAAATTGGATTTTTGTTCCTTGTTGTTTTCTTTTGAATCTTCTAGGAAGACAATATAAGTGGACTTGCCAAATCCAGCTGTTGTGGAAGATAACGTGTAAAATGAATCTGTTCTATTAAACACACTCTAAAGCCGATATTAATCCTGCAGTTAAAATAACCCAGGGACTCACCTGCCGACATGCCACTCTCTTCCTACAGGCTACAATTTTAAACTGCTCTTCTGAGCAGAAGAGAAGGACACCCAGCGAAAACTGGCAAGGTCCTTCTTTGAATATGCAGATCGGGCTCTGATGATATCATCAGGGCCCAACTGCTATTTTAACCATGAGCCTCAGTGGGGAGGAGGGTGTGGCTTTCCCGCTGGGTCAACCTTGCAGGAAGAGGGGCTGGGGCCAGGAGAAACCCAAAGAGGTAAGTATCTTTCCTTTCCTTGTGGGGTTAGGAAGAGCAGGAATGAACTGCAAATGATAGGGTTTGCTTGTCATTGGTTTTCTTGAGCAGGGTGGGTGTATTTTGGTGATATTTTGCCTGAGTGGGAGGTGTATTTTACTTCAGCAGGGGTGTGTGTGTGTGTGCTGCCATAGCAGGATAGGTGGGTTTTGTGATTATCTTACCCTAGCAGAGTGGGTGCATTTTGGAGTATTTTACACCAGTGTGGGGGTATTTGAGGTATTTTGACCACTTCTACCATTTTCTTAGTTACTGAAGTCATAACATTTTTTAATTTAAGAAACTTTTAAAAGTTTATAGATTTTTTTAAGCCATTGCATCATCAGTTTGTAAGACGAGACAAAAATTCTAGAGTTTTACATGGGGTATATTTTAACTCTGAGCAGATTATTGGTGGGAAACCACTCCGATAAGCTAATCCACCACCTGCTAGAGGCAGCAGGAAGCCACAGCGGTTTTAACCACCGGGCCTCATTTAAATGGTGCTCGGCCACTTTCCGCCAGAACAGGCATGAACAGGATACAGTGTCTGCCTGCAGGGGAAGAACAGGTCTACCGGCTTCCACGTAAGTGACGGGGAGGCGCATACAATTTGTATCCAATGAGTGAGCAGACATGAGTGATGGCTGGCCTCACAACTGGGATTATAGATATAAAATGTTCCAACCATCAGTGTTTCACACAGTCAGTGCTTTGAGGAACTGGTCAGCGAGTTGACATTCGTTGACAAAAGTCAGCACAGACTGGGCCTCCCTCCAGTTCGTCCTGCTCCTATCCAAGTCCAGCTGTTAATAGACAAGGCTGGACTCCTTCTCACGATGCCACTCTTAATGCTAATAGCACTGATTCCAGTTTCTGTATACTTATGGTGGGAATTCTGCAAAAGGAGGGATATTGTGTATACATAATAGCTATAGAATATGAGTTGTTCAATGGCAATTTTCTCTTAACACCATGTAACACATTTTATTTTGCCTGTTTATTTGTTTTACCTCAAACACATCCATTTTGGATTGTATTGAGCTTTCTAATTTAACTATTTCAAGTCCCATGCCTTTGTTCATGGGTCCAAAGAATGGGACTACACAAGCATATGTGTAGAAGTAAAGATTTTTGGCTGAATTTCAATAGCAGGACAAAAACATCTGAAATTTATGGAAAAGAGAAAGCACAACAAAAGAACAGAAACCAAAGCCAAGGGAAAGAATCAGAGTACTCTTAAAAATGCTTGAAAAGGCTCCATTTTTTTTCGGGGGGTGGGGGGGTTACCCCTGGAACAACAGGAAATAAAATTTGCACCATTGCACCATCAGACCTCACTCCTTCATTCAAAAAATTCTAATCCACTGCAAAAGTTGTACTTTTGTATATTTTATTTGTTTCCTATAAACAACTGATCAAATATTGGGTACAGCTGCAGCTTAAGTCATGGCAAGTTCATGTCCAGCTGCATTTCTTTTTGTATGTCATTGGGTTTCAATTTTCATACAAAAGCAAACGGACCGGCAGAATGTGATCCCAAAACACCATTAAATATCCTGAAATCCAATGTAATAAAAAGGACTTTAATTCCATTGACTTGAAGCAACATCTGTGGCCATAAGGCTTTATTTAGGGCTAATTTTCAACTGCACAGTTTTATTTGAATTGAATGGGTGAATGCACTCTATGCACACCATTGCTGAATAGGTCCACTAAATTCTCATCCACTAACAGAAAAATGTGCTTTAAAAGCAAGATTACGCTGACTCAGCATGTCAACTAGAAGCCTCGCTTTCAATTTCTAGGTGGTGTTTTGTGACCTTGGATTAAATAGGGAGCCACTTTTTTTGCTAAAGCTTTGCAGATTGGATATTGTTTGTTGACACTGCTCCTCCTGAACGCTTCACACTGCTGATGCAGTTGCCTGCAGCATTGCTGACAGAATGATTATTTTTTGCTACCTACAATCCATCACAACATTATCGACTATTAACAGCGCTAATGGTAAGCTGAAACCTCCTGCTGTTTCCCTATCAACTAAACAAATCAAAAAAAAATTAATGAAAAATTATCCACTTTAAACCTTTGAGTTTTTTATCTTAAACATATTGTAGTTTTAGGTATTGTGCTTTTCAGAATTGTTAACGTCTGTGAAATTCCCTAAATTTTCAAACATTTTAAAGATACAAGAAAATTCCAATCTCAACAGGATATTCAGGAAGAGCACTGTGTTGGTGGGGGGAGAATTGGAATATGGTCAAATCCAGGATTACCAACTGTCCCATATTCGTGTCATAGGATATCACAATCTCTCACCTGAGGATTGCAAACTCCTGCATGTGTGTACTGTGCAGGTAATTCCAGCACTTCTTTGCAGAGAGAGAGAGATGTTCAAAATTATAAAGTGTTTTGAGAAGGCAAATAGAGAGAAATGGGCCAGTATTTTCTTTACCTGGGCGGGTCCGGTGCGGGCGGTCGCCGTGGTGGGTCACGACCCTGTTCTTGCTTCCATTCCATTGCAGAAATCGACTTTGCGCTAATGAGGCCTATTAAGCCGGCTCTGCGCGTTACCCGCCCCTATTAAATGGTGCCGGTCTGATGACGTCATCGATGACACGATTCCAGCTGGGCTATTTAAAGGAGCCATGGCCACATTGCATTTGAATGTTCATCTAGGATTGTGCAGTCACTGCACTGGAGGCTTTGATTGCTCCAAACACTTGGAGACATGACTGCACAGAGGCAGAGGACTGCACCCAGGTTCTCCGATGATTCCCTCCATATGCTTGTGGAGGGAGTCAGAGCACGCAGGGAGGTCCACTTCCCTTCAAATGGGCGGAAGAGACCTCCCTAGGAGACAAAAAGAGCCTGGCTCCAAATTGCAGTGGAGGTTGACAGCAACGATGTGGTGAGGAGGATCTGGGGGTTGCAGTGCCGAAAACGTTTCAATTATCTCATTAGATCAGGAAAGGTGAGTACAAAGCCACACTCAACTTCATCCTGCTGTGCCTCTCAGCACATCCCTATCACTCTGCCTCCCCAACCCTACTTCTGCACATCCTTACTCACACCAACGTACCTTGCATGTCCACCCATCTCTCTGTCTCTTTATCTGCATTATCACATCCCCATCTAAATAACCACCCCTCACACTCACCCTCATCCTAATGCAATCATACCAACTAACAACACACAAGGAGGCCATTTGGCATTGCCACCCCACTCCATCATAGTCTCCCTCTAAAGATGTAACCCATCCATTCCTTACACTCATTCCATCACTCTTGTTCAACGTTCTCTTCTTTCCCTCCTTACAGGAAAAGAGAGCCCACCATAAATGGGAGAAGGAGAGAACTGGAGGTGGCCTTCCATCATTTGCCACCCTCACAACAGCAGAGAAGGCTGCATTTGAAGTATCGGGAGTCACCGACCAGCTGCACGTGGGAGACTGAGAGGGGCTATCTCAGCAACCCGGTGACAGAATTACATATCATACAGCCTCATGGCATACATCAGTCACTCATATGGGGACTGATGTCAGCAGCCATTGAATGGTCATCATATGCATAATGGTATCTGTACCCATTCTTCAATGACACATCTACCTCATCTCTTTAATCTCCCACAGGTCCATCAAGAGCCTGCCCCCACTGTCCAGGAGAAAGAGGAAGACGATTCCTCAGAGGAGCCTCCAGCCTCTTGAGAGTGCAGCATCACCAGAAATAAGCGCACCCAGCACCAGCGCAGAAACGCACACCTCGATGGGTCCCACGCGACATAGAGTAGTGGTGTCTCACAAGTCACAAGTGAGCAAGAGCAGATGGTGGAGATAGGGTCTGCAGTGGAGACTCCTTGCCGAAGGGCGCAGGATGCTCCCAGCTCTGCTCAGCTGCATGCAGACGCTGAGCCTCGGGGGCCATCCAGAAAGAGGGCAATCCTGGAGGTGCAGAAAGATGTGCAGGGGGCTCTGACAGGTTTTGCGAGAGCGATATCTGCAAATGTTCAGAGAATGGAGGAGTCCGTCTTCAACATGAGCACCACCGTGTCGCAGGCGATGGCGACTGTAGGCTCTTCCATGGATAGGATGGCCACCTGCATGGAGCAGCTAATGTGCCACTCACATGAGCACATGCTATCTATGGAGAATAGATAGCAGAGGCTCATAGACCTCCACTCTATGAGGGATGTCAGTGTAGATGTGGGTTCTCATGGCCTGACTGATGTGCAGCAAGGTGCTCTCCAGCTCCTTGCTAGCAGAGAAATGCAGGTGGCCCATGAGAGGGGTGATGGTGAGAGGGGACATGAAAGTGTGGGGTCCTCTCAAAGCACGTACACTTCTCCCTCATTGCCACCCCCTCAGTCAGAGCCCCAGACGCCTCCTCAGACAGTGATGGTCGAGTCTGCCCCTGCACAGTTGCAGGAGGAGCAGACTTTGACGGGGTCATCAGAGGCTCCAAAATCCAGAGGACATCTGCCTAGAGTGTCTAAGCAGTCGCAGCAGGAAAGTGAGCAGGCTGCCTCTACCTCTGCTGAAGCCAGAGGGGTAGCACCTCATAGAAGCATGCATAAGAGAAAGATGACACACAAGTAGGTCGACAAGGGTAGCCACTTGGGTGTTTTATTCAATGTTAATGTCAAGTTTCCATTAATGTGATCTCAACCACAAAAATCTATATTTTCACTACTTTCCAGTCTTGGGCAAATTTGTGTGCACCTTTGGAAGTGGCTTAGTGAGTTGCAGTGAATAGTGAGACATAACGAACCTCCAGCAATGGTGGTCAGTGTGAAAGGAATGTCTTGGTCATTGTAGGGATGCTTTATGGTGTTGCTGTGGGGTGGTGCCAACCTGGTGCAGCATGTGGCAGCCATATGGGTGTTCTGCGTAAAGTTGAGTAAATCTGGCCATGATGAGGCCATCCCTGCCCTCCCGGGTAGCAATGTGCTCGGGTGCTGGTGGGATCTGGCCCGCAGCTTCCTCCAGCTCCTCCTCCTTGTTTTCTAGCTGATCCTCTTGGTCCACTTCCTCTGAAGAGACTGTGCACTCAGTGCCTTGCTGCTCATGCAGCACTAATCCTCGCTGCTGTGATATGTTATGCAGGGCGCAGCAGACCA
Organism: Somniosus microcephalus; assembly: GCF_052327205.1. Taxonomy (NCBI): domain Eukaryota; kingdom Metazoa; phylum Chordata; class Chondrichthyes; order Squaliformes; family Somniosidae; genus Somniosus; species Somniosus microcephalus. The sequence goes on from NC_140989.1 coordinate 287,876,394, forward strand.
TGCCGATTCTGGAGACCTTGGCTGGTGTGTACTGAAGGGCTCCTCCAGATCTGTCAAGGCATCTGAAGCGCATTTTGAGCATCCATATTGTCTGCGGGATGACACATCTGGTGGAAATGTGGCTTTCATTATATCTCTCCTGCGCCTCAGTACTTGGTCTCCTCAAGTGTATCATGAGCCACGTCTTCAGTGGATAGCCCTTGTCTCCAAGCAGCCAGCCAGGAAGGCTGTTTGGAGGAGCGAAGAGCTGAGGGAGGGTAGACTGGCGAAGGATCAAAGAGTCATGGCAGCTGATATGGAATTTAGCAAACACATTCCTGGTGAACTTCCTATAGTTGCAGATGGGCTGCACATTGAGGGAATGGAAGTCCTCGCGGTTGACAAAGAATTCTGGGTTATGATGGGGTGCCCTGATGGCCACATGTGTGCAGTTCATGATGCCCTCCACCCGTGGGAAGCCAGCCAGAGTGGTAAAGCCGAACGCCCGCTCAATAACACTGGCTTCATCAGTGGCAAAGTTGATATAATTCCTGACTTGTCAAAGAGGGCATCTGTGACCTGTGTGATGCATCTGTGGGCGGCCGACTACAAGATGCCGCAAATGTCTGCTGCAGATCCCTGGAAGGAACCTGAGGTGAAGAGGTTGAGGGCGCTGGTAACTTTGACAGCCACTGGTAAGGCGTGTCCAGCCACTCCTCTGGGCTGTAGGTCTTCCTCCAGCAATGTGCAAATTTCTGTGATGAACTGGCGCGATAGCCTGAGCCTCCTTTGGCACTGCTGCTCAGTCATGTTGAGGAAGCTCATCCTCTGCCTGTATACCCTGTGTTGGGGGTATCGCATCCGGTGCTGTGCAGCCCTGCGCTGATGCCCTCTGTCCTGTGCAGCATCAGATGGTTGAGGAGAAGGTTGGTGGTGGTGCTGCTGGTGTTGGGGCTCATCGTGGTCCGATTCTGAGGACCAAGGTGACACAGTATAAACGGCACCCATGCTGATGGAATAGATGATCGGTCAAGTAGAGATGACAGAAGCAATGGTGTGATAGGTTCTACCAATGAGGTGAAACTGGATGGCGACTTTGCTGGAAACACTTGCAGCCTCTCGAAAGCTAAGTCTGTACTGGGGATGCAGTCAGCAACAGCTTCTGTCTGAGGAATGTGATCAGCTGTGAGGTGGGTGCTTTTATTGTACATTTCATACTGTCAACTAAACAGTTGGATCAATGGCCACTCAACTCCCACCTCAGGTTGACAAATGTGGTTCCTGAGCTGCGAGAATCCTGTTGTCATGCAGCGAAATTTGAAAGGTAGGCTGAAAAAGGAGCTTAAGGATCTGACAACTCGTTGATAATCATTTAAGTTAGGTCACCCGTTTCTGCTGTTTGGGTCGCTGCCGCACAGGCAAACGCGCCAGAGGGAAAGGTGTGTGGGGGCAGGATGATGGTGGCTTTCCGACCTGCTCCAACTTATTTAAAATTTCCCACCTGACCCACCTCCGATGGACCCCAGAAAATTCCGACCAATTTTTTCCGTGAGAAGGCATAACTTTAAGATCATCGGCAAAAGTCAGGATTCCCATTATTGATCACTGTGTCAAATACTAAACAGTCTTATCTTGTTTTGGGCTAGTACCTGCCCCTTTAAATTAGGCTCAGTACATGGGATTTTAAAAAGCAGCTCTGGCCATAACCTATTTCATTACATGTGTTGCAAAATTTCATTGTTATAATCTTCCTGGTAACAAGCTTGAGAAAATGTCTAATACTATTTTTAAATATGTGCAGACTTCAAGATTGGTTTAATTATGAATTTTGCAGCCTGTTACTTTTTTTAAATGATGCTGGCAGGTATAAATTTATATCAAATCTTGGCACTGGGTTGAGAGCTATAAAAGATAGTTGAATTGAACAAACTAAGATCTTCATTGAAAGGCAGGCAGATTTTAGTTTTAATTTTAAATTTCTGTTAGTAAGGTCTCTAATTATGCAAGTTTTTCATGCTTCTTTGAGATCCTTCTGTACTCAAGTGGTAAATACCTCTGAAGTAGATAACTGCAAATCTCAAAATATTTATGGAGCAAGCACTACTAATTTCTCTTAGACCTTTTGTAATTAAATACTATTCATATGCACTTAAAAATTCAATTTATTTAATTACCTTGCAACAACTGACAGATGGAGAGTGAGTTAGAAATAGTGGTACTCATCCACGGTGAGCAGACTGCAATAGGATAAAGCAGTGAAGGATTTATTTAAATAAACTTCAGAAATACTTACACTTAGGCTAATTTATTTTGCCATTTTTTTCCCTTTCATCTTCTCCCTTTATTTCACCCAAAGTCAAGAACTTGGTCAATGTATGGTTCCCTGAGTACTGACAGGTACCTTATCTCATTAACATTCTTCATACCAGAATCTAGACAGTGAAGGAGTGATTTTAGCCCTATCCTCTTCCCATTACATCATTGAAATATTTTCCCTTTTAATAAGTGTTGTGTTCAGGCCTTAACCACCCTTCCTAGTTGTTTGTTTCACCTGTTGATCACCCTCTATATAAAGAAATGCTTCCTGTCATGTCTGTTGTAAATTTGTTCTGTTTAATCCTGAGCCTGTGTCCTCTTGTCCTGCTGACCTGGCATATCTGAAAGTAATGGTCTTAGTTTACTGCTGCCTTTTAATTATCCTATATACCCCTATATGATAATACCGCCACAAGGTCCCCTTTGAAGAAATTCACTTGAAAATATTTTGTGTTCATTCTATTATTCTTCCCACAGCTATAGTATTGAAGATTTAAAGCACGTTAACCTTGAAAACGGCAACATTTTGTGTAACTGTTGTCAAAGACCCCAGTCTGGGGGATGCAGGCAGGGAGTATTTCTGTTGATTCGAGCCTTAAGCTCTGTAATGTCAATATGGGATGCTTTATGTGCAGCATTCGGTATTCACAGTGTATAACTGCAGTTCCTAACAGTACCTCATTCTTGCCTTTGTCTTAGGTAAAGACACAACACTGCAGCTTAACACCAAGAGCACACAACATCCATCTCTTTCAAACAAGCATGTAATCAACCTGGCTCACATCACGCACCAAATATGAATCATAGGTTGCTGATATGATCCTAAAAGATTTTCCTTTCTTGTTTTCAAATTTTTCTTCAAGAAGAATTTGAGGAATTTACTTTTCCAAAATGTGTAAGACTTCCATGAAGAGGTAGAAGGCTTAACTTTTTAAAAAGATTAGCGGGGAGAAATTCGGCATGTTAGCGCCCCCAGTTAGCACCTGGCAGAGACGCTAACGAGGCGCTCAGGCAGTAGTGCCACGGCGGAGCGAATCCTGCGCCGCATGACAAATTCGCCGGCCCCGTAGCATCGGCTATAACAGTGAGTGCCTTGGCACCTTTCGCCAGGCAGATTGTGACATCAGTGAGCATGCAACGCTCACTGGGCGCCTGATCTGCAAACTTCAGTAGCGCCCCCACCTTACCGCCTTGCGCCGACTGCGCCAGGGAGCGGAGGTGTGAACCAGCCGGCTGGCGGGCGCTACTTCAAGGGATGCACCCCAGCTGTCAAGGAATTTCCATTCCAAAGGTCAATTATGAGTGGCAGAGAGCGCAAGATGTATCTGCAGCCAAATAACGGCTGCTTAGTCCCCGGAGTGTTGCGGGCCATCAAAGGAATTTGCATTTCATCCCACAGCATATCGCTGTTCTGCACGCCCCGAATCATTGGGGGCTGGTGTGCAGACTCCAGTGACTCTCCCCTTTAATGGCTGGAAGGCGCCTTCGCCAATGCTCACTCCCGATTACACAACACTTCGTCTTCCTTATTGTTTTGAGCCTAACGCCACTCACCTATGCCATTAGCGCCTGATTTAGCGCTCCCCTGCATTCTTTGAGCGCTGTGACTGAATTTAGCAGACAGCGAGATTGATTAGCGCCTGGAGCTAAACTTCCAACTTTTCAAAAGTTAGCGCCCCAACCGGGGCAATACCAAATTTCTAGCCCTCTTATAGGGGGAGAAATTCGGTATTACCTGTTTGTGGTGCAATTATCGGCTGGGTGCAAAGTTTAGCGCCTGGCGCTAATTATCACCTCCGACTGCAAACTTGGCTTCTATCACCCCTGGAGGTGATTGGAGCACTAAATCAGGCGCTACACTCCTCTCTTAAGGTGCTAATGCCGAGGAGTGAGGTGCTACCTCAGAGTGCTGGCGAAGCTCATGTGATGTCAGTCAGCAAAGGAACACAGACACACTGGCACCGTCCAGTTCTTAAAGGGGAAGGTTGATCTTGCTCTCCATCCACACCCTGCACATTGCAGCCTTGAATCTTGGCCTGGAGAGACCTGTACATCAAATCTGCTGGAAAGAACAATGGAGAGCACCAGGGAAAGAGCTCAGAGTGCAGCCCCCACAGCCTCTTCTAAATCGATGCAAGGAAGATCAAATCAAAATGAACCTGCAAAGTGCTGCTCAGCACCCAAAACTCCTCAACACAGCGTTGAAGATCTCCAGAAGTCTCTCTCTCTCTCTCTCTCAGAATGCGTGGTGCAAAAAAGTCGCCGACGCAAAAAGGCAGGAAACGGTCGCCTTTAAATAGTGCTCCCCCAGTCCCTTCCTGACTGCAAAACGCTCCCCTCAACCTGTCATTGCAAGCGGCAGGCGGTAAGGCAGGAGGCGCCACTCAATATCCGGTCCGGGGCGCTATTGGGGCATTGCGCGCTCGACTGATGTCATGATCTGCAGGCACAGGAGATCATGTCGGTAGTGTTTAGCGCCGCTGCAAAATGTCTGGTCAACTTCGTGAGCGGCACAAACATCGCCGCGCCTGGGCGCTAGTTGCTTTGCGCCCCATTATCGCCCTCTTAAGGCGCTAACAGGAAGCGCAAACCAACCAAATTTTCCCCCCATAGAACCTTAAAGAAATTAAAGGAGGATAAGGCTGTATATTCAAAATTTAGATCGTCTAATCAGGCAAATATAAACTGCAAGGTAACTGACAGAATGTTGATGATTGAGGATGCCATTGCTCAGTTGATGAAGGACTATGCAGAGGTGAGAAATTCAGCAAGGTGGTTGGCATGTTTGCTTTGGACTAGAATTAAGGATATTGATAATAGAGTGGATGGTCTCTTGAAGGGGGAGAATAAGGGAATAATAATTGTATTCCATGTGGGCAATAATAATATGAATCGCATGAAGGCAATATCAGGCTATGGTGCAGTAGTTTAAGGTGAAGGGGCAAGGGAAGTTGCTTCAGAGTTGCTACTCATCATCAACAATTTCTCTGAAAGAAATAGTAGAATTATTGTTTTAATGATTGGCTGCATGGGTGAAGTAAAAAAAAATTACAATTAGATAAATTGGAGGTTTAACTAGCAGGGACTGGGGAAATGTGGATAAATGTGAAGTTATCCACTTTGGTAGAAAAAACAGAAAGGCAGAGTATTTCCTAAATGGTGAAAGATTGGGGAATGCAGATGCTCAAAGGGACCTGGGTGTCCTTGTACATGAGTCACAAAGTGAATGTGCAGGTGCAGCAAGCCATTCGGAAGGCAAATGGTGTGCTGGCCTTCATTACAAGAGGATTTGAGTACAGGAGTAAAGAAGTCTTACTCCAATTATATAGGGCCTTGGTGAGACCACACTTGGAGTACTGTACAATTTTGGTCTCCTTACCTAAGGAAGGATATACTTGCCATAGAGGGAGTGCAACGAAGGTTCACGAGATTGATTCCTGGGATGGCGGGACTGTCATATGAGAAGAGATTGAGTAAACTAGGCCTGTATTCTCTTAAATTCAGAAGAATGAGAGGGGATCTCATTGAAGCATACAAAATTATTACAGGGCTTGATAAGATGGATGCTGGGAGAATGTTGCCCTTCGCTGGGGAGTCTAGAACCAGGGGCCATAGCCTCAAGATAAAGGGTAGGCCATTCAGGACTGAGAGGAGAAGACATTTCTTCACACAGAGGGTGGTGAATCTTTGGAATTCTCTACACCAGAGGGCTGTGGAGGCTCAGTCAATGGGTATATTCAAAACAGAAGTTGATAGATTTCTGACTAGTAAAGTCATCAAGGGATATGGCGATAGGACCGGTGAATGGAGTTGAGGCAGAAGATCAGCCATGATCTCATTGAATGGCGGAGCAGGCTCGAAGGGCCAAATGGCCAACTCCTGCTCCTATTTCTTATTTTCTTATAAGGAAATTCACCAAAAGTATAGTACTTCTCATTTAGGGGAAGGTGAGGTAGCTGATACGTTCAACTAATTTAGGAATGGAGTATCAAAAAGAGCCCATATTTATCATTTATGTTTCTAAACAAATGCTAGAAGTATTAGGAATCAGCTTCTGGAAATAGAGGTATGTGCGGCAAGTGATAATTATGAATTAACTTTTACCACAGAAACATGGTTTAACATTAACAATGGACCACAAATGCAGTTGAAGGATTATAAAATATTTTTGAGATTTTGGTTAGGTCATAAAGGGGAAGGTGTTACTACATGTATGAAAGAGAGTAGGAATAATTAAGAGGAAGGAACTAAGACATTAAGAGGATTAACAGAAAACAATGCACTTGGGGCCGGGCTATTCTATGTATGAATGCCCATTAAAAGAGTAGGAAAGTGAATTTGGGAATAGTCATTGAGCAATCACTAAAGATTAAAATATAAGGCGGTTATAGGGAAAGCAAATAGATTCTTGGAACAGGGAGTTAGAGAGGTATTTGGCAAGAAGGTCAACCTAGGAATATAGTATGTATTCTGTTTCTGAACTCTGGAGCTAGCTAGTTGGACCAAAATTAAGTTCTGGCCTCTACATTCCTATACTTTTGTTCAAATGGTATGTTGGCCTTTGTTGCAAGGGGGTTGGAGTGCAAGAGTAAGGAAGTCTTGCTGCAATTGTACAGGGCTTTGGTGAGACCACACCTGGTGTACTGTGTACAGTTTTGGTCTCGTTACCTAAGGAAGGTTCACTGGATTGATTCCTGGGATGAGAGGGTTGTCCTATGAGGAGAGATTGAGTAGAATGGGCCTATTCTCTGGAGTTTAGAAGAATGAGAGATGATCTCATTAAAATGTATAAGATTCTGAGAGGGATTGACAGGGTAGATGCTAAGAGGCTGTTTCCCCTGGCTGGAGAGTCTAGAACTAGGAGGGAGAGTCTAGAACTAGGATGCATAGTCTCATGATAAGGAGTTGGCCATTTAGGACTGAGATGAGGTAGAAGATCAGCCATGATCTTATTGAATGGCGGAGCAGGTTCGAGGGGCCGAATGTCCTACCCCTGCTCTTATTTCTTAAGTTCTTAAATTTCTTCACTCAGAGGGTTGTGAGTCTTTGGAATTCTCTTCCCCAAAGGCCTGTGGATGCTCAGTCGATGAGTATATTCAAGGCTGAGATAGATATATTTTTGGACTCTAAGGGAATCAAGGGATTTGGAGATTGGGCGGGAAAGTGGAGTTGAGGTCAAAGATCAGCCATGATCTTATTGAATGTTGGAGCAGGCTCGAGGGGCTGTATGGCCTACTCCTGCTGCTAATTCTTATGTTCTTGTGTAAAAATCACCAAGGCCTGAAAGAACAAACTAAAAGATCTCTATTCTTACAATATAGGTAACATAAGAACATAAGAACATAAGAAATAGGAGCAGGAGTAGGCCAATCGGCCCCTCGAGCCTGCTCCGCCATTCAATAAGATCATGGCTGATCTGATCCTAACTGCCAATCCACTATCACAGAACCATCTCCTGAATCTAACAGAATTAGACACACGAAATAGGAGCAGGATCAGGCTACACGGCCCCTGGGTCTGCTCCACTAACCACAGGGCCATGACCGATCCGAACCTAGACTCATGTCCAAATTCCTGCCCGCTCCCCGTAACCCTTAATTCCCTTTACTTCTAGGAAACTGTCTATTTCTGTTTTAAATTTATGTAATGATGTAGCTTCTACAGTTTTTTGGGGCAGCATATTCCATGGACCTACCACCCTCTGAGTGAAGTAGTTCCTCCTCATCTCAGTTTTGAAAGAGCAGCCCCTTATTCTAAGACTATGCCCCCTAGTTCTAGTTTCACCCATCATCGGGAACATCTTCCCCGCATCCACCCGATCCAACCCCTTCACAATCTTATATGTTTCAATAAGATCGCCTCTCATTCTTCTGAACTCCAATGAGTAGAGTCCCAATCTACTCAACCTCTCCTCATATGTCCATCCCCTCATCCCCGGGATTAACCGAGTGAACCTTCTTTGTACTGACTCGAGAGCAAGTATGTCCTTTCTTAAGTATGGACACCAAAACTGTACGCAGTATTCCAGGTGCGGTCTCACCAATACCCTGTACAACTGAAGCAATACCTCCCTATTTTTATATTCTATCCCCCTAGCAATGAAAGCCAACATTCCATTGGCCTTCTTAATCACTTGCTGCACCTGCATACTAACCTTTTGAGTTTCGTGCACCAGGACCCCCAGATCCCTTTGTACTTCAGTACTTTCCAGTTTCTTGCCATTAAGATAATAACTTGCTCTACGATGTTTCCTGCCAAAGTGCATAACCTCACACTTTCCATTATTGTATTCCATCTGCCAAATTTCTGCCCACTTACTTAGCCTGTCGATGTCCCCTTGCAGGTTTTTTATGTCCTCCTCACTCACTACTTTCCCTCCCATCTTAGTATCATCTGCAAACTTTGATATGTTACACTCGGTCCCCTCCTCCAAATCGTTAATATAGATTGTAAAGAGTTGGGGACCCAGCACTGACCCCTGCGGAACACCACTAGTTACTGATTGCCAGTCTGAGAATGAACCATTTATCCCAACTCTCTGCCTTCTGTTAGATAGCCAATCCTCTATCCATGCCAGAATATTACCCCCAATCCCGTGATTTTTTATCTTAAGCAATAATCTTTTGTGTGGTACCTTGTCAAATGCCTTTTGGAACTCTAAATACACTACGTCCACTGGTTCCCCTTTATCCACCCTATACGTTACTTCCTCAAAGAACTCCAGCAAATTTGTCAAACATGACTTCCCCTTCATAAAACCATGCTGACTTTGTCCTATTAAATTATGATTATCCAAATGTCCTGTTACTGTCTCCTTAATAATGGACTCCAAAATTTTACCTACCACAGATGTTAGGCTAGCCGATCTATAGTTTCCAGCCTTCTGTCTACTGCCCTTTTTAAATAAGGGTGTTACATTCACAGTTTTCCAGTCTGCCGGGACCTTTGCCGAGTCCAGGGAGTTTTGGAAAATTATTACCAATGCATCCACAATCCCTACCGCCACTTCCCTCAAGACCCTAGGCTGTAAGCCATCAGGTCCAGGTGATTTATCCGCCTTGAGTCCCATTATTTTACCGAGTACCACTTCCTTAGTGATTTTGATCGTGTTTAGCTCCTCCCCCCCTTTAGCCCCCTGTTTGTCCAGTGTTGGGATATTCTTAGTGTCTTCTACTGTAAAGACTGATGTAAAATATTCATTCAGTGTTTTTGCCATCTCCATATTTCCCACCATTAATTTCCCGGTCTCATCCTCTAAGGGACCAACATTTACTTTAGCCACCCTTTTTCTTTTTATATAACTGTAAAAACTCTCACTATCTGTTTTTATATTTTTTGCTAATTTACTTTCATAATCTATCTTCCCTTTCTTAATCAATCTTTTTGTTATTTTTTGCTGTCTTTTAAAGTTTTCCCAATCCTCTATCCTCCCACTAGACTTGGCTACCTTATATGCCCTTGTTTTTAGTCGAATACTATCCTTAATTTCTTTACTTAGCCACAGATGGCTGTCTTTTTTTTTACACCCTTTTCTTCTTAGTGGAATATATACTTTTTGGAAGTTGTAAAATAACTCCTTAAATGTACACCACTGATCATGTATCATCTTACCCTTTAATCTATTTTCCCAGTCCACTCTACTCAATTCCGCTCTCATACCTTCATAGTCTCCTTTATTCAAGCTTAGCACGCTTGTTTGAGATCCAACCTTCTCACCCTCTAATTGAATATGTAATTCAACCATGTTATGGTCACTCATTCCAAGGGGATCCTTTACTAGGACATTTTTAATTAATCCTGTCTCGTTACACAGGACCAGATCTAAGGTTGCCTGCCCCCTGGTCGGTTCAGTTACATACTGCTCAAGAAACCCATCCCTAATACACTCAATGAACTCATCCTCAAGGCAGCCCTGCCCAATTTGATTTGTCCAATTAATATGATAGTTAAAATCCCCCATAATTATAGATGTTCCCTTATTACAAGCCTCAACTATTTCCTGATTGATACTCCGTCCAACAGAGTTGCCACAGTTCGGAGGCCTATAGACTACGCCCACTAGTGTTTGTTTCCCCTTATTATTCCTTACCTCCACCCAAACTGTTTCATTGTCCTGATCTTTTGACCCAATATCATTTCTCTGTATTACAGTGATTCCTTCCTTTATTAACATAGCCACCCCACCTCCCCTTCCTCCCTGCCTGTCCTTCCTGATCGTTAAATAACCTGGTATGTTTAATTCCCAGGTATTGTCACCCTGCAGCCATGTTTCTGTAATGGCCACAAGATCATACCCATATGTAGTTATTTGTGCCATTAACTCATCTATTTTGTTACGAATGCTACGTGCATTCAGATAGAGAACTTTCAAAGATGTTTTGTGACACTTAGTTTCTGCTTTTGCCCTTTTTATTACTTTACCTTTTACTCCATACCTTCTGCCGCTTCCTGACATGCTCTGGTTTTTAATTTCCCCACTGCTACCTAAGTCTATGACCTTCTCTGTTGTCATTTGTATTATTTGCTCTCTAGGAACCTCCCCCCCACTAGTTAGTTTAAAGCCCTCTCTACAGCCCTAGTTATATGATCCGCCAGGACCCTAGTCCCAGCACTGGCCAAGTGAAGCCCGTCCCAACGGAACAGCTCCCTCCTGCCCCAGTACTGGTGCCAGTGTCCCAGGAAGCAAAACCCATTTCTCCCACACCAGTCTTTGAGCCACGCATTCAAATCTCTAATTTTATTTGTCCTAGCCAAATTCGTTCGTGGCTCAGGTAATAATCCAGAGATTATTACCCTTGTGGTTCTGCTTTTTAATTTGGCCCCTAGCTGCTCAAACTCCCTCAGCAGAACCTCCTTCCTTGTCCTATCTATGTCGTTGGTACCAACATGGACCACGACAACTGGATCCTCCCCCTCCCACTCCAAGTTTCTCTCCAGTCCAGAGGAGATGTCCTTAACCCTGGCACCGGGCAGGCAACACAGCCTTCGGGACTCTCGCTCTTGGCTGCAGAGAACTCTAGCTATCCCCCTAACGATACTATCCCCTACCACTACAACATTTCTTTTAACTCCCCCCACTTGAATGGCCCCCCGCTCCACGGTGCTGTGGCCAGGTTGCTCATCCTCCCCGCAGTCCCTGTTCCCATCCTCACAGGGAGTAAGAGCCTCGAACCTGTTGGACAAGTGCAAGGGCTGCGGCTCCTCCAACACTACCTCCTGGATCCCCGTACCTGCCTCACTTCTAGTCACACCATCCTGACCCTGGCCACGGACTACATCTGAATTAATTAATCTAATTGGTGTGACTACCTCCTGATACACAGAGTCCAGGTAACTCTCCCTCTCCCTGATGTGTCTCAGTATTTGAAGCTCGGACTCCAGCTCTTCAACACGGAGCCGGAATTCCTCGAGCAGCCAACACTTACTGCAAATGTGATCACCGTGAGCATCAATGGTGTCCACCAGCTCCCACATATTGCAGCAGCAACACATCGCCTGATCTCCCATTCTATGTAATTAATTAAATTTATTAATATTATTCTTAAATACCCTCTGCCCCGATTCTAGATGGTGAATATCACACCTTAGAAACTATAAACCAAGGAGATTTAAGCTTAAAAAGGGAGAAATACTTACCAACCAATCACTTACCCGCTTTGTGGTGACATCACACCTTGAATACTTTTTACCTCTCTCCTTCCCTGAGATTGGAGACTGGTACGCCTACCTGAGCCTCTGGGGCCTCTTGTAGTCGCTCTGCCGCTCAGCTCCGCCTCCACCCACTGCCGATGCCGCACTGGGGCCTACCTGAGCCTCTGGGGCCTGTTGTAGTCGCTCTGCCGCTCAGCTCCGCCTCCACCTGCTGCCGATGCCGCACTGGGGCCTACCTGAGCCTCTGGGGCCTGTTGTAGTCGCTCTGCCGCTCAGCTCCGCCTCCACCCGCTGCCGATGCTGCACTGAGGCCTACCTGAGCCTCTGGGGCCTCTTGTAGTCGCTCTGCCGCGCTGCTCCGCCTCCACCCGCTGCCGATGCCGCACTGGGGCCTACCTGAGCCTCTGGGGCCTCTTGTAGTCGCTCTGCCGCGCTGCTCCGCCTCCACCCACTGCCGATGCCGCACTGGGGCCTACCTGAGCCTCTGGGGCCTCTTGTAGTCGCTCTGCCGCGCTGCTCCGCCTCCACCCACTGCCGATGCCGCACTGAGGCCTACCTGAGCCTCTGGGGCCTCTTGTTGTCGCTCTGCCGCTCAGCTCCGCCTCCACCCGCTGCCGATGCCGCACTGAGGCCTACCTGAGCCTCTGGGGCCTCTTGTAGTCGCTCTGCCGCGCTGCTCCGCCTCCACTCGCTGCCGATGCCGCACTCTGCACTTGGAGTATTACATCCAATTTTGATCCTCATATTTGCTGATAGATTTTGAGGCTTTAGAGATTGTAAAGAGGGAAACAAGGATGATACCTTTAATTATGAGATTGGCTGAGAGTTAATGTTATTCACTCTGAGAAATGTAGAATGCAGGGGGTGGGGATTGAGATTTTTTTAATTATGAAAGCATTGAATGTAGTAGATTTGGATAAGGTATTTTAAATGGGTAATGATGGTAGGGCTAGTGAGCATACCTATTAAATCTGTGAGCAAGGAGTCCGATTAGAATCCAGGATTTTTTTTTCGCAGAGAGTTGTCTCCTCTGGAACTGATAACCATTATATATGGAAAGTAAAGGATCCCATAGCACTATTTAAAGAAGAGCAATACATTCTCCTGGTCACTTCCCTCAGCCAACATCACCAGCACCAATTAACTGGTCAGTTATTTGCTGTTTGAGGGACCTTACTGTATGCAAATTTGCTGTTATGTTTGCTTACATAACAATAGTGACTGCACTTTAAAAGTAATCCATTAGCTACATAGCACTTTGGAATGTCCTGAGGATGTGATGAGGTGCAAGCTACTTTTTCTATGCCTCATTATGTAATGGGCACAATTACTGTTTGTGGACATATTTGTGTAACATTTCATACAAGTCTCAGAATATTTGAATAAGGTAATACACGATATGAGTTATGTGCAGTTCTGCATAGACCACACTTTCCAAGCTCTCCACCCTGAACAGCTTGACAATAATATTTTCTTCAGGGGTCAGCAGCGTATGGTCTTGGGGTCTTCCACATGTTCCATTTGTGCCCTCCTATTATCTGCCACTTTTTCCTTTGGACACCAGAGCAGTAGGGTTTAAGATGCAGTGAATTGGTCACCAGAGCAGTAGGGTTTAAGATGCAGTGAATTGGTCACCAGAGCAGTAGGGTTTAAGATGCAGTGAATTGGACACCAGAGCAGTAGGGTTTAAGATGCAGTGAATTGGTCACCAGAGCAGTAGGGTTTAAGGTGCAGTGAATTGGTCACCAGAGCAGTAGGGTTTAAGATGCAGTGAATTGGTCACCAGAGCAGTAGGGTTTAAGATGCAGTGAATTGGTCACCAGAGCAGTAGGGTTTAAGATGCAGTGAATTGGTCACCAGAGCAGTAGGGTTTAAGATGCAGTGAATTGGTCACCAGAGCAGTAGGGTTTAAGATGCAGTGAATTGGTCACCAGAGCAGTAGGGTTTAAGATGCAATGAATTGGTCACCAGAGCAGTAGGGTTTAAGATGCAGTGAATTGGTCACCAGAGCAGTAGGGTTTAAGATGCAGTGAATTGGACACCAGAGCAGTAGGGTTTAAGATGCAGTGAATTGGTCACCAGAGCAGTAGGGTTTAAGATGCAGTGAATTGGACACCAGAGCAGTAGGGTTTAAGATGCAGTGAATTGGACACCAGAGCAGTAGGGTTTAAGATGCAGTGAATTGGTCACCAGAGCAGTAGGGTTTAAGATGCAGTGAATTGGTCACCAGAGCAGTAGGGTTTAAGATGCAGTGAATTGGACACCAGAGCAGTAGAGTTTAAGATGCAGTGAATTGGTCACCAGAGCAGTAGGGTTTAAGATGCAGTGAATTGGTCACCAGAGCAGTAGGGTTTAAGATGCAGTGAATTGGTCACCAGAGCAGTAGGGTTTAAGATGCAGTGAATTGGACACCAGAGCAGTAGGGTTTAAGATGCAGTGAATTGGTCACCAGAGCAGTAGGGTTTAAGATGCAGTGAATTGGTCACCAGAGCAGTAGGGTTTAAGATGCAGTGAATTGGACACCAGAGCAGTAGAGTTTAAGATGCAGTGAATTGGTCACCAGAGCAGTAGGGTTTAAGATGCAGTGAATTGGTCACCAGAGCAGTAGGGTTTAAGATGCAGTGAATTGGTCACCAGAGCAGTAGGGTTTAAGATGCAGTGAATTGGTCACCAGAGCAGTAGGGTTTAAGATGCAGTGAATTGGTCACCAGAGCAGTAGGGTTTAAGATGCAGTGAATTGGACACCAGAGCAGTAGGGTTTAAGATGCAGTGAATTGGTCACCAGAGCAGTAGGGTTTAAGATGCAGTGAATTGGTCACCAGAGCAGTAGAGTTTAAGATGCAGTGAATTGGTCACCAGAGCAGTAGGGTTTAAGATGCAGTGAATTGGTCACCAGAGCAGTAGGGTTTAAGATGCAGTGAATTGGACACCAGAGCAGTAGGGTTTAAGATGCAGTGAATTGGTCACCAGAGCAGTAGGGTTTAAGATGCAGTGAATTGGTCACCAGAGCAGTAGGGTTTAAGATGCAGTGAATTGGTCACCAGAGCAGTAGGGTTTAAGATGCAGTGAATTGGACACCAGAGCAGTAGGGTTTAAGATGCAGTGAATTGGACACCAGAGCAGTAGGGTTTAAGATGCAGTGAATTGGTCACCAGAGCAGTAGGGTTTAAGATGCAGTGAATTGGTCAATAGAAATTGCTCTGATGGCATGCACCCTAGGATGTTGAGAAGAGTCAAAGAGGAGATAGCAGAAGCTCTGGCCATGATTTTTCAATCCTCATTAAATACACAAATTGTGGCATGGGATTGGAGAGTAGCCGATGTAACATCCTTATTCAAGAATGGAGAGGATAAAGCAGATAACTATAGACCAGTTAATTTAATGTCGTTTGTGGGCAAACTCTTAGGCCTAGAAATTGGGTTGGTAGCGCCGGCGCTGAGCGCCTAAAGAGACCTAGAATTGGGGCGAAGCCCTATGTTGGGGCGGACGCTATGAAGATAGCGACAACTCAGATATTGACTATACATTTAGCGCCTGCGCTAAGTGTTTGCGCGCGCCCGCGAGCGCAAGCAGTTCATGACGTCATTTCAGTGTGCAATGCCTTCTAAGATCGCCTGAGCGCATATTGGGTGGCGCCCGGAGCCTTAGCGCCCAGCGCTATTAGTGACAGTTCGAAGGAGGGCTATCAGGCCCTTCTCGGAGTAGGGGGGCGCTATTTAAAGGGGACAGCTTTAGTGCAGAATCTTCTGCCACTTGGCCTGCTCATTGCGATCGTTGCTAGAGAGAGTTGGCGAGCTAATGTGGAACCGAGTTCTGGGAATTTAGCTTTACAGTACTTGGGTCCTTCAAAGCTGTCCGAAGCACTTGCAGCACTACACCTAAAAGCCTTTTGACCAATTGGCATCGGAATGAGAGTTTGTTTGGAGGGCGACGGCCTCATCGCCCAACACTGTGAAGGGGCAGAGAGACGGCGGGAGAGAGGGCCGGGATTGGCCAGAAGGAGGAGGGGCAATGGAGGTCGGCCAATCCGACGGGAAGCTGCGAGGGTCTTTAGGCAGCAGGTGACAAGCCTTGACATGTCGGAGGAGCAGTGTTTGGGAAGGCTCCGATTCTGGAGGGACATTGTTACTGATCTGTGCCACCTGCTTGGTCAGGATCTGCAGCCGCGTGAACGCTGCAGAACCTCTCTGTCCGTGATGGCTAAACTGACTGGTGGCCTCCATTTTTATGCCAACGGATCCTTTCAGTCAGCCATTGGGGACATTGCGACTGTCGCTCAGGTTGCAGTCCACTGTTGCATCCGGCAAGTTACAGAAGCCCTTTATAGGCGAAGGCGTCAAATCATGACCTTCCCTCGGACCCTGCACAAGCAGGCGGAGGGTGCGCAGGGTGTCGCTTCTATTGCGGACTTCCCCATGGTGCAGGGGGCGAGTGACAGCACACACGTGGCTTTGAGGGTGCCATGCCATCATCCTTAGGACTTCCGCAACCGCAAGGGGTTGCACTCCCTCAACATGCAGCTGGTCTGTGACCACCGCCAAATCATCATGGCAGTCACCGCGCATTTCCCAGGGTGCAGCCACGATGCCTTTATCCTGCGGTTGACCTCAGTTTGTAACCTTTTTGAGGGGCTGCCTCGAAGACAAGGCTGGCTTACTGGGGACAAGGGCTATCCTCTATGGCCATGGCTGATGACAACACTCCATGTGGCCGACACCCCAGCAGAAGAGCTGATCAGCAGCGGCCATCAGGCGACCAGGCACAGTAAACAGCACACTATTGGTGTTGTCAAAAATGTTTCCAATGTCTGGAACATTCGGGGGGATCCCTGCAGTACTCGCCGCAGCAAGTGGGACACATCGTCGTCGTCTGCTGCATGCTCCACAACTTGGCGAATCGACGCACCCAGCCAATTCCAGCTGTCCCTCAACGACCAGCAGAGCAGGCGGAGTATGAGGAGGAGGAGGAGGAGGAGGGGGAAGAGCAGGCGGAGTATGAGGAGGAGGAGTATGAGGAGGAGGAGTATGAGGAGGAGGAGGAGGAGGAAGAGCAGGCAGAGGAGGAGGAGGAGGAAGATGGAAGGGCTGCTGAAAGTGGAAGGGCCATACGTCAGAGGCTCATCTGGAATCGTGTCGAGACCCCTGTGGCAGAATGATGAGAGTCTTAACTCATGCGCACTTTGGATGTTTGAGGGCCTCTGAATGCCAGCATCACTGAAACTAGTCACATGCACCATGCCACATTGAAACTTCTGTTTATTAGCACAAAAGTCTTTCATTACAGCTAAACAACGTAATGTCAACAGAAACCATGGCCTAGAAATTCAGCTGTTTGCGCCAGCCGTTAGCGCCAGATTTCCGGCGCTATCCACTTAGCGCCCGGGCACCGCCGGATCTGCGCCTACGCCGAAATTCAGCTGGGCTTTAGCGCCGGCGCAAAGTGTTAGCGCCCGCTCAGCTGCGTGCGCATCTTATGACGTCATTCCGTCGTGCAACGCCGTTTGTGCGCCCCAAACCGGAAATTCAGTGGCGCCCGGCCGATGTGGGCGTGGCGCTGCTAAGAACTGTGAAATGGAACTCAACAGAGGCCCTGTGGGATTCGGGGAGCGCTAATTAAAGGGCACATCCACTCACCCATAAAAGCCAGCCATTTCGCTGCAATGACTTGACTGCTTTGGATTTCTGCACAGAGAGCAAGGCACAGAGATTACTGATTTCGGACACCATAGGAGAGGTATTTTTGGCTTCTAGCCAGTGCTTTGACATTTGCATCCTTGTGATTTTGCTGTTTGGAACTTTGTAATGGGGGCTGCATGGGGGGCCAACCCTCAGTTGCTACATTTTGTGCGAAGGGCTCGCAGACGCTTTGAGAGAGGGCCAGGCATGCCTAGACGCAGAGGGGCCATTAGGCGTCGCCAACGTAGGCCTTACCCAGTCAGGCAATACCGGGAGCAGGTCTCATATCTCACCATGACTGCGGCGCATTGTGTTAAGAGGCTGCGCTTCAGAAGGGAGGTGGTTGGAGAGATCTGCCAGCTGCTTCACGCAGATTTGCAGCCACAGCTCATGTCCAGGGCATCTCTCTCGGTGGAAGTGAAGGTCACGGTGGCTCTCAGCTTTTATGCAAGCGGCTCCTTCCAAGCCGCTGCTGGGGACATTGCGAACATCTCCCAGTTCGCCGCGCATCGCTGCATCCGACAGGTCACCGAAGCACTTTTCGCGAGGAGGCACCAATTCATCTCCTTCCCCATGACCCAACACAAGCAGGAGCAGCGTGCAGTCAGATTTGCCAGGATCGCGGGCTTCCCCATGGTGCAGGGCGCCATTGACTGCACGCATGTGGCTATGCGGGCACCTATCCACAATGCCGAGCAATACCGCAACCGGAAGGGCTACCATTCCCTAAATGTGCAGCTGGTGTGTGACCACAGGCAGCGCATCCTAGCTGTCAATGCCCGCTTCCCAGGAAGCAGCCACGATGCCTTTATCCTGCGCCAGACTACTGTGGCTGACATGTTCCAGGCACAGCCTCCACCAAGGGGATGGCTTATCGGGGACAAGGGCTACCCTTTGTGCACATGGCTCATGACCCCGCTCCGCGCGCCCAGGACCCCAGCGGAGCTGGCATACAACGAAAGCCATCAAGCCACAAGGAACCTAATAGAGCAAACGATAGGCGTCCTCAAGCAACGGTTCCGTTGCCTGGATCGTTCGGGCGGGTCTCTTCAGTATTTGCCGGATAGAGTCTCCCAGTTCGTCGTGGTGTGCTGCATGCTCCACAACCTGGCTATCCGCAGGACTCAGGCACTGCCACCTGACATTGCCCCACCACCTCAGGAGGACGAGCAGGAGGACCCTGAGGAGGAGGAGCACCAGGCCAGGAGGGAGCGACAAGGTCCAAGGGCCGTCCGCCGGGGGCTTATTGCTCGACACTTCTAGGCCCCCTGTCAGGGAATGGCCTGGGCCACTGAACGCAGCTGAAGGCAGCCGCTCCGCAAGCCCTCAGCCGGTTAACCCAACAACCACTTGAAACATGACACCTGCACATGGTGAATAAATAAACATCTTTATTTCAAAAACTCAGGGCCCTTCCCACATGGAAGAGCAAAACAGAGAAGACCCCCAAAAAACAGTCACAAACTTCTGTCACTCCCAAAACCTGGGGAGGACTAACAAAACATCACCATCCAAATGGCCTTCCTCACTGGCCTAACAAAAACAAGCCCCCCCCCACAACACAAACACCCCCATAAAACCAAACAACATAATGCCCCCCAGAACAGAAGCCCCCGCATCACCCAAACCCTCGCTCAACACACTCTATTCGGTGTGGCGAGAGGGCGAGTCCGTCGACAGCCGTCTTTTTCCCCGGCCCGTCCTGCTGCTGCGCCTCAAGCTGGGCCGTGAGGCTGTGGCGAGGCTGGGGGAAGGATCTTCAGGGCGACAAGGCGTCTCGCCAGATGCCCTTGGGGGTCGGCCTACACGAGGGCGGGCCCGGGAGGGGCCGGCTGGTGGCTGCTGCAGCTGTGGGTGGCCCTCTTCACTGCCTGCAGCAGCTCCTTGCACCCTGGCTGGGGGAGTGGCAGGCTCGCCTGCACCAATGGGGACAAGGTGGGTGATGCCAGGCGCGCGCTGCTCGCCAGACACACGTGCACTCGGGCGGCCTGGCCGGGGAGCAAGCGCGCCAAACTGTTGGTTGCCAGACCGGTGTGCGGCAGCAGGGCGGCGGCTGGCCTGGCGACGCCTCCGCGCCAGTGCGAGGGTGGCAGAAGTCAGTGCCCCAACTGCGCCGGCATGTGCCCGCATCTGCAGTGCCATTGTCTGCCCAGCACCTCTCAGCTGGCGACTGGCGTGCTGCGCTGCCTCGAGTTGTTGCACCCCTCTCTCATGCGCTGCCACAAGGAGCTCCACCCCCCTGGCGTGCGCTGCTGTGATTTGCTCCAGGCCCCTGGCCTGGGATTGGCCGAAAGCCACCACACTTTGTGCGAGGCTTTCGATGGCGTGAGGCATCTGTGCCACCACCTCCATGAATTCGACGTGCCGCCGCTCTGACGCCGCCGACATCTCGTCCAGGAGGCGCACCTCTTGGGCGACGTCCGAGTCCGGACTGGAGGGCGCCTCCACCCTCTGGCCAGAAGGCTGGCGTGCCGCCGGAGCCTTGCCGCGTGCGTCCATGCCACTGGGACCAGGTTCGGGGCTCCCCTCCCCCGCCTCCCCCTGGCTCTCCGGCACGCCAGACGTCTCCCCTTCATTGCCATCTCCTGGAGCGGAGGAGGGTTCCCCCGAGGTGGCGCCTTCCTGCTGCTCCTCGACGTCCTCCTCCTCCGAGGGCCTGGCTGTCTGGGCTTCAGGGAGCACCTCCTCCTCACCAGCTGAAAGCAGGAAGGCACAAGTGTAGCTTTAGAGTGAGGACAGGCCGACAGCGAGGGAGGCCGCACTGGTGCATTATGCGCATTTTTCGGCCAGTGGGGAAGGATGTAGATCTGATGCGCGAGGGCAAGGAGAGAGGTGCACCTGGTCCTGTCCTTACCAGTGGGTTCCAGTATAGGGTCGGCGTCGCCGAGCGCCACAGGCCCAATCACCGGGTGATGCAGGAGTCGGGCCACCCTCTCTTCCAGAACCGTTAGCTCCTGGTAATCGCGAGGGCCTCCACCAGTGACACGCAGGCTCCTGGCGTTCCTCGCCAGCTTGGCCTGCAAGAGAAAGGAGGGCGTCTAAGTACAGTGTGGTGCCCCGTTGTTGTGTGTGAGTCCTCCCATGGTGGAATAGCTTGGACAGTGTGGTGCCCTGTTGCTGTGTGTGAGGCCTCCCATGGTGGAATAGCTTGCACAGTGTGGTGCCCTGTTGCTGTGTGTGAGGCCTCCCATGGTGGAATAGCTTGGACAGTGTGATAAGTGCAGAAAGAGCTATTGATTAACATGCAAGTGCCATTGCAGCAGCAGGAGGGCTGGGCATTAGACCTTTGATGTCCCTTTGGCCCTAATGGGAGGTGCACATGCAAGGATGAGGGGGACACTGGAAAGGGTACTCACCTTGACCAGCCGACATAGGTCATTGTATTTCTTGCGGCACTGGTCCGCACTCCTGGGAACATCGGAGTTGGAGGAGACCCTCCGGGCAATTTTGGTCCACGCCTCCCTGAACTGGCTCCTGGGAGCCTTCCTGCCACTAGCCGGGCACACGACCCGTCTTCTCTTGCGTACCCCATGAAGGAGCACACCCAGCGCATGCTCAGAGAACCGCTGGGCTCTTTCACGGGCCCTCTCCATTACCTCCAGGCGTTGATTTGGTACACAACCAGTCCTGAGGCCTAGTTGCAGGGCTACAGCATGCAGGGCGTGGCTGCAGTCAAAGTTGACCCTTCCCCCTTTAAGAGCTGGCCGGCGTCAGGGTGTCTGCTGACACTCACCACATGATCGCACCTGCGCTGCGCCCGGAATCGGCGTTATCAGGCCGCATCGCCGGATTAGCGCCTGAACACAGGGTTCCAACGCCTTTTGCAGCGCTCGGCCAAAAAGTTGGCCAAATCTACTGAATTTCGGCGAGCTCGCCTGCACTTTCCGGCGGCCGCTAAATTTGCCGAGCGCCCGACTTTAGCGCCGCAATAGCGTCCGAACTGAATTTCTAGGCCCATAACTTTCAAAATAACTGTGAACTGTTCGGCAAAGCCGCAAAACTCAACAAACCTTCTGCAAATATAACAACAGGTGAGGGTGTCCTTGAATTTGGATAAACAAATGTCTCAGCACCTCCCTCTACAACTGGCCCCTTGAGGGAGAACGACTTCTCTTTCGCGGTCGGCCCCTTCCCTCCCTGCTGCTCCTACATAATTGAACCCCAGTGGCGGCCTCAAGGCTGGGGGATGCCTGCTGACTGTCTGGAAGCGCAGAAGCCCCTGAGGGACGGCCTGGCCGACCTCTGGGCTTGGAGGGTGCGGACGCAGAATGCTTGATGTGACAATGGTTGGAAGCAGTGTGGCCTGCAGGTGGTGGCAGCTGCAATGCAGGCGTCCCAGCACTGGCATGTGCAGCGGTCTCCTGCCGAGAGAGGACACCTGCACCATGGTCGGACGACACACTGGCTATCTGAGGGGAGCGGCTCGGCTCATCCGCCACAATCGCATGCTCCACTGATTGCTGGCCTTGTATGGGACTGGAAGAGCCCGGGGTGATCCTAACTGATGCAGAGAGGGTGGCTACAGTGAGAGATCGCGTTGCATCAATCTGGCTGTGGAGGAGCCCAGCAAGTGACTGTGTGGCAACAGTGAGGACCTGTGTGCCAGGTGCCAGTGCTTCGGAGAAGGCCTGGACAGTTCTTCCCATTGCTTCGGACAAGCCAGGTGCCGACCGCTCCACTGCCTCGGACAAGCCCTGCACAGACCTTTCCAGGGATTGCCCGAAGCCCTGAACAGTCCTTTCCATAGCCGACTCAAAGCCGTGGACAGTCCTCTCCATTGTTGGGCCGAAGCCCTGGATAGTCCTGTCCATTGTTGCCCCGAAGCCCTGGATAGACCTGTCGATTGTTGCCCCGAACACCTGCAGAGTCCTGTCCATTGTTGCCCCAAAGCCCTGGAGAGTCCTCTCCATTGTTGCCCCGAAGTCCAACATACTCTTAGCCAATGAATCTATTGACTCAGGCATCTTCTCGACTGCAGCCATCAGCTCCGTGTGTCTGACCCGGGCCTGTTTGCTCATCTCAGCCAGGCGACGCACCTCATCTGCACTCTGTGCAGCAGTCATCACGACCCTGCCTTGCCCTCCGGGGAGACGGTGGCTGAACTTGCCTATCCCCCGTGCGTTGCTGCATGCCGCTTGGTCCGGCAACTGGTTCATCCTCAGAGCCCCCCCCCCCTCCCCTCCAGGGGACTGCTATCCCCAGTCTGTAGATGTGTCAGCTCCCCGGATTCTGCAACGGCTGGTCCGGATTCCTACTGGTCCTCTCCTCCAGTGGCACTGGCACTGGCAGCTTCAGTGCGTTGAGCCCGAGTTGGTGCTGCTTCATCTGAAAGTGGGAGGTGGAAGAGTGGCTTTAGCAAAAGGACAGGTTTGCTGAAAGACATGCCAGATTGCGGCAAGGCTCTGACATGGCTGCACACTGAGGATGCATGCTGGCGGGTGACCAAGTGGAAGGCAACAGGTGAAAAAGGTGAGAGTCTTACCCTCGCTGTCGGTAATGGGGTCTGCAGATGCAGTGGTCACAGGACCAGACAGACGTCCTCCAAGTATCTGGTGCACTCTCTCCTCCAGATCCGTCAGAGTGACCACATGTGGAGGTCCGCCACCGGTTCGATGCTGCTCCTTCCGGATCATCGCCAGCTTGGACTGCAGGGGAAAGAAGGGGAAGTTCTGTAACATGATGCCTTGAGAGATCATCGCATGCCCCCCATGGTGCAAGAGCCCTTACATGATGCCTTGAGAGATCATCGCATGCCCCCCATGGTGCAAGAGCCCTTACATGAGGCCTTGAGAGATCATCGCATGCCCCCAATGGTGCAAGAGCCCTTACATGAGGCCTTGAGAGATCATCGCATGCCCCCCATGGTGCAAGAGCCCTTACATGAGGCCTTGAGAGATCATCGCATGCCCCCCATGGTGCAAGAGCCCTTACATGAGGCCTTGAGAGATCATCGCATGCCCCCCATGGTGCAAGAGCCCTTACATGAGGCCTTGAGAGATCATCGCTTGCCCCCCATGGTGCAAGAGCCCTTACATGAGGCCTTGAGAGATCATCGCATGCCCCCCATGGTGCAAGAGCCCTTACATGAGGCCTTGAGAGATCATCGCATGCCCCCCATGGTGCAAGAGCCCTTACATAAGGCCTTGAGAGATCATCGCATGCCCCCCATGGTGCAAGAGCCCTTACATGAGGCCTTGAGACATCTGTCCATGTGTGTGCCCAGAAAGGGCCATGGGTGCATGCTGACAGATGGCCATTGGGCCATCATTGCAGCAGGGTGCCCGAAGCCAGCTGCAGATGGAGGGAATCAGAAGATTGCTAAACCATCACTCACCCTAACGATCCGTGTGAGGTCGTTGAATTTCTTCCTGCACTGAACAGGGGTCCTGGTCGCCATGCTGCTGGAGTTGACCCTCACAGCAACCTCCCTCCAAGATCGTCGGTAAGCCTTCTGATTCGGCCTCTTGCCATTATCCGGATACAGGACCTCTCGACGGCGTTCAACTGCAGCCACCAAGTGGTCCAGAGCCTCAGTGCTGAAGCGCTCTGCTCTCTGTCTAACCTTCTCCATGCTGAACAAGTTTGTACCGCCAGACAAGGGCGAGCGCCGAATCTGAGGCCTACAGGGCGTTGGGTGTTGAAGCTCAAGCTGACTGACCCACCCCTTTAAGAGCCGGCCGACGCCTGGAGGTCTCATGGTTTCCCGTAATTGAGATCACCTGCGCTGCGCCCGTCTGCGTCGATATTGAGTAGCGCCTGAACTTTTGCGCCTTAAGAGCACCGTGCAACGGCTGAATTAGTGCCTCAATCCCCTTTGGGGGCGATGCAACCCAATATCTCGCCAGGCAGCGATAACTTTCGTCTGGCTATAAACTTAGCGCTCCGCCAGTTCTAACGCCTCAAGCGAGGCTATACCCAATTTCTAGGCCTTAGAATCCATAATTCAAGGTGAAATGAGAAATGCATGGGTTATTCAAGGACAGTCAGCATAGAGTTGTTAAAGGCAACCTGCATTTGATAAAAGTAATATTTTTTTCTTAAGTCACTGGATAGGTAAAAGGAATGCTGTACATGTAGTGTATGTGGTTTTTCAGAAGTCATTCAATAAGTTGTTTAACGAGGTTTGTTAGAAAAATTCATCTGTATGGTATAAGAAAATGTAGCAGCATGGATAGAAAGTTGGTTGACGGACAAGAAATGGAGTTAGGGTGAATGTCTGTTGCTTGAACTGGAGAAGGGTAGGTCATGGTGTTGCAAGGGTCTGTGCTGAGTCTTTTGTTCATGGTATATATAAATGAGTTGAATTTGAGTACAGGGAACACAATCTCAAAATTTGCTGATGATGCAAAAATAAGATGGATGGCAAAACAGTGAGGAGGTCTTCAGGAAGACATAGACAGTTTAGTGAAATGGGCAGATAGGTAGGAAATGCAATTTAATGTAGGTAAGTGTAAAGTAATACATTTCGGGGAAAAAAACAAGGAATTGGAGAATACAATTACTGGAGACACTGAGAGATTCAAATAAATAATTCCCTTAGAATGCAAGTGCAGGTAGATAAAACCATAAAAAGGAAAATTTACAAGAGTAAAGCAGTATTGATGAATTTATGCAAAACATCAGTAAGGCCGCAGTAGTAGTTTTACATGTAGAACTACTACTGCCTGTAGTTCTCAGCACCACTTTATAGAAAGGACATTAAAGCCAGAGAGAGAATACAGCGTAGATTCAGCAAGATGCTGCCAGGGATGAGAAACTACAGGTATGAGAAAAAAGTTGAGCTACTGGGACTATTTTCACTCAGAGTGAGGAGAGATTTGGAGATATTTCTTTACACAGAAGATTGTTGGAACACTGAATGCATGGGAGTGATGAGGCAAAGATCATTGCATCTTTTAAGGGCAAGTTGGATAAATATTTGAAAGGGGGAATAATACAAGGCTATGAGGTGAGGGCAGAGCAGTTGGATTGTTTTTGGATTGCTCTGGCAAAAAGCCAGCACAGACATAGCCCCCTATATTATAAACTTCTATGGTTCCCACAGTGCATCCTACCATGATGCAATATAAGTATATTCACTTTTAATAGCTTGTTTGGTACATTCTGCATCACTATCCCTTTTCTGTGTATATCTTTTACAACTACAATTTTACATCATGTTTACTACATCCTGTGCTGCTGTTTTTCAGTAATATTTGTGTCTGACTATTACTTTCTATAAGGTGTGTAATTTTTTTCTCATATCTGTCCAGGTCCTTCTAGTCATTAACACAGTACTCACTATCTGAGTGTGTGCTCCTTGCTTGTCTTCTTCTTTGCATATTTGTAGGCTATCCTCTCCCACTAAAATATCCTTAGGAATGCTTGCAACCTACCATTAGTAAAATAAGATTTTCACTGCTGCAGTTAAGTCGTTCTCTAGTACAATTGTACACTCCACAATTGAATTAATGGGCCAGAAATTCCAGGCCAGAAGCGTGAGTACGGTCGGGTTACTCACGCATCTGGCCGTTGGAAATGCCGGCGTTCAGCAGGAACAGCGCATGCGGGGAACGCCGGCATTTCCAGACCCGAGGTCTATTCACAGCGCGTGCGACTGCACAGGCAGCGCTTGCGCAGTGAACTTTGTAGATTTCACTGATGGATTCAGTGAGGGTAAGTCCCTAGAACTTGCACTTAAAAAAAGCAAGTGTAAAGTTGTTCATTGGCTGGGGAAGGAGATATATTTTATGGAGGAGCTTATGAAATGCAATATTTAGGTTTGGGAAAGGGAGGGAAGTTATTTTAAGAAATTTTAACTAAGTTTTAAACTTTAATTTTTTTTTTTTAAACGGGTTTTCAGAACGGTAGGTAGAAGGAGCAATTGTGGCTGTGTGAATGGAATGTGAGAATGAGTTATGTATGTATGTCCACATATATTCCTTTACGTATATGTATGTATGTTTTATATTCCTTTACTAATGTGTATGAATGTATATTTTTAATTATGATTTTCCAATAAGTTACTTTCTCTGAAAGTCATAATTAAATAATACATTCATACACATAAGTAAAGGAATATATACATAACACGCAAAGGAATATATACAGACATACATACTTTCAGAAGCTCCACGATAAGAAATATCTTCCTCCGCAGCCTCTGGAGCAACTGTACCCATGCTTTTTTCATGTGTAAGTTGTAATGACTGGACCTCACTGAAAGCATTAATGAAAGCGGCGAATTATACTGCGCACGCGCTGCCTGTGCAGTCGCACGCGTTCTGCCTCTGAACCCCTTCGTTCAGAGGACAGGAAATGCCGGTTTTCCCCACATGCACTGTGCATGCTGAAAACCGGCATTTCATCCGGCCAGATGCGTAAGTACCCCGACCGTACTAGCGCATTTGGAAGGGAATTACTGGGCCAACATTTTACATGTCAATAAAATAAAAAATTTAACAATTGCACAACTTGCCCCCGTGCATCTGCGACTGAGGGTCCAAGGAGGTGCATTGCGCGAGAGGTCATCATCGTACGTATCCTCACACTGTTCCCTTTGGGGAACTGTATGAAGTGGTGGAAGGATTTATGGCCGTGATTAACGCTCATTCCGTGACCGTAACCATCTTTGAACCAGCCATTAGGGTGGTTAGTCCTATGGCGGGCGGGTTTTACGGGCTCCCACAACCCATCTGAGGGGGGGGGGGCCACCAACACCCACGGACGCAAGCATCCCGCTGGATGTCCACCCAGAATTTAAAGTTGGAGCTCCGACTCCACTTGCCGGGACTGTCTGGAGTGGGGTTCAAAACCCTACTCCTTCTGGCCCAGCGGCGGGGATGCTTACTGCTACGCAAAAGGCCCACTCCGCACAAAAGGTGACACCCATACGTTTCCTGCGCCTTTTCCCTCCCCGTGACTGGAGCCCTATGCTGCCATTTCACGTTGCTAATTGGATTGGGCCTTTGTCATAGCGGTAGGATCCCCGCCGCTGGGCCAGATCAGGGTAGGGTTTCGAACCCCGCTCCAGACAGTCCCGGCAAGTGGAGTCGGAGCTCCGGCTCTAAATTCTGGGTTGACATCCAGTGGGATATTTGCGTCCGTGGGTGTGGGTGGCCCCCCCTCCTTGTATAGCTTGTGGGAGCCCGTAAAACCCTCCTGCCATAGGACTAACCGCCCTAATGGCTGGTTCAAAGATGGTTACGGTCACGGAATGAGCGTTAATCATGGCCATAAATCCTTCCACCACTTCATACAGTTCCCCAAAGGGAACAGTGTGAAGACACGTATGACGACGACATTGCTAAATAAATAAATGGAATTAAAAAAATTCTTTTAGGGCTTTTAAAAGCCTTTAAATTGCTTTAATTCTCTTTAAAACTACTTCAGATTACTCAAAATAATGTAAACATTTAAAAAAGTTTATGAAAGTTACCAAAATCTTCAAAAAACTTCCAAAAACCTATTTAAACTGCTGCTTTGCATGTAAAAATGGTTAGCAGCTTGACAGAAACATTGGGGGCGTGTCCAGTGAAACTGAGACCTCAAGGGGCGTGTCTCACTTGCACTGCACGCTCCTGACTTCGCGCTGGCTGCACTCCTGGGCGGCGTGACGTCATACGCTGCCCGGGATTCTTCTTCTGGAAACACCAATTCCAGGCGTCCCTGGAGCTGATCGGCAGTAGCGCGGGGTAAGTGTAAATACGGGGCTTGCACGCGCTGCAAGCCCCGTTCTGGAATTTCTGGGCCAATGAATTTTTCAACATTTATGCGAGTTCAGTGGTATTAACTGCTTGAGAATTTTTTTTTTTATTCGTTCCTGGGATGTGGGCTTTGCTGGCAAGGCCAGCATTTATTGCCCATTCCTAATTGCCCTTGAGAAGGTGGTGGTGAGCCGCCGCCTTGAACCACTGCAGTCTGTGAGGTGAATGTGCTCCCGTAGTGCTGTTAGGGAGGGAGTTCCAGGATTTTGATCCAGTGGCGATGAAGGAACGATGATATATTTCCAAATCAGGATGGTGTGTGACTTGGGGGGGAACTTGGAGGTGATGGTGTTCCCATGCCCCTGCTGCCCTTGTCTTTCTAGGTGATAGAGGTCGTGGGTTTGGGAGATGCTGTTGAAAAAGCCTTGGCAAGTTGCTGCAGTGCATCTTGTAGATGGAACACACTGCAGCCATGGTGTGCTGGTGGTGGAGGGAGGGATGTTTAAGGCAGTTGATGGGGTGCCAATTAAGCAGGCTGCTTTGTCCTGGATGGTGTCGAGCTTCTTGAGTGTTGTTGGAGCTACACTCATCCAGGCAAGTGGAGAGAATTCCATCTTGACTTATGCCTTGTAGATGGTGGAAATGCTTTGGGGAGTCAGGAGGTGAGACACTAGCCATAGTATACCCAGCCTCTGACCTGCTCTTGTAGCCACAGTATTTATGTGGCTGGTCCAGTTAATGGTTACTGGTCAATGGTGACCCCCAGGATGTTGATTGTGGGAGATTCGGCTATGGTAATGCCATTGAATGTCATGGGGCAGTAGTTAGACTCTCGCTTGTTGGAGATAGTCATTGCCTGGTACTTGTGTGGTGTGAATGTTACTTACCACTTATCAGCCCAAGCCTGAATGTCATCCAGGTCTTGTTGCATGCGGGCATGGACTGCTTCCTTATCTGAGGAGTTGCAAATGGAGCTGAAAACTGTGCGAACATCCCCACTTCTGACTGTTCTGTTTGTTATTGGAGATGTGTTGGGATTGGCTACTTTTATAAGTGCTGCTAACAAAATTATATTTGCAGGAGTTGGACATTTCAGAAGTGTATGTTTTCACAGCTTTGGTAGTGGTTCATTATCCTGCCATTTTCAGAAATATTGGAATCCAGTCCCTATCCGTTACAACAAGTTAATAAACTAATTCAACATAAGAGCTGCACCTTTATTGCCTATAAACAGGTACTGTTGGAGCTGTACTTTTTTCTTTTATTCAAATATATTTACAGTTCCATAGACTGTGGGCAGAGTGAAGCACCAATTATTTATTACTGTAATATGTAATTTCTACAACATTTATTTACAACTTTGTTCTCAAAAATGCATCAGTATTAACCATCTAAGCTGTGAAAAGACCTTAGGCATGTTACGTTCCCTTTTGAATCTAGCAATGCAAATTACTGTACAGTTCATCACTTTTTTTTAAGGAGATTTTTCCTGTGAATGGTCAAAGTTTGTTTGGTTGCTGATTGCCACAGATGAAGTTCCAGCTGTTGAATTCTTGGCTAGGTATTGCTTTTGCCCTTGTTTTTCTTCCTTCCTCTCCCAAATGCAGTTGCTTACACTGTGGAATGATTCTGTGAGCGTTGGCAGCTCCCCCATACCTCACCCAAGTGGCCACAGGGAGAAACATTTTTTTAAAAACTTTCCAGAATTAAAGTTTCAAATTTTAGTTCTCAACAACAATATACTTTTCTATTTCCTCAAGCCAACGTTTACTCGTGCAAATAAAATTCTATAGATATAAAAATAAAAGGGTACTGTCTTCATAAAGAAAAAGTATAGCAACAACATCAATATGTCAAAATGCATAATTGCATTGTCTGCACATGGTATCATTGTGTCAAAAAAAGCAAATGCCCTTCACCTTTTCAAATTTAAAAAAAGGTCTACTGGACAGATTTTCATGAAAACAATTCCCTTTTAAGGCTCCATAATTTAGATACCCTGTTTTGTGTCTAATGTAACCATGACACTGATGACATCAACAGGAAAATGAAACAAAACAAAATTAGTACATCTGTGAAATAAAGCAGAAGCTCCTTTACCCTGGATCATGCTGACAGCTGTCATGTTGATCACTTTCAGATATCAATGATACATTGCACCAATTGCGATTCATTTTTTCAATTCAAAGCTAAACTTGGGGTTGCCATCTGTCTGCTTTTGGATTGGATTGTTTGAAACTTCCCAAAATGTAAATTAAACCTCAAAGGGAAGATCTAATGAGACCTCACTCCACCAGCGGGGTTTTGCATGCAGCGAGAGGCTTATTATAAAATCGTTGGAGCACTGTCAGAAAATTAATGGAATGGAAAATCAATGGACAGAAAATTGCAGACAGTGCATCCAGGATTTTCCAATAAGTTGTCTACTGCCAGTGGTGCATAGTCTTGGAAAATTTCACACTTTTAAAAAATAAATATAGGGGGGAATTTTAACATGGATGGGAGTGGGTGCGGATGTTAAATGGGCAAAAATTCCAAGCGTGTCAGGGAGCCGGTTCCAACCCGCCGACTTTTGGGTTTTACTGAGGCAGGACAAGGAGGGGGGGGGGCAAGAATCCCACCACCAGGAGGAGGGTTGGCATTTTAAATATGTTGATGTGGCTGGAAGCCGCAGATTTAAACTACTTTGCTGGTTTCCCAGGCCTTGGGAAACCCGACAGCTGCGGTGAGGTGAGGACAGCCTCGGGGAGCACTCCTTGTGGGCCAGGAGGAGCAGGAGTGCTTCCTCCCAGCATCAGACCCCACCCCCATACAAACCCCCCTCCGGTATTGGACACCCCCACCACCCTCCTCCAGGGTCGTGGATCGGACCCCACCCCCATACAAACCCCCCTCCGGTATTGGACACCCCCCCCCACCCCCCGCCCGTGTCAGGGATTGGACCCCCCCCACGCCCGGGGTCGGGGATCGGACCCATCGAGGTCAGGGATTGGACCCCTCGGGATTGAACCCTCCTGGAGTTGGGGATTGGACCCCCCCTCCCCCAACGGGGTCAGGTATTGGACCCCCCTTGGGATCAGACACCCCCTGGGGTCGGGGATTGGACTTGCATGGTCCTGTGGACTCCTCCGGATCAATCCCCGCCCGACTGGAAGCCAAGCCTATCAATCAGGCTGACATCCGGGCGGGGTACCTGTCTGGGCCAAGAGTCACACGCTGTGGAATTAAATCTCCACAGCATGCAGGGAAACCCAGACTTCCGGGTTTCCCGCGCGCTTCCGGATCCCAACCCCCTGCTCCCAGAGCGTCTGGAAGTAAAAATCCCCCCCCCAATAGATATCAATTTTTCCACTTGTCTCTGTTACTTATGAGATGGAGTGGAGATGCCGGAGTTGGACTGGGGTGGACAAATGTAAGAAGTCACACAACACCAGGTTATAGTTCAACAGCTTTATTTGAAATCACAAGCTTTTGGAGCGCTGCTCCTTCTTCAGGTGAAGTGGAGAAATGCATAAAGACACAGCTTATATAGTCAGAGAATCATGTCAGATGTTTACAGGTAACCTTTCCAACTGCCATTTATCACACCTCGGCAGAGAGATAATCACAGCAGTCAAAGGTGTGAATGGTGTCCAAACAGGTCAGTCAGGGAAACATTACATCAAAGAACAATGAGGTGGGGTCACAAGGGGTCAAATATTGCAGATGCTGGGGTCTGTATGAAAAACAAAAAAACAGACAAAAAACATTTTTTTTGGCTGGAAATCACAGCAGGTCCGGCCGCATCTGTATAGAGAGAACAAGCCAATGTCGACTCGAGTCTGGATGACCCTGCATCAGGTGGGGTTACATGTAGCGTGACATGAACCCAAGATCTCGGTTGAGGCCGTCCTCATGGGTGCGGAACTTGGCTATCAGTTTCTGCTCGACGATTTTGCGTTGTCGTGTGTCTCGAAGGCCACCTTGGAGAATGCTTACCCGAAGATCGGAGGCTGAATGTCCTTGACTGCTGAAGTGTTCCCCGACTGGGAGGGAACACTCCTGCCTGGTGATTGTTGCGCGGTGTCCGTTCATCCATTGTCGCAGTGTCTGCATGGTCTCGCCGATGTACCATGCTCCGGGGCATCCTTTCCTGCAACGTATGAGGTAGACAACGTTGGCCGAGTCACATGAGTATGTACCATGTACCTGGTGGGTGGTGATTGTCGAGCAGAAACTGATAGCCAAGTTCCGCACCCATGAGGACGGCCTCAACCGAGATCTTGGGTTCATGTCACGCTACATGTAACCCCACCTGATGCAGGGTCATCCAGACTCAAGTCGACATTGGCTTGCTCTCTCTACACAGATGTGGCCGGACCTGCTGTGATTTCCAGCCAAAAAAAATGTTTTTTGTCTTTTTTTGTTTTTCATACAGACCCCAGCATCTGCAATATTTGACCCCTTGTGACCCCACCTCATTGTTCTTTGATGTAATGTTTCCCTGACTGACCTGTTTGGACACCATTCACACCTTTGACTGCTGTGATTATCTCTCTGCCGAGGTGTGATAAATGGCAGTTGGAAAGGTTACCTGTAAACATCTGACATGATTCTCTGACTATATAAGCTGTGTCTTTATGCATTTCTCCACTTCACCTGAAGAAGGAGCAGCGCTCCGAAAGCTTGTGATTTCAAATAAAGCTGTTGGACTATAACCTGGTGTTGTGTGACTTCTTACATTTATGAGATGGAAGCATTAATCATTAATGTTTTGGTGAATTTTCAGCAGCAGCAAAACCAACAACACAATTCAAGCTATGTCCCTGTCCCCTGTCCCACTATTATCATGTCTTCCGTTTGGCAATCCTAGGGTAAATTCTGTCTATTTTCTCTTCTGGCCACAGAAATGAAAGTTGTTGTAGGGTATTGGTTATACAATATTAGAGGTCTAAAAACACATCACAAGGAGTTAATCAAACCAATCTGCCAGACAAGTCCGGTTGAATTCTTCTTATAAAACTTATGATGATGTATTTCCCAGAAAGAGATTAGCAATCATGTTCCTCAGCAAAAACAGAATGCAGCGTTTATATGAATTATGTAGGCAGAAACAAACATTATAATTATACCCATACCCATGTGTCATGGCAAGATAAACCCAACTGAGTCATAGCTGGTGGTTCTATAACATTTATGTTCAGGATACACTTTGATCAGTTTCCTTCTGGGTAATTCTCAGCAGCATGTCCTGATGAGATTACAAGGTGAATACATTATTTAAGGAAACAATTCAATGGGGTAATGAAGTACAGGGAAATCTTCAACCTCCGCTTGACACGGGCACAAAGTCGTGGAGCGGCTGTGTCCATTCTTGCCAGCTTGAGGCCCGAGCCATTCTAAGGCCCTGGCCTCATTTATGCACAGTGAGCTTGAGGTGCCATGTGGGCCTTGTGCTGCAGCTTGCTGGTTGTGGGAGGGTGGGAAATTGGCCAGCTGCCAGATTGGGTCTGGGAAGAGGGGGAGGCAATCCCGGAGCATTTCTGTGCCTCCTGGCCCTACTAAAAAAAGTAAGAGTTTCCTCAAAATTTTGTGTGCAGCCTCCAGTGTTTGCTGGTTAAGCTGCTCATTGCCTAGTACAACTGGGTGGCGCATGCACAGCACACGCTCTGCCCAGTTGTATCGGAAAATTGCAATTGGGGTTCTACATCCCGATTTGCATACTTAAGCAACCTGTTTCGGGTGCTCTGCTCGTTCATTTATACGCATGCCTGGAAATGTCATCATGTGGACGTCAATGGGCGGTTGAGTTGTCTTCCCCCCTCCCCTCTGAGTTTCAGTTGCAATTTCTGACTTCCCGTTTTTCAGGCAAGATATGAGTGGCTGCTAATTGAAAATCACACCCACAGTTTCATGAATTCAGTTCATGGGTGACTCACGCAAGTTGCTAACAGAAAATGTTCTTGTGATGCAACTTTTAAAAATGTTGTACTCAATACAGTAACATGCTAAAATACTTGGGGGGGAAAATTCAGTTGATTTGCGCCTAAGAGGGCGTTAACGGGGTGCAAAGCAACTAGCGCCTGGATGTGGCGCTGCTAATGCCTCCCGCAAAATTCAGCGGGAGGTTAGCGGCGGTGGTAACCATTAGCGCTCCGCGGTGCTGCGCCTCCGGCGATGACGTCATCGCTGTGCGCAGCGCCCCACTCATGCCCCGCCTGCAATTTTCAGTAGCGCCCCCTGACTTACCACCAGACGCTATGTCCGACAGGGCCAAGAGGGCCTACTTGTGGCTGGGGCGGCGCAAATTAAAGGGGAGGTGCCGGGCAGCCATTTTTGTTGCAGGCTGCCTGCCAGCACCTGCCCCCGTTGCTGTCGCTGTCCTCCTGTGCAGCCCCCCCCCCCCCCACGGGGTGCCGGCTGCGCCCATTGACGTCCACATGATGCAATTTCCAGTAGCGCCCCGCCTCCCTCTTGGGGCGCCACCAGTGAATTTCAGCCTAAAAATAGCACCCCAGCGAAGTTAGCGCCCAAAGGAGGCATGACCCAATTTTTCCCCCTTGGTCCCCTTCAAAGAAATACTGTAGTTTATAAATTCTGCAGACCTATTTGAGGGGCAGAAGAGTGGCAGAGTGGGACTTCTGTCTGCTACTTTGATCTGCTGCTGACCTCATCCCCAATCCAGGGAGAGGGGAAATAGAGTAATTTACATAATTGGAGTCTGCACTGGCGCCACAAAGTTCTTCTGCTCCACATAAGCGGTGGATCTCTGAACAGCACCATGCTGCTCCGAGAGAGAGAACTCAAAGCCTGATTCAGGTCAAAGAGAAAGGTCGGCAAATTTGGAAACATTTTCTTGGGATGGTGTATGATCCCCATAGCAATGGCAATCGGTCCTTCTGAATGCCTCCAACCAGACAGGCCCCAAAAATGTTCTGCAGTATAACTCCTTTCCCTTCTGAGGGAAGTTTATTCATTATTTTATCACTGGGGTGACACAGGGCAGATCAAGGTGATGCCCCAAATTATAGACCCCTGCCAGAATCATGCCCCAGTTGCGACCCCTATATTGTGTAATATCTGCCCTCTTGTCTCGAGCAAACATGCTGGGGGAGAAATTGGGTATGTAGCGCCACCTATTAGCACCTAAAGAGGGCAGTCAGTGACTCTAGCGCCACTGACCGCGCCTCCTGCGATATTCAGCGGGGGCGCTAATGGTGGCGTTAGCCTATTGCACTGCACCGCCACCGATGATGTCATCGGTGTGCTTAGCGCCCTGATCGCAATATTTGGTAGCGAACGCCGCTGTAGTGCCGTTCGCTACCCGCGCCCGGTTCACGGGGCCTTGCTGTGCCGGCAGTGGCGCAAGTTAAGGTGGAGGTGTGGGGCGGCCGCCTGCCAGCACCTCCGTCCCCGGCCTCCTGACCCCACCCCCCCCGCGCCATTGCTGGCTGTTTCCCGAGAGCCCGGCACTTCCCCTCGGTGCCGGGCTCTTTTGCCGGCACTCGCGATCGGGGATCGCGCTGTTGCAGGCCCCTCCCCCTTAACAATGGAAGGAAGGCCTGCAGTACCGCAGCGTGCCGTGCCGCAGCGTGTGGTGCTGTGGCACATTACGCTGCGATATTCAGTTTCAGCGCCCTAAGAGGGACGTGGAGCGCCTCGAGCCTCGCCCCTTCTCCCTCTAGGGGCGCTGAAACTGAATTTCTGACGTTCGTTAATGCTCCGAACGCTGCGCAAAAATCAGCGCCCAGGCGAACTTGGCACCACTTTGGCGCCTCAACCCAATTTCTCCCCCACTGACTTTTAATGAGAATGTTGCAAACTGCAAACAAGAGAAACCACAAACAAAAATTAAGTTTTTGGCACATACCCACAATAGAGTAGCCTACTGAAAGCCAGGTTGACACTTGAAGAGCAGCTTTAGGAACTTTTGGAAATGTACCTCCTGGATCACCTGCTTGAGTTTACAATCCTAATCATGATCCAATACTGCGTGGATGGACGTTGGCGAGTTACTGAGATTTGAAGGTTACTTAGGTTACATTGGGCTTTCCGTTACAAACAACAGTGTATGAGCATGTGAATACATTCAGTATCAATTCCATAGGATAATGCTATAGTTAATGGCCCTGAATTTGTGCATCCTAATGTGGAAATCCCGAAGTTACGGTCAGTCGTTCACTGCTCCAACACTGGCTGCACTGTGAGCCCCCACACAGCCGGCAATCAGTGTAATCTGTCAAATCATAGAAACTGACAAAATCTTTGGCTCTTCTGTGTTAATACTGCTGTTAAATACCCCATTAAAAGTTAGACCCTTTTGGATTAGTTGTAACTGGGGTTTTTACAGCGTATTGACTGCTAAACAAAGTTTCTGAGCCTGAAAAACTAATTTTAATTTTGTGGAGTGTCAAATTTATCAATTTTAATAAAAGTAAAGGGCTGGATATTCCGATCCCTACGGGTGGGTACGCGCTGTGTACTCACCCATAGGGACATTGGAAATGCCGGTTTCAGGCATGCACTGCGCATGCGCTGGAAACCGGCATTTCCGATCTTCGGATGCCTGCCTTGGAGCAGGGCCTCTGCGGGCGGAGAGTTCCGCTTTTTGGAGGCCCTCCGCCTGCAGAAAACACTTACAATTCTTGCGCCTGGTAAAAGCAGGTGTAAGGCCTGCTTTTACCAGGATAAGAGTTGAAAAAAGTAACTAAAAACTTTTTTTGCACTGATTTATCATTTAAAAATACTTTAAAGAAAAGTAAGTTTACTTTTAGCCCTGTCAAAAACTTTAATTATTTTTTTCAAAAATTTAAATTTTTGTTTAAAATAGTTAATTTATGTAATTTCAAGTCATTTTAAAAATGTGATTTTTAAAAAAAAATTATTTGAAGTTTTACTATGTTTTGAGGGTGATCTCCATTCATATATTTGACAGGTCTTCTTGTCAAATGTATGAAGGGAGATTCCCTTCTCTGATTGGCTCCCCATGGCCCGCGTGATCCCAGGGACCCTGCTAACTACCTGCGCCCCTGGGATACGTGGGCCCTGCACACTGGCAGTTTGGAGAGGCCCAGCAGTGGAACTCTGCGCCTCCTGGGAGTCCTCAGGTAAGGTCGCAGATTTTTCCAGATCGCAGCCCTCCGCCCGCGGGAGGCCTGCGGTCGGAATATCTGGGCCAAAAAATGTTTAAGAAATTTTTTTTTTTAAATGATTTTAAAGTTTGTTTATCTTTATTTCAGGTTTGCCTTTCCCCCATGTGAGAGCCCCAATCTTTGTTTTGCTCTCTCTTACATTTTTAAAAAGTTAGAATCAAAGGAGCTTACTCACTTCCTGGTTCTTGGTCTGTGAGAATTCTGCATTTTAATTGGCTGCTTAGACAGCTTGTTGCTGTCACAATAGTTTGCCTTAGGGATTCTCCATTAACTTGCATTGATTTCAATTACGCGTTGGAAACGCCAAACTTCTCGCCACAGAGATCGCATGCTCTTTGTGGGAAGCTTACTTCGGGGCCAGCGGCAAACGCCTTTGCTTCGCTGCTGACCACAAATTATGGGCCAATATTGTTTTGTCAGCTCTATTTGTCTTGTAACCACAAATCATGTGCATTTTTAAAAAAAAAATAAAGGTTAATGTAACATTCTCAATTGAAATATTAGAACTAGTGAGAAGCAATGACAATCCTGTGGCCATGAACCAAAATGAATTACTTTACTGAAAACTGCTTGACAAACCTTTAGTTCGGTGTTTGAAAAATACTACAAGTGATAGCATAATTTGGATTAAAACTCATCATTGTGTCACAGAACTAAAGATACCGTGCCTCCTATATGTAACCTCATGCCAAGAAAGTGACAGACACTTAAATTGTTTTGTGACTAAAATGTGAAAAGCATTTGGTGGGGGTTAATTGGTACTATTTAACAGCTTTTTATGTTCATGGTACTAACATCATGTTGCATTATTTGACAACCAAATTACACTATGAATTAGATCAAAAATATACAGCTTTTTCTAATAAAATTTAGGGGGAGAAATTCGGTTACGCCCCGTTTTGGGGTGGTAACCGAATTAGCGCCAGCCATTTAACGCCCGGTGCAGGAGTGCTGCCCTGGCCGCTAAATTGGGCTTACTGCCCCGGCAAGGAAGCAGAGTGCTATCTCGAGCGTTCCACTTCCTCTCAGGGCGGTGTCTGGGGCGCAAAGCATGGTAGCGCCGGAACACTATGTGGCTGTTCCACGTAGCACTGACGCGTTTCATCGCCCCACCCTTTCTATTAAAGGGGAGGGATGCTGCGCTCTCTGCAGGCTGTTTGACAGCCTCCACTAGCCCACCAGGGCAGCGTGGTGCCGTGGCCGCAGGCTAGCACCAAGACGCCATGCCGGGCTGCGCGGTGGCCACGGCCCACGCCAAAGGCCGTTACAAGGGACCGACCTGGAGGTCGGCCAGAGCAATGAAATGGCTGTGCGGGGCGCAGCCGGGCTTCCCATTTAATTACCGCCTCGCGAGCGGAGTTCAGCCCTGTTCGCAACCTGTGAGGCTGTCGCTGACATTGCCCGCGACAGCTTCGCGGGGCGCAGCCGAATTTCTGCCGCGGGGCAGTAAGGGGCCGTGATGGGGCGCTAAGGGGTTGCGCCACTTGGCGATGACGTCATCACCGGCGGCGCAGCACCGCGGAGTGCTATCGGCTACCACCGCCGCTAACCTCCCGCTGAATTTCACAGGAGGCATTAGTGGCGCCGCGCCCGAGTGCTAGGGGATTTGCGCCCTGCCTGGGGGCGCTAACGAGAGGTGCAAACCAACCCAATTTTTCCTCCTTAATACATAATAGGGTAAAGGTCTACAGGAAAGATAGGGAAAATGTTAGAGGGGTTGAGTAGCCTTAGTGATTAAGGATGAAATCACTTCAATGATAAGAGAGGCTATAACGAGAGGTAAGCAGGCAGCGGAGACTTTATGGGTAGAATTAAGAAATAGGAAAGGATTTAAGACTGTAGTGGGAATTGTGTATAGGCCCCTTGGTAGCAGTTGTGAAGTGGTAGAATGAATAAATGCAGAGATTAGACAAGCATGTAGTAAAGGCAGAGTGGTTTTAATGGGTGTTTTTAGCTTTAATGTAGATTTTGATAAGCAGACTAGCTCATGTCAGGAAAAAGTGTTCATGATTGTTTTCTGCAACAATATGTCCTAAAACCAACAAGGGGGCAGGCCATATTAGATTTAGTAATGAGTAATGAGCTAGAATTAGTTAACAGCCTAACGGTGCATAAACATTTATCTAATATCGAACATAATTTGATCGAGTTCAACGTTGTGTTTGAAAGGGAGAAACGCGAAACAGCGATTAAGATTCTAGATTTGGGTACGGCTGACTTCAACGCGATGAGACAGAGACTATCCACAGTAAACTGGGTAAATCTGTTAATTGATAAAATGACAGAAAATCAGTGGGAGGTGTTCAAAAAAGAATTTAATGTGATACTGAACCAGTTTATACTCCTGAGGGGCAAGAGCTCTACTTGCCAAAAAATGCAGCCATGAACGACTGAAGAACTGAGGGACAACATAAAACTAAAAGGAAAAGCATACAAAAATGCAAAAACTAGCACAGATCCTGGTGACTTGGAGAGATACAAAGAACAACAAAAGGTGACAAAACAGATAGTAAGGGCTACAAAAAGGGAGTATGAAAAGAAACTTGCGAGGAATATCAAAATTAACATTAACATTATTTACAATTATATTGGGAAAAAGAGGGTGATCAGGAGCAATGTGGGCCCAAGGAAACTAATACTGAATCTTGGGACATCCCAAGGAAACTCATAATGAATCAGGGACGGAGACTCACCAAAATTAATGTAAGCAAAATAACAGTAATAAAGAAAATAATGGCACTAAAGAGTGACAAATCGCCAGATGATTTCCATCCCTGGGTTTTAAAGGAAGTAGGTGAGAACATTGCAGATCCCCTAACTATAATCTTCCAAAGTTCTCTCAATTCAGGAACCATTCCTCTAGATTGGAAAATTGCGTATGTCACACCGCTATTTAAGAAAGGTGAGAGAGGGAAACCAGTGAATTATAGACCGGTTAGCCTAACATCTGTTGTCGGGAAATTACTAGAGCCTATAATTAAGGATAGAGTGACTGAACACCTTAAACATTTTCAGCTGATCAGAGAGAGCCAGCATGGACTTGTAAAGGGTGCGTCATGCCTGACAAACCTAATTGAATTATTTGGAGAGGTGACTAAAGTAGTGGACAGTAGAATGTCTATGGATTTTATACATATGGACTTCAAGAAGGCATTTGATAAAGTCCCTCATAAGAGCCTGTTAACTAAGGAAAAAGCCCATGGAATTG
The DNA here is from genome assembly GCF_052327205.1 of Somniosus microcephalus. NCBI lineage: Eukaryota > Metazoa > Chordata > Chondrichthyes > Squaliformes > Somniosidae > Somniosus > Somniosus microcephalus. Next base: position 287,917,040 of record NC_140989.1, read on the forward strand.
AAGGCAAATTATTGACCTGGTTAGGAAATTGGCTGGGCGGCAGGAGACAGAGAGTAGGGATAATGGGCAGGTGCTCTAATTGACAGGATGTGGCTCTGTGTTGGGGCCTCAACTATTCACTATATTTATTAACAACATAGATGATTGGATAGAAAGTCACATCCAAGTTTGCCAATGACAGAAAGATAGGCAGCATTGTAGGCAGTGTAGATGGAAGCATAAAATTACAAAGAGATATCAATAGATTAAGTGAATGGGCAAAACTGTGGCAAATGGATTTCAATGTTGGGAAGTGTGAGATCATCCACTTTGGACCTAAAAAGGATAGAACAGAGTCCTTTCTAGATGGTGAAAAGCTAGAAACAGTGGAGGTCCAAAGAGACTTGGGGGTCCATGTACATAGATCATTAAAATGTCATGGACAGGTACAGAAAATAATCAAAAACGCTAATGGAATGCTGGTCTTTATATCTAGAGGACTAGAATACAAGAGGGTAGAAGTTATGCTACAGCTATGCAAAGCCCTGGTTAGACCACACCTGGAGTACTGTGTTCAGTTCTGGGCACCACACCTTAGGAAGGATATATTGGCCTTGGAGGGTGTGCGGTGTGGATTTACCAGAATGATACCCAGACTCCAAAGGTTAAATTACGAGGTGAGATTACACAAACTAGTGTTATATTCCCTGGAATTTAGAAGGTTAAGGGATGTTTTGATCAAAGTTTTCAAGATATTAAGGGGAACTCATAGGGTAGCTGGAGAGAAACTATTTCCGCTGGTTGGGAAGCCTAGGGGACATAGCCTAAAAATTAAAGCCAGATCTTCCAGGAGTGAAGTTAGGAAACACTTCTATACACAAAGGGTGGCAGAAGTTTGGAACTCTCTCCCACAAACAGCAGTTGATGCTAGATCAATTGTTAATTTTAAATCTGAGATTGATAGAGTTTTGTTAACCAAGGTATTAAGGGATATGGGGCAAAGGTGGGTATATGGAGTTAGGACACAGATCAGCCATGATCTCATTGAATGGCAGAACAGGCTCAAGGGGCTAAATGGCCTACTCCTGTTCCTTTGTTCATAGGAGGGGTGTGGGCGATGGGGGGTGGAGGTGTAATTCAACTTCTGCGGGGGTGCAAAACTGGCAGTAGTGGATCGGCCACCCGTTATTCACCCTGCCTGATTTTTCTTTCCAATGACTTCAGTGGAAAGGAAAGTTGGATGTGGTGTATAATGGGCGGCCGACCCGATCCGATATCGCCTGTTTCATACCCCCGCAGAAGTTGAATTTCACCCAGATGGTCTCTCAGTTCTCATAATTTTCTAAAAGACCAACATGGCCAGTGGTGTAAATGTTTAATAGCCCAGTGGCTCAGTGGGTAAATACACCATCTCATGTTGCACTGAACCATGCAATGAAGGTCCTAGGTTTGATCCCTACTCTGCACTGAATTAGCTGATTTCAGCCAGAGCAGTGATAAGTTACAGTTGGCCTCAGTGACCCTTGGATAAGGTGGTGGGCTGGGGTGTGGGTGGAAATCAGTGAGGGTTCGTCCTTCTGATCACTATCTAGTAACTGCTGCTGGAAGTACGTTTGTTTGAGTGCTATATCAGGCTTTACTGTAATATTCCCTCTAGGAAAATAATCTGCTAACAACCACTGTACAGGCTCAGACATGAAGAATAGCTAATTGCAACTGTACCTCAAAAAAAGTTATTGCTTTCAGGAGAGTTGCAATAAGGAGGGAAAATCAAATGCAGGGGTGGGAGCATAAAAGGTATTAATTAAATATTTCCAATCAGACTCTGAGATTCTTCTGGCTCCTTCCCCATCCCCAAGGTTAATCTAAACCAGGTTCTCTGACATCACACAGCATAGCAGCAAAACCTAAAACACATTTATAATTTTTGTTTTTTGAAGATTGTAAAGGTCGTGAAAGGTGTTATGTAAATGTAAGTTTGTTCGTTTCTTTAAAGATACCCTGCAGTTGGAATACTCGTAGGAGGTTGAGCTATCAGAGCTGTCATGTCAGAAACAAAAAGATTCTATTAACGCTGCTGTCCCACTGTAGTTAATAGAGCTATTTGACGTGTACTTTTGAGGCTGAAGTACAAGGATGGGCAATATGTCGCAATTTCATATTTATTTGCAAATTTGAATATTATAATTATAAATTAAATCAAAATTCAGAAATTGATGACCACGGCCATCATTCAAATTTATCCTGAAGCAAATAGAAGTTTGATTATACTGAGAAAATCTTACATTTATATAGTGCATTCATCAGGATGTTTGAAAATGCTTTATAGCCAATAAATGTTTTGGAATGCCATCATTGTTGCTTTGTATGGAAATGCAGCAGCCAATTTGCACACAGCAAGGTCTTGCAAACAATCTGATAAATGACCAATTAATCTGTTTTGGTACTGTTAGTTGAGGGATAAATGTTAGCCAGAACAATAGGAGAACTATGGGGAAAGAGCAGGGGAGTGGGTCTAATTGCATAGCTCTTTCACATAGACATGATAGGCCGAATGGCGGCCTCCTGTGCTGTATCATTCTCTTGCTCATAGAGTAGTGCCATACAATCTTTCACATCCACCTAAGCAGTCAGATGGAGTCTCACTTTAACATCTCATCCAAAAGACATCACTTCCAACAAGGCAATAGTCTTGTCAGCCTAGATTATGTGCTCAGGTCCTTAGAGTAAGGCTTGACTCATTAACCTTCTGACTCAGAGGTGAAGTTGCTACCACTGAGCCAAGCTGACAAAGTAAAGGTCATTTTTGCATAGACTGAGCACACCCTGCTTAAAAACTTCCAGTTTCGATGTACTGCTGAGCTTCTGAATCCCTAAATAGGTTGCACTTTAACATCTAGCCAGGTAAAATTGCTAGGTGTTAAACAGCAGCTAGCTAAACTGGAGGCTTTTTATTTAACAACAGATGGGAGACTCAGTGGCTGAGCCCAGTAAACATTTTAAAAGCTGTCACCAGATCAGAAATAAAAAGTGAATCTGAGAGCAGCTCGTCACTCTCCCAGCACAGGATTTTGGCCTTGTGGCTATTAATCCCGGGTCGCTGAATCAGCCCTATTTCCAAGATGGTTTTGTAATGTTTTAAATCATAGATGGAATATCGGTGGTGTGGCGGGGGGGGGGGGGGGGGAGGTGGTAGCGTGGTGGAGGCAGCTGAGGTAATCTTCTGGAAGCTGCACAAGGGCACTTTTTGTGTAAGAATTCATTTATTATAAAGGAAATGTCACATGAATAAGTCATAAATAAAAGCAAGCTTACAAATTAAAATAAAATAATTTTGCTGCAGAATTTCAGGATTTTGCTCCAATAAAATTAAATGTGTCCACCCCAATAACCCAACCTACTTTAAGTGTTTTTTTGCTTTCTCTTGCTGGAAAGTGAGAGAGAAAAAGGAAACGAGCACTGCTGAAACCACTAACAAGAATTGATATCTGTGACCAAGCAGGCTGAGAGAACAGAACTGATAATGAAGCAGTCAATGCCCACATGCAACAAGATCTGGACAACATCCAGGCTTGGGTTGATAAGTGGTAAGTAACATTTGCGCCACACAAGTAGCTAAGCAGGCAATTAAAATGGCCAGTGCGTCCCGGTTACAACATGGACATGCAACACTATCATTTAAATTAGGTTCCAGATCATCTGGGGCGGGCAGACACCTGTGCCTGAAGTCAGGTAAGTATAACTGATTGGGGGGGTGGGATGTGGTGGTGGGAAACTGTCACCAACCTCCCCCTCCTCCCCCACCCACCAGCAATCTTGCCCCTCCCACCCTAAAATCGACCCTAAAGACTTTATTAATTTCCTACTTGGTAGAGTGTTTACTTTCAATTCATTTTTTACCCAGATGGCTTTAATTAAGGTTAAAAGATTTATTTCTCATTTGGAAAATGTAATATTGCAAAGGAAATACATGTACTTGTTGGCTATTTAAAATAATGACCTCATGTTGGAGGTATTGCGCCAGAGTGGGATTTCCGCCTGACACCCCAACCTTGCCGTGACCTGGACCCATTTTCGTGGGTCAGGGGTCGTTAAGTATGCAGCTGGATCACAACGATCCACCATCACAAAGAAGCCTGCCACTACAAGGCTAAATAAACCAGACAGTACTGCAGTGAAACTGACATGGCAGCACCTGAAGAAGTGGAGGCTATTTAAAGAGATTGGTAGAGCCCCAAAGAGGAAGAAAGGGATTTATTTTCTTTTTATGGCCTCTGACTTGACTAAGGCCTAAAAGGTATGTATTTGGTGCTTCTATGGAGGGAGAGGAGAATAGGCCCTCTCCCTCCATCCAGTGACTTAAGGGGCTTGTTGTTATTACCCCAGGGGCTACTGCCATCTTTCTCCTGGCAGTCCCTGGTGTCGGTGGAGATGGCAGCAGTAAGTAGAGAAATTGGATGAGTTGCGAGGTCTCGCCTCCTCACCAGCATTTACATCTTTCAAGTGGTGAAGGGACAGCTGTCAGCCTACCCAGCCGGGGCAGGGGTGGTATCTTATGGTTAGGGCAGGATGTAACAATGGGCCTTTCTGCCCAAGTTTCTGTGCTATCCCGCCCAATGTGTGGCAAGGTCATGGAAGGAACTCCAGCCCGATATGTTTGTTACCCGAGATGATCTAGACCAAGATGGAGCATTATAAACTTTTTAAATATATTGTTGAGAAACTTGGGTGAAGTGCCAAGGCCCAAACTGCAGGACACCACCATGGTTGGAAAGAGTGGGAGAGATGTGATAAAGTAAGTAATAATTAGATGATGTCTTGCTTGGATTTGCAAAATGCAGATTGTGAGAGGAAGGAAAGACCAAGGAAGTTGAAGAGTTCTGGGAAATAATCATTTTCAATCAGAGAAAGTACAAGAAGTCTTGATTTGAACACAGTGAGGAGGATGTGTGTGTTGGAGTATGCATTTAGAAATTTGGGGAAACAAAATAGGAATGTGCAAAAGAGCAATAACCATAATAAATAATTTGACTTGAATATATGTTGAATGTGACTATTTCAAATGTATCATGCTGACTGTCACTTCTTATCATGTATAGTAAAACATAAGGAGCATCATCATTTGAATTTCTTCATATACTGTAGATCATGATTCATAGTCATCTTAAAAATAAGGCTGAAATCATCTCACACTTTATCAGGTATTTATCTCAAAGGGCTTCCCAGTGGCTCAAGTTGTAAATTTAACACACAGACCAGGAATATTACAGTTTGATCCCCACTCTATTCTGAGTGAACTGATCTCAGTTGGAATGGTAGTAAAGGTATTACCTTTTGCCTAAAGGCTCCTAGGCTAGGGAGAAGAACAGTCAGCAAAAGTTAACCCATTTCCAATTGCAATAGAGTGATCCTAATTTGAAAGGGTGCATGTATGGATGTTGGTTGAGAACAAGACTGAGCTTGGCAGTAATGCCCTCGGTCACCACTCGCTGTTTGGGTTCACACAGGAAGAATGAACACTTAAGCAAGATACCAGGGGGGAGAAATTCAGTTGGTTGCGCAACCCGTTAGCGCCTTAAGAGGGCGATAAGTGGGGCACAAGGCGGCTAGCGCCCGGGCGCGGCGAGACCTGCGCCTCTCGTGAAATTGAGCGGACATTTAGCGGCGGCGCAAAACCGCCACGCCTGCTCAGCTGCACGCGCAGCTCCTGACGTCATTTCATGGTGCAACGCCCTTGGGGCGCCCCGAACCGGAAAATCAGTGGCGCCCCCCTCCTTTCCGCCTGTCGCTCCCATTGACTGGAATGGTTCCCAGTCGCTGTGGGGCTGGGGGGCGCTATTTAAAGTGGGCTCTTCCTGGCTTCTTTGTGGTAGCCATTTTTGGACCACTCCTTCAGAGAGATAGAGAGAGAGATTTGCAGAGAGACAAAGGGAGAGAGGTTTCTGCATTGAGTCAGCGCTCACAGAGGTACTTTTGGCTTGGGTCCAGAACTTTGTAGTTGATTTGCTTTTTCACTGGCATAACCTTGAGTGGCCACACACTATGGGGGCTGCAATGGGTGGAAACGTTGGGCTTCTCCATTACATTGAGAGGGCTCAGAGATGCCGAGAGAGAGTGCCAATCATGGCCAGACGGAGGAGGGCCAACAGGCGTCAGCACACGAGACCTTACCGTCCCAGGGTTTTCCGCCAACAGTTCTCATACCTCAACATGTCTGAGGAGCAGTGTTTTCGGAGGCTGTGATTCAGCAGGGAGGTGGTCACTGAGCTCTGCCACCTGCTTCAGCCAGATCTGCAGCCTCAACTGAGGAGCAGGACGTCTCTGTCGGTGGCAGTGAAGGTGACAGTGGCTCTCAACTTTTATGCCACCGGCTCCTTCCAATCCGCTACTGGGGACATTGCCAATATCTCCCAGTTCGCGGTGCATTGCTGCATCCGTCAAGTCACGAATGCCCTCTTTAAAAGGAGACGTCAGTACATTTCCTTCCCCATGACCCTGGACAAGCAGCAAGAGCGTGCAATGGGATTTGCAAGAATAGCGGGCTTCCCCATGGTCCAGGGCGCCATTGACTGCACGCATGTTGCTTTGCGGGTGCTGCAAGAGAATGCCGAGGATTACCGCAACCGGATGGGTTTCCATTCGTTGAACGTCCAGTTGGTGTGTGACCACAGACAGCTGATACTCGCTGTCAATGCCCGCTTTCCAGGCAGCAGCCACGACGCCTTCATCCTGCGCCAGACTTCTGTGGCAGACCTTTTCGAAGCCCCGGCTCACCCAGCAGGCTGGCTTCTCGGGGACAAGGGCTATCCTCTGTGCACCTGGCTGATGACCCCGCTCCATGCGCCCAGCACCCCTGCTGAAGAACGATACAATGAGAGCCATCAAGTGACCAGGAATTGAGCACACAATCGGCGTGCTCAAGCAATGGTTCCGCTGTCTGGACCATTCCGGGGGAGCCCTTCAGTACTTACCTGAGCGAGTCTCCCATTTCATTGTAGTGTGCTGCATGCTGCATAACCTGGCAATCCTCAGGACTCAGCCACTGCCACCAGACATTGGAACACCAGCAGAGGAGGAGGAGGAGCACCAAGACGGGAGGGAGGCACAAAGTGCAAGGGCCGTCAGTCAGCGGCTTATTGCAAGTCGGTTCTAGGCCCCCTCTGAGGGAATGGCTTCTGCCATTCAAAGAACATTAATGGAACTGTTCCGCTACCCCTAAGCCGGTCAAGGCAACAAATAGTTCAAAGAGCAAACATGCACATTCTGAATAAAGACACTTCTTTATTTAACAAACTGTGTACCCTTCCCGCATGACAAAGTAATAGAGAGAAACCCCCAAAAAAGCAGTCAGACACATAACTGGCTCTCACAACCTGGAGACAATGAACAAAACAGTAACCAAAAAATGACCACGATCCTCGGCCTTCAATAAAACATTTAACAGCATTTTGCCACACCTCCTACTTTTTGCCCTTCGAGGGTGGTCTGCTTCACTTGCGAGATTCGCCCCTTCCCACCCTGCAGCTCCTCCACAATGGGACCCCAGTGGCTGCAGCAAGGCTGGGGGAAGGCTGCTGAATGTCAAAAACTGAGTCGGCAGATGCCCTTGAGGGACGGCCTGGACCAGCTCTGGGCCTGGAGGGCCCGGCTGCTGACTGCTCCAACTCTGCATGGGCGACAGCAGTCTGTCCTACAGGTGGTGGCAGCTGCAGTGGAGAAGTGACAGTGCTGGCAGCAGGAATGCTGCCATCCTGACAGAGGACAGAAACTCTCTGGTTGGACGACACACTGGCACTCCCATGGGGCAGCACTGCAGCATGCGGAGCAATCTGCTGAAGCACAGACTGCTGGCCTGCTGCGGCGCGGCGAGGGCCCCGGCGATTCTTGCCCGATCCAGCGAGGGTGGCAGCAGTCAGTGCTCGTGTGGCCTCAATCTGCGTCTGCATCAGACCAGCCACTGACTGCATTACACCACTAAGCACTTGCGTGGAAGCCGCCTGTGCTGCGCCGAAGTCCTGGAGACTCCTTGCCTGTGCTGTGCCAAAGTCCTGCAGACTCCTTGCCAGTGCTGCGCCGAAGTCCTGGACACTCCTTGCCAGTGACTCAATGGATTCGGGCATCCTTGCCACTGCAGCCATGAGCTCAGTGTGCCTGTGCTCCGCCTGGGCGCTCATTTCAGCGAGGAGCCGCACCTCTTCTGCGCTCACTGTAGCAGGACTCGAGAACAGACTCTCCCTCCGGGGAGAAGGCCGCCAAGCTTCCCTACACCCCCCGCGTTGCTGCAGCCCACTGGGCCCTGGAGCTTCACCCTCCTCAGACCATTTCCCCTGCTCCCCTCCAGGGAAGACGTGTCCCCATTATGGCTATGGGCTGCCTCGGCTGAGGGTGGCACTGATGGTCCGGCTTCCTCTTCCTCCTCGCCTTCAGAGTCACTCACAGTGGCAGCTTGAGGGTCCGCCTCCTCACCTGGCAAACCAGCATCTGAAAGCAGGGAGGTACAAGAGTGGCTTTAGCGTGAGGACAGGGCAGCAGCGAGGGAGGCATGAGTGCTGCAATGCACTGTATTGGTTCGATAGTGGCAAAGGATGCTGGTGTGAGGCACAACATAAGAACATAAGAAGTAGGAGCAGGAGTAGGCCATACGGCCCCTTGGGCCTGCTCCGCCATTCAATAGGATCATGGCTGATCTGAACCTAGACTCACGTCCACTTCCCTGCCCGCTCCCCGTAACCCCTAATTCCCTTATCAGCTAGGAAACTGTCTATCTCTGTTTTAAATTTAAGTGGAAGGAGAGAGGTCAAAAAGGTGATGACCTTACCATTGCTGTCCAGAACGGGGTCGGCATCTCCAGTGGTGATGGGGCCAATCATCCGGCCTGCCATAATCCGCTGGACTCGCTGCTCCAGATTGGTGAGGGCTTGAAGGTGAGGCCGGCCTCCCCCGGTCCGTTGCTGCTGCCTCCTGTTATGGGCCAGCTTGCCCTGCAAGAGAAAGGATGGGCTCTGAGTACAGTGTGAAGCCCTGATCTTGGCTGCACTGCCCCCCATGGTCGAATAGCCCTTACAGTGTGTAAAGTGCTGAATGTGCGTGTGAGTTTCATGAAAGGCCCATAGGTGTTGGATGAGGGCTGGGCATTGGGGTTTTCAGGACCCTTTGGCTATAAAGTGAGGTGGACATGCAGGGATGAAGAGGATACTGAAAAGGGTACTCACCCTGACAACCCGAGTGAGGTTGTTGAACTTTTTCCTGCATTGCACAGGAATCCTAGGCACCATGCTGCTGGGGGTCACTCTGTGAGCCACCTCCCTCCAAGCTTTGCGATAGTCGCTGGGCAGCGGCCTCCTGCCACTGTCCGGGAACAGGATAGATCGCCTGCGTTCCACCGCGCCAACCAGAACCTGCAAGGCCCCTTCACTGAACCGCTGCGCTCGCTCCCTGGCCCTCTCCATGGTCCTAGGTGTTAAAATGTGGCAGCAGGTCTGTCCAGGCCGAGAATCAGGGCTCCGATGCGCAGGGTGTGGCTGCAATCCAAGATCGAACCTCCCCTTTAAGAGCTGACCGGCGCCAGCGTGTCTGCATGCAATCGCTAACTGGCCACACCTGCGCTGCGCCCGCCCTCGGTGGTAGTGCCTCGCTTCTCCGGCTTAGCGCCTTAAGACAGTCGTGCAGCGCCTGTTTTAGCGCTCCAAGCGCCTCCTGGGGCGAAGCAGGTCAATTTAGCAGTAGGTGCCGATAATTTGCACCAGGCGCTAAATTTCGCGCCCGCTCGAGTATTACTCCCCAAACGTGGCGATACTGAATTTCTCCCCCCAGGTGTCTGACGTACATGGAACTGTGCACCAGCACGAGTCATAGAAACATAGAAACATAGAAGATAGGAGCAGGAGTAGGCCATTCGGCCTCTCGAGCCTGCTCCGCCACTCAATGCGATCATGGCTGATCATCCAAATTCAGTACCCGGTCCCTGCTTTCTCCCCATACCCCTTGATCCCTTTAGCCTTAAGAAATATATCCAACTCCTTCTTGAATATATTTAATGTATTGGCCTCTACTGCCTTCTCTGGTAGAGAATTCCACAGGTTCACCACTCTCTGGGTGAAGAATTTCCTCCTCATTTCTGTCCTAAATGGCCTACCCCTTATCCTTAGACTGTGACCCCTGGTTCTGGACTCCCCGACCATCGGGAACATCCTTCCTGCATCTAGTCTGTCCAGTCCTGTCAGAATTTTATAAGTTTCAATGAGATCCCCTCTCATTCTTCTAAACTCCAGCGAGTACAAGCCCAATCGACCCAATCTCTCCTCATACGTCATTCCTGCCATCCCAGGTATCAGCCTGGTGAATCTTCGCTGAACTCCCTCCATGGCAAGAACATCCTTCCTCAGATAAGGCGACCAAAACTGCACACAATACTCAAGATGTGGTCTCACCAAGGCCCTGTACAACTGCAGCAAGACATCCTTGTTCCTGTACTCAAACCCTCTCGCTACAAAGTCCTTGTGCACCAGTCGCTGAAGGTAAGCATGCAGGTGCAGCAGGCGGTTAAGAAGGTAAATGGTATATTGGCCTTCGTAGCGAGAGGGTTTGAGTCTAAGGGTACATTTTAACCATTAGGTGGCTGACTGGCAGAGTGAGCTGACCAGTCACCCGATAGCGCTGACTGGAGTCCCGGTCCATTGGGAGGGCAGGGCCTCATTACCATATGGCCAACATATGGGCACCAGCTCCAGGCAAGAGCAATATTGAGCAACCCAGAGGCTGACTGGCCAGAATCAAATTAGGTCTGGGTGGGAAGGGGGGTGTTTGCAGAAGGTGGCGGGGAGGAACCTGGTGTGGCAGCAACACACATTATTTTTGTGGAACCCAGAGAAACTCCTGCTCCTCCTGGCCCCACAAAACATCATTAAAAATGCATTTTTTGGCTCTTTTTCGGTTGGACCGCCAGGTGAAATTAGGTGGATTCTGCAGAATGCACACTCAGTCCGTGACCCAAAATGGGAAAATGACATGCATAGGACCACCATTTACATATCAAAAGGGCCTACCGGCTGAATCAGATGGGTGCTCCGCCGCCCAGCGGTCAGCCCTGAGAATGGCGTTGGCCGATTGAGAGCGGGAAAGAGGTGGTAATCTTTTCCCCACCACTTATGGGGCGCCACAGCCCTATTTCTGTCCAACGGCACCAATGGGCACCAGTGAAAATCTCCCCCTATTTCTTCAGGAGAGGAGGAGAAATGATTAGAGGTGCAAATCAAAAACATTTCACCGCAATCTTCACTATATTGTAATTTTTATTTCGTATAAAATGTACAATCTCAAATTACAGGCAGTTTCCCTGTCTGTAAATATTTTCACAAATAATGTTCAATAAGGTTTGGTGCTGAGGCTTCAATGTACAAAAATTATGGTGTGCAGACAAGCACAAAGACCAGCACAGGTTGTAAACACATGCTCTAGCACATACACATACAGAAACAAGCAGGCACATAAAACTGGATACAGCACAACACAAGCAACTACATCATAAACTTATGGGAGCAATTCCCAGGTAAGACATAAATTTAGGATTAATGCTAGAAACATAGCAGGAAATTATAAGAAATTATTTCAGACAAAGGGTTATTAAAATATGGGACAAAATACCACAATCGCTATTGAAGTTGATTTGCTCATAACTCTAAAAAGACATTAGATGAACAGTTGAAGAAGAAAAATATAAAAGGGTATGGGAAAACAGCAGGAAAATAGGACTAGGTACAGGAATGATGAGCCAATTGTCTCTGCTTGAATTTCTATGATTCTATAGCCTGGATTTTCTGATTGGCATTATTTTAATTTCTATGGTAATGGATTACTGCTGGCTTTAAAATAACATTGATTGGAAAATCTAGGCTTATGATTCCAAATGTAGAATATAAATAGGTTCAAGAGACAACTAGATCGATTTCCAGACAACACATGCATTAATGGTTATAGTGAGAAAATGGGTTAGGTGCAATTGAGATCCATCATTAAACGACAAGCTGGTTAGACAAAATGGTGCTTTTTCTTTTCATACTTTAAAAAATATTTTTAACTAGCTACTATTATGCCAAGCTATAACATAAAACATTTTATCAAGACACATTGATAATGTATTGTAAAATATTTATACAGAGGTTAAAACCCAATAGATTATACACAAAAAGGCCTTGTGAAAATGTTTGCAAAATTAAAGCTGTTTTAATTTTTTTCAAATATGCTAAGCACCTCAGTTGGATCATCTTTCAACCTTATAAACGCAAGGAAATGCAAACCAACTTTATGTAATCTGTTCTTATAATTTTACCCTTTAAGCCCTGGTATCATTCTGGTGAATTCCATTCCAAGGCCAATATACCTTTGCTGAGGTTCAGTGCCCAAAACTTTTTTTTATTCGTTCATGGGATGTGGGCATCACTGGCAAGGCCAGCATTTATTGCCCATCCCTAATTGCTCTTGAAAAGGTTGTGGTGAGCTGCCTTCTTGAGCTGTTGCAATCCTTGTGTTGAAGGTTCACCCATAGTGCTGTTAGTAAGGGAGTTCCAGGATTTTGATCCAGCAACGATGAAGTAATGGTGATATATTTCCAAGACAGGATAGTGTGTGACTTGGAGGGGAACTTGCAGGTGATGGTGTTCCCATGCCCCTGCTGTCCTTGTCCTTCTAGGTGGTAGAGGTCATGGGTTTGGGAGGTGCTGCTGAAGAAGCCTTGGCGAGTTGCAGTACATCTTGTAGATGGTACACACTGCAGCCACATTGCATCGGTGGTGGAGGGAGTGAATGTTTAAGGTGGTGGCTGAGGTGCCAGTCAAGCGGGCTGCTTTGTCCTGGATGGTGTCAAGCTTCTTGAGTGTTGTTGGAGCTGCACTCATCCAGGCAAGTGGAGAGTATTCCATCACACTCCTGACTTGTGTCTTGTAGATGGTGGAAAGGCTTTGGGGAGTCAGAAAGTGAGACATTCATCCCAGAATACCCAGCCTCTGACCTGCTCTTGTAGCCACAGTATCTATGTGGCTGGTCCAGTTAAGTTTCTGGTCAATGGTGATCCCCAGGATGTTGATGGTGGGGGATTCGGTAATGCTATTGAATGTCATGGGGTGGTGGTTAGACACTCTCTTGTTGGAGATAGTCAATGCCTGGCACTTGTGTGGCACAAATGTTACTTGCCATTTATCAGCCAATGCTTGAATGTCGTCCAGGTCTTGCTGCATGTGAGCACGGACTGCTTCATTATCTGAGGAGTTGCGAATAGAACTGAACACTGTGCAATCATCAGCGTACATCCTCACTCCTGACCCTATGATAGAGGGAAGGTCATTGATGAAACAGCTGAAGATGGATGGGCCTAAGACATTGCCCTGAGGAACTCCTGCAGTGATGTCCTGGGGCTGAAATGATTGGCCTCCTACAACCACAACCACCTTCCTTTTGTGCTAGGTATGACTTCAGCCAGAGAGTTTTCCCCCAATTACAATTGACTTCAATTTTACTAGGGCTACTTGATGCCACACTCGGTCAATTGCTACTTTGATGTCAAGGGTCATCACTCTCACCTCAGACCAAAACTGACCAGAGTACTCCAGATGCGGTCTGACCAAGGCTCTGTACAACTGAAGTATTGCTTCCTCACTTTTGAATTCCAATCCTCTTGAGTTAAAAGCCAGCATTTCATTTGCTTTTTCGATTAATTTTTTATGTACATGGACACCTAAATCCCATTGCACGGCCACAGCTCCTAGTCTCTCACCATTAAGAAACTTTTCCAATTTGTCTTTCTTGGATCCAAATTGGATGACCTCACAATTCCTCACATTGAACTCCATTAGCCAAAAGTTTTGCCCACTCGCTTAGTCTGTATGTCCCTTTGTGAAAAGTGTGGCCATTTGTATCACCCTACCACCATTCTTAGTAAGCTCAACACAGAGCAAAATTGAACCTAGGAAGTTCCAGGTCTGTATGGCTTAACTATTCACTGGATAAACCTACTGAGCTACTGAGAGGATCAGCTCAGCTTTTCTTAAACCCAAGAGTCAGTGGCAGAATCAGGGCTCTCTATTTGAGTCCAAAAGCAAGAAATGAGCAAGGGCGCACACACGCATCTGATATTGTGAGTGTAGAAGCACCTGATGGAGGGGAGGAATGTCAATTAAATGGTAGCAAAAATAGACATTAAACATTATGATGGAATCAGTTGCAAAATATTTGCTGTAACTTTGACATAGTTTAATTCTATCTTTCCTGTGATTGTTTTAAATATTTTTATTTAAATGGAGTTCTAATTCCATTATTGGCAGCAGAGTGCTGGCTTGGATTAGTTAGTGAGCTCCACCAGTGTGAAGGAGCTGATTTAACACCAGCAGAGATACAGTCATTAACACAGCAGTGGTATCATTTCAACTATGTGTATTAATTCATCTACCTTAACTGTCGATGCATTATGTTCCTTTTAGCCAGTTCCTTGGATGATGCCATTAGCAGTCACTGTTATAACAAAATTATTTCTACAATTGGCTTCAGTATCTTTGGACTTGAAAGGAGAAGGTTAGCTGGGATTTCCATTCCTGATGCCTGTCCGGTGATCCCTCCTGGAAAGCACATATGTGTTGACATCATGTGAGGAGTGGTTGGACTTCAACGCTACAAAGTAGTTTGCAGTTAACTCCAACCGCTGCTCATGTGATGTCAACACATATGTGCTTTCCAGGAAGGACGACTGGACAGAAATCAGGAATGGCCTGATTCATAGTGTAGGTTCATGCATGTAGAATGGATACTTGGGAGTGGCATTGCTGCTTGTGGAATTGTATCCCAAATTGAATCTTGAGAGAGGTTAGGAGCAATTGGAAAACAACAAAAAAAGTCAACAGAAACATACACAAAAATTCTTCATTTCTTAATTTCTCAATTTTTTGTTTATGTTTAATGGGGATCCTAACAGTAAAATTCTCTGTTTAACAGTATCACACTGTGTGACAAACCTGCTGCACTGATACTTGACACATTCCTTATTCTGGTTTTTAATTGCTAATAATCTAAAGGTTCTAAATAACTGTGTAACTGATAATACTTTACAATTGAGTTGCCAGAATCCCACTCAAGAAAGAATCATTTAGTCATTATTAAGGATTAGGGTTGTTTTTGCTTGAAGGTAGGAGGGAATTGCATCAGTGAATTAAGATTTATAACTTTTTAATAATTCTAGTATTCCTACCAAGTGTTTCCCCAGTGGCTTGGGTGATGGAAGGCGGCTGAGCTTCCATTGAGGACACTTCAGATAGCCATAGTGAGCGACCTCAGGTAGTTCATAGAGTCATAGGCCTAGAAATTCAGTATAGCCACGTTTGGGGCGCTACAGTCGGGCGGCCGCTAAAGTTTGCGCCCGGCGCAAGTTCGCGCCACCTTCGCCGATATTCAGTCGCATCGCCCCAAGAGGTTGCTGCTGCGCTAAAACAGGTGATGCACGACTATCATTAGGCGCTAAGCCGGCGGCCCGGGGCGATACCCCCGAGGGCGGGCGCAGCGCAGGTCCGGCGAGTTGCTGATTGACGGCAGACACTCTGGCGCCGGTGAGCTCTTAAAGGGGGAGGGTGGATTTGTTTGCCTGCCATGTCCTGCACACTGCAGCCCTGAAGCAAGGCCTGACCACTGCTGCTTCATCTGTACAATGCCCAGGACTATGGAGAAGGCCAACGTTTGCACCCATTGCAGCCCCCATTATATGTTTCCAATCAATGCTATGGCTCTGAAGTTAAAGACAAGTGCAAAGCTGTGGCCTGAAGCCACAAGTACCTGTGCGAGTGTTGAGCCAAACCAGAAAGCTCTCTACCTTTGTCTCTCTGCAAAGATCCGTCTCTCACAAAGAAGGAGTGTTACAAAAAGGCTGCCTTTTCTACTGCAGGAGGAGTGCCCTTTAATTTGCGCCCCCCGCACCCCGCATCGACTGAGAACCGTTCCCCTCTACCAGTCGCTAGGGGCGCCAGGCGCACAATAGGGCGGCGCCACTGAATTTCCGGTTTGGGGCGCACAAAGGGCGTTGCACGATGAAATTACGTCAGGATCTACGCGCGCAGCTGAGCGCGCGCAAAGGCTTTGCGCCACCGCTAAATCTTTACTGACGTTGGGGAGAGGCGCAGATCGCGCTGCGCCCAGCCGCTAGCCGCCTAGCGCCCAACATCTCCTCCTCCTAAGGCGCTAGCGGCTGGCGCAAACAACTGAATTTCTAGGCCAAAGAGTCATAACGGCACAGAAGGAGGCCATTCAGCCCATCGAGTCCATGTCGGCTCTCTGTAGAGCAATAGTTCTGGGCCTTGAGGGCCTGGTTGCAGACTACAGTATTTTGGCATAAGCTGGGGCAGTCTGGTCCAGCCGGCTACATGGCACGAACAAGGACACTGGTGGAGTGGGTGGCGGGAGGCACAGGCCTCCTGTCATCCTGAGAGAGGATGGCAGGTGCCTCTTCCATGGAACCATGTTCACTTTCTTGGGGCTGCACCTCAGCACTCCTCTAGTTCTGCATGGGAACAGAGTGCATCGGAACAGGAGTAGGGCATTTAACCCCTCGAGCCTGTTCCGCCATTCAATGAGATCATGGCTGATCTGTGACCTAACTTGCTATACCTGCCTTTGTCCCATATCCCTTAATACCTTTGGTTCACAAAAATCTATCAATCTCAGATTTAAAATTGACAGTTGATCTAGCATAAACTGCCATTTTCAGAAGAGAGTTCCAAACTTTTACCACCCTTTGCATGTAGAAGTGTTTCCAAACTACACTCCTGAAAGACCTGGCTCGAACTTTTAGGCTATCTCCTCTAATCCTAGACTCCCCAGTCAGCGGAAATAGTTTCTCTCTATCTACCCTATCAGTTCCCCTTAAAATCTTGAAAACTTTGATCAAATCACCCCATAACCATCTAAATTCCAGGGAATACAACTGATGTTCCCCCTAATTTTTTTTTTGGCTGCATGGCCCCTTTAAGGGGCTGCGCGGCCCATTCACAATTTCATACATGCGCAAAATTTAACATTGAAAAAGCCGGTCCCGGACCGCACAGCTTAGAGGGAATGTTGAATACAACCCTAGTTTGTGAGAGCTCTCCTCATAATTTAACCCTTGGAGTCCAGGTATCATTCTGGTAAATCTACGCTGCACTCCCTCCAAGGCCAATATATCCTTCCTAAGATGTGGTACCCAGAACTGCTCACAGAACTCCAGGTGTGGTCTAACTAGGGCTTTGTATAGCTGTAGCATAACATCTACCCCCTTGTATTCCAGTCCTCTAGATAAAAATCCCAGTATTCCACTAGCCTTTTGATTATGTTTTGTACTTGACATTTTAATAATCTATGTGCCTGGATCTCTCTGGACCTCCACTGTTTTTAGCTTTTCACCATTTAGAAAGTACCCTGTTCTATCATTTTTAGGTTCAAAGTGCATGACCTCACACTTGCCTACACTGAAATCCATTTGCCACAGTTTTGCCCATTCACTTAATCTATTAATATCTCTTTGAAAGAAAGACTTGCATCTATTGTCGAAGTGCCTTACTTCTTAGCTCTGGGTAATGACTCAATACACTCTTGGATTCGTCAGACGGACAGACCTTTTATTTCTCTTGCAAGGGGAATCAGCACCTCTACTCAAGGGGTGAGGCTACTATTCCCATGATACAGCGTAAGCGTTCCATATTTATAAAGTGTAACAAACAAGTTTGATTGACATTCCTTTGTTCCTCTATCAGGATACATATTAGATTAATCATCAGGTCTTATGACATATTGACAGAAGGATCCTGGACACATAAGTCAACCGTTAATCTATAACAGGGCATGAATCGTGTAACCGGAGGTCCTCTTTAATCTTAATCATGTATTGGGAGGCTAGGTTTGCTTACGGTCGCAAGTTATCAGGTCACTGGGTACTTCAACGGAACCCATTGTTTCACTTCTACATTCTCATTAGGTGGGCAGACATCTGTTCTTGGCTGTAATCCAAGTACGTGCAATAGCTTTAGTTACACATCGACTCTTGACCGGTGTCAAGTCTGAAAACTTTTACCCAGCAAGCACTTGAAATTAACCCCTTATATCATGTAGATTTCCTCATTCCCCCCTTTTGTCCTTACTAAGGACAATCTATTTCGCTAAGTTTAAGAAATTCTACATCAAAGGTCTCACCCTTAATATCCTCATATTCAGACATCATTGGTACTGGAGGAGTTGACGTCAATAAGGAAAGAACTTTTGTACACAATAATTTTAAACAACCAATCAATAAACTAATTAGAATTATTATCATCACTAAGAGCATCAGCAGTATCATTGGCTATTTGTTCCAACACTGCTGCCATGTTTATAGATTCTCTTGCTAACTTCCCTGTTCCATACCAGGGAAATGCTACAGCAAAGAACCTTTCAGTTTCTGTAATGGCTCGTTTTGCTCGTGTCCCAGGGTGGCTATCCAAAGATGAAATATGATGTATATAGGGCACTACATATCCCAAATAACATGACCCAGTCCAATTTTGTGGTAACCAAGGGTATGCTCTATGCCCACAGATGAAATAGGTGTTATTATAGGCTTCAAATTTGTTCCATATCTGGTGCATCATTCCTATTCCTTGTTCTCCTTTCCAGGTTTTTTTGCTAGTCAAATTTTGTACTGTGGACAGGTTCCACCGTCCCCAATAGGGCCATTCGACTGCACCCGGTGGTTTAGTAATAGTTTTAGTCAAAGTGTAGTTACATTTGCACTCACTCCATCCAACCATCAATCCTCCTCCATTGTCGTTTACCAGACAGACTTCTCCTTTTGTTTTATAAAGAAATCACTGTTTAAAAGTACACATTCTTCTATGCATGGTTTGCCCTTCAGGGGATCTGGGTAAATCAATATGGCAGTTTCAATTATCGTTAACAAAAGGAACAGTCTTATTAGAGTCCAAATCCAGTTCATCTTGACAGTGTATCGTCTTCAACTGATGCCTTCTTACAATGGGACGCGTGTATCCACGTTGGTCGCTCCTTTACTTTTACAGCGGTGTTTGTGGTCAGGAGTACTTGGAAGGGTCCCTCAAATCTGGGTTGAAGGCCATTCTTTCGCTTGAAGATTTTTATGTAGACCTTATCTCCTGGCTCGAAAGTATGGCACTTTCCTTCAGCGGGATCGACCTGGGCTTCTTTTACCTGTTGATGGAAACTAGAAATGCATTTGGTTAGTGCAATACAATAACTCAACATATCTTCCTCCATTTTATGAATGTCCATTTGTTTAGCTGTTAAAGGTGCCGAAAAGGGCAATCTCTGTGGTCTTCCCATGACGATCTCGTAAGGCGACAATCCTGTAGTTCTGTTGGTAGCAGACCGCATTATCATTAAAGCTATGGGCAACAAATCAACCCATTTAAGTCCAGTTTCTTTACACAGTTTTGCAAGCTTGTTTTTCAGCATCCTGTTATATCTTTCCACTAGTCCAGCCGACTGTGGATGATAACTGCAATGGAGGTGCTGGTTAATCTGTAAGGCTTTGCATAGTTCCTTAATCACTGTTCCCGTAAAATGGGACCCATTGTCACTTGACAGTTTTGCTGGTATCCCAAAGCGAGGTACAATGTCCTTCAATAAACATTTAGCAACAGTAGTGGCGTCACTCTTTCTACAAGGAAACGCTTCAATCCATCTTGAAAACATATCAACAATAACTAATACATATTTAAAGCTCATACACACAGGTAGTTCAATAAAATCCATTTGCAAGTGTACAAAAGGGCCCATGGGGTTTGGATGGGATGCGGGCTGTACCTTCTTTATTTTATTTTCCTGCATTCATGGTCTGGCAGATAATACAATTTTCACAAATTTGTTTTGCCAATTTTGAGATTCCTGGTGCATACCAGGTCTTAAGGATATAGTCCGCCATCCCCCCTTTGCCCGCATGGGTGAATTTATGAACACATCGGGCAATTGGTGATAGTAATGATTTGGGTGCCACCATGCGGCCGTCATGATGAACCCATAAGCCGTCAGTGTTTTTAAAACAATGATTAACAACCCATTCCTTTACTTCATCAGAACTGGCCCTATCTTGATGGGTCAGCACATCATCTAAGGACGGGGGCTGCGGTATCTCTGGCTTTTCCCTAACAGGGAAGGCTGAAACTTGTCGTTCAGTACTTGATATAGCTACTGACTTAGCAGCGCTATCTGCAGCAGCGTTTCCAAGCGCAACCTCGTCCAAATGCCCCGTGTGCGCTTGGCACTTAATAATGGCAATCTGCTTAGGTCTCTGGATGGCTAATAAAAGGTTTTGAACCTCGTGCATTTTTTAAATTTGGGTAAATAACCGCGAATCTTCCAAATCTGTCCATAATCATGAACTACTCCAAAAGCATATCGAGAGTCAGTATAGATATTTACAGACTGCCACATAAATTCATAGAGACATCTCCTGATAACAGAAAGGAGTGTTCTTCCTCAAATTCTTCTACTTTTACTGTGAGGGGAGTCAATTGATTCAAGCGTTGTAGTATTCCAGCCAATCCAGCTATCGGGGTCTTTTTCCCATTAATAGGCATTCCTTCAGAATATCCTTTCCCTAACACCGAAAAGGTTGCTCCTGTATCTACTAAAATGACATAGGTCTCCCAGCTATTTGCATTTTAATTTCAGGTTCGCTGCGTGAATTTAAAGAAACAACGGGCATTTGGTGGTCTGTGGCGCCTGGGGCTGCTGGTGTCAGTCAGTAATTCTGATCTCTATTTCTCCTAAATCCCTGTCCATTTGTAGGGTAACCTCCTGACTGGTCCGAAAAAGGGTTATGGACAGTGAAATTAGGACCTTTATTCTCTAACGGAGGTCCATTATTGGAGGTTTTGTTCTGACGATTTTTCGCAGGGCATTGGTTTGCCCAATGTCCGGGTTGTCCGCAATTGTAACAATTACCAGATCGTCCATACCCTCTTACTCTACCACGTCTTCCTCTATATTCCCCTCTATTCATCCTTCTATAGTTACCTTGTTATCCTACCATAATAGAGGAGAAAGGTGTTTCTTCGGGGTAATTAATTTTTTTTTTTTCTTCTGACTCAACAAACATAGAGGCAGTCTTTTTATCTGGCTGTTCTCTATTTCTCTCTTGTCCATTAAACATTCCTTGAGGCAAGTAATTCTTTCTATGTTAAATGAACCATCTGAGGGAAAGGGTCTAGTCTTATTTACAGTCCATTTGGACCAATTTGGTAGGTGATCAATGGATGATTGACCAGTTTTTTTTAACATAAAGGCTGCTGGCGTGCCTTTCTCGGGTGGCTTACTGGTGCTAGCACCCATTTTAGCAGCTTAAATGGTTCACTTAAAACAATCCAAACTCCCGTGACAATCCGTGATCTGCGTTGTACGCCCCTACAGATCAGATTAATAAACTATACATACGTATAAAACTCGAGGGTTCTCAACCCTCGTGGAAGGTATTTCTAACTGGGGAAAATACTGAATCCACAATAGCTTAGTGGATCATGTAAAAGACATCACTATTTTCTCGACAATACATTCCGCCGCGGGACTCACTTCCCCGGCTTGGGTCTTTTCCAACCCCTTCTGCAGTTTTTTTTCAGCTTAAATATTTTAGTTAAAACATACAATTCCGTAACACTCTATGATCTGCGTGGGACGCTTCTACAGATCAGACATGACTAAACATTAATACATATAACAATAAACAATAAACAATACACTTGTTAAACAACAACCAAAGTGTCACTAAATCCCCAACCTATGCAGCCTTACTGGACAAAGTTGATTGATAATAACAAGTAGTTAAATACTCACTCTCATAAACATTAAACATTGACACTGTGTTTCAGACAATCGCCCACTCTTCTTCCCTCTACCCTACTCCCTTTGGCCAAATTTTTAGCAAAAAGGGCCTTCAATTTGTCCCAACTAACTTCACCCACTCTCTCTCCTTCTACCCTACTCCCTTTATGGAACCTTGCTAGTTCAATTTCCAGTAAATCGCTAGCTCCTCAGTTAATCAAATTCCTGACTTAACCTTCTCTCTCTGGTACCTTTAGTCCTTTTCTGCACGATCCTGTTCGCGGGGCGTCAGCGCCTCATGGCTGATCCTCTGTTCCGTTTCTGAAAGGGAAACAGTCACAACGGCAGTTTAACCTCCGAACCTTGTAAGTCAATTACCCGATGGCAGTACTGTCCAATGGAATAAACAGACTATGCGCAGCTATGCTTCTGGCAGGGAAAGTCCCAAAAATGTGGCAAAACACCACCTTCGACCGATGGGATTTTCCTAACCGAGCAACGTACTCGGCGTCTGTTAACTCACCAATTGGTACAGCAAGCCATCTCGGTGGAACCTCCAAATTGTCGAAGTGCCTTACTTCTTAGCTCTGGGTAATGACTCAATACACTCTTGGATTCGTCAGACGGGCAGGCCTTTTATTTCCCTTGCAAGGGGAATCAGCACCTCTACTCAAGGGGTGAGGCTACTATTCCCATGATACAGCATAAGCGTTCCATATTTATACAGTGTAACAAACAAGTTTGATTGACATTCCTTTGTTCCTCTATCAGGATACATATTAGATTAATCATCAGGTCTTATGACATATTGACAGAAGGATCCTGGACACATAAGTCAACCGTTAATCTATAACAGGGCATGAATCGTGTAACCGGAGGTCCTCTTTAATCTTAATCATGTATTGGGAGGCTAGGTTTGCTTACGGTCGCAAGTTATCAGGTCACTGGGTACTTCAACGGAACCCATTGTTTCACTTCTACATTCTCATTAGGTGGGCAGACATCTGTTCTTGGCTGTAATCCAAGTACGTGCAATAGCTCTAGTTACACATCGACTCTTGACCGGTGTCAAGTCTGAAAACTTTTACCCAGCAAGCACTTGAAATTAACCCCTTATATCATGTAGATTTCCTCACTATATAGCACCTTTCACGACTACCAGATGTCTCAAAGCACTTTATCGCCAATGAAGTACTTTTTGAAGTACAGTCACTGTTGTAATGTAGGAAACACGGCAGCCAATTTGTGCACAGCAAGCTGCCTTGTGATAATGACCAGATAATCTGCGTTTTTGTTATATTGATTGAGGGATAAATATTGGCCAGGACACCGGGGATAACTCCCGACTCCTCTTCAAAAGAGTGCCATTGGATCTTTTACATCCACCTGAGAGAGCAGACGGGGCCTTGGTTTAACGTCTCATCTAAAAGACAGCACCTCCGACAGTGTAGCACTCCCTCAATACTGCACTGGAGTGTCAGCCTAGATTTTTGTGCTCAAGTCCCTGGAGCTGGACTTAAACCCATAACCTTCTGACTCAGAGGCAAGAGTGCTACCCACTGAGCCACAGATGACATTAAATTGTAATTTTATGTTTCCATGTATACTGCTGCCTATCTTTGTGTCATCGGCAAACTTGGATAAGTGGCTCTTCATCTAAGTTGTTAATAAATATGGTGAACGCTTGAGGCCCCAACACAGATCCCTTTGGGACACCATTAGTCACATCCTGCCAATTAGAGAACCTGCCCATTATCCCTACTCTCTGTCTCCTGCCGCCCAGCCAATTTCCTAACCAGGTCAATAATCTGCCTTCAACTTTAACTAACAGTTTCTTATGAGGGACTTTATCAAATGCCTTCTGGAAGTCCATCCTTTGTTTTTATTTGTTCCTGGGATGTGGGCATCGCTGGCATGGCCAGCATTTATTGCCCATCCCTAATTGCCCTTGAGAAGGTGGTGGTGAGCTACCTTCTTGAACCACTGCAGTCCATGTGGTGAAGGTACTCCTACAGTGCTGTTAGGGAGGGAGTTCCAGGATTTTGACCCAGTGACGATGAAGGAACAGCAATATATTTCTAAGTCAGAATGGTGTGTAACTTGGAGGTGGTGGTGTTCCCATGCGCCTGCTGCCCTTGTCCTTCTAGGTGGTGGAGGTCATGGGTTTGGGAGGTGCTGCCGAAGAAGCCTTGGCGAGTTGCTGCAGTGCATCTTGTAGATGGTACATACTGCAGCCACGGTGTGCCGGTGGTGCGGGAGTGAATGTTTAAAGTGGTGGATGGGGTGCCAATCAAGCGGGCTGCTTTGTCCTGGATGGTGTCGAGCTTCTTGAGTATTGTTGGAGCTGCACTCATCCAGGCAAGTGGAGAGTATTCCATCACACTTCTGACTTGTGCCTTGTAGATGGTGGAAAGGCTTTGGGGAGCCAGGAGGTGAGACACTCGCCACAGAATACCCAGCCTCTGACCTGCTCTTGTAGCCACCGTATTTATGTGGCTGGTCCAGTTAAGTTTCTGGTCAATGGTGACCCCCAGGATGTTGATGGTGGGGGATTCAGCGATGGTAATGCAGTTGAATGTCAAAGGTTGGTGGTTAGACTCTCGCTCATTGCCCGGCACTTGTGTGGCGCGAATGTTACTTGCCACTTATCAGCCCAAGCCTAAATGTCATCCAGGTCTTGCTGCATTCGGGCATGGACGGCTTCATTATCTAAGGAATTGCGAATGGAACTGAACACTGTACAATCATCAGCGAACATCCCCACTTCTGACCTTATGATCAGAGGTGGGGCAGAGGTGTTCAATGGAGGGCTTTCTGCTCCTTGGCAGGAACAGAATCTTCCTTCTCCTGTCCATCGCCTGCAGCAGGCCCTCCAGTATGGCATCAGAGTGCGCTGTGAGGACCTCATCAAGCCACCCTCTTCAATCTGAGCAATTTCTCTACTGCCTGCTGGCAAAGTGCACCTTCCTTTTACGAGGTGCTGGCTGCCTTTATGTGGCATCAGAGATGCCTGATTTCCCACCCCCCAAACAGGCTTGCAGCCAATGAATAGCGTGAGTAGCACTAGTTGCATGCATGAATCATTTTAATGAGGTTCCAGCATGAATTTTAGATGCTGCCTGGGACCACATCTGCTCCCTACATGCCCGTGTTTGGGCTGGATCAGATTTCTAGGCTGTTATCTCTCTATCATCTGTTATAGAATTGTGTGGGGAGAGGAGATTTTGAATGAATCTACATAGGGAAAGAAAATAACTTACATAATGAGAGAGTTAAATTATAAATTATAATGCTTTTTTTTATTTCTATGTAATCTAGCCCTTGTGTATAATGTGGATCAAAGCCCTTTTTTTGGAACTAAATAAGAACACTTCAGTAATAATGATCTGAATACAATAATGTCCTTTAGGGTTCACTGAGTACTTTTTGCAATGGCTCTGTGTTCATAATTTAATGATTATTGATCTTTGAAGGAGGGTTAGCATATTCTGTTGATGTTGAAACTATTGAATGAATAGAAAATGTGTGCTCCTACTTTACAAAGTACTCTAAATGAAAAATAGATTAATTTGCATGATTAGTATCTTTTTTTACCAGATAGATATATCGGCACATGGATTGTATTTGTTTCAATCCCATTTATCAAATTAAATTAAATTAAAATTAATTATACTGCTCTGTTTGAAAAAGGCAAAAAATATACACATATAACAAAATTTGGGATTTATGTGGGTACCTCATTAAAATAGATTTAAAGTAATTGGTAGAAGGATTAGAAGGGAGTTGTGGAGAACTTTTTTCACCCAGAGGGTGGTGGAGGTCTGGAACTCACTGCCTGAAAGGGTGGTAGAGGCAGAAACGTTCATCACATTTAGAAAATTATTTGGATGTGCACTTGAAGTGCTGTAACCTACAAGGCTACGGACCAAGAGCTGGAAAGTGGGATTAGGCTGGATAGCTCTTTTCGACCGGTGCAGACACGATGGCCTCCTTCTGTACTGTAAATTTCTATGATTCCAAACGTATTAAAGGCCACAAGAAAATTAGGAATGTTAGAAATCTGAAATAAAAACTGGAAATGCATTGCAGATTGAACAGCATCTGAAAAGGAAAGATAATTTATGGTGATCTTGCACCCCAGAGACAGGACTTCCATCTGCCGATTACCTACAGTGCAGATTCCACTGTAAAACGTGGTGTCAGCTCATTTGAATACCCAACACCATGTCTGTAGATCAACTCCTGTGGAACATGGGAGTAATATCCTGGACAGGGGGAGGGGCGGGGGTTAGGGTGGAAGCTTTTAAATAACAAGAAATGGCTAACAGCTGCGGTAAAAGACTACGAGAGTAGCAGGTAAATATGCAAGACTGAGCTGACTCTGGTAGTTGTAGAGGATGACTAAAGGGTGGAGGGTGACTAGAGGGTGGCTAAAGGGATGGTGCAGGGGGGGAGGGCTTTAGTTTCCTGGATCACTGGGTCTGCTTCTGGGAAAGGTGGGACTTGTACAAGTCAGACGGTTTACACCTGAACCAGAGGGGAACCAATATCCTTGCGGGGAGGTTTGCTAGCACTGCTGGGGGGGGTTTAAACTAACTTGGCAGGGGGATGGGGTACAGAGTGGAGCTATAGTAGGGGGTGATTTACAGCCAAATACAGGGGGAAAAAACAAGTCAGCTGGGAAGGCAGAGCAAATATGTGAAGGCAAAAGGGAATATGGCAGGGCTGGAAGGCATTTATTTTAATGCAAGGAGTCTTGCAAATAAGGTGGATGAACTGAAGTTGTTGTTGAACACATGGGAGTACGATATTGTTGCCATCACGGAGACATGGTTGAGGGAGGGTCAGGACTGGCAGCTCAATATTCCGGGGTATAGAATCTTCAGGCGAGACAGAGGGGGGTGTAAAAGGGGAGGGGGTGTTGCAATATTAATTAAGGAGTCAATTACTGCTGTAAGGAGGGATGATATATTAGCGGGTTCCTCAAATGAGGCCATATGGGTAGAACTTAAAAACAAAAAGGGGGCAAGCACTTTGCTGGGAGTGTACTATAGGCCCCCAAACAGTCAGGGGGAGGTAGAGGAACAGATATGTAGGCAAATCTCAGAGAAGTGTGAAAATAATAGGGTAATAATAGTGGGGGATTTCAACTTCCCCAATATAAATTGGGATAGTCAGAGTGTGAAAGGCTTAGAGGGTGCAGAATTCTTAAAGTGCATCCAGGAGAGCTTTTTGAGCCAACATGTAGAAAGTCCTACAAGAGAGGGGGCGGTACTGGACCTAATTCTGGGGAATGTAGCCGGGCAAGTGGTGGAAGTATCAGTAGGAGAGCATTTTGGCGACAGTGACCATAATTCGGTGAGATTTAAGGTGGTCATGGAAAAAGACAAAGACGGCCCGGAAATAAGGGTTCTAAATTGGGGGAAGGCCGATTTTAATATGATAAGGCAGGATCTGGCCAAAGTGGACTGGGAGCAGCTACTTATAGGAAAATCCACATCAAAACAGTGGGAGACTTTCAGAAGGGAAATAGAGAGAGTACAACGCCAACATGTTCCTGTAAAGGTCAAGGGTGGGACCAACAAGCAAAGGGAACCTTGGATGACAAGGGATATACAAAAATGCATTAGAAATAAAAGGGGGGCTTTTGGCAGTTACAAAAGACTAAAGACGGAAGAAGCCCTAGAGGAGTATAAAAAGTGCAGGGGCATACTTAAAAAAGAAATTAGGAGGGCGAGGAGGGGCCATGAAATAACACTGGCGAGCAAAATAAAGGAAAATCCTAAGATGTTTTATAAGTATATTAAGGGCAAGAGGATAACCAGGGAAAGGGTAGGGCCCATTAGGGACCAAAGTGGCAATCTGTGTGTAGAGCCAGATGATGTAGGCGGGGTTTTAAATGAATTTTTTGCATCTGTGTTCACTATGGAGAAAGACGATGCGGACATAGAAATCGGGCAAGGGGACTGTGACATACTTGAACATATTAGCATCGGGAGGGAGGAGGTGCTAGCGGTTTTAGCAGGCCAAAAAGTGGATAAATCCCCAGGCCCGGACGAGATGTATCCCAGGCTGCTGTGGGAGGCAAAGGAGGAGATTGCAGGGGCTCTGACACAAATTTTCAGAACCTCTCTGGCCACAGGGGATGTACCAGAGGACTGGAGAACAGCTAATGTAGTACCATTATACAAGAAGGGTAGCAGGGATAAACCAGGGAATTACAGGCCAGTGAGCCTAACATCTGTGGTAGGGAAATTATTGGAAAAAATTCTGAGGGACAAAATTAGTCTTCACTTGGAGAGGCAAGGATTAATTGGGGATAGTCAGCATGGCTTTGTCAAGGGTAAATCATGTCTGACAAATCTGATTGAATTTTTCGAGGGGGTGACTAGGGGGGTGGATGAGGGAAATGCTGTGGATGTGGTTTACATGGACTTCAGTAAAGCTTTAGACAAAGTCCCGCATAGGAGACTGGTCAAGAAGGTAAGAGCCCATGGGATCCAGGGTGCCTTGGCGCGTTGGATCCTAAACTGGCTGAGTGGCAGGAGGCAGAGGGTGATGGTCGAAGGTTGCTTTTGTGACTGGAAGCCTGTGTCCAGTGGGGTACCTCAGGGATCGGTGCTGGGTCCCTTGTTGTTTGTGATCTACATAAATGATTTGGATGAGAATGTAAAAGGTATGATCAGTAAGTTCGCAGATGACACGAAAATTGGTGGGGTGGTAAATTGCGAGGAGGAAAGCCTCAGGCTACAGGACGATATAAACGGGTTGGTCAGATGGGCGGAAAAGTGGCAAATGGAATTTAACCCTGAAAAGTGCGAGGTGATGCATTTTGGACGGACAAATAAGGCAAGGGAATACACAATGAGTGGTAGGACCCTAGGAAGTACAGAGGGTCAGAGGGACCTTGGTGTACATGTACATAGATCCCTGAAGGCAGCGGAACAGGTAGATAAGGTGGTTAAAAAGGCATATGGGATACTTGCCTTCATTAGCCGAGGCATAGAATATAAGAGCAGGGAGGTTATGATGGAGCTGTACAAAACGCTGGTGAGGCCACAGCTGGAGTACTGTGTGCAGTTCTGGTCGCCTCACTATAGGAAGGATGTGATTGCTTTGGAGAGGGTGCAGAGAAGATTCACCAGGATGTTACCTGGGATGGAGCGCCTCAGCTATGAAGAAAGACTAAACAGGCTGGGGTTGTTTTCCTTGGAGCAAAGAAGGCTGAGGGGGGACCTGATTGAGGTGTACAAAATGATGAGGGGCATAGATAGGGTAGACAAAGAGGAACTTTTCCCCTTAGTAGGGGGGTCAATAACAAGGGGGCATAGATTCAGGGTAAGGGGCAGGAGATTTAGAGGGGATTTGAGGAGGAACTTTTTCACCCAGAGGGTGGTTGGAATGTGGAACTCAATGCCTAAAAGGGTGGTAGAGGCAGGAACCCTCACAACATTCAAGAAGCATTTGGATGAGCACTTGAAATGCCATTGCATACAAGGCTATGGACCAAATGCTGGAAAATGGGATTAGAATGGACAGGGATGGATGGGCGGCGCAGACACGATGGGCCGAAGGGCCTCTTTCTGTGCTGTAAAACTCTATGACTCTATGACTCGTGAGATTTTGTGGTGTTTTTAAGGAATATCTTCTCCTCGATGACTGGGCAGAGGCACCTTGAGAAGGGAGCAGGGCATTGGAAGGAGGTAGAAAATTTTAATAAGGTCAATCTTCAGAAACTCCTGGATGAAATAGAAAAAAAGGAAGAAAAACTTGCACTTATATAGCGCCTTTCATGACCACTGGACATCTCAAAGCGCTTTACAGCCAATGAAGTACTTTTGGAGTGTAATCACTGTTGTAATGCAGCAAAGGAGAGAATTACTTGCGTATCCAAGGGTGGAATCCTCAAAAAAAAAAGTGCCATGTATGAGGGAGGTGGCAGTGACACTTAGGGCTCGATTATAATGGACCTCAGAAGGCGGGTTTGGAGGTGGGTTGGCAGCGAAAATCGGAAAAAATGGCGGTTGGCTGCGACCCCGCCACCACGCTAATTTCATAAGTGTCGGGTCAGCCGCTCCCGAACTGACCTGACAGCAAATAGGTCTGTTAACTGCCTTGCTAATCCTATTTTAATCTGCGATTCCGATTTTGGTGCTTTTGGCTCCTGTTTCCCGTCTTCCGAGAAACATGCCAACTGCACTGAGTCGGGTTTCTCGAGGACATAATTTGTTGTCGATTGCTGTAGCCACTTAAAAGCGCTCCTGCAACACGGCTGACATTCAAATGCCACAACTTTGTTGTTGGAGGTTTGGGATAAGATTTTGCAACTCTACTGACTGTTCAAGCTGACAGCCATCTGCAGTGTGACCTGATTGGAATAATCTCAGGCCACTTTGTGCGCTTGCAAGCTTCTTGCCTCAACTGAAATCTATAGCAACGGGATGGGAACCATTTACATCCTCTCACCCTGGTCATCAGATTCGGAGGAAGAGCAGCCGCAGCAGCACCACAACCCGCCACAACAGCAGCATCAGCACCAGAAGCGCCAACCTCCTCTTCACCCACTTAATGCTGCATAGGGCAGAGGGCGTCAGCGCAGAGCTGCACCTCGCCACAGGAGATACCCCCAACACAGGGTTTACAGGCAGAGGATCAGCTTCCTCAGCATAACTGAGCAGCAGTGCCAAAGGAGGCTGAGATGTTCGAGAGACATAGTTGCTGACATCTGCACAATGCTGCACCAACACCTGGAGCCCAGAGAGGCCAACAAACGAGGCTGAGGAGCGATACAATGTGAGTCACTTATCCAGCAGAAGCATCATCGAGAAAACCATTGCCTTGCTCAAAATGCACTTCCAATGCCTGGACAGATCTGGTGGAGCCCTGCAGTATGCACCAGCCAGGGTGTCCAGAATCATCATGGTCTGCTGTGCCCTGCGTAGCTTAGTGCTGCCGGACGAACAAGTGGCTCAGCACACACACTCCTCGGAAGAAGAGGAGGAGGATGAGGAGGAAGATGGGGAGCCACACGTTGCGGGGCTGCATGTGTCCAATGCAGCCTCATGCGACCACATTGCTGGTCGTCTAGCAAGGGAAGCACTCATCCATGCCAGATTCGCGTAAGCTTACGCTTCAAACACAGGTGGCTCGCAGATAGAGATGAACATAAGGCCGACATTCTCAAATCCTCATGCATCATCTGTCCAATAAAAGGTGGTGTCCACTCACTCTCACCTCCATCATTATAAATGGAATTAGCCCTGAGCCCTCACTGTTGAACTTCCATTTCCCAGAACACATAGGCCAGAACATCAACTCTTCGCCATCACTTTTGTTTAATTACGTCACAAAAGGATGACTCTCGATATTTAACAATACTATAAAACACCCAAGTGACTACCTTTGTGACTATTAGTGCTTTAACTTCCGATTATGCCTGCTCCTATGTGGCACTTCCCCTGTGGCATCAGCAGATGTAGAGGCACCTTGCTCACTTTGGTGCTGCGCCTGCTTAGACGCCTTTGGCAGGCGTCCTCTGGGTTTGGGAGTCTGTGAGGGCTCATCCACAGTCTGCTCTTCCTGCGGCTGTGCAGGAGCTGAGACGGCCATCTCAGTTGGGTGAGGAACCTGGGGCTCTGACCGAGGGCTCCGCAGAGGCATGGTCGTGTGAGCGCTTGGAGAGGAGCCCACACTTCCTTGTTGTCTGCCACCAACATCCCTCTCATGGGTCACCCGCACTTCACTGCGAGCAAGTGGCTGGAGAGCAACCTGCTGCACCTCAGTGGGGCCATGGGGACCTGTCTCAGTACTGACAGTCCTCATAACAGGGACATCCATGTACCTCTGGTGTCTATCCTCAATAGATGCCCATCTCTCCTCCATAGCAGACCATCTATTTAGAAGAGTCACCATGCTCTGTTGAGTGTGGTGACTTATGTCCTCCAAGGAGATTGCCACCCTCTCCATGGCGGCACATTCATGCGCCATTGCCTCCACAAAGGCAGTGCTCATATTAGAGATGGACTCCTCCATTCTCTCCACACTCGCAGCTACTCTGGATACAAACCCTGTCAGAGACTCCTGCACTTGTTCCTGGAGTTCCAGCACCGCTCTCTTTCTGGATGGCCCCAGAGGCACAGGGCTCGATTTTGCCATTGGGGTGGGCTGGGGGCGTGTCAGCCGCTTTTTGTGTTAGCCACCCGACTCCAATTTGATGTGGGAAAAATATGCGATTTTCACCTGTTGTTTTGCACACTTTGTACAAAAATAATAAATTGCAGGACAACGGAGTATTACAGTTTAAACTCTTTTAATGAAGCATCAGGTCTGTAAGCTTTCTCAATCAATACAGCACCGTGTGAACCAGATGGAGTCAGGACCCCTGGGTCTTCTAAACAATAGCAGTCCTTACAGATGCCTGCAGGCCAATGACAACTCAGCATGTGATCACATGTGAATATAATAGGTATTCCTTACAGATGCCTGCGGGCCAATGATAATTCAGTATGCAAATGTCACATCACCTAATTTGGCAATTGATTTCCAGCATGTGGTCTTTCCATCCTGAAAGTCACCTCCGATGACATCAGCAATGCTGCTGGATTTAAGGCCTGCAAGCAGCCTTGCTTATTCTGCAGACTGCAAACCTTATGCCTTTTGCTGTGATAGATTCCTCCAGCCAATATGTCCAGCAGTAGGCCAAAGTCTGCACCAAAGTTCAATGACACCGCCCTGCAAGCTCTGGTGGAGGGAGCAAGAGGAAATAAGGAGGTGCTCTTCCCTTCCTCAGGGAGGAAGAAGCCTCCCCAGCAGACGAAAGCTGTGTGGATGCAAGTGGCCCAGGAGGTCAACTTCTATGTGCCGCAGAACCTGGCTGCAGTGCAGGAAGAGGTTTCATGACCTTCTGCGCATTGGAAAAGTGAGTATGACTTTCCCATCACCCTCAATCTGATCCCCATTGCCTCTCACCAGCACTCAGCTTTGACAAACTCTTCCTCCACATCTCACTTGACACTGACATCCCTGCACCCTTACCCATTCCCTCTCTCTCTATGGTCACATTCGCCTAACTATTCGACTATGCAGCCCTCACACTCCCTATCGCTGTGATGCTATTATTATGTCCATGTGTAATTGAGACACGGACTGCAGAAGTTGGTTACAACAGGTGTTTACTGAGTGGAGACAAAACTGGAACTACTATGCAAAGTTACTACACAGGCTTATATACAGGGGTGGTCACTACTGGTACTGCAGTATACAGGGGCTGCAGAATATAGTTCCTTCTGCAAAGTACATACACTACAATTCCTCCCCTTTTAGCTAAACAGTACATAACATTCGATTAATAATTAAATAACATATTTACAATTACAGTTGCTATATACATTAGCTGAAGTTAAGCAATTATAAGTTCAGTCTTTGAGGAGGCTTCATGATTCTGTCTGGATAACGCCTCTTTGGGGTATCAGGTTCTTCTGGCAAAGTTGATTCGGAATCAACGTCGTTGTTTGGTTCGTCTGCTTCCAATATCACCGATTCTGAGGTAGATGCAATTGGTACTTCGGTTTCATCACCAGGTGTATCGGATCGTGGTGTGGAATTGACATTTTCCAGTGACTCTAGAATCTGGTCAGCATGGCGTCTTACAATGCTCTCTCCAACGTCCACGGTATACATTAGAGGTCCTTGCCGTGTGCAGATCGTTCCTGGCTGCCATTTCTCTGTGCGGTAGTCCCGGGCCAAAACTGGTTGACCTATCTTAAAACTCCTGGTCGGCCTTTCATTCATATTCTGAAACTGCCTGTTCTCCACATCTCTTCGGACGTTTGGCTTAACCAAATCCAAGTGGCATCGTAGTCTTCGATTGAAGAACATCATGACTTGAGTTTGGTTGGTAACCGCATGTGTCGCATATCCACCTTGTGTTGTAGGGGTATGTCTTCATTACACATTGCCTTGATAGCCTTCTTGAATGTTTGAACGAACCTCTCAGCCAATCCATTGGTGGCTGGATGATATGGGGCGGATGTGTAATGCTTAACACCATTGTTCTTTAAGAACCTCCGGAACTCTTCAGACACAAACTGTGGTCCATTGTCAGAGCAAATCTGTTCAGGCAGCCCATTTCTGGCAAATATGGTTCGTAAGACTGTGATAGTTTTTTCTGTGGCGGTTGAGGACATTTTTATTACCTCTGGCCACTTTGTGCATCCACCGCAATTAAAAACATCGAGTCCATAAATGGACCAGCAAAATCAATGTGCACCCTTTGCCATGGAGATGAGGGCCACTCCCATGGATGTAGAGGGGCTTGTGGTGGGGCGTTTTGGACCTTCTGGCATCCTGTACAGCTCTTGGTCATCTCTTCGATTTCTCTATCGATTCCCGGCCATCACACAAACGCTCTGGCTAAGTTCTTCATTTTTACCCCTCCCAGATGACCCTCATGAAGCTCATTGAGCACTCTATCCTTCAATTTGGGTGGAATTACTACTCTGGATCCACACATCAAGGTTCCTCTGCACACTGACAGCTGTTCTCTTCTCAACGAGAATGCTGGCAACAGTGGTTCGCCATGTGCTGGCCATCCCTTCACCATTAAATCATAGACCCTGGAGAGTGTCGGGTCATTTCGTGTTTCCTTTTCTATGTTTGCATTCGTCACAGGTAGACATTCGACTATGGTCGAGTGGAATATCTCCACAGGATCCACTGCAGGTGCTTCTTCCACCGTCGGCAACGGTAGGTGCGACAATCCATCAGCATTCCCATGCTGTTTAGTTCCTTTGTACTCGATGTCATATTGCTGTGCCCCTAGGAAAAGGGACCACCTCTGTAGCCGTTGTGCTGTCATTATCGGGACGCCCTTCTGAGGGTTGAAAATGGAGACAAGAGGTTGATGATCAGTTAGTAGAGTAAATTTCTGACCGTGCAGGTAGTGATTGAACTTCTTCACTCCCCACACCAGGCTGAGGGCCTCTCTGTCAATCTGGGCATAGTTACGCTCGGCTGAAGTTAACGAGCGTGACGCAAAAGCTATCGGCCTCTCTGAACCATCAAGGAATTTATGTGACAGTACCGCTCCAATGCCGTAGGGAGACGCATCGCATGCCAGCCTTATCGGTAGTGATGGGTTGTAGTGAGCCAATACTCCTCTTGAAGTGATTAGGTCTTTACTCTTCTGAAAGGCCCACTTACATTCATCGCTCCATTTCCATGCTACTCCAGTTTGTAGTAGGGCGTTCAGTGGGTGCAGAATTGTGGACAAACTCGGCAAAAACTTATGGTAGTAATTCACCAATCCGAGGAATGACCTCAGTTGCGACACATTTTCAGGTGCTGGAGCCTTAACTACCGCTTCAATTTTGTCAGGGGATTTATGTAACCCCTCTTCATCAATCACGTGGCCACAATACGATACCTGTTTCTTAAAAAACTCGCACTTGGGGCGATTGGCTCGTAGCCCGTGTTCTCTTAGTCTAGTGAGCACCTGCTCTAGGTTGGCAAGGTGTTCACTGTCATTTTCACCTGTCACTAGGATGTCGTCCAAGTAACACTGAGTCCCCGGAATCCCTTGCAGGACTTGTTCCATCGCTCTTTGCCATATCGCCAGAGCTGATGCTACTCCGAATACCAGTCGATTATACTGGTAAAGACCTTTGTGAGTGTTTATCGTGAGATACTTCCTAGAGGATTCTTCAACCTCCATCTGCAAATATGCTTGTGCTAGGTCAATTTTTGTAAAACGCTTCCCTCCAGATAGTGAGGCGAAAATATCTTCTATCCTCGGAAGAGGATATTGTACTGTGTGAAGGACTGGGTTCACCGTCACCTTGAAGTCCCCACAGATGCGAACCTTCCTTGGCTCCTCAGACTTATTGTTTAACGTTTTTTTCATGACGGGAACGATGGGTGTCGCCCATTCGCTCCAGTCTACCTTAGATAACACGCCTGCATTCTCCAGATTCTAAGCTCTGCCTCGACGGCTGGGCGAATTGCATACGGTACCGGTCTTGCTTTGAAAAACTTGGGAATTGCATTCTCTTCTATTTTTATCGAGGCGGTTACGCCTTTAAGAGTTCCCAGTTCTTGTTGAAATACCTCTTTAGCGTTAGCTAAGATTGTTGACAATCGTCCAGGTGT
The DNA here is from genome assembly GCF_052327205.1 of Somniosus microcephalus. Lineage (NCBI taxonomy): Eukaryota > Metazoa > Chordata > Chondrichthyes > Squaliformes > Somniosidae > Somniosus > Somniosus microcephalus. The sequence goes on from NC_140989.1 coordinate 287,952,998, forward strand.
GACGTCGTCATCCTTTTTACCAGCCACAGTCAGTGCCTGAATGGAGTGCTAGTCTAAACTTATCTTTCTGATCCATTCACATCCCAATAACGGTGGTCCACCATCTTGCAGTATGTACAGATACAATTTCTGTATTTCTTTGCCGTTGTATTCGACAGGCACCCTTATTTTCCCTCTGGGGTATACTTTCTGCCCCGTATACGTCTTCAAGACAGTGGATGTCTCTTTCAAGGGTATGTGTGAGAATAGCCGCTCGTAGTCTCGTCGATTCATGATGGTCAGGGCTGATCCTGTATCCAATTCCATTTTGACTCGGGGCCCTGCTATCGTGAGGGTGACCCAAATGGTTCGGTGATCCTCTTTCGCGATTACGCTGTGACGTTTGAGACAGCTTAGTCTCTTGTTCCCGGATTCACTATCGCTCTTCTGGTCTTCGGAACTACTGTCCGTCATCTTTTGTACTTTCCTGTACAGTTCCTTAGTAGCCTTTTTGTTGTCATTAGTCTTCTTTCCAGACCTGCAAACTCGTGCAATGTGTCCCATCTTTCCACATTGCCTGCATATTTTGTCCTTGGACCAGCAGTCCTTCTGGTCATGGGTTGTTCTGCCGCAGCGATAACATTTTTCAAATCCCCGTGTCATTTCATGGGTGCCGTATTCCTGTGGCTTTTGCTGTATTTCCGCAGCTCCCCTTGCTGCTGCTTCGTACGATACTGCCACGCTGAAAGCCTTATCTAGCGTCAGCTCTTTCTCTGAGAGTAACCTCTTCTGGGTTCCTTCACTCGGGAGTCCACAGACAAATTTGTCCCGTAGAGTATCTGTCAGTCCTACTCCGAACTGGCAGTGCTTTGATAGCTTGCGTAGTTCCGTAAGGTAATCAGCATTGCTCTCATCTTTATGCTGATTTCTCCTGTGGAATTTAAATCTTTCTGCTATCAGCAGCGGTGTAGGATTTAGGTGTTCCTGTAGGATATCAACAATTTCGTTAAAACTCTTCGCCATCAGTTTGGCTGGAGTGATCAGGTTCCACAATAGGTACGTTCTTGCGCCCATTAAGTTTAGTAGTACCGATGCCTTTTTCTCATCGGCTACTTCATTTGCCTTGCAATATACTTCGACTCTTTCCACATACATGGTCCAGTCCTCTAATGTATTATCAAAGGCAGTGATATTGCCAGTCTTCGGCATCTTGGAAATCTAAGATGGCGCCTCCCGTGCTTTGCCTTCTTCCCCGATTGAACAAAATGGCGCCTCCCGCGCTTTGCCGCCTTCCCCGCTGGATTAAGATGGCGCCTCCTGCACTTTCTGTCTTCTCCGCTGCTGCTAGCGCTGTTGCTGGCGTTTTTATGCCTTGATGGTGACGCCCTATGGTCTTCGCGCACTTCCCCACCCCCCGCGTTGCTGCTAACGCCGCTCTCCGCGGTCCCCGTGGCAAACTGCAGCTCCTCGCGGCTTCCTGCGCTTCTAATTTCTTTTATTTTCCTGTCGTCAGGGCAAACCCTATGGGACACTTTCCTCCCTCTTCTCGGGCCTGTACGCTGCCCGGCTTCGTAGCACCGGCTGCGCCCTTTGTGCTCCACCCTCTCTCTCTCCTCTTCCCGACAACGCTGCTCGGCCCCGTTGAAAAGGCACCCGATCGAGCTCTAGCCTGCCGCAGCCCAGGAAGGATCAGTGTACTACCTGCCACCAGCCCGATTAGCTGGAACACCATAGACAGGATAACCAAGCCCCGCTCTCGACAGCCTCTCCTGCAAATCTTCAAATCCGATGAATCAGAGGCGGTTGCCCACGGTCAACGCCCGTTTCTTCTGTTTGTTTTTTTTTCTTTCTTCCTTCTGGCCTCGACCTCTAACAACTTCGCTTCAGGGATGGATCCCCATGAGGTGGTGCAGAACTGTAGGTAAGTTCGGATCTGCTCGTCGCCAGTATTATGTCCGTGTGTAATTGAGACACGGACTGCAGAAGTTGGTTACAACAGGTGTTTACTGAGTGGAGACAAAACTGGAACTACTATGCAAAGTTACTACACAGGCTTATATACAGGGGTGGTCACTACTGGTACTGCAGTATACAGGGGCTGCAGAATATAGTTCCTTCTGCAAAGTACATACACTACAGCTATGAAAACAACTTACAACACACAGGGAGGGCCCTTGGTCTTGCCACCTCACTCCATCTTTGTCTCCTTCTAACCATCAATGATATGGATTCTCTACACTCATTCCTTCATTCTCACTCAAACTCCACTTGTCGCCCTCATTGCAGGAAAAGAGAGCTCACAATAAAAAGGAAAGAGCGAGGACAGGAGGAGGGCCACCCTCAGTAGCCCAGCTCACCCCTTGGGAGGAGGCGGCTCTGGAGATCGTGGGAGTGGAGGAGGATGCGCAAGTGGGGGACGGACAGACGGGTGCATCAGAGCAAGCTGGTGACAGAATAGTTTATCATCTCTGTTGTGTCTGTGTGTTGATAGAGACACTGAAGACAGGAGTTGGTTTCATAGGTGTTTACTAAACAAAGTCTGAAGGGGAACTAACTGATACAACACAATATACAGGCTTATATAGCATGAGTGGCCATTACCGGCATTACAGTACACATGGGGCTCTTAAAGGCACATACACTACAATTCCTCCCCTTTTAGCCAACCAGTACATAATATTTTAAGTAATTATTAATTACATGTTACAAGAAAAATAATCTACACATTGCTGCAGTTAATTAATTATAAGTCAGTCTCTCTGGAGGCTTCCTGATTCGGTCCGGATAACGCCTCGGTGGTGTAGTAGTTTCTGGTGGTGTAGTAGGTTCTTTTGGCAAGGCTGATTCGGCTTGAATGCCAGTGTCGGGTTCATCGGGTTCCAGTATCACCGGATCGGAGGTAGATATGGGTATCTCTACTTCATCGTTAGGCGTATAGAGTTGTGGTGTAGGTTGTCCCTTTTCGAATGACTTTATGATTTGGTCAGCATGGCGCCTTATTATGCTTTCTCCGATGTCCAAGGTATACATCAGCGGTCCTAGTCGTGTGCAGATAGTTCCAGGCTGCCATTTCTCGGTACGGTAGTCCCGGGCCAAAACTTGTTGACCTATCTGGAAGGTTCTAGTTGGCCTTTCATTCATGCCTTGAAATTGCCGGTTCTCCACGTCCCTTCTGATGTTGGGCTTGATCAAATCCAGCCAGCATCTTAGGCTTCTATTGAAGAACATCATGGCGGGAGTTTGGTTTGTAACCATATGTGTTGCATTCCTGTATGCGAACAAGAAGTTATCCACCTTGTGCTGAAGTTTTATGTCTTCATTACCCATAGCCTTTATGGCCTTCTTGAAGGTCTGGACAAACCTTTCAGCCAATCCATTGGTGGCGGGATGGTATGGGGCGGACGTGTAGTGCTTAACCCCATTGTTTTTTAAGAACTTCCTGAATTCTTCGGACACAAATTGCGGTCCATTATCAGAACATATCTGTTCTGGCAGCCCATTCCTGGCAAATATGGTCCTTAATACTGTGATGGTTTTTTCCGTGGTGGTGGAGGACATCTTTATTACCTCCGGCCACTTGGAGTGTGCATCAACCGCGATTAAGAACATTGAGTCCATAAATGGACCAGCAAAGTCGATGTGTACCCTTTGCCAGGGAGATGAGGGCCACTCCCATGGATGTAGAGGGGCTTGGGGTGGAGCATTTTGGACCTTCCGGCATCCTAGGCAGCTCTTGGTCATTTCTTCGATGTCTTCATCGATACCTGGCCACCATACAAACGCCCTGGCTAGGTTCTTCATTTTCACTCCACCCAGATGCCCCTCGTGAAGCTCCTTTAGAACTTTATCCTGGAGTTTGGGTGGAATCACCACTCTGGATCCACACATCAAGGTTCCTCGGCACACTGACAGCTGTTCTCTTCTTTGCGAGAATGCTGGCAACAGTGGTTCGCCATGTGCTGGCCATCCCTTCACTGTTAAATCGTAGACTCGTGAGAGAGTCGGGTCATTTCTAGTTTCCCTTTCAATGGCAGAATTTGTTACTGGTAGACATTCGACTATGGTAGAGTGGAAAATCTCCATTGGGTCTACAGTAGGTGCTTCTTCTACCATTGGCAACAGTAGGCGCGATAACCCGTCAGCATTCCCATGCTGTTTTGATCCTTTGTATTCTATGTTGTATCGGTGTGCCCCTAGAAAAAGGGACCACCTCTGTAGCCTTTGCGCTGTCATAATGGGAACACCCTTTTTAGGGTTAAATATGGAGATGAGGGGTTGATGGTCAGTCAACAAGGTAAATTTTTGTCCATGTAGGTAATGGTTGAATTTCTTCACTCCCCATACCAGGCTGAGTGCTTCCCTGTCGATTTGGGCATAGTTACGCTCAGCTGAGTTCAATGAGCGTGACGCAAAAGCCATCGGCCGTTCCGAGCCATCAGGGAATTTATGCGATAATACTGCTCCTACGCCGTAAGGGGATGCATCGCATGCCAATCTGATTGGCAGTGATGGGTTGTAATGAGCCAAAACTTCTTTGGATGTGATTAAGTCTTTGCATTTATGGAAGGCACGTTTACAGTCTTCGCTCCATTTCCAAATTACTCCTGTTTGTAGCAGTGCGTTAAGAGAGTGTATAAGAGTTGATAAGTTCGGTAAAAATTTATGATAGTAATTTATTAATCCCAGGAATGACCTTAATTGTGAAACATTTTCAGGTGCTGGGGCTTTTATGACCGCTTCAATTTTTTCAGGTGACTTATGCAACCCTTCCTTATTAATTATGTGGCCACAATATATTTGATTTTGGAAAAATTCGCACTTGGAGCGATTTGCTCGTAGGCCCCGTTCTCTCAGCCTAGTGAGCACCTGCTCCAAATTGGCAAGGTGCTCATTGTCGTTTTCTCTTGTTACAAGGATGTCGTCTAGGTAGCATTGAGTCCCCGGAATCCCTTGGAGGACTTGCTCCATAGCTCTTTGCCAGATAGCTGGAGCGGATACTACTCCGAAAACCAGTCGATTGTACTGGTACAGACCTTTGTGTGTATTTATCGTGAGATATTTTTTAGAGGCCTCTTCAACCTCCATCTGTAGATATGCTTGTGCCAAGTCAATTTTGGTGAAACGTTTCCCTCCGGATAGTGAGGCGAAAATATCTTCTATCCTCGGAAGAGGATACTGTACCGTGTGAAGGACCGGGTTTACAGTCACCTTGAAGTCTCCACAGATGCAAATTTTTCTCTGTTCTTCAGATTTATCATTATTCATTGCTTTCTTCATGACTGGAACGATGGGTGTTGCCCACTCGCTCCAATCTATTTTGGATAATACGCCTGCCTTTTCCAAATTCTCCAGCTCTGCCTCAACTGCTGGACGAATTGCGTATGGCACCGGTCTTGCCTTAAAAAACTTGGGAATTGCTGCATCTTCCACTTTTATTGAGGCGGTGATGCCTTTCAAGGTTCCTAGTTTCTCTTGAAACACTTCTTTGGCGTTGGCCAAGATGTCTTTTAATCGTTCAGGTATGACGTCATCATCGTTTTTTTTCTTACTGGTCACCGTCCGTGCCTGAATGGAGTGCCAGTCTAAACGTATTTTCCTGATCCATTCACGTCCCAACAGCGGTGGACCACCATCTTGTAGAATGTATAAATACAACTTTTGTATTTCCTTGCCGTTGTATACAACAGGCACCCTTATTTTTCCTTTGGGGTATACTTTCTGCCCCGTATATGTTTTCAAGATAATGGATGTGTCTTTTAAAGGTATATGCGGAAATAGCCGCTCGTAATCCCATCGATTTATGACGGTCAGAGCTGATCCTGTATCTAGCTCCATTTTAACTGGGGACCCTGCTACCGTGAGGGTAACCCAAATGGTCTGGTAATCTTCTTTGGCAATTACATTATGTAATTTGAGACAGCTTAGTCTCTTGTTTTCGGAGTTGCTATCGCTCTTCTGGTCTTTGGAGCTACTGTCCGTCATCATTTGTACCTTTCTGTACTTTTCTTTATTGATTTTTTTTTTCCTGTCTGTGGATTTTTTTTGTCTAGATTGGCATACCCGTGCAATGTGTCCAATCTTTCCGCATTGCCTGCATGCTTTGTCCTTGAACCAGCAGTCCCTCTGGTCATGGGTGGATCTGCCGCAGCGATAACATCTCTCGAAACCCTGTGTCATTTCATGGGTGCCGAAGTCCTGTGTCTTTTGTTGTATCTCTGCAGCTCCTCTTGCGGCTGCTTCGTATGATACATCCATACTGAAAGCCTTGTCCAGTGTTAAATCTTTTTCAGAAAGCAGCCTTTTCTGTGTTCCTTCACTTAAGAGACCGCAGACGAATTTGTCTCGAAGATAATCTGCTAGCCCTGCCCCGAATTGGCAGTGTTTTGATAGCTTTCTTAATTCGGTGAGGTAATCAGCGTTACTTTCATTCTTGTGTTGATTTCTCTTGAAGAATTTGAATCGTTCCGCTATCAGCAGTGGTGTTGGGTTTAAGTGCTCCTGTAGGGTATCAACAATTTCTTTAAAATTCTTGTCCTTTGGTTTGGCTGGAGTGATTAAATTTCGTAACAGCCCGTATGCCTTTGCGCCCATTAGATTTAGCAGTACTGAAGCTTTTTTTTCTTCATCTATTCCATTTGCGGTGCAATATACCTCCACTCTTTCCACATATGTGGTCCAATCCTCTATCTCGTTATCGAAAGCATCAATATTGCCAGACTTAGGCATCCTAGAAATAAAATGGCGCTTCCCGCGCTTCCCCGCCGCTGCTGCCGATGACAACGCTGTTTCCTGCGGTTTCCGTTCTTTTTATTTATTTGTTTATTTACAGTTGGAGACTCGTTCCCGCCGGACTCTCTCTCTAGGTCTGAACGCCGATCTGCTTGCAGCGCCGGCCGTCTCCCGAGTGCTCCCTCCCCGTCTGTTACTGCTTGCCTCCGATTTCGCTGCTTGGCCCAGCTGTAGAGACAGCCGCTGGAGCCCCAGCCCGACGCCCAGGAAGGATTATTGCAGTACCTGCCACCAGCTTGGCTAGCTGGTGAAACCACAGCTTTTTCTTTTTCTTGATTTTTCTTCAACTTTGGACGCCAGAGGAATCGATGTCCTTGAGGTGCTGCCGAATTGCAGGTAAGTCCGTTTCCAATTCGTCGCCACTGTTGTGTCTGTGTGTTGATAGAGACACTGAAGACAGGAGTTGGTTTCATAGGTGTTTACTAAACAAAGTCTGGAGGGGAACTAACTGATACAACACAATATACAGGCTTATATAGCCTGAGTGGCCATTACCGGCATTACAGTACACATGGGGCTCTTAAAGGCACATACACTACAATCTCTCTCATTGACATTGCATGAGTCACTGATAATGATTCTGATGCTCTAACAGATTGACTTTTGATCATCTGCAATATTTATTGTGCATGTAACCTTGGCCTCACATCTTTGACTCCTTTACTCCCCCACAGGACCATCGAAAGCTCCCGTCCCCACTATCCAGGAGGAACAGCCTGAGCCTCCAGACTCCTCAGAGGAAACTGCAACCTCTGAGGGCGCAGCATCAGCAGAATTCAGCGCACCCAGCACCAGCGCAGACACTCATACCTCAGTGGTACCTTCGCGAGATAGAGTAGTGTTGTCACCTGGTGTATCACAGCTCACAGGTGAGCATCAGCAGATGGTGGAGACAGGGACAGCAGTGGAGAGTTCTAGTCGGAGGGCGCAGGATTCTGCCAGCTCGGTTCAGCTGCATGTCAACCCTCTGCCTCCGGGTCCATCCAGAAGAAGAGCGGAGCTGGAACTCTAGGAAGAGGTGCAGGAGCCTGTGGCAGGTTTTGTCTCCAGGGTCGCTGCGAGTGTGAAGTGAATGGAGGAGTCCATTGCTAACGTGAGCAGAGTCTTGTGTGGAGACGTTGCCGCATGAACGCATCACCACGGAAAGGATGGCAACCTCCGTGGAAAGGATGGCAACCTCCGTGGAAAGGATGGCTACAGTAGAGGAGAGGATGGCTACGGCCATGGAGGAGCTTAGTCGCCAGGGTCGTGAAAACATGGTTATTGTTCAGAATAGACTGACATCTCTTGAGGAGCGATGGTCAGCTATTGAACAAACAAACCAGACCTTCAGGCAAGTCCTCAGGACTAGGACTTCCAGTACAGAAATGGGTCGTCATGGCCCCCCTGAATTGCAGCTATCTCCAGCCAGGCTGCCTTCGTCTGTTGAGGAGGCTTCCTGTGGCCATCGGCAGGGAACAGGATGTCCCTGCGCCCTCTTACTCCCTCTACAAGAGCTTGCAGGGAGTCGTCATTGAATCTAGGAGCAGCCTTCTTGCCTGTGGCAGCACTCCTGGTGATCCTGGCCCTTTACAGCAGCAGCAGCAACAAGAAATGAGAGGCTGAGGCTACATGGAGCCCTTAAAAACAAATGCAGCAGAGACCTCTTCAGTGCAGACCAACAGACCCGCTGCAACTCATTGCAGCAGGCAACGTGCACGACGGGACTAATTGGACCAATTAACTCAAAATGGGACACTGGGAGTGGCTGAAAGCAGCAGCAGATCGGAAACCCGCCCACCAGGCAACCCGACTCCATCCCGCCGCCTCCATTAAAATTGAACCCTTAATGTCACACCTCTCACCTCCAGAACTGCAGACCAGTGCTGTAAAAAGTTCAGTGACTTGACAATGGCAGGCAAGGTAATTGACTGGTCACTCGTTTCTCTTTCTTGGGCACCGTGGTTCATGGTTCACTAACTCTATCTTACAGAAGTGTTGTCAACTCACCTAACAGAAATTACTTGCATGTATAAGCATGAAACCCTTTCCTCCACTTTAACAGGATAGTACCAGCAGATCTATAATCACAGACATACTGCACATGCAAGCGTTCACCTCGTGAAGTTAATCTTGTTACAGGAGAAATGTGTACGCCACGCATGTGAAAGGCAGGGGGTCAGAGGGGGCATACCGGAAATTACAGAGTTGACTCACTTTGAGGAGCAGGCCACAAAGCTGATGGGAAGAGACTCCACTCGTGCCATGAGAGATAGGACAGTGCAGGCTGCAGGTTAGTGGGTACAGACCTAGAAATTCACTATGGCATCCCTGAAAATCAACAGAAGCCTCCTCACTCTTCATTGGCTCCTTCACTTCAAGGGTTATTGTTCCTTGATTCTTAGGGAAAGTAGCTAGTGTAAGTGAGGATGTGGCACTGAGTGATTCACAGCACGAGGAAGCTGGAGGAGTAGGTAGTGGGTGAGAATGTGCCAGCTTCCCAGTGGAAATGGCTGTTCCTGGCTTTGGAGACCTGGAACCCAGATCGCAAGAGCACTTAACTAAAAAGAAGGATGTTTGAGGAACATCACACCTATGTGCAGGCTCTGAGGTATGTATCCAAGGATAGTAACATAAGCCCCAATTTTAACTCTGGGTGAGCGGCAATCATGGAGCCAGTGGGTTGAGCATCAAGCGAACCCAGTGTCAATGACATGAGGCCGGCGGGTGGGAGTGGTGTAGTTGCCCACCACCAGGGATCTGCAGGAACATTCCACGGCAATAAGGTAAGTTGCGGAGGTGGGGGAACAGAGGGGATCACAGTCGGGGGGATGGGAGGGGAAAGACAAGGTCTGGCAAGGCCCACGGTTACCTTGTGGGATCTGGAGGAGTATTCCTGCTCTTCCTGGCCCACAAGTTAACCACAAAAAAAATTGATTTTCTCGGCTCTCTTCTAGACCTATTGCTCCTTGGTGCCAATTTTCGCTGGTGAGGCCAGCACCAGGCACTGACCTCACTGGAAACGAGTCAAAATGCCTCTGCCTGGGGTGAGGGCCTCATGCTGTCCAAAACACACCTGTTAAAATGGCGTGTGATATCAACAGGAAGCCAGTGAGTTGCATGCTGTCAATATTTTAACCCTCGCATGCCCCGTTCTCGTCGAACATAGGGTTTAAAATTGGGGTTATAGTAACAATTTCAGATAGGACAAGACTATTGGTCCATTTATCCTTCCTATCCACAATACTCTCTTGGTAAATTTCTGGTAACCCTGAATGCAATTTGTTGATGAGAAGCTGTCTAGTTCTTTCTTGAAACTCAGTAAGGTTTCTTGTTCCATCACCCATGTGGACAATCTGTTTCATACACTCGCCACCCTTTTAATAACAAAGTTCCTCCTGTATTTTATTTTGTTGCCCTTAATTTGTAAATATGACTCCTTGGGGACTAAATTTGGTTGATTTGTGCTTCCCGTTAGTGCCCTAAAATCAACTAGCGCCTGGGCGCGGCGAAATTCAGTGGGAGGGTAGCGGTGGCGCTAACCGTTAGCGCTGCGCAGCGCTGTGCCGCCGGCGATGGCGTCATCACTGTGCACAGCGCCCCGGCTGTAATATTGGGTGGTGCCCCCCGATTTACCGCCGGATGCTATGTCCGTCGGGGTCAGGGGGGCCTACCTGTGGCCGGGGCGGTGCTAGTTAAAGGGGAGGTGGCGGGCGGCCATTTTTGTTGCTGGCCGCCTGCTAGCACCTGCCCCCGTTGCTGCCCCCAGCCCCCATGAAGCCCCCCCCGCGGGGTGCCGGCTGCTCTCCGTGAGCCTGGCACTCCTCTTGTGCCGGGCTCGTTTGCCGGCACACCCAATCCCTGGTGGCCCAGCTGGGCGCCGGGATGCGCTGCGCCAGGCCCCTCCCCTTTAATAAGGGGAGGAAGGCCTGCAGTACCGCGGCGCGCTAGGGGGCGCCACCCAATTTTTACCCCCTTGTGCATAAATTCTGCACATGGCAGAAATGCTTACCTGGATTCAATTTGTGCAACCCTTTTATATTTCTAACCATTTCTATTATATCCCTTCTCAGTTTTGGAATTCTCTATTTTCAAAAGAGTAAAGACCCCGGGTAGTCAATCGTTAATCGTATGTCATTCCCTTAAGTTCTGGGATCAACCATGTAGCCCTTCTCTACGCCCCTTCAATAACTGAATATCTTTTTTGAAATAGGGAGACCAAAACTACAACAGTACTCCAGATGTGGTCTCACCAGGGCCAAATAACATTTTAAAATGACCTCTCTGGCTATGTATGTTATAGCTCTTGCTATGCATCATTCTGTTTGCTTTTTTTTTAAACAGCCTGCGAACATTGTGCTGATAGTTTTAGTGACACTAAAACCCCAACGTCTCTCTCCTGCTCCGATACTCAAGTATATTCCTATTTAGTACGTATTTCACATCAACCTCCCCTCTACCAAATCTCATAACCTTACATTCCCTTGTATTAAATTGTATCTTCAATTTCTTTGCTCACTGATCAAGCTTGTCCAGATCCTTTTGACTTGGCGTGCGTTGATATTCATCATTTGCCATTGCTCCCAATTTGGTATCATCTGCAAATTTGGACACTTTTTGGACACAATTCTGTCCTCCTAAATCATTTATAAAAGTTATAGACATAAATGGAACTCCACTGATTGCCAACCAGATACCTACTACTTGTTGGCTACCAACCAACCATTTGGCAATTTATTTTGATAAATGTCCATTCATCCCATGGGCTTGGGCCTTGTGCAATAGCCTATTATGTGTGACAGTGTCAAATTCTTTCCTGAAATCCAGGCCGATAACATCCACCGTCACTCTCTTATCTACTAGGTCTGTCTACTCAAAGAAATCCAATAAATTAGTCAAGCATGACCTCCCACTCCTAAAACCATGCTGACTGAATTAGCACATGCCCCTCAGCATCCTCCCTTATATTATTCCTCATAATAGATTCAAACACTTTCCCAACAGTGGAAGTAAGGCTTACAGGTTTATAATTTGATAGATCATCCATCAAACTTTTTCTTTTAGATAGGAGTCACATTTGCTATTTTCCAATCCTCTAAGATTCAGCCTCAGTCCAGTGAACACTGAAAAATATCCACAAGGGTTTGAGCGAATTCCTTCAGAAACCTGAGATCAAAGTTATCAGAGCGAGGAGCCTTATCTACCTCGAGCTTCAACAAAATGCCCAAAATGACCTATCATGATTTTGAAATTTTTCAATCTGCATTCACATTTAAGTTCTTCACCCAATTCTGGCATTTATTCCTCCTCTCCCATTTCTTTTTTGAAAAATAACGGTGAAGTACTTCAGCACTTTCTCTATCTTCAGACGCCACGCCCCATTGTCATTTTTTTAGTGGATCAACTTCTCTTTACTCCCTTTGTTTACTCCTTACATACTTGAATAATGCTTTACAGTTTTGCTTTATGTTTCCAGCTATGTTTTCCCCATTATGTCTGTGCCAGCTGAATGAGCTATCCAGCCTATTCCCACTTTCCAGCTCTTGATCCATAGCCCTGTAGGTTACGGCACTTCAAATGCATAGCAAGTATTTTTTAAATGCGATGAGGGTTTCTGCCTCTACCACCTTTTCAGGCATTGCGTTCCAGATGCCCACCATCCTCTGGGTGAAAAAAATTCTCCTCAACTCCCCTCTAATTCTTCTACCAATTACTTTAAATCTATGCCTCCTGGTTACTGACCTCTCTGCTAAGGGAAATAGGTCCTTCCTATCAACTCTATCTAGGCCCCTCATAATTTTGTACAACTCAAATAAATCTCCCCTCAGCCTCCTCTGTTCCAAAGAAAACAACCTCAGCCTATCCAATCTTTCTTCATAGCTAAAATTCTCCAGTCCTGGCAACATCTTTATAAATCTCCTCCGTACCCTCTCTAGTGCAATCACTTCTTTCCTGTAATGTGGTGACCAGAACTGTATGCAGTTCTCTAGCTGTGGCCTAACTAGTGTTTTATACAGTTCAAGCATAACCTCCCTACTTAAATCCCTCTTTGCAGCCCTTATTAGTTTCTTGGCATTTCTCAGCCTATCTTTATAGGTTTCCCTATCCTGTTCCTTTCCTGATGACATTTTTGTATGCTTTCTCTTTCTCCCTGATGCCCTCCCCTTCACAACTCTGTTAATACACCAAGCTAGCCTTGCTCTATAAGTCCGATTTTAACTTGGGGGTGTGGGAGCCAAAGCGAGTGGCAACCTGTCTGGTCCACCAAAGCGTGCTCCTCCTGGCCCACAAGGAATCTTTAATATTTTTTTAAAGGGCTTGCCTGGACCTGGATCTTTGCTGCCACAAGCTTTTGTTGGCAGGTCAGATACCATGTGAGCAATAGTCAAAACGTGATACTGCTAATTAAATTAGGCTCCTGTGGCGGAGCCACCAAAGGACTCAGATCGTTTGTATATAATTCCTTTAACAACATGTTAGCTACAGCCTGAGTCTGTATCTTTATTTATGCTGTTTAACTGTACAGAGCATGGTTACTTTAACGGCGCGGCTAAAACGTGATGACGTCACTCCGTTCATCACGTGATTCCCCACTGGTGGGAAAATGTGATGACGTCATGACGTCAGCCACGGGACTGCAGGGGCAGTCCTCATGGAGCCTCCAAAGAGAGCAGACCTACATTCGATGTTATCCTGCAGTTTCTTGTTAAAACCTGTTTGTTTCATTAAAGTTCGTTTTGTTTGATCGCCTGAGTAGAACTCAGTCTTTTAGTTAGGAACCCACGTTTCTACATTGGTGACCCCGACTTTCGCGAACGGTTTTTGCGGAAGATCTTCAGCATGGAAACGAACTCCGTGACTCTGAAACTGCCACAGTTCTGGGAGCAACAACCAGCCGCGTGGTTTATCCAGGCTGAAGCCCAGTTCGCCATCAGGAACATCGTCGCGAATCAGACCCGTTATTACTACGTGGTCTCCGCCCTCGATAGCGCCACTGCCTCGCAGATCGTCAGCCTCCTCGGTAGTCCTCCTACTGACCGCAAGTATGATACGTTAAAGACGCGGTTGCTACAAGTCTTCGGGCTCTCGTTGTCAGAACATGCTCGCCGGCTCCTCGCTATGCCCGGCCTCGGGGACTCCAAACCGTCCGAGCTCATGAGCCAAATGCTCACGCTCTTAGGTGCCGAACTGGAATGCTTCCTCTTCCGGGAGCTATTCCTCTGCCAACTGCCGGAGCAGGTGCAGGCTGCCCTAGCCAGGTCCGAGGTCACAGACTGCGCTGAGCTTGCTGCCGAAACAGATAAGATTTTCACAGTAACCCAGCAGTGCTGCGCTGCCACGAGACGCCCATCCCCCACAGACGCAGCTCCAGCTCCTCTTGCAGCTGGCTGGTGCTCCTACCACGCCCGTTTTGGCGCGAAAGCACGACGCTGCCGCTCTCCCTGCAGCTTTTCGCCCCCCAAAAAAACAAAGCTCCTGCAGCATTCCTGGCAAAGGAGGACCGGGTCTAACGGGCGCTCTGTGGCTGCGATGGCCATCGGATCTTTGGGGAAACTTCTTTACATCACCGACTCCCTATCGGGTCGACGTTTCCTTTGCGACACCAGGGCGCAGTGTAGCATCCTACCTGCGTCGAATCTCGATATGCAAGCTGGGGACCACGGCTTTTCCCTCGTGGCGGCTAATGGCGCAGCCATTCGAACTTTCCGAAAGCGGCAGGTCCAAGTGTGTTTCGGCGGTCAGCGCTTCCATTGGGAATTCGTCACGGCCACAGTCTGGCAGGCCATCCTAGGGGTGGATTTTCTGTGTGCCAACGGCCTTCTCGTCTATGTCCGGCACCGCCGGTTGATCAACGCGGCCACCTTCCACTCGATTCCGTGCCACCACGGTACCGCCGTGTCGCACTCTATCGCCTGTGCGTTCCCATCTCCGGATGACTTCACTCGGCTCCTCGGAGAGTTCCCGGAGCTGACCAGGCCCACTTTCTCCTCCTCGGCCATGAAGCATGGTGTTGAACATCATATCACCACTACTGGCTCCCCGGTTTATGCACGGGCTTGAACCCAGCAAGCTCGCGGCTGCGAAAGCGGAGTTCGACACGATGGAGCGGCTGGGGATTATTCGCCGGTTGAATGGTCCCTGGTCTTCGCCTCGCCACATTGTTCCGAAACCGGGCGGCGGCTAGCGGCCATGCGGTGACTATCGACGCCTGAACGATGCCACTACTCCTGATCGGTACCCGATCCCGCATATTCAGGATTTCTCGGCCCATTTGGCGGGAAATTCTACCTTTTCAAAAGTCGACCTCGTCCGGGGGTATCACCAGGTTCCCGTGCACCCGCAAGACGTCCTGAAAACCGGAGTCATCACCCCTTTCGGCCTTTTTGAGTTCCTGCGGATGCCGTTTGGCTTGAAGAACGCGGCACAGGCTTTCCAGCACTTGATGGACTCCGTGCTCCGAGACCTAAACTTCATCTTCGTCTACCTCGACGACATTCTCATCGCCAGTGCTAGCAAGGAAGAGCACATCTGCTATTTGCGTACCCTCTTTACACGCCTCAGTCAGCATGGTTTCATCATCAACCCGGCCAAGTGCCAGTTCGGCCTGCAGCGGATCGATTTCTTGGGACACCGCATCACATCAGACGGCGCCGTCCCCTTACTGACGAAGGTGGAAGCTGTTACCTCTTTCCTGCGCCTGCCAACCGTCAAGGCCCTGCAAGAGTTCCTCGGGATGGTCAATTTCTATCACCGATTCATCCCTAAGGCAGCTTAGCTTATGCAGCCTTTGTACGGGGCCCTCAAGGGCAAGTCCGGTAAGGATCCAATCAGCTGGACGGCCGAGATGGACCAGGCATTCATCAATACCAAGAGCGCTTTGGCCAATGCAATCATGCTGGTGCACCCACTTCCAGGTGCCACCATCGCCCTTACCACCGACGCGTCAGACTACGCCATCGGCGCAGTGCAGGAGCAGTGGGTGAACGGCACATGGCAACTGCTGGCGTTTTTCAGCCGTCAACTACGGAGAAACTAAAGAAAATACAGCACCTTCGATCGGGAGTTGCTGGCCCTTTTTCTAGCCATCCGCCGTTTCCGGTTCTTTTTAGAAGGACGTCCCTTCACGGCTTTTGTTGACCACAAGCCTCTAACGTTCGCCATGGCCAAGACCGCCGAACCGCGGTCAGCTCGTCAACAACGTCACCTGACGTTTATTTCTGAATTTACCACGGACATTCAACATGTGTCTGGTAAAGACAACCTGGTGGCGGATTGCCTCTCCCGCGCGACGGTCCATGCGGTTCACCTTGGGATTGACTACACCCTCATGGCTGCAGATCAGGCCTCGGACCCAGAGGTCCAATCATACAGAACCGTCCCCTCTAGTTTCCAAGCGACTGACGTCAGTTTCCAGGCCACAGGCACCACGCTCCTTTGCGACGTCTCCATGGGCGTTCCCCGACCTATCGTGCCAGTCGCATGGCGCCGGAAGGTGTTTGACGCCATACACGGGTTGTCGCACTCTGGTATGAAGGCTTCACAACGGCTAATGTCGGCGAAGTTCATCTGGAAGGGTATGCACCTCGATGTCCGTGACTGGGCCAACACCTGCATGGTCTGCCAGAAGGCCAAGGTCCAGCGTCATGTAAAAGCTCCAGTGGCTACGTTCGCTGTTCCGGAGCGTCGTTTCGACCACGTGCATGTGGAACTTGTGGGACCACTTCCGCCTTCCCATGGTTATACGCATCTCCTCACCATGGTGGACCGCACCACTAGGTGGCCAGAGGCAATTCCTTTGGTTTCCACCACTTCGGCAGACGTCGCTAGAGCTTTCATCTCCTGTTGGGTTGCTCGTTTCGGGGTACCGGCGGATATCTCCTCCAATCGTGGGCCACAATTTTCCTCGGAGCTCTGGAACGCTGTAGCTCAGGGGCTCGGCACCAAACTTCATCGCACCACCGCCTGTCATCCACAGGCGAACGGCCTGTGCGAGCGATTCCACAGGTCACTTAAAGCCGCCCTAAGGGCCTGTCTTCAAGGTGCGGGATAGGTGGACAGACTCCCATGGGTCCTTTTGGGTCTTCGTACGGCGCCCAAAGAAGACCTGCAATTGTCCTCGGCAGAACTCGTTTATGGCCAGCCGCTCCGAGTACCAGGGGATTTCCTCCTCCCACAGAGCCATGGTCCACCTCCCAGCAACTCGTCAGCCACCAGGAAGCGGCCAGCTGCTTCGCTCCGGTGCCTACATCAAATCACGGCCTACAGAGCTCCCACGTGCCAGCTGAGCTGAAGAACGCCGAGTGCGTATTTATCCGCCACGACGCTCACCGGGATCCGCTCAAGCCCCCTTACACTGGTCCTTTCCGTGTCATCGAATCAGGAGACAAATCCTTTTTGGTCGACATCGGAGGAAAGCTGGATCACATTTCGGTGGACCGGTTGAAGCCGGCTCACTTGGACCTGGACCGCCCAGTCGTCATCGCTCAACCGCCGAAACGTGGCCGACCGCCCGCAGCCGCCGTGCCAGATCAACCACAGCCGCCCGCCAGCTCGACCACACTCGCCGCGCCAGCTCGACCACAACCGCCCGCCAGCTCGACCACCGTCCATCAGCTTCCTCTGCAGGGTTACCGAAGTCGCTCGGACAGACTTGTCAGGCCTCCTCGACGCCTCACTTTTGCTGTTAAAGACAATTCTGGGGGGGGTCGGGGGGGCGCATGTGGCGGAGCCACCAAAGGACTCAGATCGTTTGTATATAATTCCTTTAACAACATGTTAGCTACAGCCTGAGTCTGTATCTTTATTTATGCTGTTTAACTGTACAGAGCGTGGTTACTTTAACAGCGCAGCTAAAACGTGATGACGTCACTCCATTCATCACGTGATTCCCCACTGGCGGGAAAACGTCATGACGTCAGCCACGGGACTGCAGGGGCAGTCCTCGTGGAGCCTCCAAAGAGAGCAGACCTACATTCGATGTTATCCTGCAGTTTCTTGTTAAAATCTGTTTGTTTCATTAAAGTTCGTTTTGTTTGATCGCCTGAGTAGAACTCAGTCTTTTGGTTAGGAACCCACGTTCCTACACTCCCGCTCTTCTGGACCAAGTGATTTTCCTGTGCCTGACGATTGGTAAATAAACATAGAGGGGGCAGGAAAGTGGCGTGAACCTCCAGACGGCTGGTCAGCTCTATCCAGGTTAAAGCAAAAAAAAATATGTTCCATAAGCTCTTTTGCAACGACTGCAAACACTTCCCTAGTGTCTTCAGGCTGTAGACTGATGACAGGTATGCCTCTTTTAACTCATTATTAACCCAGTGTGCACTGGAGTGCAAGTCATGAATTTTGAGCATTTCAATGCCAATCAGCCTCATTGTAACATGTTAATGAGATACCAGCAGCATTGGCGGTCTCAGACAGTGACAGCAATGTCAGTGCAGCTATTATAGGAAGGAAATGGGTCCTGCTCCAGAATGCACCCAAAAAAATGCTAGCATGCTCAAATTACACCTGGAACTTGCTGCTAAGTACATGTAAATTTTGGCCCAAATGTTTTAGGTGTTTCATCCCCTTTAAGAAGGATCTTTGCAATATTGTTGAAGGAGAATGAAGGTAGCAGCTCTGTGATGAATTGGTGACATCATGCGTAATGAAGTGACATTTAACAATACAAACATTTTTTGCTCATCATTTATGTTCTGTGCATGTTTATAGGGCACAAAAGGAAGGTTATCATACCCCTTTAATTGTTAACATATAATCTTGCATAAATGTTAGTTTGTGACTAGCTAAATAAATCAGAGTTTACCATTGGAATTGCCTGAAAAAAATCATCACTGAGGCTGGAATGCCACGTGCTCCATGATGGATGTGGTCTCCATGGTAACAGTGACGTCAAAACTGGATCCTAATAATGTTACAATTTCTTCGTAATAGTGAATGATGCTGAAAATCCAAGAAAATTGCTACAATGAGATTTAAAGGTTGATGTCCAAAATTGCTGAGCGAAGTTCAGAAGTATTTATGCTGGTGCACAGATTAACATTTTTAGAAAATAAATTAAATTACTGAAAGTCTGTATTTAAAGTACAGTTTTATATGTAATTCACAAATGTTATTGAAAATTATTGAAATATATTATAATTAAATTGATGAACAAATCTGCACAATTTCACAGCAGTCTGTATCCTAATCATAAGAAATTGTTTCATTTCTGGGAAGAACTGTCAGTAGGTGTTAAAGATAGTATGAATGTGCAATGTTTTCCTTTACATTGTGGTAAAATTTGATGTTGGGTGTTTTTGTGCGAAACATAATTTAAAGAGAACTGTTTTCAGCAGGAGGAATAGAGAAGAACCAAATGGTCATATGCTATTGTTGTTGAATTGACATTATGCTTCAGTGTTATTTGCACAATTTATATCACACAGTTTACAACACTTCTTTGAGAGTTTCAGAAAAAACTAAGAAAGGTCAGTTCCTTTTACATAAAAAATGATGCTACAGTACTTTAATGTTATAGATCACTGAATTAAAAAGGACATTTTTAGATAATGGCCAGCATTTTCTGCAGTCTGTGCAGGCGCAATCTGGGAGGGTCGGGTGGGAAATTTTAAAAAAAGTTGGAGTGAGTTGGGAACCCGCTGTCATCCCGTTTCCATGCGCCTTTCCCTCGGGCAAGTTTGCCGGTGCGGCAGTGACCCGAATGGCAGAGGCGGGCGACCTAATTCAAATCATTATCACCTTGTTGTCAGAACTTTAAGTGCCTTTTTTAGCCTACCTTTCAAATTTCCCTGGCTGCCCACGGGATTCACGCAGCTCGGGAACCATGTCTGACAGCCTGTGATGGGAGTTGAGTGGCCATTGCTCCAGCTGATTAGATGACAGCATGAAATGTACTATAAAAGTTCCCACCTCACAGCTGATCACTTTCCTCAGGCAAAAGCTGTTGCTGACTGCACTCCCAGCACAGATTTAGCTTTTTACAGGCTGCAAGTGTTTGCAGCAAAGTCGCCATCCAGGCTCACCTCATTGGTGGAACCTATCACACCGTTGACAGATAGCTTCTCTCATCTCTACTTGACCTGCCATCTATTCCTTCAGCATGGGTGCCGTTTATACTGTGTCACCTTGGTCCTCTGAATCAGACCACGATGAGCCCCAACACCAGCAGCACCAGGCACACCAGCAGCACCAACAACACCACCGCCAACATTCCCCTCAACCACTTGATGCTGCACAGGACAGAGGGTATCAGCGCAGGGCTGCACCCCCAACACAGGGTATACAGGCAAAGGATGAGCTTCCTTAACATGACTGAGTAGCAGTGTCAAAGGAGGCTCAGGCTATCGTGCCAGGTCGTCGCAGAACTGTAGCACAGAGGAGTGGGTGGACACATTTCACCAGTGGCTGTCAAAATCACCAGCGCCCTCAAATTCTTCGCCTCAGGCTCCTTCCAGGGATCTGCAGCAGATATTTGTGGCATCTCGCAGTCAGCCGCCCACAGATGCATCATACAGGTCACCGATGCCCTCTTTGACAAGTCAGTCAATTATATCAACTTTGTCACTGATGAAGCCAGTGTTACTGAGTGGGCGCTTGGCTTTGCCACTCTGGCTGGCTTCCCACGGGTGCAGGGCGTCATTGACTGCACACCTGTGGCCAACAGGGCACCCCATCATCACCCAGGAGTCTTTGTCAACCGCAAGGGCTTCCACTCCCTCAATGTGCAGCTGATCTGCAAACCATAGGAAGATCATCATGCATGTGTGCGCCAAATTCCCTGGCAGCTGCCATAACTCTTTTTCGTCCTTCGCCAGTCTACCCTCCCTCCACTCTTCGCTGCTCCAAACAGACTTTCCGGCTGGCTGCTTGGAGACGAGGGCTATCCACTGAAGGTGTGGCTCATGACACCCTTGAGGAGACCAAGTACTGAGGCTCAGGAGAGATATAATGAAAGCCACATTTCCACCAGATGTGTCATCCAGCAGACAATATGGATGCTCAAAATGCGCTTCAGATGCCTTGACAGATCTGGAGGAGCCCTTCAGTACACACCAGCCAAGGTCTCCAGAATTGGCATGGTATGCTGCGCCCTACACAACATAGCACAGCAGTGAGGATTACCACTGCATGAGGCGCAAGGCATTGAGTGCACAGTCTCTTCAGAGGAGGAGATGCAGGAGAAGGAGGAGGAGCATCAGATGGAAGACGAGGAGGAGCAGGAGCTGGAGGAACCTGTGGTCCAGAACCCACCAGCACCCAAGCACATTGCTGCCCAGAATTCCAGGGATGGCCTCATCATGGCCAGATTTTCTTAACTTTATGCAATATACCCATATGGCTGCCACATGCTGCGCCAGGTTGGCACCACCCCACAGCAACACCATAAAGGATCCCTACAATGACCAAGCCATTCCTTTCACAATGACCACCATTGCTGGAGGTACCGTTTTGTCTCCCCATTTACGAAGCCACTTCCAAAGGTGCACACAAATTTGTCCGACTGGAAAGTGGTGAAAAAAAAGATTTTTATGGTTGAGATCACATTAACAGAAACTTGATATTAACATTGAATAAAACACCCAAGTGGCTACCCTTATGAATCTACTTGTATGTCATCGTTCTCTTCCACATGCTTCTACGAGGTGCTATCCCCGTGGCTTCAGCAGAGGTAGAGGCAGCCTGCGCACTTCCCTGCTGCAACTGCTTAGACACTCTTGAAGGAGGTCCTCTGTGTTTTGGAGCCTGTGATGGCCCCATCAAAGTCTGCTCCTACTGCGACTGTGCAGGGGAAGACTCGACCATCGCTATCTGAGGAGGCATCTGGGGTTCTGACTGAGGGAGTGGCAATGGGGGAGAAGTGTAGGCGCTTTGAGAGGAGCCCACACTTCCATGTCCCCTCTCACCATCATCCCTCTCATGGGCCACCCGCATGTCCCCGCTAGCAAGGAGCTGGAGAGCACCCTTCTGCACGTCAATCGGGCCATGAGGACCCACGTCTATGCTGACATCCCTCCTAGACAGGAGGTCTATGAGCCTCTGCCATCTATTGTCCATAGATAGCCATCTAGTCTCCATAGAGACCATGTGCTCCTGTGAGTGGCATATTAGCTGCTCCATGCAGGTGGCCATGCTATCCATGGAAGAGCCTACAGTCGCCATCGCCTGCGACACAGTGGTGTTCATGTTGGAGATGGACTCCTCCATTCTCTGAACATTTGCAGACATCGCATTTGCAAAGCCTGCCAGAGCCTCCTGCACTTCTTGCTGCGCCTCCAGTATCGCCCTCTTTCTGGATGGCCCCCAAGGCTCAGCGTCAGCTGAGCAGAGTTGGGAGCATTTTGCACCTTCCGGCGAAGTGTCTCCACTGCTGTCCCTGTCTCCACCATCTGCTCTTGCTCACTTGTGACTTGTGATGGACTAGATGACACTAGTCTATCTCGCGTGGGATCCGCCGAGGTGTGCGCTTCTGCGCTGGTGCTGGGTGCGCTTATGTCTGCTGACGCTGCGCTCTGAGGCTGGAGGCTGCTCTGAGGAGTCGTCTTGCTCTTCCTCCTAGACAGCGGTGGTGGGGGGGAGCGGGTGGGGTGCTCTTGATGGACCTATGGGAGAGTAAAGAGATGAGTTAGGTATGCCATATGAAGAATGGGTACTGATACTATTATGCACATGATGACCATTCAGTGACTGGTGACTTAAATCCCCACATGAGTGACTGATATATGCCATGTAGCTATATGATATGTAATTCTGTCACTAGGTTGCTGAGATGTCCCCTTCTCTCCATCTCCCACCTTCAGCTGCTCAGCCACTCTCGATACTTCTAACGCAGCCTCCTCTGCTGTTGTGAGGATGGCAAATGATGGAGGCTCACCTCCAGGTCTCTCCAACTGCCTCTTATTGTGTGCTCTCTTTTCCTGCAAGGAGGGAAAGAAGAGAAGGTTGACTGAGAGTGATGGAATGAGTGTAAGGAATACACAGGTAACATCTTTAGAGGGAGACTATGATGGATTGGGATGGCCTCTTTGCATGTTGTTAGTTGGTATGATGGCATTAGGATGAGGGTGAGTGTGAGGGGTGGCTACTAAGATGGGGATGTGATAATGTAGCTAGACAGAGAGATGGGTGGATGTGCAAGGTATGTTGGTGTGAGTAAGGATGTGCAGGAGCTGGGTTGAGAAGGCAGAGTGATGGGGATGTGATGCAAGGAACAGCAGGATGAAGTTGAGTGTGTCTTTGTACTCACCTTTCCTGATCTAATGAGATAATTGAAACGTTTCTGGCACTGCACCCAGGTCCTCCTGAACACATCCCTGTAGTTCACCTCCTCTGCAATTTGGAGCCAGGCTCTTTCTGTCTCCTGGGGAAGTCTCTTCCGCCCATTTGAAGGGAAGAGGACCTCCATGCATGCTCTGACTCCCTCCACAAGTATATGGAGGGAGTCATCGGAGAACCTGGGTGCAGCCCTCTGCCTCTGTGCAGTCATGTCTCCAAGTGTTTGGAGCAATCAAAGCCTCCAGTGCAGTGACTGCACAATCCTAGATGAACCTTCAAATGCAATGTGGCCATGGCTACTTTAAATATCCTGGCTGAAAACGCATCATCGATGACGTCGTCAGACCCGCACCATTTAATAGGGCCAGGTAATACGCAGGGCGGGCTTAAAATGCCCCATTAGCACAAAGTCGATTTCTGCAGTGTGATGGAAGCAAGAACGGGGTCGCAACCTGCCACACTAACCACCTTCACCCGTCTCGCCCAGGTAAAGAAAATTCTGGCCAATATTTTTAGAGAATAGCAAATTAGAGAGTCAGGCTTCCTCCTAAGCCCAGATTTTAGAACACCGGTTGACCCCACAATTCCTCCTACAATGAATTACTGCCATCTGAGTGTCACTGTGGGTAGGGTTGGTGGAGGAGATGTCCTTTCCTGCAGGGAAGAAGGGGAAGCCACGGAGAGCATTATCTCCATATTGGTCTCGGGTAGTTTATGTGTGCCACTGAAGGGAATGGTAGCATAGTGGTTATGTTACTGGTCTAGTAATCCAGTAGGTCTGGACTAATAATCCGGTGACAAAAGTTCCAAATCCAACCATTGACAGCTGGAGAAT
This sequence comes from Somniosus microcephalus, assembly GCF_052327205.1. Lineage (NCBI taxonomy): Eukaryota > Metazoa > Chordata > Chondrichthyes > Squaliformes > Somniosidae > Somniosus > Somniosus microcephalus. The sequence goes on from NC_140989.1 coordinate 287,976,855, forward strand.
TTAAATTCAGTTAATTGAATAAATCTGGAATAAAAAGCTACTATCAGTAATAGTGATCACGAAAGTACTGGATTGTTGCAAAAACCCACCTGGTTCACTAATGTCCTTTAGGGAAGGAAATCTGCTGTCTTTATCTGGTCTGGCCTATATGTGACTCCAGACCCACAGCAATGTGGTTGACTCTTAATTGCCCTCTGAAATGGCTTAGCAAGCCAGCCAAGGGCAATTAGGATGGGCAATCAATGTTAGCTTGCCAGCGATGTCCACATCCCACGAACGAATAAAACAAAATGGGAGCCCATATCTTCCTAACCAGGAATGGTGTATGGTACAATTAATGCAGAAGAGGAGACGAAGAGGAAATTCCTTTTAAAGAAAATAAATCTCACCACTTTTAAGCTACGTTAGCAGCATCTTGGACTGGACAGTTTAGGATGAACCAGCTTGAGGACATATCTACCTTCGGGAAAGGGGAAAAAACTCTTGACTTCGCTGCGTGCAGCTTAACAACAATGACTTGCAATTATATAGTTCGTTTAATGATGGAAAATATCCCAAGGCACTTCACAGGAGCTTAACAAAAATTGACATGAGCCAAGGAAGTAGATATTAGAACAGGTTTCCAAAAGTTAGGTCAAAGAGGTAAGTTTTGAAGAATCTCTTAAAGGAGAAGAGAGAGGCCAAGGGGTTTAGGGAAGGTATTCCAGGGCTTTGGGCCTAGACAGCTGAAGGCACAGCTGCCAATAGTGGGGGTGAAGGGAAAGGGATTGTTAACATAGAAACATAGAAGATAGGAGCAGGAATAGGCCATTTGGCCCCTAGGGCCTGTTCCGCCATTTAATGAGACCATTGCTGATCATCCAAATTCAGTACCCTGTCTCTGCTTTCTCCCCATATCCCTTGATCCCTTTAGGCTTAAGAAATATATCTAACTCCTTCTTGAATATATTTAATGAATTGGCCTCAACTGCCTTGTGTGGTAGAGAATTCCACAGGTTCACCACTCTCTGGGTGAAGAAATTCCTCCTCATCTCAGTCCTAAATGGCTTACCCCTTATCCTTAGACTGTGACCCCTGGTTCTGGACTCCCCCGCCATCGGGAACATCCTTCCTGCATCTAGTTTGTCTAGTCCTGTTAAAATTTTATAAGTTTCAATGAGATCCCCTCTCATTCTTCTAAACTCCAGCGAATACAAGCCCAATTGACCCAATCTCTCTTCATACGTCATTCCTGCCATCCCAGGTATCAGTCTGGTGCATCTTCGCTGCACTCCCTCCATGGCAAGAACATCCTTCCTCAGATAAGGCGACCAAAACTGCACACAATACTCGAGGTGTCGTCTCACCAAGGCCCTGTACAACTGCAGCAAGACATCCTTGCTCCTGTACTCGAACCCTCTCGCTATGAAGGCCAACATACCATTTGCCTTCTTAACCGCCTGCTGCACCTGCATGCTTACCTTCAGCGACTGGTGCACAAGGACACCTAGGTCTCGTTGCACTTCCCCTTTTCCCAATCTATTGTTGTTCAGATAATAATCTGCTTTCCTGCTTTTGCCACCAAAGTGGATAACCTCGCATTTATCCACATTATACTGCATCTGCCATGCATCTGCCCAATCACCCAACCTGTCCAAATCATACTGGAGTTTCTCTGCATCCTCCTCACAGCACACACGCCCACCCAGCTTTGTGTCATCTGCAAACTTGGAGATATTCCATCTAGTTCCCTCGTCTAGATCATTAATATATATTGTGAATAACTGGGGTCCTAGCACTGATCCCTGCGGTACCCCACTAGTCACTGCCTGCCACTCAGAAAAAGACCTGTTTATTCCAACTCTTTGCTTCCTGTCTGCCAACCAGTTCTCTATCCAAGTCAATACCTTACACCCAATCCCATGTGCTTTAACTTTGCATGCTAATCTCGTATGCAGGACCTTATCGAAAGCCTTCTGAAAGTCCAAATACACCACATCCACTGGTTCTCCCTTATCTATTCTACCAGTTACATCCTCAAAAAATTCCAGTAGTTTATTCAAGCATGATTTACCTTTTGTAAATCCATGTTGACTTTGTCCGATCCTGTCACTGTTTTCCAAGTGCTCTGCTATTACAACTTTTATAATGGACTCTAGCATTTTCCCCACTACCGATGTCAGGCTTAAAGGTCTATAATTCCCCGTTTTCTCTCTACCACCTTTTTTAAATAGTGGGGTTACATTAGCTACCCTCCAATCCATGGGAACTGTTCCAGAGTCTATAGAATTTTGGAAGATGACCAGCAATGCATCTACTATTTTTAGGGCCACTTCCTTAATTACCCTAGGATGTAGATTATCAGGTCCTGGGGATTTATCGGCCATCAATCACATCAATTTCCCTAACACCATTTCCCTACAAATACTGATTTCATTCAGTTCCTCCCTCTCATTAGATCCTATGTTCCTTGACATCTCTGGGAGGTTATTTGTGTCCTCCTTTGTGAAGACAGAACCAAAGTATGTATTTAATTGGTCCGCCATTTCTTTGTTCCCCATTATAAATTCTCCTGATTCTGACTGCAAGGGACCTATGCTTGACTTCACCAATCTTTTTCTCTTCACATATCTACAGAAGCTTTTACAGTCAGTTTTTATGTTCCCTGCAAGCTTACTCTCATATTCTTAATTAATCCCTTTGTCCTCCTTTGCTGAATCCTAAACTGCTCCCAATCTTCAGGTTTGCTGCTTTTTCTGGCCAATGTATCTGTCCTCTCCTTGGATCTTATGCTATGCCTAATTTCCCTTGTTAGCCACGGTTGAATCACCTTTTTTGTTTTATTTTTATGCCAAACAGGGATGAACAAATTCTGTAGTTCATCCATGCGATCTTTAAATGTTTGCCATTGCCTATCCACCGTCAACCCTTTAAGTAACATTCCCCAATCCATCCTAGCCAACTCGCACCTCATACCATTGTAGTTTCCTTTATTTATGTTCAGGACCCTAGTCTCTGAGTCAACTACTTCACTCTCCATCTTAATGAAGAATGCGATCATATTATGATCGCTCCTCCCCAAGGGGCCTCGCACAACAAGATTGCTAATGAATCCTTTCTCATTACATAATACCCAGTCTGAAATGGCCTGATCTCTAGTTGGTTCCTCGACATATTGGTCCAGGAAACCATCCCGTATACACTCTAGGAATTCCTCCTCCACGGTATTGTTACTGATTTGGTTAGACCAATCTATATGTAGATTAAAGTCACCCATGATAACTGCTGTGCCCTTATTGCTCGCATCTCTAATTTCCCATTTAATGCCATCCCCAACCTCAGCATTACTGTTTGGGGGGTCTGTATACAACTCCCACTAATGTTTTCTGCCCCATGGTATTTCTCAGCTCTACCCATACAGATTCCACATCATCAGAGCTAATATCCTTCCTTACTATTGTGTTAATCTCCTCTTTAACCAGCAATGCTACCCCACTTCCTTTTCCTTTTTGCCTGTCTTTCCTGAATGTTGAATACCCCTGGATGTTGAATTCCCAGCCTTGGTCACCCTGGAGCCATGCCTCCGTAATCCCAATTATATCTGTTTACATCTATTTGCGCAGCTAATTCATCCATTATTATGAATGTTCCTCGCATTAAGACACAAAGCCTTCAGGCTTGTTTTTTTAACACTCTTAGACCTTAAGAGGCCAGATTTGGAGGAACACAGAGCTCTCTGAAGGATGTACAGCTAGAGGAGGTTATGGAGATGTTCCATCGAGTTGCAGGAAAGATTGTTCATGGATTTGGGAAATGAAGACATGGAGAGGAAAAGGAAGTTGGAGATAGGGCAGTAGTTTGCAAGGACAGAGGGATCAAGCGTGTTTTTATTGAGTAGGGTCGTGACAGCAGATTTGAAAAAGAGGGGGCAATGCCTGAGATCACTATCACAAGATATTGATGGATGAGGAAGACAATCCAGAGAGACACTAATGTCACCCCATTGTAATATTCAATTGTTTATTCAATTTTTCTGAGTTCGAGCACATCTGTTGGCTGACCTCTACCCTGCAATTTGTATTGTCTTGGATCCTGTTTTCCTCTAGATCTTCCCCTATCTGTCATGTATAAATGATTTTCTGTTACTGCCTCAATGTTCCTCAAATCTTTTTGCCCCTACTTGGTTTTAAATGTAGCCTGTCTCTCCTGTAGCAGTCCTTTTATGTTCTGGAAGGAATTCCAGTTATTTATAAAGTTAGCAATGTTGCACTCATACCATTCTGCCAGCAACTTGTTTACCTGAACTCTTTTTTAGATGTTAGATGAGGCTCAGTGGTAGCACTCTCATCTTTGAGTCAGAAGGTTGTGGGTTCAAGTCCCCCTTCAGAGACTTGAGCACACAAGGGCCAGAAATTCGTGACCAAATGCGTGAGTACGGTCTGGGTACTCACGCATCTGGCCGTTGGAAATGCCGGCGTTCAGCATGCACAGCGCATGCGGGGAACGCCGGCATTTCCAGTCCTTGGAACGAAGGGGTTCAGAGGCACAGCGCGTGCGACTGCACAGGCAGCGCTTGCGCAGTGAACTTCGTCGATTTCATTCATGGATTCAGTGAGGGTAAGTCCTTACAAGTTACACTTGAAAAAAGCATGTGTAAAGTTGTTCCAAGGCTGCGGAGGAAGATATATTTTATCGTGGAGCTTCTGAAAGGCAATATTTTTGTTTGGGAAAGGGAGGGAAGTTATTTTAAGAAATTTTAAGTAAGTTTTAAAGTTAAATTTTTTTTTTTTTAAACGGGTTTTCAGAACGGTAGGTAGAAGGAGCAATTGTGGCTGTGTGAATGGAATGTGAAAATGAGTGTTCTAAAATGAGTAATGTAACATTTCCAGCACTTTTAAGAAAGAAACTTTTCATCAGTAATAAGTAATTATGTATGTATGTCCGCATATATTCCTTTACGTATATGTATGTATGTTTTATATTCCTTTACTTATGTGTATGAATGTATGTTTTTAATTATGATTTTCCAATAAGTTACTTTCTCTGAAAGTCATAATTAAATAATACATTCATACACATAAGTAAAGGAATATATACATAACACGCAAAGGAATATATACAGACATACATACTTTCAGAAGCTCCACGATAAGAAATATCTTCCTCCGCAGCCTCTGGAGCAACTGTACCCATGCTTTTTTCATGTGTAAGTTGTAAGGACTTGACCTCACTGAAAGCATGAATGAAAGCGGCGAATTTTACTGCGCACGCGTTCTGCCTCTGAACCCCTTCGTTCAGAGGACAGGAAATGCCGGTTTTCCCCGCATGCGCTGTGCATGCTGAAAACCGGCATTTCCTCCGGCCAGACGCGTAAGTACCCCGACCATACTCGCGCATTTGGAAGGGAATTACTGGGCCAACATTTTACATGTCAATAAAATGAAAAATTTAACAATTGCACGATTTGCCCCCTCGCATCTGCGACTGAGGGTCCAAGGAGGTGCATTGCGCAAGAGGTCATCGTCGTACGTATCCTCACACTGTTCCCTTTCGGGAACTGTATGAAGTGGTGGAAGGATTTATGGCCGTGATTAACGCTCATTCCGTGACCGTAACCATCTTTGAACCAGCCATTAGGGTGGTTAGTCCTATGGCGTGAGGGTTTTATGGGCTCCCACAACCCATCTGAGGGGGGGGGCCACCCACACCCACGGACGCAAGTATCCCGCTGGATGTCCACCCAGAATTTATAGTTGGAGCTCCGACTCCACTTGCCGGGACTGTCTGGAGTGGGGTTCAAAACCCTACTCCTTCTGGCCCAGCGGCGGGGATGCTTACTGCTACGCAAAAGGCCCACTCCGCACAAAAGGTGACACCCATACATTTCCTGCGCCTTTTCCCTCCCCGTGACTGGAGCCCTATGCTGCCACTTGAAAGACCAAGCTATCATCTGCCCTTTTTGCGGCGCCTTTGACTTCTCATTACCAATGATGAGCAGGCGCTGCGCCTCCACCTCCTTGAGGAGATTGCTGAGGTCATCATCAGTTCAATTGTGAGTTCTTTTAATGCCGTGAATTGTGCTCATTCCAGCCATTTCACGTTGCTAATCGGATTGGGCCTTTGGCATAGCGGTAGGATCCCCGCCGCTGGGCCAGATCAGGGTAGGGTTTCGAACCCCGCTCCAGACAGTCCCGACAAGTGGAGTCGGAGCTCCGGCTCTAAATTCTGGGTTGACATCCAGTGGGATATTTGCGTCCGTGGGTGTGGGTGGCCCCCCCTCCTTGTATAGCTTGTGGGAGCCCATAAAACCCTCCCGCCATAGGACTAACCGCCCTAATGGCTGGTTCAAAGATGGTTACAGTCACGGAATGAGCGTTAATCATGGCCATACATCCTTCCACCACTTCATACAGTTCCCCAAAGGGAACAGTGTGAAGACACGTATGACGACGACATTGCTAAATAAATAAATGGAATTAAAAAAATTCTTTTAGGGCTTTTAAAAGTCTTTAAATTGCTTTAATTCTGTTTAAAACTACTTCAGATTCTTCAAAATAATGTAAACGTTTTTAAAAGTTTATAAAAGTTACCAAAAGCTTCAAAAAACTTCCAAAAACCTATTTAAACTGCTGCTTTGTATGTAAAAATGCTTAGCAGCTTGGCAGAAACATTGGGGGCGTGTCCTGTTAAACTGAGACCTCAAGGGGCGTGTCTCAGTTGCACAGCGCGCTACAGGCTTCGCGCTGGCTGCACTCCTGGGCGGCGTGACGTCAGACGCTGCCCGGGAGTCAACATTTTAAAACAGCAATTCCAGGCGTCCCTGAAGCTCAACGGCCGGCGCGTCGGGTAAGTGCAGATCGGGGGCTTACACGCGCGGCAAGCCCCCGACTCGAATTTCTGGGCCATTATAGTCTGACAATTCAGTGTAGTACCGAGGGAGTGCTGCACAGTCAGAGGTGTCGTCTTTCGGATGAGGTATTAAACCGAGACTCCATCTGCCCTCTCAGGTGGACTTAAAAGGTCCCATGGCACTGCTTTGCAATCTCTATCTTTGAGCTTTGACACCATCCTTGTATGCATGGATTTTAAGATCGCTATCTTATTTCTCTCTGTCATTTACCCCTACATGGACTATTACAAATGTCTCTTTCAGCCCCCTTTCTAACCGTTCCTGGATCTTGGGAGACCATTGCCCAAATGTCCTGCCCTGAAGTTTGAAACAAAATTTGACCTCTGCATAACTCAAATAGCGTACTTCTGGCTTGGCCCCCAGCCCAATTTGTTTATGTATTCTGTTCCCAGAATCAGCCAGGTAAATCTTGGTTCAGTCAGTTTGCTTGGGTGATCCTTTCTTTGTGTGCTATAAGGGATCTGTGAATCTTGCATGTTAATCAGATTTCACAGCTCATGTTGATATTGCTAAAACTCTGTTTTCTAATCCTTGTTGTCATCATTTGTAAATTATTGTTGATACATTTTTTCCACTGTTGTTCTGTGTACTAAGTGTTATTTTGACTGGTAGATGAACCTTCAAATGAAAGAGGTTTTAACAAAAAAGGAGTCCTACCTTCAAAAATAAACCTGGAAAGTTTGCCTCTTCCAAGCTCTGCTTTGGAAATCTAACACTGAGGCCTAGAAATTCACTTTGGGCCGGCCAGCTCGCTCGCGCCCAAAAGTTAGCACTGGGCGGGGAGCCATTAGCGATCGTCAGATATTCAGTGTTTGCGCCCCAATTCAGAACCGGGCGCTATACCAGGGTGTGCCCGCCTCCGCTTGGGGCGCTGACACTGAATTTCAGCGCTCTTGGCGCTGCTGCGCCAGCCGCTGCGGAGCGGCAGGCTGCGGTACTGCAGGCCTCCTCCTTCTCTTAAGGGGGAGCTGCCTGCAACGGGGAGATCGCCGCTGGAGAGTGCCGGCAAATGAGCCCGGCACCACGGAGAAGTGCCGGGTTCGCGGAAAGCAGCCGGCAATGCCGCGGGGGGGGGGGCGGTGGAGGAGGCCGGGGAAGGAGGTGCGGGCAGGCGGCCGCCGAAAAAGCGGCCGGCCGCACCTTCCCCTTTAAAGCGCCCCACTAAGGCTACAGCACGGCCCCGTTTTCTGGTTGCTGTTTGCGGCCGCTTCGGAGGAGGCGGCCGCTACTAAATATGGGGATCGGGCCGGTTTCGGGGCGGAACCGGGGCAATGCGCACACCGATGACGTCATCGGTGCCGGCGCAGCGCTAACGGCTACCGCCGCCAATACCGCTGCGCTGAATATCAGCGCAAACTCATTTTTGGCGCAGAAGCCCTCTTTAGGCAGTAACTGGCCGCAAAGCTGGCAGCACCTTAATGAATTTCTAGGCCTGAGACTTTTGCAAAAGAAGACTTCACCCTTAGAATCTTTTATATCCATGCTGGGATTTAAGCTGCAAATGTAACCCTGCTATTCAAGAAAGGAGGGAGAGAGAAAACCGGGAACTACAGGCCAGTTAGCCTGACATCAGTAGTAGGGAAAATGCTGGAATCCATTATTAAGGAAGTGGTAACAGGGCACTTAGAAAATCATAATATGATTAGACAGAGACAACATGGCCTTATGAAAGGGAAATCGTGTTTAACAAATTGATTAGAGTTTTTTGAGGTTGTAACTAGCAGGGTAGATAAAGTGGAACCAGTGTATATGTAGTATATTTGGATTTCCGAAAGGCATTCGATAAGGTGCCACATAAAATGTTGCTATGCAAAGTAAGGGCTCATGGGTTGGGGGTAATATATTAGCATGGATTGAGGATTGGTTAACAGGCAGAAAACAGAGAGTAGGATAAACAGGTCATTTTCCAGTTGGCAGGCTGTAACTAGTGGGGTGCCGCAAGGATCAGTGCTTGGACCTCAGCTACTTACAATCTGTATTAATGACTTAGATGAAGAGATGCAGTACAATGTATCCAAGTTTGCTGATGATACAAAGCTAGGTGGGAAAGTAAGCTGTGAGGAGAACACAAAGCCTGCAAAGGGATATAGACAGGTTAAGTGAGTGGGCAATAAGATGGCAGATGGAGTATAATGTGGGGAAATGTGAGGTTATTCACTTTGGTAGGAAGAATAGAAAAATAGAATATTTTTTAAATGGTGAGAAACTATTAAATGTTGGTGTCAGAGAGATTTAGGTGTCCTCGTACAGGAAACACAGAAAGTTAGCATGCAGGTACAGCAAGCAATTAGGAAGGCAAATGGCATGTTGGCCTTTATTGCAAGGGGGTTAGAGTATAAGAGTGAGAAAGTCTTACTACAATTGGACAGGGCTTTGGTGAGACCACACCTGGAGTACTGAGCACAGTTTTGGTCTCCTTATCTGAGGAAGGACATACTTGCCTTAGAGGTGGTGCAATGAAGGCTCACTAGATTGATCCCTGGGATGAGAGGGTTGTCCCATGAGGAGAGATTGAGTAGATTGGGCCTATACACTCTGGAGTTTAGAAGAATGAGAGGTGATCTCATTGAAACATAAGATTCTGAAGGGGATTGACAGGGTAGATGCTGAGATGTTGTTTCTGCTGGCTGGAGAGTCTAGAATTAGGGGGCATAGTCTCAAGGTAAGGGGTAAGCCATTTTAGACTGAGATGAGAAGGAATTTCTTCACTCAGAGGGTTGTGGATCTTTGGAATTCTCTACCCCAGATAGCTGTGGATGGTCAGATGATGAGTATATTCAAGGCTGAGATCCATAGATTTTTAGACTTTAGGGGAATCAAGGGATATGGGGATCGGGCAGGAAAGTGGAGTTGAGGTCAAAGATCAGCCATGATCTTATTTAATGGCGGAGCTGGTTCGAAGGGCCATATGGCCTACTCCTGCTCCTAATTCTTATGTTCTTAAGTTGTAATGGTCTGAGTAAGAATCCAGCCTCTGAGCCAATCTGTAGGAAAATAGTCATTTTGTATCCTATGAATTTTTTAAAAATGTTAACATAAGAACATAAGAAATAGGAGCAGGAGTAGGCCAATCGGCCCCTCGAGCCTGCTCCGCCATTCAATAAGATCATGGCTGATCTGATCCTAACCGCCAATCCACTATCACAGAACCATCTCCTGAATCTAACAGAATTAGACACACGAAATAGGAGCAGGATCAGGCTACACAGCCCCTGGGCCCGCTCCGCTACCCACAGGGCCATGTCCGATCCGAACCTAGACTCATGTCCAAATTCCTGCCCGCTCCCCGTAACCCTTAATTCCCTTTACTTCTAGGAAACTGTCTATTTCTGTTTTAAATTTATGTAATGATGTAGCTTCTACAGCTTTTTGGGGCAGCATATTCCATGGACCTACCACCCTCTGAGTGAAGTAGTTCCTCCTCATCTCAGTTTTGAAAGAGCAGCCCCTTATTCTAAGACTATGCCCCCTAGTTCTAGTTTCACCCATCATCGGGAACATCCTCCCCGCATCCACCCGATCCAACCCCTTCACAATCTTATATGTTTCAATAAGATCGCCTCTCATTCTTCTGAACTCCAATGAGTAGAGTCCCAATCTACTCAACCTCTCCTCATATGTCCATCCCCTCATCCCCAGGATTAACCGAGTGAACCTTCTTTGTACTGACTCGAGAGCAAGTATATCCTTTCTTAAGTATGGACACCAAAACTGTACGCAGTATTCCAGGTGCGGTCTCACCAATACCTTGTACAACTGAAGCAATACCTCCCTATTTTTATATTCTATCCCCCTAGCAATGAAAGCCAACATTCCATTGGCCTTCTTAATCACTTGCTGCACCTGCATACTAATCTTTTGAGTTTCGTGCACCAGGACCCCCAGATCCCTTTGCACTTCAGTACTTTCCAGTTTCTTGCCATTAAGATAATAACTTGCTCTACGATTTTTCCTGCCAAAGTGCATAACCTCACACTTTCCAGTATTGTATTCCATCTGCCAAATCTCTGCCCACCTACTTAGCCTGTCTATGTCCCCTTGCAGGTTTTTTATGTCCTCCTCACTCACTACTTTCCCTCCCATCTTAGTATCATCTGCAAACTTTGATATGTTACACTCTGTCCCCTCCTCCAAATCGTTAATATAGATTGTAAAGAGTTGGGGACCCAGCACTGACCCCTGCGGAACACCACTAGTTACTAATTGCCAGTCTGAGAATGAACCATTTATCCCAACTCTCTGCCTTCTGTTAGATAGCCAATCCTCTATCCATGCCAGAATATTACCCCCTATCCTGTGATTTTTTATCTTAAGCAATAATCTTTTATGTGGCACCTTGTCAAATGCCTTTTGGAAGTCTAAATACACTACGTCCACTGGTTCCCCTTTATCCACCCTATATGTTACTTCCTCAAAGAACTCCAGCAAATTTGTCAAACATGACTTCCCCTTCATAAAACCATGCTGACTTTGTCCTGTTAAATTATGATTGTCCAAATGTCCTGTTACTGTCTCCTTAATAATGGACTCCAAAACTTTACCTACCACAGATGTTAGGCTAACCGGTCTATAGTTTCCAGTCTTCTGTCTACTGCCCTTTTCAAATAAGGGTGTTACATTAGCAGTTTTCCAGTCTGCCGGGACCTTTGCCGAGTCCAGGGAGTTTTGGAAAATTATTACCAATGCATCCACAATCCCTACCGCCACTTCCCTCAAGACCGTAGGATGTAAGCCATCAGGTCCAGGTGATTTATCCGCCTTGAGTCCCCTTATTTTACCGAGTACCACTTCCTTAGTGATTTTGATCGTGTTTAGCTCCTCCCCCCCTTTAGCCCCCTGTTTGTCCAGTGTTGGGATATTCTTAGTGTCTTCTACTGTAAAGACTGATATAAAATATTCATTCAGTGTTTTTGCCATCTCCATATTTCCCACCATTAATTTCCCGGTCTCATCCTCTAAGGGACCAACATTTACTTTAGCCACCCTTTTTCTTTTTATATAACTATAAAAACTCTTGCTATCTGTTTTTATATTTTTTGCTAATTTACTTTCATAATCTATCTTCCCTTTCTTAATCAATCTTTTTGTTATTTTTTGCTGTCTTTTAAAGTTTTCCCAATCCTCTATCCTCCCACTAGATTTGGCTACCTTATATGCCCTTATTTTTAGTCGAATACTATCCTTAATTTCTTTACTTAGCCACGGGAAAAAAAAATGTTTAAAATCATCTGAATATAATGTTATATTTTATTGTGGTTCAATTGATTCTTAAATGTGTAACTCCTACATTGACAGTCTCTTGGAAAAACAGCGGCAAACTATTTTGCGGTATGTCTTGTAACTATGACAACAGATGTATGTGATGAATACAGATCAGCCGTGGTTTACATTAATTGGTAGGAGTGCTGTATGATTTGAAGTGTGGATTTTAAAAAATCTAATTTTAAAACTGGGTATTTCTGACAAGCACATTTTAACATGCTGGAACACAACATGAAACCCACTTTAGTGATATTTTAGGTGAAGCATGTTGTCTGTAAAAAAAAAAACTGATGAAATCAAAATAGGAGAAGCTTCCTGGAGAGCTGACATTGTATCATATACGTTAAAAATATATAGGTCAAGAGCTTGAGCTGCTTATTCTTGAGATTCTTGCCTTAAATCAGTGGAAAGAAAAGGTAATATCAGGTTTACAGAATGCTTCATTTTTCCCCAATTTTAATTTCCTTACCTTTTCTCTTTTGATCTCCTGAAGGCATCAGATTAAGCTGGAGCATGATTCCAGTAGCCTTCCTGGACTGGTAGGCTATTTGACTGATGAGAGGGGAACAATATTTAACCCCACTATAGCAAATGTAACCCTACTATTTAAAAAAGGAGGGAGAGAGAAAACAGGGAACTACAGATCGGTTAACCTAACATCAATAGTAGGGAAAATGCTAGAGTCTGTTGATAACAGGACACTTAGAAAATATCAACGGGATTAGACAAAGTCAACATGGATTTATGAAAGGGAAATCGTATTTGACAAACCTACTGGAGTTTTTTGAGGATGTAACTGGTGGAATAGATAAAGGAGAACCAGTGGATGTGGTGTATTTGGATTTTCAGAAGGCCTTTGATAAAGTCCCACATAAGAGGTTAGTGTGCAAAATTAAAGCACATGGGATTGGGGGTAATATACTGGCATGGATTGAAAATTCGTTAACAGACAGGAAACAGAGTAGGAATAAATGGATCTTTTTTGGGGTGGCAGGCGGTGACTAGTGGGGTAACATAGAAACATAAAAGATAGGAGCAGGAGTAGGCCATTTGGCCCCTCGAGCCTGCTCCGCCATTCAATGAGATCATGGCTGATCATCCAAATTCAGTACCCCGTTCCTGCCTTCTCCCCATATCCCTTGATCCCTTTAGCCTTAAGAAATATATCCAACTCCTTCTTGAATATATTTAAATGGGCCAGAAATTCAGATCGGGGGCTTGCCGCGCGTGCAAGTCCCCAATATGCACTTACCCGACGCGCTAGCCGTTGACCTCCAGGGACGCCTGGAATTCGATTTTGAAAAAGAAGAATCCCGGGCAGCGTATGACGTCACGCCGCCCAGCAGTGCAGCCAGCGCGAAGCCTGTAGCGCGCTGTGCAACTGAGACACGCCCCTTGAGGTCTCAGTTTAACAGGACACGCCCCCAATGTTTCTGCCAAGCTGCTAAGCATTTTTACATGCAAAGCAGCAGTTTAAATAGGTTTTTGGAAGTTGCTTGAAGATTTTGGTAACTTTTATAAACTTTTAAAAACGTTTACAATATTTTGAAGAATCTGAAGTAGTTTTAAACAGAATTAAAGCAATTTAAAGACTTTTAAAAGCCATAAAAGAATTTTTTTAATTCCATTTATTTATTTAGCAATGTCGTCGTCATACGTGTCTTCACACTGTTCCCTTTGGGGAACTGTATGAAGTGGTGGAAGGATGTATGGCCATGATTAACGCTCATTCCGTGACTGTAACCATCTTTGAACCAGCCATTAGGGCGGTTAGTCCTATGGCGGGAGGGTTTTACGGGCTCCCACAGGCTATACAAGGAGGGAGGGCCACCCACACCCACGGACGCAAATATCCCACTGGATGTCAACCCAGAATTTAGAGCCGGAGCTCCGACTCCACTTGCCGGGACTGTCTGGAGCGGGGTTCGAAACCCTACCCTGATCTGGCCCAGCGGCGGGGATCCTACCGCTATGCCAAAGGCCCAATCCGATTAGCAACGTGAAATGGCTGGAATGAGCACAATTCACGGCATTAAAAGAACTCACAATTGAACTGATGATGACCTCAGCAATCTCCTCAAGGAGGTGGAGGCGCAGCGCCTGCTCATCATTGGTAATGAGAAGTCAAAGGCGCCGCAAAAAGGGCAGATGATAGCTTGGTCTTTCAAGTGGCAGCATAGGGCTCCAGTCACGGGGAGGGAAAAGGCGCAGGAAACGTATGGGTGTCACCTTTTGTGCGGAGTGGGCCTTTTGCGTAGCAGTAAGCATCCCCGCCGCTGGGCCAGAAGGAGTAGGGTTTCGAACCCCACTCCAGACAGTCCCGGCAAGTGGAGTCGGAGCTCCAACTATAAATTCTGGGTGGACATCCAGCGGGATACTTGCGTCCGTGGGTGTGGGTGCCCCCCCCCCTCAGATGGGTTGTGGGAGCCCGTAAAACCCTCACGCCATAGGACTAACCACCCTAATGGCTGGTTCAAAGATGGTTACGGTCACGGAATGAGCGTTAATCACGGCCATAAATCCTTCCACCACTTCATACAGTTCCCGAAAGGGAACAGTGTGAGGATACGTACGACGATGACCTCTTGCGCAATGCACCTCCTTGGACCCTCAGTCGCAGATGCGAGGGGGCAAATCATGCAATTGTTAAATTTTTCATTTTATTGACATGTAAAATGTTGGCCCAGTAATTCCCTTCCAAATGCGCGAGTACGGTCGGGGTACTTACGCGTCTGGCCGGAGGAAATGCCGGTTTTCAGCATGCACAGCGCATGCGGGGAAAACCGGCATTTCCTGTCCTCTGAACGAAGGGGTTCAGAGGCAGAACGCGTGCGCAGTAAAATTCGCCGCTTTCATTCATGCTTTCAGTGAGGTCAAGTCCTTACAACTTACACATGAAAAAAGCATGGGTACAGTTGCTCCAGAGGCTGCGGAGGAAGATATTTCTTATCGTGGAGCTTCTGAAAGTATGTATGTCTGTATATATTCCTTTGCGTGTTATGTATATATTCCTTTACTTATGTGTATGAATGTATTATTTAATTATGACTTTCAGAGAAAGTAACTTATTGGAAAACCATAATTAAAAACATACATTCATACACATAAGTAAAGGAATATAAAACATACATACATATACGTAAAGGAATATATGCGGACATACATACATAATTACTTATTACTGATGAAAAGTTTCTTTCTTAAAAGTGCTGGAAATGTTACATTACTCAGTTTAGAACACTCATTTTCACATTCCATTCACACAGCCACAATTGCTCCTTCTACCTACCGTTCTGAAAACCCGTTTAAAAAAAAAAAAATTTAACTTTAAAACTTACTTAAAATTTCTTAAAATAACTTCCCTCCCTTTCCCAAACAAAAATATTGCCTTTCAGAAGCTCCACGATAAAATATATCTTCCTCCGCAGCCTTGGAACAACTTTACACATGCTTTTTTCAAGTGTAACTTGTAAGGACTTACCCTCACTGAATCCATGAATGAAATCGACGAAGTTCACTGCGCAAGCGCTGCCTGTGCAGTCGCACGCGCTGTGCCTCTGAACCCCTTCGTTCAGAGGACTGGAAATGCCGGCGTTCCCCGCATGCGCTGTGCATGCTGAACGCCGGCATTTCCACTGGCCAGATGCGTGAGTACCCAGACCGTACTCACGCATTTGGACCCGAATTTCTGGCCCATTGAATTAGCCTCCACTGCCTCCTGTGGTAGAGAATTCCACAGGTTCACCACTCTCTGGGTGAAGAAATTCCTCCTCATCTCAGTCCTAAATGGCTTACCCCTTATCCTTAGACTATGACCCCTAGTACCGCAGGGATCAGTGCTTGGGCCCCAGCTATTCACAATATATATCAATGACTTGGATGAGGGAGCCAAATGTAATATTTCCAAGTTTGCTGACAACATGAAACTAGGTGGGATTATGAGTTGTGAGAAGGATGCAAAGAGGCTTCAAGGTGATTTGGACAAATTGAGTGAGTGGGCAAGTACATGGTAGATGCAGTATAACGTGGATAAATGTGAAGTTATTCACTTCGGTAGGAAAAACAGAAAGGCAGAGTATTATTTAAATGGTGCTAGATTGTTAAATGTTGATGTACAAAGGTACCTGGGTGTCCTTGTACGCCAGTAACTGAAAGCAAACATACAGGTGAAGCAAGCAGTTAGTAAGGCAACTGGTATGTTGGCCTTCATTGCAAGAGGATTTGAGTACAGGAGCAAGGATGCCTTACTACAGTTATACAGGGCCTTGGTGAGACCGCACCTGGAGTACTGTGTGCAGTTTTGGTCTCCTTACCTGAGAAAGGATATACTTGCCATAGAGGGAGTGCAGTGACGGTTCACCAGACTGATTCCTGGGATGGCAGGACTGTCATATGAGGAGAGATTGGGTTGACTAGGCCTGTATTCACTAGAGTTTAGAAAATTGAGAGGGGATCTCATTGAAACGTATAAAATTCTGACAGGACTAGACAGATTGGATGCAGGGAGGATGTTTCCCCTGGCTGGGGGCTCTAAAACGAGGGGTCACAGTCTCAGGGTACGGGGCAGGACATTTAGGACTGAGATGAGGAGAAATTTCTTCACTCAGATGGTGGTGAACCTATGGAATGCTCTACCACTGAATATATTTAAGAAGGAGATAGATAGATTTCTAGACACAAAAGGCATCAAGGGGTATGGGGAGAGAGCGGGAATATGGTATTGAGATAGAGGATCAGTCATGATATTGGATGGCGGAGCAGGCTTGAAGGGCGGAATGGCCTACTCCTGCTCCTATTTTTCTATGTTCCTATGGGGGTGATTTTGCCAATGGGGGCACGTTGGATGCGAGACTGTTGCTTGTCGGATTTTAGTCCCGCCTCCATCGACTTGTGGCCAACGCACGTTATTTTCCCTTAATTGACCTTTTTAAGCCCGCCCAGTGGGCTAAGCAGGCCAATTAAGGGAAAGCCGGCTATAGAGAATGTCAGCGTATGACGATTCATCTGTCAAAAATTTTTGACAGATGATTTGTCATCGTTTGACAGCTTTGAGAAGCTGTCAAACACTGACATTCTATGTTGTTTGGTGAGTTCTTGTACTCAAGGCTCACCAAACCTATTTTCTGAGCAGAAAGCAGATGGCTGTTGCAATGGAAAATGCAGCAGCCATTTTGTCATTTCTGCCATTGAGATCCTGGAGCCTTCGGATTCCCAATGATTGAAGCCTGCAGGAAGAAACAAAGGTAAGTAAACTTTTTCCTAACATTTTTCACTCACCTCACATACTTACCTCTCCACACTTGCACCCATCATTCGCCTCCACAGCGCACTTTTGGACCCCTCCGACCCCCGCTGACCCACTGCTCACCTCGCTGACCCTGGTGGGGTTTCCTGACGTCAGGAAGCCCGCACCGCTGATGGAAAAATTAGGATAATCTTCTTAACTGTCTGTTGACTACCTGTTAACAGGCAGTTAAATGGCTGTAATCCCCTTTCTGCCTCCAGGAGACGGGTCGGGTAGCCGCCTCCTGGGAAGATGGCACAGAGGTGGGATGGGTACCCGCCCCAGATTCTGCCATTTTCTCGGCAGTCCTGCCTCCCCAGGGCAGGCAAAATCACCCCCTATGTTTCTAATACCAATCAATCTTAACCCTCACATGATGTCCACACATATCCAATTTTGCACTTTCCAGCTGAGGTCACTAAATAATAATCACTATTGAGATCTTTAGCTGATTTCCCTTCCCTTTCCCTTCTCCTTCCCCATCTTCCTTCCCCTTCCCACCTCCCCTTCTCCTTCTCTCCCTCTTCCCTCCACCTCCATTTACCACCCCACTCTCTCCCCATCCCTTTTCCTCCCCCTCTCCCCATCCAATTTTTCCTCCCCTCTCCCCATCCCTTTTCCTCCCCCTCTCGCCATCCCTTTTCCTCCCCATCCCTTTTCCTCCCCCATCCCTTTTCCTCCCCATCCCTTTCCCTCCTCCCATCCCTTTTCCTCCCCCTCTCATCCCCTCCCTCCCCCACCATTTCTCTCCTTCCCACTCCCCCTTCCTCCCTCCCTTCGCCTTCTCCTTTCCCCCTCCCATCCCTTTACTCCTCCCCCTCCCCTCCTCTTTCCACTTCCCCTTTCCCTTTCCACTGCCCCTTTCCAATTTCCCTTTCCCTTCCACATCCCCTTCCAAAAGGACAGTAACATGTGGTTGCCCCTCATTTTGAATGGATGTCATCTCTATTTTGGGGTGGGGGAGCCTGGAAGGTCTCAGTGTAATGCAGTTTTGCGTTTGTCATGATAAACAATGTCAGAAAGCTGTGCCAATAACTTTCCAATGTTGATAATGCTGTAATTTCTGCTTTGTTGAACCTGACATTACACAAACACTTACAGTGTGATCAAATCAGAGGCAACAAAGAAGCCTGTCAATAAAGCATTGATTGAACATGTTTGGTTGCTAGGCCTAGAAAATTTACTCATGGGACCTAATTTACTCTTCAGCTAAGATACAAATCCAAGGACACAATCAAAAATGAACAGCCAATAAATAGCAACTGTTCACCGCATAAATTCTCTCAGAAACTCTGATCCCTCTCTGTTAGAATAAGATTCTAGCCATAGGCATTTCTCAGTTGGTGTAGGATGGGACACAGGGGTATGATTAGGATAACCACAATGGACCAAAAGGTTTTAATGGACTTGTATGGGAAAAGAGGTCTATTTAGCATTCCTCTTGACCTCTTCCACCTGTTCTTTCCTGTTGGATTGTATCACCAGAAATTCTCCATGGTGCACGGTAGGTGCAGGTTATTTTCTCAGGCACCATAGGAAGCTCAGTATCATATTTTTTCTGTTTCAGCTACAGAGCAAAGATCAAAAGACTTTCCACTCTTGATCTGTAGGAAGAGTTCTGTGGATTTTTTTCATGGATTCTTTCTTTTTACCCCATGTGATGGTATGTTTAGGAGGTGAGGTGGGTGTCCTACCTTCAGGCCACTGCAAATGCTTCTCAGGAGCTACCGACAAGGAGATGCTTGAGAGGAGTCCATTGATCAGCCTCCCTTTTATTTTCAAAATAATATTTTGTGCCATTCAGTTTGTGTGTTATTCAAGTATGTTCTTGTAAGGGTACAAAGTCACTGTATTTACTGCCCTGTTTTCTGGTCTCCCCACACTATGCAGTAGTTGCACCCAAGAACGGATAGATTACCTGGTCCACTATTTGTCACTGGAGGTATAGAACATTGGCCTAGGAACAATTCTCCCACTTATTTTTCGGTTGCTGAGAAGATGCACCTTTCCACAATGGCACGGCTGAGGTCAGGATCACAGCAGAGTGTGTGTGAGTTAGCTGAATTTATACCTAAACCCTATCACTCTTTGGCATGGTATGTTGCAGCACTATTGAACTGTTCTGCCTTTCTGGAGTACATTTTGTTTGTTTCTTGGTACCATGTCTGTAAAGTGTCAGCCTTAGCTAAGCAGTAGCAGTTTTGCCTCTGAGACAAAAGGTTGTAGGTTCAATTCTCACTGTAGAGATTTGAGCACATCATCTAGGTTGACGCTTCAGTGCAGAACTGAGGGAGTGCTGCACTGTTGGGAGGTGTAGTTGTTCAGATGAGACGTAAAACCGAGGCCCCGTCTGCCCTCTCGTGGACATTAAAGATCCCATGGTACTCTTCAAAGAAGAGCAGGAGAGTTCTCCCCAGTGTCCTGGTGGATATTTATCCCTCAACCAACATCACAAAAAACAGATTATCTGGTCATTATCTAATTGCTGTTTGTGGGAACTTGCTGTGCATAAATTGGCTGCCGTATTTCCTACATTACAACAGTGACTACGCTTCAAAAGTACTTTATTGGCTGTAAAGCACTTCGGGACATCCTGAGGTCATGAAAGGCACTTTATAAATGCATCTTCCTTACTTCCTTCTATAAGTGTAGAGATATAAAATCACGAAACAGGTTATGGTGTGAAGTACATAATGTGCTATCAATCTGCGTTTTTTGACCCTCTGTTCACTAATCTTATGTCACTTTTTTCACAGGTAAGTAATTGCAACATTTCTGGGAATTGAGGCAACAGCTGAATTGGTAAGACATTCACAAAAATTTAAAATAGGTTAAATGTTCCAAAAATAAGTTACTATTTGTTCAGCCTGTAACAATGTTATTTTGGAAGACATAAATTAAATTATTTTATTTTCTATATTTTTCAATTATGTCTTTTGTTGCTGGTTCCTCGTTTGGCAGATAAGTGATTTTCATGTTTTAATACGTGCATAATTTGCACCATCTTATGTAGCATGTTTAACTTGTATAATAACAGAGCTTACTTCAAAATTGTGATCAGACAAAATCTTGTTCAAAATCTTTTCTGGATGCAAAATGATGGCTATTCAATGTAATTTAACTTAGAAAGAACTGAACTCTGATGTTAAGTTAGATTTTCTAAGCCTTAAATAAATTCCAAAGTAGGTGGAGATCAAATTAATTATCACCATGATTTTCACATTCATGAGACAGGAGAAATGTTTGATGAGACTTTTGTAGTTTACCAAATGCTTGGATGTGATGATACAATGTGCATCAAAATTTCTTATTGCATCATGAAAATATGGTGTGTGACAATATGGCAGCACGGTGGCATAGTGGTCAGCACTGTTGCCTCACAGCGCCAGGGACCCGGGTTCGAATCCGGCCTCGGGTGACTGTGTGGAGTTTGCACATTCTCCCCGTGTTTGCGTGGGTTTCCTCCGGGTGCTCCGGTTTCCTCCCACAGTCCAAAGATGTGCGGGTTAGGTTGATTGGCTATGATAAATTGACCCTTAGTGTTAGTGGGGTTACGGGGATAGGGGTGGGATATGTGTTGATGTCGGGGTTACGGGGATCGGATGGGATATGTGTCGGTGCAGGCTCGATGGGCCGAAATGGCCTCTCTCTGCACTGTGGGGTTTCTGTGAAAAAGATCCATGCCTATTTCATTATTCTTCCTCTACAGGTATATCCACAGTCATCTTTAAAGTGTTCAGTAACAATTAGAAAAAATAGTGTTTTTGTCCATGATTAGCTTATTCTTGGGTGAGAGGACATGTTAAAATCTTAAAAGACGATTCCAGAATAAGGCCCTAAAATGCTACAGTACATTTCCTTTAATTAAGTTGCTTTAGTAGTTTTTCTGTATTGCAATATCACTTCAAAGCTCAAATATACCAAGCCACATAATCACCCTCCTGTATCCTTATCATGTTGATGCCCATATATCCCTCTTTCACAAACAGGGTACTGTACACAGTCAGAAGCAGAAGTCCGGGTTGATTTTTCTGCTTTGCGGTCTGTGGGCACCATGGCCAATTATGGTGTCCCTGGGACTTTCCTCATCTGTATGGCTCAGTTCCACACAATCTAGTGTGTACGTTTGTTTTTGTTTGTGTGGGATACATTGCTATCTATGTTTTACCCTTTTCTCCTCTTCTGACCTTTCTGGAGCATGTACTTTCTGCACCTGACTTGCTTCCAGAACTCAATGCTAAAATTGTTGTGAGTCAGTTACTAGGAGGTGCGCAGATGCAGCACATAAATCACACCTCAATTTTTCTCTTCACCTTTATAGGCAGGCACCTAAAGGATAATTTTTTGTACTTCTGGCAGGGAGCTTTGGCTGCCAAGAGCACATATTAGAAATTATTTAAATGGTCAGAAAATCGAACACTGCATACACTAAAGTTTACAATATGCGCTTCTGGCAGTGAGGCTCCCTGTTGTTCCTCTGGTCTCTACTTGGAGCCAATTCACAGAATTATGGCATGAGATTGGCAATTCAGCAAATGTGTTGTTGTCATAAAATGCTGCCCATGTCAGGGGTGGTGGGGGGGTGCGGTGGAATGGTAAATACAAGAAATGCCGAGTGTGTATATTTCTAATAAAAATAAGTACAATGTAGTGCTCTGACTCCTCTAGTCTAATCATGGGGTTCAGACAAGCGACATAAACTGTGTTTCACTTTTTCATGATTTACTGTGGCATCATACCTTATAATTAGATTACAGCTTTGTAAGTCATTCATAAGTAAAGATTAGATTGAGCTGAAATCATATTTAAGTTCATTATTTTTCTCTTGGAAAAATAGTAATTTGTTTTAAGCAGATTTCAAAATAAGTATATTCAAATTTAATTTACTGATATATTTTCTATAATCCTGGGAATAAGTATAATTAGAATTGTAAGAGCACTTGAGAGCACGTATTTCTTTATATTTACATGAACAATGCATAAACATGTAGGGCTGAAAATATTATGATTCAGTTACATCTAGAGGAGATTATCAAAAAAAAAGAAAAAAAAGTACATATCGTAATAGGGAACAATGGATTTAGTGAGCTGGAGTGTGAAATTATCTACTCCCTTTTTTTATTTTATTGTCCATTGACAACTTTGGCAGCAACATCAAGTTTTTCTCTTTAGCTTCACTTCATCCTCAGTCACTGAGTTGGAGAGAAGCAACTGCAACATATATTGCTCTTGCAGGGAACTTGCAATGAACTTTATGTAATTTCCCACATGGTAGCAAACTCGAGCAGGCCACACATTAAGTTTATTTTGATTAAGGGGAGTGCTTTATTCAACTTCTCTTAATGTTATTGTTACTTTCCTGAAATTTCCTTTCGTCGTCTTCATGTTAAAATCAGGGCACGTCATGCCATCTTTTACTCTAATTCATTCTTTCGCAGATCTTCAAAATCACTCTTTCCATTATTCTACAATTTACAGGATTTTTTAATTGAATCTTGCAACCATTAATCATTACTTATTGCTTTATGCCATCTTCTCCTACTGTTTTAACTGTGTTGCTGTCCTGCACTTTGGGCATCAGCCCTTTATGTATTTTTGCTATAACAAAACAGGTGACCTTTTTTTAAACTGTCACTTTAGTTATTGCATATGAATGAAGATTGACTTAATTAAAAAATATATATATATTTCTTTGAATTATTCCTCTCTCATTGTTTATGAAATTATGATACTTCAGTGGTACTATAAAACAAATTTGTTTTGTGACTATTAAATATGCTGTGAAAGTTGTCGGATTTCATGTACCTTTTTAAGTAGGTAAATGTCATCAACCGTAGCCAGTTAAGAAATTCATTTTTGTCACAAGACTGACTGAATAATAATTCTCTCATTCTTCTGAAGGTGAGCAGAGGACATTTTCAATCTTTTAAAATATGTTAAACCATAATGTCTTCAGGAGCTTTCAAATTACCAACAAATAAAACAATTTTAATCTTGTTATAAATCCTTTTGTCACCTCTTGGTGCAATGATCATTGCCGATGCAAGATGCAGGGCACAAATTGCTGAGTCTATACTGTTAAAAAGCAGAGCGTGCATCCTCCATTTCAACTGAAGTGTGTCTTGCTCTTACTTGGTAACCACATATTTCAATGTAATTCAGTTTTACTGTGCTTCAAAAATGAATAAGATTGGAATTAATGCTACAGTTATTAAGAGAATACATGAGGCAAATTTTAAACTTAACTTGGTGAAATTAACTAGGTATAAAAGTACCAAAATCTAGGAAAGTTAGCATTAGCCAAAAGCTGGTGTTTGGGCCAGGTAAGCTATCCAGATTTTTACCAGGGGGCTATAAAACTAAAATCCAAGAAAGTATTGATTTATATTTTGAGTTTATTTTCTTGATTTCTTTTCTCTTTTTACCCTTCCTTTTCAAGTCCAGCATTGCAGCCTAAGGCCAAAAAGTAGTTAATGCAACTAATCCCAGATTTCTATTTATGTTACTCAGTAACTAGCTGCCAAAAAGTGAGCAAGAGCTCACTGGCTGTTTGAAAAATTGATTTTATTCCCTTTCCCTGTGAGAAACTGCTGACTGAGATCAGAAACTCAATCACATAACCAATTTCCCAGACTCCTCTCTTTTCTGAAAGCACAGTGATTGAACTTCTTCACACACTATAACACTACTTACCTGCTGCCATGCAGTTCTGCAGTGCATGATAAAGAAGGAGAAATTTAAACTCCCTCCACCCATAGGGTGGTCACAGTGTTAAAATGGAGGTGGTAGACCTACAGCCCTGTTCCTTCTCCATCATCATTTTCCCAGGACCTTCTGCTGGGCTGCCAAGACACCCACCTGAATCAGACAGGGGTCTCATTAGGTAAATCAGGGTCCGAGAACTTGCATAGCACTCAATGGAATTATAACTGCCTACTGGGTGTAGCGTGTATTGTGGACACTTCACACTGTAAAAGCTGGCTATACGGCAGAAATGGCCCAAAAAGGTAAGTGCTACAATTATTTTTATGGGACCAGGATGAGCAGGAGTTCTGTTCTGGACTCCACAAGAATAATGTGGTAATGTGGGCCATTGCCACCAAGCGCTTCACCTCCCCCCACCCCCCCACCACTCCCCTCCGCAATCACAACCATCCCCACCCGACCAAACTTGAGCACCAGATAGTTAAAATCTACCCCAGAGATCAAGAACACACTTGAAATAAATGTTGTATACAGGTTAACTCATGATCTCGAGTGTGTGAGAAGGTTAACTCATGATCTTGAGTGTGTGAGAAGATTATAAGCATCAAGGAGTTCAAACAATATTTGTTCTCATAGGTCATCAGCACTATTTGAGTTGCAAATTGTATTATGTCCTTAAAACACATTCCAACTTGTGTTATTCTGTGTATTATATACAGGCAGAGTTGATGAGGATCAGTTTTATTCCATTTTTGGCAATTTTCTTTTCCAACCAAATGGTTTCATGTTAGATAGCCACTCAAAAGGTTCCTGTTTTTGAATCACATGACTTGAACTGCATATGATTTTGAGTTTTGAGTTTTATTTAACTGCATGTTACTGAAGAGCAGAAGACCTCCTGTATATTGGAAAGGAATATTGTAGTCCATCTGTATTGAAAACTAGCATAAGAAAAGAAAGAACTTGCATTTATATAGCACCTTTGACAACCACAGGATGTCCCAAAAGTGCTTTGCAGTCAATAAAGTGTAGTCACTGTTGTAATGTAGGGAAATGTGGCCGCCAATTTGCACACAGTGAGGTCTCACAAACAACAATGAGATAAATGTCCAGATAATCTGTTTAGTGATATTGGTTGAGGGATAAATATTGACCAGGACACCAGGATCAAATATTTCCACGGGATCATTTACATCCATCTGAGAGGGCAGATAGGGCCTCGGTTTAATGATTCATCCGGTAGTCGGCACCTCCGACGGTGCAGCACCTCTGAGTTCTGCACTGAAGTATCAGCCTAGATTATGTGCTCAAGTCTCTGGAGTGGATCTTGGACCCATGACCTCCTGACGCAGGTGAGTGTGCTAAGTCTAACACCCAAAAGCAGTCAAAGAAACTATTGTAAAGGTCAATTGTCAGTCTTTTGGGAACACCTTCAGCTTCTGAAAAAGCCAGGAGCTGTGGTAATGGCCTTTAAGCAAGTTCAGGCTGCAGCAGAGGCAATATCATATAATTTTCATTACACGTTCAGAAACCATAGCTTTTCCAAATAGTTTTAATTTTGGAGGTAACAGTACCTCTTTAGATGTGTTTTAGTTCCTAAGGAGCAGAACAACTACCACTTGCATGATACAACAGTGTTCTCATAGTCTGTGAGCAAAACCAAAGTACGTAGATGAACTGCAGGTTATCTGTTACCTCAGTGATAATGATCTGTTTTCCTGCACTGCAGTGAGTAGTGTAATTATTTGGCACACAAGTGTGTGTTAATATTTAAAATTCAATTGCTTTTAACTACGTAGGTCAGATATTGCAGATTGTAATCTAAATTACACACATGTATGAATAAGCAATAACATTGCAGTTGAGAGTTGTTCCGTGTCTAGTTGTAAAATAAAAATAAATCTATTTTTAAAAATTGAGCTAAATGCTAAATTAATTTTCAGTTCTACCCTGTTGTCATAAAATATTGTATAAGCAGAAACCAAACAAAGGTAGAATTGTTTGTGTCTCATTTTCTGTCCAAACACATCTTTTTAACCTTTAAGGTTGTACTTGTTATGCTAATCACATAACATTCCTATTTATTCAGAAAAGTTTACAATACGGTAACCTTTCTAAAATAATTGATCGTTGTGCATTATTTCCCTAGTCGATGGTAATCCCTTTTTTTTGTTAAAGTTATTTCTTTCTCATCCTATTCTTACAAGTATTAGAGAAGCCCCAAGAAATCCCAGGACAGCACAATGGGACAGAGACCTGATGCAATGGATATCTACCCCTTTTTCCTCATTACTGCATGTGAGGAACCTTGATTCCCCAGGCTCAGTGAAGAGAAAAATCTACTCCAATATTTTGGAGCAATAACATACACGTCTATGGAGTGGTGGACCAAGCTGTCATCTTTCTATTCTGTTGTGTTCTGGATCTGAGGTACAGTAAGTGTATGAAGGCACTGTGGCAGTCTGAGAACTCCCCAGAGGAGAAAGAGTCATCTGCGGGCTGTTCTTGTCCATTTCTTGACAGCTGGTTCAGAGCGCCATTGGCAGAAGCTTGGGAAGCTATGTCAGCTGAGGTCAAATTGTGACATGGGGACACTGAATGGGTGCGGGGGCTGGGGGAGGGGGGCTAATAATTTCAATTGGGTTGTAAATCAAGAGATTCTCAACCAAATTTTTTTTCAAATACTACAAAATGTTTGAACAGCTCTAAAGAAACCATTTCAATCTTGACAATATACTTTCTAAATAACCCTCAAAGAAAAAAGAAAGTACTTGCATTTATATAGTGCCTTTCATGACTTTTCACAGGGAATGAAATACTTTGAAATGCAGTCACTGTTGTAATGTAGGGAAATGTGGCAGCCAATTTGCACACTGTAATGTCCCACAAACAGCAATGAGATAAATGATCAATTAAATTAGTTTAGTGATGTTGGTTAAGGAAAAAATATTTGCCTGGGCACCAGGGGAATTCCCCTGTTCTTTATCAAATAGTGCCATGAGATATTTTACATTGACCTGAGAAGGCAGATGGGGTCTTGGTTTAACGTCTCATTCAAAAGACAGCATGCTGTATGTGTAGCACTCCTTTAGTACTGCACTTGTGTGTCAGCCTAGATTATGTACTAAAGTCTCTGCAGTGGGGCTTGAACCCACCACCTTCTAACTCCACGATTGAGCCAAGGCTGACATTTATTACTGCTCATCTTTGATTTGTTGCTTTCATATATGCTTATTAGTTTTGATTCATACATTGCCTGCGTCCTGAAATGTGATTTGTTGAACTTTTATGACTATGACATTTAAGACAATCAAAATGTGTGAGATTGAAGTATGATGTGCAAAGTGTGTAACAGGAATTGTAACATGATTGACAGGAAATGTACACTATTGTACTGTTTAAGTGTATAATTACTAGCTCTCCTGTGGCGTCGCTCATGGTGAGTCAGAGGTTATGGTGTTGCAAAGGGTGTGTAGGGATACCGAATTGAAGGTAAACTGGCCATCTCCAGTGAAAGAATTTCAAAAGAAGTGGTTAAGACAGTGAAGCAAGTAGTTTATGCTTAGTTCCTGTAAAATTAATAATTAGTGTTCCCCTTACCCACTACAGCTGGGCAAATGAAAGGTAACACTGCAACATAATTCAATCTTTCTGGGAGCAATGATTATCTTTAAGTTCTCGGTATATAAAACATAGGTGCTTTGTTTTCTTTCTGACACTCTCTAGCTCTGACATAAAAAAATAAACAGTTACAATCATTTCAATTGAATCTTTTACTCAGAAAGCATCTTCAAATCATCTTCCAGATTGCTTTCAAATTATTTGGAAAAACAAATTTAAAAACTATCATAGCCCGAGCAAACACATGCTTTGCCCATTTACTCTGAAAAAATAAATACATTTTCTGTAAAAAAAATTATTCTCTTTGAATTATTCATATAAATAAAAGCTAGCATAGATGCTGTAATTATCTACTGTGTGTGCTCCCCACTCTGTCTATGAAGTTGACTTTAGCTATTAAGTATAATTTAAGTAACTGATAATAGTTTAAATATGAACATTTACCTAAAAAATCATGCCCGCTTGTTTTCTAGATCATTTGAGAAACAAGCTTCTAACCATTATTACGCCATGGGGAAAGATATGCTTCAAGTTGTACTCCAAAAGAATCATACTGATGCATGCTGGGAAAATGTGCACACTGTACACACTCAATGTAGTATACAGGGAATTGCACACACACTTGGGGCTGAATTTTGCTGGCGCTCAGAGGGCGGGTTTGGAGGCGGGTCCGCTTTCAAAATAGCAAAGATTGACAGCGGGTAGGAAACCCACTGTCAACCCGCCTCCACGCGAGTCTCCCAGGTGTCGGGTCTGTCTGCACAGAACTGACCCGACACCAAGCAGCAGGGGAGACAATTTAAATCATTAAATGGCTTGTTGACAGTCAATTTAATGCTATTTTGAACCTACCTTGTAATTTTACGTGCTCCCCTACGGGTTACCCATTGCTCGGGGAACATGTCAGCTCACCTTGTCGTGAGTTGAGTCTGCTTTGATTTATCTGATAACCTGAAAGCTGCAGAAGTGGTATAAAGGACACCATGTTGCAGCTGTTCAGTTTCAGAGCTCAGAAACTGTTGGTTACTGCATTTGTAAGACATATAGGGGGAAAAATTTGATTGCTTTGCTGGGGCGCAAAGCAACTAGCACCTGGGTGTGGTGCCGCCAACACCTCCCGTGAAATTCAGCAGGAGGTTAGCGGTGGCGGTAACCGTTAGCACCCCGTGGCGCTGTGCCGCCGGCGATGATGTCATTGCTGTGCACAGCACCCCGCTCGCGGCCTAGCCGCGATCTTCGGTAGCACCCCCTGATTTACCACCGGACGCTATGTCCGACGGAGTCAGGGGGACCTACCTGCGGCCGAGGCGGCGCTAATTAAAGGCGAGGTGCCGGGTGGCCATTTTCAGCCACCCCGCAGAGTGCCGGCTGCGCTCTATGAGCCCGGCACTTCTCTTGAGTGCCCTGCTCTTTTGCCGGCACTCCGATCCCTGATGGCCCATCTGGGTCCCGGGTTGCGCTACGCAAGGCCCCTCCAATTTAAGAAGGGGAGAAAGGCCTGCAGTACCGCGGTGCGACGTGCGTGGCACGTGGCGCTGCGGCACGTAGCGCCGTGATTATCCCTCGCAGCGCTCCGAGGGAGGCGGGGCGCTTCCAGTAGCACCCTGCTTCCCTCTTGGGGTGCTACCAATGAATTTCGGCCGCGGGGGCGCTAATTTTTTCAGGGTGCTAATAGTAGTGCCCCGGCAGGTTAGCGCCCCCAAAAGGGGCGCGACTCAATTTTTCCCCCATAGAGCTTTCTGTAGCTTGCAAGTGTTTAGAGCCAACTCTATATCCAGTGGCACCTCATTGGAACAACCTCTGTCACCATTGACAGATCTCTTCTGTCATCTCAACTGCAGCTGCCATCTATTCCAGCAACATCGGTGTCCTTGAAAAAATCTCACCTTGGCCCTCTGAATCCTTCCAGGATCCGCCCCAGGCACACCAACATCACCAACTTTCTCCGCTATCACCTGATGCCGCACAGGACACAGGGCATCAGCACCTGACAGCATTGCTGCCTGCGAGGCCAGCAATGGCATCACCATGGCCAGATTTACTTCACTTGATGCTGTACACCCTGGCTGCCACATGATGCGCCAAGTCGACACCATCCCACGCCAGCACCATAAAGCCCTATAATGTCCAAGCCATTCCTTTCACACTCATCACAGTAGCACGGGGAGGCGGGGTGGAGTTATGTCTCAACATTCACTGAAACTCACTAACACACTTCTCAAGATGTGCACAGATCTGTCCAATAAGGTGAAATGTTGAAACTATAGATTTCAATGTTTGACAACACATTAACAGAAACTTCACATGAACATTGGCTAAACCTCTCAGGTGCCTACCCTTGTGTGTTGTTAGTTGGTATGCTTGCAGTAGAATGAGGGTGAGTGTGAGAGGTGGCTAGTGAGATGGGGAAGTGATAATGTAGATAGAGAGGGTGGGTGGAGGTGCAAGGTAAGTTGGTGTGAGTAAGGATGTGCAGGGGTAGGGTAGGGAAGGCAGAGTGATGGGAATGTGATGAGTGGCACAGCAGGGTGAGTTTGAGTGTGACTTTGCAGTAACGTTTCGTGATCTACTGAGATTATTGAAAGGTTTGTGCCACTGCAGCCAGGGACTCCTGACCACATCCTGTGCAATGTGCAACCAGACAGCACTGATCTCTGAGGTCTCTTCCGCCCATGGGAAGGGAAGAAAATCTCCCTGCATGCTGTGACTCCCTCCATAAGCATATGGAGGGAGTCATGCTTGAGCCTGGGTGCAGATGTGCACCTTTGTGCAGTGCTTGTCAATGTTTGCAGCACCTCAATGCTGTAGAACACTGACAGCACAACTGTCAAAATCAATGTGGCCGTGGTCCCTTTAAGCATGCTTCTCCTGCACTATGTGGAAAATCAGGGACACCTCCTGTGTCCCTGACGACCATGTGTGCAGGAAGTGTATCCAGCTGCAGCTACTGACAGACCACATTGCGGCGCTGGGGCTGCGAATGGATACATACTGGAGCATTCGCGATGTTGAGCACATCGTGGACAACACGTTTAGGGAGTTGGTCACACCGCAGGTGAAGGCTGCACAGGCAGGAAGGGAATGGGTGACCACCAGGCAGAGTAGTAGGCGCAGGCAGGTAGTGCAGGGGTCACCTGTGGCCATCCCCCTTTCAAACAGATATACCACTTTAGATAGTGTTGAGAGGGGTGGCTTATCGGGGGAAGGCAGCATCAGCCAACTTCCTGGCACCATGGGTGGTCCTGCTGCGCAGGAAGAGAGGAAAAAAAGCAGGAGAGCTATAGTGATAGGGGTTTCTATTGTAAGGGGAATAGATAGGTGTTTCTGTGGCCACAAACGAGACTCCAGGATGGTATGTTGCCTCCCTGGTGCAAGGGTCAAGGATGTCTCAGAGCGGCTGCAGGGCATTCTGGAGGGGGAGGGTGAACAGCCAGTTGTCATGGTGCATATAGGTACCAACGATATAGGTAAAAAATGGGATGAGGTCCTAAAAGCTGAATATAGGGAGTTAGGAGGTAAATTAAAAATAGGACCTCAAAGGTAGTAATCTCAGGATTGCTACCAGTGCCACGTGCTAGTCAGAGTAGAAGTAGAAGGATATTTCAGATGAATACGTGACTAGAGGAATGGTGCAAGGGGGAGGGATTCAAATTCCTGGGACATTGGAACCGGTTCTGGGGGAGGTGGGACCAGTACAAACTGGACGGTTTGCTCCTGGGCGGGACCAGAACCGATGTCCTAGGGGGAGTGTTTCCTTGTGCTATTGGGAAGGGTTTAAACTAAAATGGTAGGGGGTTGGGAACCTGTGCAGGGAGACAGAAGAAAGGGAAGCAAGGATAGAAACAAAAGACAGGAAGGAGCAAAGCAAAAGTGGAAGGCAGAGAAATCAAGGGTGTAAATCAAACAGGGCCACAGTAAATAATAATTCTAAAAGGACTAAGAGTGTTAAAAAATCAAACCTGAAGGCTTTGTGTCTTAATGCGAGGAGCATTTGTAATAAGGTGGATGAATTAGCTGCGCAAATAGATGTAAATGGATATGATATAATTGGGATTACGGAGACATGGCTCCAGGATGACCAAGTCTGGGAATTCAACATCCAGGGGTATTCAATATTCAGGAAGGACAGGAAAAAAGGAAAAGGAGGTGGGGTAACATTGCTGGTTAAAGAGGAGATTAACACAATAGTAAGGAAGGATATTACCTCTGATGATGTGGAATCTGTATGGGCAGAGCTGAGAAATATCAAGGTGCAGAAAACGTTAGTGGGAGTTGTATACAGACCCCCAAACAGTAATGCTGAGGTTGGGGATGGTATTAAATGGGAAATTAGAGACACGTGCAATAAGGGCACAGCAGTTATCATGGGTGACTTTAATCTACATATAGATTAGGCTAACCAAATTAGTAACAATACTGTGGAGGAGGAATTCCTAGAGTGTATACGGGATGGTTTCCTGGCCCAATATGTCGAGGAACCAACTAGAGATCAGGCCATCTTAGACTGGGTATTATGTAATGAGAAAGGATTAATTAGCAATCTTGTTGTGCGAGGCCCATTGGGGAGGAGCGATCATAATATGATAGAATTCTTCATTAAAATGGAGAGTGAAGTAGTTGACTAAGAAACTAGGGTCCTGAATTTAAATAAAGGAAACTAATGGGGTACCGCAGGGATCGGTGCTAGGACCCCAGCTATTCACAATATATATAAATGATCTAGACGAGGGAACTAGATGTAATATCTCCAAGTTTGCAGATGACACAAAGGTGGGTGGACGTGTGTGCTGTGAGGAGGATGCAGAGAAACTCCAGTATGATTTGGACAGGTTGGGTGATTGGGCAGATGCATGGCAAATGCAGTATAATGTGGATAAATGCAAGGTTATCCACCTTGGTGGCAAAAACAGGAAGATAGATTATTACCTGAACGGCAATAGATTGGGAAAAGGGGAAGTGCAACGAGACTTGGGTGTCCTTGTGCAGTTAAGAAGGCAAGTGGTATGTTGGCCTTCATAGCAAGAGGATTCGAGTACAGGAGCAAGGATGTCTTGCTGCAGTTGTACAGGGTCTTGGTGAGGCCACACCTTGAGTATTGTGTGCAGTTTTGGTCACCTTATCTGAGGAAGGATGTTCTTGCCCTGGAGAGAGTGCAGCGAAGATTCACCAGACTGATACCTGGGATGGCAGGAATGACCTATGAGGAGTGATTGGGTCGATTAGGCTTATATTCGTTAGAGTTTAGAAGAATGAGAGGGGGTCTCATTGAAACTTATAAAATTCTAACTGGACTAGACAGACTAGATGCAGGAAGGCTGTTCCTGATGGTAGGGGAGTCCAGAACCAGGGCTCACAGTCTAAGGGTAAGGGGTAAGCCATTTAGGACTGAGATGAGGAGGAATTTCTTCACCCAGAGAGTGGTGAACCTGTGGAATTCTCTACCACACAAGGCAGTTGAGGCCAATTCATTAAATATATTCAAGAAGGAGTTAGATATATTTCTTAAGCCTAAAGGGATCAAGGGATATGGGGAGAAAGCAGGGACAGGGTACTGAGTTTGGTTGCTCAGCCATGATCTCATTAAATAGTGGAACAGGCTCAAGGGGCCGAATGGCCTACTCCTGCTCCTATCTTCTATGTTTCTATGTTTCTAAGGAAACCGGCTGATGACATGTCATCAAATGACGTCATCAGACCCGCTTCCTATTAATTGGCCATGAACCCCGCAGGGTCAGATAAACAAGGCCAATCTATGGAAAATCCTTTTCAGAGAGCGACTGCAGATGGGAGCGAGGCTGGAACCCACCAACCAGCTCTCCCGCCGCCATCTCGCCTCCGCAGGGAAAATCGTGCCCTTGCAGTTGGCAGTTCACTGGGTAAAATATCCACCTCAAACCCAAGCAGAACTCCTTCAAGTAAAAATTTTAATTAAGGTACTACAGTAAAAGGCACAGTAACAAATTTATAGGTAAATTTAATCAAGTTATTTTGAAATATGTATTTTTTAAATGTTTTTATTATTTTAGAAACTTTGGCCGTAATTTTCTGGGGTCTGTGCGGGCAAGATTGGAGACGGGTCGGTGGGAAATTTGAACAAAGTTGCAGCGGGTCAGGAGAAGTGTAAACGCTTTGAGAGGAGCCCACACTTCCCTCTCCCCTCTCACCGTCATCTCTCTCATGGGCCACCTGCACTTGGAGAGCACCTTGCTGCACATCAGTGGGGCCATGAGGGCCCATGTCTACGCTGACATCCCTCCTAGACAGGAGGTCTATGAGCCTCTGCCATCTATTGTCTCACCGTCATCTCTCTCATGGGCCACCTGCACTTGGAGAGCACCTTGCTGCACATCAGTGGGGCCATGAGGGCCCATGTCTACGCTGACATCCCTCCTAGACAGGAGGTCTATGAGCCTCTGCCATCTATTGTCTATAGATAGCCATCTATTGTCCATAGAGACCATATGTTCTTGTGAGTGGCATATTAGCTACTCCATGCAGGTGGCCATCCTATCCATGGAAGAGCCTACAGTCACCATCGCCTGCGACATGGTGGTGCTCATGTTGGAGATGGACTCCTCCATTCTCTGAACATTTGCAGACATCACTCTCGCAAAACCTGTCAGAACCTCCTGCACTTCTTGCTG
Organism: Somniosus microcephalus; assembly: GCF_052327205.1. Classification (NCBI taxonomy): domain Eukaryota; kingdom Metazoa; phylum Chordata; class Chondrichthyes; order Squaliformes; family Somniosidae; genus Somniosus; species Somniosus microcephalus. The sequence goes on from NC_140989.1 coordinate 288,011,260, forward strand.
CATCTCCAGGATTGCCCTCTTTCTGGATGGCCCCCGAGGCTCAGCGTCTGCATGCAGCTGAGCAGAGCTGGGAGCATCCTGCACTCTCCGACGAGGAGTCTCCACTGCTGTCCCTGTCTCCACCATCTGCTCTTGCTCACTTGTGACTTGTGACCGACCCGGTGACAACACTACTCTATCTCACGTGGGACCCACCAAGGCGTGTGTCTCTGCGCTGGTGCTGGGTGCGCTCATGTCTGGTGACGCTGCGCCCTCAGAGGTTGGAGGCTCGTCTGAAGAGTTGTCTTGCTCTTCCTCCTGGAGAGTGGGGGGCTCTTGATGGACCTGTGGGAGAGTAAAGAGATGAGTTAGATATGCCATATGAAGAATGGGTACAGATACCATTATGCACATGAAGACTGTTCAGTTGCTGATGACATCAGTCCCCATATGAGTGACTGATGTATACCATGTAGCTGTATGATATGTAATTCTGTCACCGGTTGCTGAGATGTCCCCCTATCTCCATCTCCCACCTCCTGCTGCTCAGCCACTCCTGATACTTCCAAGGCAGCCTCCTCTGCTGTTGTGAAGGTGGCAAATGATGGAGGCTCACCTCCAGTTCTCTCTCTCTCCCTCTTATTGTGAGCTCTCTTCTCCTGCAAGGAGGGATAGAAGAGAAGGTTGAGTGAGAGTGATGGAATGAGTGTAAGGAATGGATGGATTACATCTTTAGAGGGAGACTATGATTGATTGGGGTGGCAATGCCAAGTGGCCTCCTTGTGTGTTGTTAGTTGATATGGTTGCATTAGGATGAGGGTGAGTGTGTGGGGTGGCTGGTATGATTGGGATGTTTTTAATTTAGATAGAGAGGGATGGATGGATGTGCAAGGTATGTTGATGTGAGTAAGGATGTGCAGGAATAGGGTTGGGAAGGCAGAGTGATGGGGATGTGATGAGAGGCACAGCAGAATGAAGTTGAGTGTGGCTTTGGACTCCCTTTTCCAGATCTAATGAGATCATTGAAAAGTTTCCGGCACTGCATCCAGGTCCTCCTGACCACATCCTTGCTGTTCACCTCTTCTGCAATTTGGAGCCAGGCTCTTTTTGTCTCCTGGGGCGGTCTCTTCCGCCCATTTGAAGGGAAGAGGACCTCCCTGCGTGCTCTGACTCCCTCCACAAGCATATGGAGGGAATCTTCGGGGAACTTGGATGCAGCCCTCTGCCTCTGTGGAGTCTAGACAGAGTAGATAGAGAGAAACTGTTCCCATTGGCAGAAGTGTCGAGAACCAGAGGAGACAGATTTAAGAGACTGGCAGAAGAACCAAAGGTGACATAAGGAAAAACTTTTTTTTATGCAGCGAGTGGTTATGCTCTGGAATGCACTGCCTTAAAGGGTGGTGGAGGCAGATTCAATCATGGCTTTCAAAGTGGAATTGGATAAGTACCTGAAGGAAAAACATTTGCAGGGAGACGGGGAAAGGGCGATGGAGTGGGACTAGCTGAAGTGCTTTTGCAGAGAGCCGGCACAGGCTCGACGGGCTGAATGGTCTCCTTCTGTGCTATAACCATGCTATGAGTCTATGAAATGTACGATATAATGGCCCAGAAATTGCTGGATCTGTGCATCTCCCAGCGAGCACCGTGAATTTGATTTTTTTTCTCACCTTTCCAGTCATATTTTTGCACCGCAAATGTGAATTGATAATGGAGCGACAATGTCAACGAGGTATCTGGGGCCTCCTGAATGTCCAGTCCAATGGTCTATCTCCTTAACCAATGAAATTTAAGGATAAAAAAGAAAGAGTGAACAGAAAATGAAATAGGGTGAATTAGAGTCAAATTTGAGATGGAAAGAAAAATAAAGAGAAAGAAAGATTGGATTAAAAGAGAGAAAAGAGACAAAAAGGAAAAATACAGAAAAAATTAAATTTTAAACTTTAAAAACTTCTATGAATAATTTACTACCTGTAGGAGTGAGACTCCACAGTTTCAATTGTTCCCTTTCTGGACCTCCACTGGTGATAACTGGGTCCTTATGACATAAAATGCCAGCCCTAAATGTCTGCGGCGAGATTCATTCATACTTATGGTGCAAATCCAGCAATTTCTTGACACTCATGGGGAGGTTGCTGGTGGTCTCTCGTTTTTGCGAGGCCAACAGTGACGTGGCACAAATCATCCAGCAATTTGTGGCAAATCGTAATTCATGGCATATCTCTTTGTTACCACAAATTGCTGGGATTTTTTACGCACTAATAATGGCGGGCGTCGTGAACTCGCTGTTATTTGTCCAGCAATTTTCAGACCATTATTCTGTTAAAGTGGCGCTGTGCCCCTTTAATGTAACAAAATCACTTTGTTGTTTAATAGTAAGCATAAGCTTCAGTCACTCCGAATTTAATTGCTGTTTGAACAGGTTGCTTTGTAAGTTTCAGTGGAGTTCAATTAGTGAGCAGTCCACTGAGTGAGTTGTTAGCCCTGTCAGCTAAGGCTCAGTTGGTAGTACTCTCACCTCTGAATCAGAAGGTTGTGGGTTCATGTCCCATGCCAGAGACTTGAGCACAAAAATCTAGACTGACACTCCCAGTGCCAGTACTGAGGGAGTGCTGCACTGCTGCAGGTGGGGTCTTTCAGGTGAGATGTTAAACCATCTTGACATAAAAAATCCCATGGCACTATTTCGAAGAAGAGCAGGGTAGTTATCCCTTGAGTCCTGGCCTATATTTATTCTTCAATCAACATCACAAAACAGATTATCTGGTCATAATCTTATTGCTGTTTGCGGGACCTTGCTGTGTGCAAATTGGCTGTCGTGCTTCCTACATTACAACAGTGATAACACTTCAAAAGCACTTCATTGGCTGTAAAGTACTTTGGGACATCCTGAAGTCATGAAATGTGATATATAAATGCAAGTCTTGTGTTTAATAGGGGTGTGGACAGAGTGAAAACAGTGCTTCCATAACAGGAATTTTGTTAGAATGGGAATTCAGTGGTGAGTTGGAGTCAATAGTTCAGAACTTTTTAGTTTTTGTGAGTTTAAATATAAATTTGTGCAAATAGTGAATTGGCAGGCAATCATTAGTCACTAACTAGGTGTTAATTAATCTACTGTGGAGCTGGCCTGACTAGATCCTTCCAGGCAGCATCTGGTGACCTCTGTCACGTTAGTTGAGCAGTAGCTCACCATTGCATCAAGAAAATCACAGATGTTCTATTTAGGAAGGCTGCACAATTGATAGCCTTCCCTGATTGCTGCCCCTCCAACAACCAGCCAGCTGCCTCCGGGGCCGCGAATGGTGCCCGCAGCTCGGCCTGTCCTAATGAGGCTGGCAGATCTATTTGGCGTGATCCTGCCGCCGACCTCACTAGAAGTCATGCAGTGTGCGCTGCCCCTGGTTCGTACCCCAATTAGGGTGCAATCCAGTTTCTAGGCCCATGTCTATCCTTTGTGCAGCTAACGTACTTGCCCAAGCTTCTAGTCCCCTACTTCCACCTAGTAGAAGTCGTGGACTAGAAACTTGGCTCCAACCTCACTGTCTCCCACAGCCTCATCTGTCTGTCTGCTTTCCAGCACCTCCTGCTCAGGTAAACTGAGGATTTTCAGTGAATGTGCCCCTTCCCTGGTTGCATTTCTCTATCTACGGACAGTGTAAGCAATTGTTGATTAAAATCAACCAAACAAGTGTTTGGTGAACTTTGAGTTTCTTCAGTCATCTACAGCCCAATATGTAAGTTGGTCTTCTGATATATTCTGTGATGTGTGTATTTCATTCATTAAAAAGCCCAATGGAGCTGGTGACTGCAACAATGCTGGAGGTTTGTGCAAAAGGAATCCTGCATTGCTAATTGTCAATAGCAAACAGCAGAAAAAAATTGATGGTAGAAGCAATAAACAGAAACAGCAGTTTGGCAAGTCAAAAAAGCAGCAAGAAAACAACTTTCCAAAAAACAGTCAGTGCCAGCTTTAAGAATGGATGTTCTGTAGTGAACAGCATGGAAGCAGCTTCTATTTTAAATGGGTGAGCAGCACACAAAGAGTTGACAGGCAAGGAAACACAGGGAATACATTGTGGAACCTATTTATGTTACTTTGCATGGATTTGCAAGCTATAATGACGCCCACGCACACTTTTAGCATGGCCTCTAGATGTGAGAGGTCGTTCCCTTTGCATGACATTGGGTACTGTGAAAAATTGAGTCATTCGGTTGAGTTCCTGACTGTGGGCAAGGAACTGCTCATGGCGTGCTGCTAACCCATTTTAGATGCATGCATCAAGTATCCTGGGGCTTGGCCTGCTCAAATAGGCCTCTTGTAGGTTATGTTCATTGGAAAAGGTTTTTTTTTAATTTCCTGTTCAATGTTGCTGTATTTCGCTCAATACATTAGTTGTTTTGGCTAGGAACTCTGCCATTTTGGGGGATTTTGTTGCCAGGTATTCAGTTGTTGTGAACATTTAAATGGTACTGTACAAACTACTCACTATGGGTGTTCCTTGTTGGGTTCTGAAAGTGCTGGATACTTCAGATAAGGAAAAGGAAGTCATACGAGTCACCAATTGCAGATGCAATCACTTGAAGCATTCTGTCTGCACCCATCGTTACCTGCATTCCACAATTATCAGTGTCTCCACATGTAACTGGCTATATCAGAAGAGACCTATCTTTGCCGCCTCCGCTTCACAACAAAAGTTGTCCCACATTTGCACCCTCTACTGTGGCATAACTTGTAGGCAGCATCTGCAACAGCGACATTGCTTCTTGTAGAAGTGAAGGTTATCACAGCATGAAGTTTATCGGGTGCTACTTGTCCAAGCCACTGCAGCGACAAGCCACACCAGCAACATATCACAGAATCATAGAATGATACAGCGCAGAACACCCATCATCCCTGTGATAGCTTCTTGACAGAGCTGTCCAATTAGTTTTCATTAGAGCAAAGGATTGAGGGGTGATTTGATAGAGGTGTACAAGATTATGACGGGTTTGGATAGACTAGATGGGGAAAGGCTGTTCCCACTCATTGATGGTACAAGGACTTGGGGACACAGATTTAAGGTTTTGGGCAAGAGATACAGGGGGGACGTAAGGAAAAAAATTTTACACAGCGATTGGTGATGCCCTGAAATTCGCTACTGACGGAAGTGGTGGAAGTGGAGACACTCGATGTTTTCAAGGGGAGACTGGATAGGCACTTGAGGGAAATAAACTTGCAGGGCTATGGGGATAGAGCGGGGAAATGGGACTGACTAGATTGCTCTACAGAGAGCCGGCACGGACTCGATGGGCCGAATGGCCTCTTTCTGTGCCATTCTATGACTCCCCTGCCCTTTCCCTATAGCCCTGCTAATGCTTCCCCTTTAAGTATTTATTCAATCCCCTTTTGAAAGTTACAGTTCACACCTGGTGCCAGTTACTGTGTTTGCAAGGGGCAACAGCTTCATCGTTTTCCCAGTGAAAATAAGGTATCAGCTGGACAGGACACAGAGCTTTCACCAATTGGTAGGCTTCCCTCAAGTGCAAGGTGTCACAGATAGCAGCCATGGGGACATCAAGGTTACTCATATATCAACTCTATGACTTGTATTCAAAGAAAGGGTTTGCAATTAATATTCATATGATTTCTGGCCACAGAAATATCAGTATGCACATCAATGATGGATGCTCAGGAGCAGCCAGGATGCCATCAGTAAATAGCACTGAACAGTGGATGTATTTTTAGAAGTAGAAGAAATACTGAAGGGGCGTGCAACAGTGAAGAGCACACTTACCACCACCTTCCTCCTGATACCAGAAAACTTCTTCCTCATTTACAGCCAGATATGAGGGGATTTTCACTCACCAGCCAAGTGTGCTACAGATTAAGTTCACTGAGGAAGCTTTTCCAACATCTGTAACCTATTAGAAAATTAGGCCAGGTCAGTCCTCTGCGATGCAGGTGCAAACAAGCTGGCGCATTGGGCCAGCTCAATCACTTTTTTGGATGTTTGGGACTATTGTGATTTCCTTGTCAGGTAACCAAACCCCAGGCTACAGTATGGCCGATAGGATAACTCACCACTATACCAACAAGGAAAACCTAAAGAATGATGCATATTTGCTTCATCATGACACATTACTCTGTATTAACATAATTTTAATAGGATAGTTCTGTGTTCCAATAAATCTTTTATTAAATTTCCAGTATAGATTATACCATTTAAGTATATTTATCTGGAATTTCTGTGGGGGTGCTCCCGATCTCTTGCCATAACTTTGGTGAAAATCCTGGAGAAATGGAGGAAATAGCTGTTTGTGTCATTTCTGCAGGGTTCCCACTGGTTACAGCAGGAGATTGGGAAAATCTCTGTGGAAATTCAATTCCATTGGATATATAAAAAATTGACGGCAATACACAATAAGTCAGTTAGCGTCTGGAAAAGAAAGAGGTTGACATAGGGGACTCTTCTGAGAATTTGATCACCGTTCTTATTCAGAAAATTTTGTTTGTTTGCCAAACACGTGACAATATTGAGTTGTATTGTTCTCGCAACAGTGGAAATATCGTATACGTCTTTCCTCACCATTGAATGTCCCATCTAAAAAATAACGCATATTTGTTTTGCAGATGCTAACAGCATAGATTGGGGGCTCAAACCTGGAATCTTCTGGTCTGTATAGCTCCATACTGTACTAGATGGTGTCTGTACACACTGAGCCATCAGGGTGCTGTGTTGTATCTAAATGTACAACTGCACTGAAAAATAAAAGGGTGAGGGCAGACAAATGCTTCTTGTTTTGATGGTTTGCACAGTGAAAAGTGGGCATGGAAGACAATAAGGTAATTGTGATTGAATTTATTTCTGTCACTACTATGAGGTTAAGTGCACTGAGAGCTGGTACAGTGTCTGCAGGCTACTTATAATAAACACATTTCATTGTTAGTGTGACTCTGAGAACAGAAATATTTATGAAATGTGAGAAGGTATGCAGGTAACTTGTTTGCAAGCCTTTGGCAATGCTCTTTCTTTGATAGGTGCCGTAGAACGAAAAGAAACAAAGACTTGCATTTGTATAGCGCCTTTCATGACCTCAGGACATCCCAAAGCGGCTTACAGCCAATGGAGTACTTTTGAAATGTAGGTTTCGATTTCGCCTACTGAGGCGGGGCCGGGGTCAGTAGCCTGCTCCATCCCGCACTGTTGAAGTGATTTTATGATGGCCTGCCTAGCGAGGTTCCCGGCCAATTAAAAGGAAGCGGGTCTGATGACATCATTTGATGATGCGTCATCAGCCAGTTTTCTTAAAGGGGCCATGTCCAAATTTACTTTGACAGTTGTGCTGTCAGTGTTCTACAGCAAACACTGACAAGCATTGCACAGAGGTGCACGGCTACACCCAGGCTCTCCCATGACTCCCTCCATATGCTTATGGAGGGGAGTCACAGCACGCAGGGAGGTTCTCTTCCCTTCTCATGGGCAGAAGAGACCTCCCCAGGAGACCAACGCAGCCTGGTTGCGCATTGCAAAAGCAGGGACAGAAGCAGAGATGTCGTCAGGAGTCCCTAGCTGCAGTGGCGCAAACCTTTCAATGATTTCAGTAGATCACGAAATGTTACTGCAAAGCCACACTCAACCTCATCCTCTGTGCCACTCATCACATCCCCATCATTCTGCCTTGCCTACTCTACTCCTGCACATCCTTACTCACACCAACTTACCTTGCACCTCCACCCATCCCTCTCTATCTATATTATCACTTCCGCATCTCACTAGCCACCCCACACTCACCCTCATCCTAGTGCAAGCATACCAACTAACAACACATAAGGGTAGGCACTTGGGTGTTTTCGCCAATGTTTATGTAAAGTTTCTGTTAATGTGTTGTCAAACATTGAAATCTTTACTTTCAACACTTTGCGTTCTTGGACAGATTTATGTGCACCTTTGGAAGTGGCTTAGTGAGTTGCATTGAATGGTGAGACATAAGGGTATCCTCCCGCAATGGTGATGAGTGTGAAAGGAATGGTTTGGGCATTTTGGGATGCTTTATAGTGTTGGTGTGGGGTGGTGCCAACCTGGCGCATCATGTGGCAGCCAGGGTGTGCAACATCAGGTGAAGTAAACGTGGCCGTGGTAAGCAATGTGGTCGGGTGCTGATGCCCTGTGTCCTGTGCAGCACCAGTTGATTGTGGAGAAGGTTGGTGTTGTTGGGGCTGATCGTGTTGGGGCTGATCATGGTGGGATTCTGAGGACCAAGGTGAGATTTTTTCAAGGGCACCAATGCTGATAGAATAGATGGCAGGTGAGGTTGAGATGACAGAAGCAATCTGTCAGTGATGAGAGAGGTTGTTCCAATAAGGTGACACTGGATAGAGAGTTTGCACCAAACACTTGTTAGCTGCATAAAGCTCAATCTGTCTTCCAAATGCAGTAAGCTATAGTTTCTAACCTTGGAAAGTGAACACCTATCAAATGGGAGCTTTTCTAGACCATTTGCAGCTGTCAAGTTAATAAATCATCCCATGCTGACACAACACCCGACCTCCTTACCTGACGTGATCCCCGAGCAGTGGGAAAGCTATTGGCGAACTCTAAAAATCTAAAGGTGAGCTTAAAATCGTTTTTAAGTGCCTATTAACAAGCTCTTAATAATCTAAATTGCCTCCCCCACCACTTGGTGTCGGGTCTGTCAGCGCTGAACAGACACAACACCTGCGAGACTAGCGTGGGGGTGGGTTGACAGCAGTGTCCCAACCCGCTGTCAATCATTTCAAATTTCACAGCTGACCCACCTCTGTCCTCTCAGCGCTGGTAAAATTCCGGCCGTAGTCACTGTTAATCTTATCAGATATGCAAGAGAGGCCTCAGGTGATTTGTCATCCAATTGGTAGCCTCTCCTCATGGGGAGCCATCTTCTGTTCGTAAAAAAGAAAGATTTGAACTTATATAATGCTTTTCATGATCTCCGAACATCCCAAAGTGCTTTACAGCCAATGAAGTACTTTTGAAGTGTAGTCACTGTTGTAATGTAGAAAACACGGCAGCTAATTTGCACACAGCAAGGTCCCACAAACAGCCATGTGATAATGATCAGATAATCTGCTTTAGTAATATTGGTTGATGGAGAAATATTGGAAAGGACACCGGGCAGAACTCCCCTATAATCTCTCCTGACAGCATATGAGGTAGTTATGGAGAAATATCCTTTCATCCATTTGTAAATCATAAGTTTCTCTGATTTCATTGATATTATCTGATGCTCTGCTAAATTTCAGAAATCTTTTGTACAAGCTTAATAGTTGTTTAACACAGCTCCATGAATATATAAGTGTGTCTTTATCGCTGACATGTAAAGGTCATGTCGCTGCTTTGTGCGCAAAAAACATGCAGGAAATAAATTAAAATGCAGGTATTAACATTCTGTGGGACACGCTTTTCTTAGTTGTACTTAATGCGTCTTCAGATTTATTCCTAAACTACTTCTAAGCAGCTGGTCCAAAACCAGAAATTTTCTGTGCTCTCAGATTGATTTTTAATGAATGTAGATATAAAGATTTAAAGCTTTATTACTTATTTTGACCTCCTGGCTTATTTTGTTTTATCCAGTTTTGTTTTTGCATCTTGCAGTGGGATATTAAGGTGGTTTCCAATGCATTACGTCCATTGTACTGTGTTTTGTGTTTAACAGCATCAGTTACCACACTGGAATTCTATGTAAAGGGGAGCCGCAGAACCAGTCATTAACCCCAAATTGGGCAAAAGTTTAGAAATTGAGGGGATGGGCCAAGTTTCGCACCATGTTTGGTATGTTTAGCTTTGTAACAAAAATGCATTTTTTGTTTGTGTCAGGTTATTCATTTTAATTCCTTGTAGTAACAGCAGGTGAAGGGCTAATAAGCTAGGTTAAAGCAGAAAATGATTTAATTGAGTCAGTTCAATAGACATTCAGCATGGAATTCAGACAATATAGTTCAGGGTAATTTTAACTTTCATCGCCGAGCAAAAAACAGGTGATAGCGAACCGGCAGCCCCTGTTACACCTCGCCCGATTTGCATTTCTCCAGAAATGTTCAGTGTTTTATTTCCCTCTCTTAATGCCTGTGGCTCACCTCTTAAAATGAATGTTGATATAAAAGATGTGTTTGGAGTCGATAGGCAGCTGTCCACAGGTATATATAGAGTTAAAGGCCACCTTCAAAAGTTACTGTACTTTGTAGATTGCTACTGAAAACTCATTGTATATTTTTGTTTCTGATTCTGCTAGCTCCTTCCCCTTGCATGAGGCCCAGTGATTAAAATGACTGTGGCCTCATACTGCCGCTGCTTCAAACATTGCTGCCGTACTTCTTTCTGCTGCTCAGAAAGTAATGTTGCCCTTTAACTGACTTCAGTTTTTTAAAGGCTGCATCGGAACTGTAATTCCTTCCCTCTCAGCAGCTGTAAATCTATCAGAAGTGCTATTACCATTCCAAATGCACCCTGCATAACCATTAACCTGCCAATGTGAGTCCACCAGCGAGATTAGCCAGGGTGGTATGTCGATATGTGAGAAAGTGACAGAGCTACTAGCATTATATGAATATAAGAACAGGAATAAGCCATTCAGCCCCTCGAGCCTGCTCTGCCATTCAATGAAATCGTGACTGATCTGTACCTCCGCTCCATTTGTCCAGTTTTACTCCATAACCCTCACGACCCTTACCCAACTAAGGTCAATCGATCCCAATCTTGAAAATTTCAATTGACCCAGCATCTGCAGCCTTTTGGGGGAGAGAGTTCCAGATTTCCACTACCCTTTATGTGAAGGAGTGCTTCCTGACATCACTCCTAAATGGCCTGGCTCTAATTTTAAGATGATGCCCTTTTGTTCTGGATTCCACTACCAGTGGAAATAGTTTTTCTGTATCGACAATATCAAATCCCTTTATCATTTTAAAGACCTTGATTAGATCACCTTTCAATCTTCTAAACTTAAGGGAATAAAACAACGTTTATGCAATCTGTCCTCATAATTTAACCCTTTAAGCAACACAATTATTTAATAGTGTTTTTTTTCCAAAGCCATGCTGTGGATCACCCCAAGTCCATCCTTTGCCTGCTTTTCAATTTGACAAAAGTGGCAACCATATCAGTCACAATTGTCTCTAAAACACTGCTAACTCAAATAACATGTGGAATGCATACATTGAAACAAGTAGGATACGTGCCAGAGCAGGGTGAGGCATGGTGGATGTTAATAATTTCTGTCTCTGTCTTTGTATTTCTCCCAGACTCTTTCTTATTGCTCTTTGCCTCTCTGTATTCCATGCTGCATGCTCACCTGTACTGTGCCTACCCAAAGATGTCAACTCTGGTTGGAGGCATTCCTGGAGGTTTGATCACATGACATTCTGACCAAATGATGTCTGACCATGTGACATCTGATCACATGTTATTGCATTTACCTAACAAAGGTTGGGTGCCCTATAGTTGAGTATCTTTGGCCGGAATTTTCCCATTACCGAGCTTGCGGGTTTGGGGGGCGGGTCGGCAGCTAAAAGCACGGAAATTGACAGTGCGTCAGGAACCCGCTGTCATCCCACCAACTTCCGCATTTCACTCAGGCACGTTTTGAGGCGTGCCACAGACCCACTCGGGACAGGTGGACGACCTCATTGAGGTATTTAACTGCTAGTTGAGAGATTCTTAACTGCCTTTTTAACCTCATATTTTGGCTTTAACTTGTTGCGCACGAGATTCATGCACCTCGGGAACCTCGCCTGTAAAGGGGAGGTGGGAGCTCAGTGGCCATTGTGTGAGTTCATGAAGTGACAGCTGGAAAAAACACATAAATACTCCCACCTTACACCTGCTTCCTTGCCTAAGGGAAAGGCTCTGGCTGACACCATTTTGTGCAAGGATTTAGCTGTCAGGAGTTTGCAGGTGATTTCTGCAACCTCGGAAGCCACTCTCAACACATTGGTCGTCACTCTCAGTACATTGGAGGATTGTGCCTCTGATCTACACTTTACCTGGCATCGGTTACATCAGCATGGATGCTGCTTATGCTGTCTCACCTTGGACCTCAGAATCGGACCAAGTTGAGCCCCAACTCCAACAACACCAGCCACACCAGCAGCAACAGCAACCACACCAGCAGCCTTCTCCTCACCGACCTGATGCTCCACAGGAGAGAGGGGATCAGCACAGGGATGCATCACACCGGAGGCCAAACCCCCAACACGGTATACAGGGAGAGGAGGAGCTTCCTGGAAATGACTGAACAGCAGTGCCAAAGGAGGCTCAGGCTATCGCGCCAGGTCGTCGCAGACATTTGTAGCTTGCTGGAACAAGACCTGCTGCCCAGAGGACCTGGTGGACACGCATTACCAATGGCTGTCAAAGTCACCACTGCCCTCAACTTCTTCGCCTCAGGCTCCTTCCAGGGATCTGCAGCAGACATTTGAAGGATCTTGCAGTTGGCCGCCCACAGATGCATCACCCAGCTGACTGATACCATGTTTGACAAGTCAGCCAATGATGTGAACTTTGCCACTGATGAAGCCAGTATTACTGAGCGGGTGCTCGGCTTTGCGGTTCTGGCTGGCTTCCCACAGGTGCAGGGCGTCATCGACCGCACACATCAAGGCACCCCCACATCACCCAGGAGTGTTTGTGAACTGTAAGGGCTTCTACTCCCTCAATGTGCAGCTCATCTGCAACCATAAAAAGATCATCATGCATGTATGCGCCAGATTCCCTGGCACTCTTTCATGCTGTGCCAGTCTACCCTTGCTCAGCTCTTCGCACCTCCAAACAGACTTACCGGCTGACTGCTTGGAGACAAGGGCTATCCACTGAAGATGTGGTTGATGACACTGTTAAGGAGGCCAAGCAATGAGGCCGAGGAGCGTTATAATGACTGCCACATATCTACCAGATGTGTCATAGAGCAAGCAATCGGTATGCTGAAGATGCTCTTCAGATGCCTTGGCAGATCTGGGGGAGCCCTACAGTACGCACCAGCCAGGATCTCCAGAATCATTGCCATATGCTGCACGCTGCACACCATAGTGCAGCAATGAGGATTGGAGCTGCAGGAGGAGCAAGGTGCAGAGTGCACAGCCTCTTTGGAGGAGGAGGAGGAGGAGGAACCTGAGGTGGAGATGGCACCAGCAGCAGCACACATTGCTGCCTGGGATGGACTCATAATGGCCCGATTTACTTAACTTGCACCAGTGCACCCATATTGCTCCAAGTTACTTACCAACTCCCCCCCCCCAGCCCCATCAACACCACAAAGCAGTCCTACAATGACCAAACCATTCTTGTCACCCAAACCCCATTGCTCGAAGTTAAGTAATTTCTCACTATTCACTCCAAATGACAAAGACACTTCCCAGGTAGCAGGCAAAAATGGACAAGATGGGAAAGTAGTGCAAAGAAATTAATTTATGTGCATCAGAAATAGAAGTGAAACTGAACATTAACATTTTGTCAAACATCCATGTGCATACCCTTGTGCATCTACAATTGTGTCTTTCTTAATTTCCGCATGCTTCTACAAGGTGCACCCTCTGTGGCTTCAGCAGAGGCAGAGGCAGGCTGCTCACTTCCCTGCTTTTACACTTTTGGCGGATGTCCTCTGGGTGTTGGAGCCTGTGAGGGCCCTGCCAAAGACTGCTCCTCCTGCAACTGTGCAGGGGCAGACTCGGCCATCGGGAGCCGAGGCATCATGGGGCTCTGACTGAGCGGGAGGCAACGGGGGAGAAGTGGGCGTGCTTTGAGAAGAGCCCCCACTTTCATGTCCCCTTTCGCCATTATCCCTCTCATGGGTCACCCGCACATCCCTGCTAGCAAGGAGCTGGAGAGCACCTTGCTGCACAGCAGTGGGGTGATGAATGCCCAAGTCTACGTTAGTATCCCTCCTGGAGATGAGGTCAATGAGTGTCTGCAATCTGTTGTTCAGAGCAAGCAGGTTCTCGTTGGGCTGGCACATTAGCTGCTCCATGCAGGTGGCCATCCTTTCCATGGAACAGTACATCGTCACCATCACCTGTGCGATGGTGGTGCTCATGTTGGCAATGGACTCCTCCCTTTTCTGTACATTTGCACACATCGCAGCTGCAAAAGCTGCCAGAGCCTCGAGCAATTGTTGCTGCTCCTCCAACATTACCCTCCTTATCGACCAGCTGGATTGCCTGCCTCTCTTCCGCGGCCATGTTCGCGCCCGGGTGGCCCTGGAGATGGAGCACGTGGTGTCCGCCGGCGCGCTTGAGTATTTCCGCAACCGGTGGGCGCCGCGGGGACTGGAGTGCATTATCAACCCGGAAAACCAAATTTTAATTTGATTTGTTAAGTTTTAGTTGAACTTTTGTTTATTTACAGTCCAATTGGGTTTTTTTTTGGGTCCAAAAAAAAAAGAGTACCCTCCTTATCGATGGCCCCCGAGGCTCAGCATCTGCATGCAGCTCAGCAGAGCTTGGAGTGTCCTGCACCCTCTGGCGAGGACTCTCCACTGCTGTCCCTGTCTCCACCATAAGCTCTTGATCATTTGTGATCAGTGAGACACCAGGTGACAACACTACTCTACCTTGCACAGGACCCACCGAGGTGTACATATCTGCGCTGGTGCTGGCTGTGCATGGGTCTGCTGACGGGGCACCCTCAGAGAATGGAGCTTCCTCTGAAGAGTCATCTTCCTCCTCCGGCTGAACGGTGGGGGTGGGTGCACTTGATGGACATGTGGGAGTGTAAAGAGATAAATTAGAAGTTTTATGTTAAGAGTGGGTAATGTTACCATTATGCATATGATGACATTTCAAAATGGATGCTGACATCAGTCACCATATGAGTGACTGTTGTATGCCATGTGGCTGTATGAGATCTAATTCTGTCACCAGATTGCTGGGAGGTCCCCCTCTCTCCATCTCCCAGTGCCAGCAGCTCTGCAACTCCAGAGGTTTCTAGGGCCTCCTCCTCTGCTGGAGTCAAATTTGTGAATATTGGAGGGACATCTCCGGTTCTCTGCTTCTCCCTGTTGTTGTGTGTTCTCTTCTCCTGCAAGGAGGGAAAGAAGAGAACTTTGAGTGAGAGTGATGGCACAAGTGTAAGGAATGGATGGGCTAAATCTGTGGAGGGTGACTATGAGGGAGTGATGTGACATTGCCAATGGCCTCCTTCTGCGTTGTTACTTGCTATGATTGCATTAGGATGAGGGTGAGTGTCAGTGGTGGTTAGTCAGATGGGGATATGAGTGGGTGCATAGACAGATGGATGTGTGCACCTGCAAGGTAGGTTGGTATGAGAAGTGATGTGCAGGAGTAGCCTTGAGAAGGCAGAGTGATGGGGTTGCGGTGACAGGCACATCAGGATGTAGGTGAGTGTGGCATTGCACTCACCTTTCCTGACCTCATGAGATCATTAAATATTTTGCAGCACCGAACCCATGTCCTCCTTATAATATCCCTGATGCTGACCTCCTCTGCGATCTCTAGCCATGCCCTCTTAGTGTATCTGGTTGGTCTTTTTTGGCCATCCGCAGGGAAGAGGACCTCCCTGCGTGCTCTTACTCCCTGGGCCGGCACCTCCCGGGAGGCATCTGGGAATCTTGGCGCAGCCTTCTCTCTGTGTGTCTTCATGAACCACACAAATCGCAATATTATGCAGCAATTTATAGCTCTTCAAAGCACCTTGATCTTTCCTACAGCAACATTCAAATGAGATGTGTACAAGCCTGCTTTAAATATCCGTGCTGAAAAGAACCATCGGTGACATCAGCAGACCCGCTCCATTTAATTGGGCTGGGAAACCCGCATGACTCTTTCAATTGGTACAATTGAGTTAAACGTGCAGTGCAGAACGTGCTGTTGAAAAGTTCAGGATGGCGACCCGCTACGAGGCCTGCATGCACCGCTCCGATACTCAGGTAAAGATTCCAGCCTTCGTGGTTTTGCACCAGCAGCTGTTTGAGAAATTCTGAGAACCAGGAGATAACTTATAAGCAGGCAGAGATGGGAAACAAAGGGTGGGGAAGCGGGGAAACTGAAGGTTGGGGAGCGATTTGCAGAGGAGAAACCAGAGGTGGGAGAAACTTTGATTCAACCAGTAACTAATAGTAACTCACTGAAATTGCAGTGATAACTAATAGTAATACTGGTAACACTTAGATTCCCCCTTATAACCAACAGTAATACAATAACTCGCTGGTAGCAGTAATAGGTACAATGCCCCGATGTGCTCACTGCAAGTACCACTTCCTAGTGGGATTGTTGGAATCAGCTTTATCATTCCAACTGCTGTTAATTCCTCAATTTTCTCTCCATCAGAATCAACCTTTAACCTCAACTATCTATTCACAAATCACCTCAAAATTCAATGCACAAAATGTTCACCAAAAAAGTTGATGGCTCCTGTGATGACTTTTTGTGTAACTGCATTGCCCGGTGGGGTGCTGAGCCATATAGACCAAGAATGTCCAGGTTCCATCCCCAGTCTCTCCTAAGTTAGGTAACCTTCTTGCGGCAGTAGTAGATTTACAATAATTGGCCACAGTGCCCTTGAGCAAGAGAGGGGAAAATCATGCAGGATATCCATGCTTGGCGGTTATTCAGTGATTTTGCAGAGAAAGCACAAATTGTGCATGTTGGGTGAGGACAGGATTGTGTGCGCTTGTGATACCCTCTATGATAGAATACGGCTGATAAAGCTCACACATGAGATGGTCACTTGGATGAGGTACCTATTGGCACCCATGGAACTGCCTCATCATGAGCCAGCGTCTTCAGGAAAGATGAAGAGAAATGGGAAAAAAATTGGGAAGAAAATTCTAGCAATGGGATAGATTTTGACTTTTGGGTGGCCGACCGGCAGAGCGCACTGGTCATCCGCATAATCTGGCGGCCAAGTGACCCCCATGATTTTGAGGCTCTGGTCTCATTTGAATTTTCCAGGCAAGCTGCAGGGTGCCAAATGGGCATTCTGACGCAGCTTGCCAGATTGAAGCCTGAAAATGGAGTCGGAGCTGCCACCAGCAAGGTAAGTTGCAGGGGGTGGGGGGATCGCGGAGGGTATGGGCAGCAGCAACCTAGATTATTTTTCTGGGCTCCGGAGTTACACCCATGCTGCTCTGGGGCCTACAAAAATAATTCAAGACTTGCCTTTAGAAGGTTTCTTCTGTTCCATCACCCATGGAACTGCTCCGATCAGTTCCTACCTAAAATGCCAGTCGGGGTCCTAGTTACATCATAGGATCCCAACTTCCTTATTAAAATGGGCCTATCGTCTGAAACAGACGGTCGCTTTGAACACCTGGCAGTAGGTACCTTTTAAAATGGAGCTGGCCGCATTGCTGGTGTTAACGGGGTGGTAAGGCAGTCAACCCCATTTTGAAGCCAATACCGGCCCATTAACGCCAAGCGAAGGCAATGAAAGTCAACCCCAATATCTCCAATTTCTGCTTAACTATAGATTGCTTTTATCAGACAAGACAATTTTGCCACATGTAACCTCAACAGCAATGCATCAGCCCATTGTGAAAGTTACAGAGAGAGCCTGTGGTCACTGCACATAAACCATTGCGAACAAACATCATCCCGTGGGAGCAGTTAACATACTTAATCATTAATGGTTATTTTATCTGTTACAATACAGCAAGACTTCTGGTCCTACCAGAAGTGCAAATATCAGCAAGGCAGATGGTCCACTGAGGCATTTTGACTACTATAATAAATTTAAAATAAATTTGCATGAATATATTCACCAAGTAGGTCTCAATGAATAAAGGCTCGTACAGCACACACCTTGTTAGGAGCAAACACCTTGATGTTGATGGGGTATGCTTTGTGGCTTTTAATATTTTAGCTCATCAAACACACAAGCCATTTTTTGTAATATAATTTTGAGTAGCTTGTTTAGCATGTTAATGTTGATATGAGAAAATCTTCTTTGACAAAAATGTATTTTTGTCTGTTATTAGAATATTAACTTGAATACCTTTTATTACCAGTAACCGCACATGAGGGGTTAAAAGCCTAGGTTTACACATAAAATGACCAGCACTTTTGAAAACATGTAGAGCTAAATTTTCTTCAGCAGTGGGGCTACTGCTGTAAGTATACCAGGACTGCACTTCTATCTGCAATAGTGATCCCAACAAATTTCCCTCATTTCACATCTTTGCACACTGTTGATAACCAGAGGGCACAGATTTAAGGTCATTGGCAAAAGAACTAGAGGCGGCATAGAAACATAGAAAAATAGAAGCAGGAGTAGGCCATTCGGCCCTTCGAGCCTGCTCTGCCATTCAATATGATCATGGCTGATCCTCTATCTCAATACCATATTCCTGCTCTCTCCCCATACCCCTTCATGCCTTTTGTGTCTAGAAATCAATCTATTGTGGCGGAGCCACCAGGGGGACTCTGATCTAATGTACATAATTATCTTTAACAAATTATTAGCTACAGAATGAATCTGTATCTTTGTTCATATCATTGCATGTACATAGCGCGGTCCCTTTAAGAATGAGACCAAACGCGATGATGTCATCACGTTGATCACGTGATCCTCCAGCGGCGGGAAAACGTCATGACGTCAGGCTGGGGAGCCGCCCTAGTCAGTCCTCGTGGAGCCAGCAAAGAGTACAGACCTGTAATGTAGTTCTCCTGTGTTTTCGTTTTAAACTCTGTTGATTAGTATTAAACATCGTTTGTTTGATAGACTGACTCGACCTCAGTCCTTTAGTTAGGAATCTAGCCAGTCCTACAGTGGTGACCCCGAATTTTCGTGAACAATTTTTGCGGAAGAAGAGAAGCGTGACGAAACATGGATGCGAACTCCGTGGCTTTGAAGCTCCCACAGTTTTGGGAACAACAGGCGGCCTCCTGGTTCGTCCAAGCAGAAGCACAATTCGATCTCCGAAACATCGTTGCGGATCAGACCTGTTACCTTTACGTGGTCTCCGCACTCGACAGCTCCACGGCCTCAGGGATCATCAGCCTGCTCGAAAACCCCCCAGTTGACAGCAAGTATAATACTCTCAAAGCGAGGTTAATACAGGTCTTCGGGCTCACAAAGGCGGAGCGTGCCCGCCGGCTACTCGCTTTGCCCAGGCTTGGCGATTCCAAGCCATCTGAATTAATGAGCCAGATGCTCACGCTCCTTGGCTCAGAACCACAATGTTTCCTCTTTTGGGAGTTATTCCTGAGTCAACTACCCGAGCAGGTTTAGGCTGCCCTCGCCAGATTGGAAGCCACAGATTGCGCAGCACTTGCTGCAGAAGTAGATACGATTTATGCGGTCACACAGCAATTCTGTGCCACCACGAGGCATCCCTCCCCCGCGAACGCCGCCCCAACGCCTCCATCCCCCGGCTTGTGTTTTTACCATGCCCGTTTTGGCGCGAAAGCCAGAGGCTGCCGCCCCCACTGCAGTTTCGCGCCTAAAAAAAACCCGACATCAACACCAGCAGCAACTCCAGAAAAGGAGGACCGAGTCTGAGGGACGTTCCGCGGCCGCGATGGCGATTGGGAATTCCGGGATGCTCCTCTACATTACGGATTCCCTCTCAGGCCGGCGTTTTTTATGCAACACCGGGGCGCAGTGTAGCATCCTTCCTGCCTCAGCACTTGATATTCAGTTTGGGATGCACGGCCCCTCCCTCGTGGCAGCTAATGGCGGGGCCATTCGTTCCTTTGGCAAACAGCGGGTCCAGGTGTGCTTCGGGGGGCAACGGTTTCACTGGGAATTTATTACAGCCAAGGTTTCGCAAGCCATCCTCGGCGCAGATTTCTTATGCGCCAACAGCTTCTTGGTGGATGTAAGAAATCGTCGATTGGTCAACGCGGCCACCTTCCACTCCATCCCTTGCTTCCGCAGTTCCGCAACGTCGCACACTGTCTCCTGCGCGTTGCCCTCGCCAGATGAGTTCACTCGCCTATTAGGTGAATTCCCGGAGCTGACCAAGCCCACTTTCTCCTCCTCGGCCACTAAGCATGGTGTCGAATACCACATTACTACGACTGGCTCTCCAGTTTACGCACGAGCTCGGCGCCTGGAACCCGGCAAGCTCGCGGCTGCAAAGGCAGAGTTTGCCACGATGGAACGGCTGGGGATTATTCGCCAGTCGAATAGTCCCTGGTCCTTGCCTCTCCACATCGTCCCGAAACCTGGCGGTGGATGGCGGCCATGCGGGGACTACCGACGCCTTAATGATGCCACTACTCCCGACCGGCACCCGATCCCGCATATACAGGATTTCTCCACCCATTTGGCGGGAAACTCAATCTTCTCCAAGGTCGACCTCGTCCGTGGCTGCCACCAAGTTCCCGTACACCCGCAGGACGTCCAGAAAACGGCTGTCATCACTCCCTTTGGACTGTTCGAGTTTCTATGGATGCCATTTTGGCTCTAGAATGCCGCACAGGCTTTTCAACGACTAATGGACTCGGTCCTGCGGGATTTTCCCTTTTTATTTGTCTATCTTGACGACATCCTGATAGCCAGCTCTACCAAAGAGGAACACGTCTGCCATCTCCGCACCCTCTTTCGGCGCCTCAGCCAACATGGCCTCATAATCAACCTGGCCAAGTGTCAGTTCAGCTGACAACAGATTGACTTCTTGGGCCACCGCATTACTTCGGCGGGCGCAATTCTGCTGCAGTCAAAGGTCGAAGCAATTACGGCATTCCCAAGGCCGCAGTCTACCAAGGCTCTTCAAGAATTCCTGGGCATGGTGAATTTCTACCACCGCTTTGTGCCCAAGGCAGCACGACTCATGCAGCCCCTCTATGAGGCCCTCAAAGGCAAGGCCGGAAAGGATACAATAGCCTGGACGGTCGAAATGGACAACGCTTTCAACAACACAAAAACCGCTCTAGCCAATGCAACTATGTTGGCGCACCCTCTGCCAGGTGCCACCATCGCCCTTACCACCGACGCTTCCGACTATGCCATAGGCGCTGTGCAGGAACAGTGGGTCAATGGGACGTGGCAACCACTGGCATTTTTCAGCCGCCAACTCTGGCGCAACGAACGCAAATACAGTACTTTCGATCGGCAGTTGCTGGCGCTGTTCCTGGCTATCCGACATTTCCGTTTTTTGTTAGAAGGACGTCCCTTCACTGCGTTTGTAGATCACAAACCACTGACCTTCGCCATGGACAAGACCGCCGAACCGTGGTCGGCTCGACAGCAGTGACAGCTAACTTTCATTTCAGAATTCATGACAGACGTCCAACACGTAGCTGGCAAGGACAACTTGGTAGCTGATTGCCTTTCTCGCGCGACCGTACGGGCGGTCCAGCTGGGCATCGATTATGCCCTCATGGCTACCGATCAGGCATCTGACCCTGAAACACAGGCGTATCGCACCGACACCTCTAGCCTCCAACCGACCGATGTGCAATTCCACGCTGCAGGTACCTCGTTACTCTGCGATGTCTCCATGGGAGATCCCCGCCCGATCGTTCCAGTCGCCTGGCGCCGCAAAGTTTTCGACGCCATACATGGGCTTTCGCATCCTGGCGTGAAGGCATCTCAAAACTTAATGTCGGCTAAGTTCGTCTGGAGAGGAATGCGTAAGGATATCCGCGACTGGGCTAACACCTGCATCGTCTGTCAAACGTCTAAGGTGCAACGTCACGTTAAGGCCCCATTGGCCACGTTCGCAGCACCAGAAAGTCGATTCGACCATGTCAACGTGGACCTCATCAGGTCGCTTCCACCGTCGCAGGGATTCACACACATCCTCAGCATGGTCGATCTTACTACTAGATGGCCAGAGGCAGTTCCTCTGGCGTCTACTACGTCCGCTGATGTCGCCAGAGCATTCCTCTCCTCGTGGGTCGCACGTTTCGGCGTTCCGGCAGACATTTCTTCAGACCGCGGTCCACAGTTCTCTTCCGAGCTCTGGAACGCTGTGGCCCAGGGTCTCGGCACCAAGCTTCACCGCACCACGGCCTATCACCCGCAAGCAAACGGTTTGTGCGAACGTTTCCACAGATCGTTAAAGGCATCGCTGAGGGCCAGCCTCCAAGGCGCTGGATGGGTGGATAAGCTTCCGTGGGTCATGTTGGGTCTCCACACGGCACCCAAAGAGGACTTCCAATCGTCCACCACGGAGCTCGTGTACGGCCAGCCACTCCGCGTACCGGGAGATTTCCTGCCGCTTCCAACTGAGCCGTGGTCCGCAGCCGCTGTTCAACAATGTCCACTCTAAGAATACAGGAGTCGCTCTCCTCCTAGTCGATTGACTTTGACTGTTAAAGACAATTCTGGGGGGGGCGCATGTGGCCACCAGGGGGACTCTGATCTAATGTACATAATTATCTTTAACAAATTATTAGCTACAGAATGAATCTGTATCTTTGTTCATATCATTGCATGTACATAGAATGAGACCAAACGCGACGACGTCATCACGTTGATCACGTGATCCTCCAGCGGCGGGAAAACGTCATGACATCATGACGTCAGGCTGGGGAGCCGCCCTAGCCAGTCCTCGTGGAGCCAGCAAAGAGTACAGACCTGTAATGTAGTTCTCCTGTGTTTTCGTTTTAAACTCTGTTGATTAGTATTAAACATCATGGGGCAGTAATTCCTCCCCAAACGCGTGAGTACGGAAGGGGTACTCACGCGTCTGGCCGGAGGAAATGCTGGTTTTCAGCATGCGCTGAAAACCGGCATTTCCTCTCCTCTCACCCAAGAGTTGAAGAGGCTAGCGCGTGCGCTGTAGGGGGCAGTGCGTGCGTCTTGGATTTCCTCTGTTTTGGGGGATTTGCGCATGTGTAAAGGCCTCCGGTCTTTACGCTTGTAAAAAGCACACGTAAGTATTTATTTTTACAGGTAAGCGGTGTTTTAGTGCAATTTAGAATTTTTTTTTCCACAGGTTTATTATTTTAAAGAATCTACAATAAGGTAAGTTTAGTTTTAGACCCTTTTTATTAAAAATTTATTTTTTTCAAAAAAATAAAATTATTGTTTAAATTATTTTTTTAAACTTATTTATACTTAATTTAATGATTGGGATGTTTTTTAAAATGTTATTTAAAGTTTAAGTAGTGTTTTGGGGTGCAGTACTTCTCATGAGTTTGACAGTTCTTACTCTCAAACTTATGAATGAAGTTTCCCCTCCCCTGATTGGCTGAACAGTGCTCACCTGATCCCAGCCGGCACATCGCACTAACTACGCCACTGGGTCAGGTTAGCAAAGCGCGCCGACATCAGAACCTGGCCGCTGAAAGGAAATCCACTGCGGGCCTGGTTTCAGATGTCAGCACGCAGGGTGAGTGCACATCGGGGGCTTGCACGCGCGGCAAGCCCCCGACACCAAGTTCTGGGCCCATTTGTTTGATAGACTGACTTGACCTCAGTCCTTTAGTTAGGAATCTAGCCATTCCTACACTATCTCCTTCTTAAATATATTCAGTGACTTGACCTCCACAGCCTTCTGTGGTAGAGAATCCCACAGGTTCACCACCCTCTGAGTGAAGAAATTTCTCCTCACCTCATTCCTAAATGTCCTACCTCGTATGAGGACGTGAAGAAAAACTTTTTTTAAAGCAATGAGTGGTTAGGATTTGGAATGCACTGCCTGATAGGGTGGTGGATATAGATTCAATAGTAGCCTTCAAAAGGAAATTGAATAAATACTTGAAGGAGATTTTTTTTTAGGGAAATGGGGAAGGAGCGGGGGAGTGGGATTAACTGGATTGCTCTTCGAAAGAGCCGGTGCTGACCTGATGGACCGAATGGCCTCCTTCTGTGCTGTACTGTGCTATGATTTTATGATTTTATTTAAATGGTTGCCACACTTAAATACTGAGTGGAATTAGGGTTACAAATCACATCTTCAGTACAAATGAAAAGGAGCCAATGAAGAACATGATCCAGGCCCAGAGAAGGAAGTTGTCATTGCACAGTTCCATCTTTTCAACCCTCAAATGACAACTCACTAGGTCAGCCAAGGAAAGAGGAGTTACAAACAGCTTTCCCCAAATCCTGGTTGAAAGCATGTTTACCATTGTCGCCCACCTTTCCCTCCTTGTGTTCCTTATCATGTAGAACTTTCCTGAAATGTTCCCAAGGAAGCTCAAGACACTTCATGCCCTGTTCCTCACCCTACAACTGATCCTTCACTCACAGTCTAGCATGTAGAAAAAACATGAAAGCTTCACTGATGTATTCGTTGCATTCTCACCCCCATTAAGGAATCCTCACTCTTTATCCCCCCCCCTCCCTGAAGGAGAAGATTGCTTACATTGCCCAACAGAAAAAAAATTCTCTGTGATGGTCCCCCAAGCCTTTGCCCCTCATCCTTTGAGGAGGAAACTCAGGCACATGGGAGTGATAGAGAAGTAGAAGGCGCGTGCAAGATGCAGGGTGGTTTGCAAAATCAACGCATCACATCTCAACAGTTCCTGCCACTTGAGTGCAATCTTTGCGCAAAATATTTTAACGTTACCATGGCAACTTGTTCTGAAAGTGCATTAGCCATTACGTGGTTCAGCCACCCATTCCAACCTACAATCCTTTAATCCCTTCCTAGGGAACCCCAGCAACACTCTGAGAAGTAGCAGCTGCAGAAACCAGGGCAGCTGTATTCCCACTGAGTCACACTTTATCCATCCATTGCTTTCTCACTTGTAAATATCAGCTCAGAGACACTGACTTGAGAGGGATTATTTAGTCATAGTGAGAGCAGATTAGATGGTGAAGCAGCACATGAGCTGCAAAAGACACATGGGGTTGCAGATGAGGAACCAGCTGTTGTTGTCCTAAGAAAAAGGAGATGCCATCCCTTAGCTGAGAACACACGCAACCTAGATCTCAGTGGTCCAGCATTTAAAATAAATAAGCTTGCAGAGCATCAACAACAACAACTTGCATTTATATAGCACCTTTAATGCTGTAAAACACCCCAAAGCGCTTCACTGGAGCATTATAAAACAAAATTTGACACCAAGTCACGTAAAGAGATATTAGGGCAGATGACCAATAGCTTGGTCAAAGAGGTAGGTTTTAAGGAGCGTCTTAAAGAAGGAGAGATAGAGAGGTGAAGAGGCTTAGGGAGGGAATTCCAGAGTTCAAGGCTGAGGCAGCTGAAGGTACTGCTGCCCATGGTGGAGCGATGAAAATCTGGAATACTCAAGAGGCCAGAGTTGGAAGAAGGTAGACTTCTTGTAGGGTTGGAGGAGGCTACAGAGATGGGGAGGGGCGAGGCTATGCAGAGATTTGAACACAAGGATCAGAATTTTAAAATTTGAGGTATTGTTGGATCAGAGCCAATGTAGGTTAGGTAGTGCAGGGGTGATGTGTGAACATGACTTGGTGTGACAAACCCCTATCGACGCAGTTGAGAAGGTGTCCCATTAATATGTGGTAGATGGTGGAGTCTCCGTGCTACCTCTGTGGCATGACGGATTTGTGCACAGTGCTGTAGCCATCAACCTCAGAATCTTCCACCACTCAGGAGAAGTAGGATGCTTGGCTTAAATTGGTATATAAATGTAGACACTGAGAGGAGGTCCGGTAATAGAAAGGAATAGCACCATTCATATGCTTATGTTAATTAAATAATAATTGGCACTGTAAATACCAGTATAATTGAACTGTTGTAAATGTGATAGCTTGGTTGTATTTATCTGAAGGCTTGGCAGAAGAAGTGTTTATAGCAACGTTTTACTATTTGACCTTGAGCTGAGTTTTCAACCTCATAGCCTCTCCAACACAACAACTGCTTACTTCCACCTCTGTAACATTGCCCATCTCCGCCTCTGCTTAGCCCATCTGCTCTGGAAACCCTTACCCATGTCTTTGTCACCACCAGACTTGATTATTCCAATGCTCTCCTGGCCGGCCTTCCGTCCTCCACCCTCCATAAATTTTAGCTCACAAAAAAAACTCTGCTGCCTGTATCCTATCCTGTATCAAGTCCTGCTCACCTATCATCCCTATCGTTACCGACTTGCATTGGTTCAAAACCCCAATGCCTCCCATTTAAAATTTCTATCCATGTATTTAAATCTCTGTGGCCTCACCCCTCCTTGTCTCAATAAGCTCCTCCAGCTCTACCTGCCTCCCAGAGCGCTCAGTTCCTCTGACTCGTGTCTTTTGTGCATCCCTCTTCCCTTCACTCCACCAGTAGCGGTTGTGCTTTCATCTGTCTAGGCCCCACACTCTGGAATTGACTCCCCAAACATCCCCATCAATCCATCTCCCCCTCCTCCTTTCAGACCCTCCTATAAAACCCACCTCTTTGACCAAACTTTTCATCACCCCTCCTAATATCTCCTTAACTTGGCATCATTATAAATCATCTTAAACACCTCAATTAGATTACCCCTTAATCTTCTATACTCGAAGGAATACAAGCCTAGTCTATGCAACATGTCCTCATAATTTAACCCTTTTAGTCCCGGTATCATTCTGGTGAATCTGCGCTGCTCCTCCTCCAAGGCCAACGTATCCTTCCTGTGTGGTGCCAAGAACTGACTGCAGTACTCCAGATGGGGTCTAACCAGTGCTCTGTACAGCTGTAAAATAACTTCCACCCCTTTGTATTTCAACTCCCTTGAGATGAAGGCTAACATTTTTAATTATTATTTGTACCTGTCCACTAGTTTTTAGTGATTTCTGTACATGGACCCCTAAATGTCTCTGCTCATCCACAATTCCCAGCTTCTCACCACTTAGAAATACGCTGATCTATCTTTCTTAGGTCCAAAGTGGGTGATCTTTCAATTTCCCCATGTTGAACTCCATCAATGTCCCTTTGCAACTTTCTGCTCCCATCTACACTATTCACTGTGCCACCTAACTTAGTGTCATCAGAAAACTTGAACATGCAGCTCTCTATTCCTTCATCTAAGTCATTTATAAATATAGTGAAAAGCTGAGGCCTCAGTACAGATTTCTGGGGGACACCACATGCTGAGAGGAGGCAGTTGTCGAGTCGGACCCTGATGACAGTACTGAGGATGCAGTGGACAGGGATCTGTATTATCTGAAATTAATCCTAATGAGTTGTTCCCGTATCTGGCAGTTGGTAAAGGTTCCTCCTCTTGATTGTGGTCTTCCTTGAGCAGGACCTTGTCAGCCTGCTTTGCCTGCTGCCTGGGCTTGCCTTCCCTGTCTTCCTCCACGTCTGTAAAACAAAGACATTTTCTGATGGCAACATTGCAGAGCATGCAACAGGCCACCCTGACATGAGTAATAGAAGTATAAATGGTTATTTTTCATTATTTTGCTCCGTTTAAATGGATTTTAATTGATTCAGCATCTACCAGCCATAGAAATAAAATAATCATGCAGGAACCATTTGAACCAATGTTTAATACTTTCAACTTCTCCATTCCAATTAGAAATTAAGTATTTACATTCCACTTCAGATAGAAACATCTAAGAGGTAATGAGATATTTAGACATTATTGCAGTAAAATCATCACATTAGTGATTCCTGTTTTACAGAGAGTATTTGCAATCAGATTCCCTCCTGGATTTTTGTTACAATGCGTGAATATGAAACAAAACCATAACCATTTGAGAGGTACTCATTTGCAATGTCACACTTGAATGGTGTTTGAAATGAATGGAAGAAAATTCTGGCTACCAACGGTCATTTAGATTGTAACTCCCTCTGCCTGGCAGAAAAGTGACAATAGCAACTTACTGCCCCATTCCCACTCAATTGTCATATTTCCCAAGGCCTTCCGCTGGGCGGCTGAGATGCCCAATATTGTAATATTGGCCCAGAGGCGTGAGCTGCATCAGGACCCTTGTTTAGAACCCACAGCCCGTCGGATCAGCTGTCCAATAGTTAAACTTTACCCCAGTGAGACAGGAAACACAATTTATGAGACTTATGTGCAAAATTTGAGTATTGAACTCTGAGACTTTGGGAAATACTAGAGCAAATGGTTATAAGATCAAAGAAGATAGGTTGAATGTGAGTAGGAGTCCCTTGGAATGTCACAGAATGAACCCAATGCCTAAAACCATGAATGGGAATATAGTTAAAATGAACCTGATAATCTGAGAATATGAACAGGGAGATAGTAAGTTTGCCACATATTTACATAATGAAAGGAAGCTGAATGTGGAAAGTGATCAGTTTTATGTTAAAATCAGTAAGTGGGTAAAAACCTTCCATTTCAAAATTCACTGAAAACCCCTTTGTCAACTGCTCTGAATTGTATTCTGCATTTTAAGTGTTCAGATTTACCTGCAAAACCTGTTACACCTGTAGGTGGCCCTGTAATACAGGTTTCTAAATGTTAGCCAATGTTACCTGCTGTTTCATGAAAGCCTATCTCTAACAACTACTGAATTGCTTATTCAACCCCTGAACTAAGGCACTTTTCCAACACCCCTGAAGTAGTTCTTCTACCTTCCCCACCAAACTACTTTTCAACCCTCTCCCAACCCAAGGTACTTTTACAACCTTCCCCTTGCCTGCCAAGGTACTTTTCACGTTACACCCCAGCTAAAGTACTTTGGCCTAGAAATTGGAAGTGTTAGTGCTGGCCGTTAAGGCTGTTTTGGAATAAAAAACGGCGGCTGCCTCTCTTCCACCCGCTGTCGGCGGGTGCTACGGCTGCTGCCATGTTTGGCTGGGTGGCAGTGTTGCCGATGTCCGCGCTCCCTGGGGATATGTAGATTATGCAGATCGTGACGTCAGTAAGTGCGCAACGCTCACTTGACGCCTGATCTGCTATTTTGGAGTTTGCCACTCCACTTACCAGCCTGTGTTAATTACGACCAGCTGACCAAGCGTTCAAAAGCAGGAAGGAGCCTCCAGCAGCATTATTTAAAGGGACCATTAGCAACAACTTGCAGCTGATATGTTTGTTCAGTCTGACTGGCTCTGTGTAAATTTCTGCAATTCTTGCAGCTTTCTAAACTTATTTCAAGCTCCAAGGTGACAGGGAGTGTTGGTGCAAGGGAAGAATGCCTTCATTCTTTTTTAAAGGCTTCTACTCACAATCTTTGCTCACAGTCATGGGGGCTTGACTTGCAGTCCACCTCGCGCTCCAGTATCTTCGGGAGAGGGAGTGGAGGCAGCGAAGAAGAGGAGAAGATGCATGCAGAGGGAGGAGGAGGAGGGCCAGGAGGGCTCTCAACAGGAGGCCTTACCCACCTAGGGTCTTCAGAGAGCACTTCTCTATCTCCACTGAAGCGAGGAGCAGTGTATTAGGAGACTCCGCTTCGCTAAGGAAGTGGTCACAGAACTGTGCCGCCTCCTGCAACCAGACCTCCAGCCTCAGACCAGGGTGACCACGGCTCTCCCAGTGGCCATCAAGGTCACCGTGGCCCTCAATTTCTTCACCAGTGGATCCTTCCAGTCTGCAGCAGGAGACATAGCTATCATCCTAAACATAGGAACATAGAAGATAGGAGCAGGAGTAGGCCATTGGGCCCCTCGAGCCTGCTCCACCATTCAATGCGATCATGGCTGATCATCCAAATTCAGTACCCTGTCCCTGCTTTCTCCCCATTGTGATGAAATATGCCATTCATCACTCATCGGTATTCTCTGCCTGTGACTGTGGTTTGGTTTCAGTTTCATTTCCCTTACCTCAGTTCCGTTTCCTCACCATTGTATTGTATTGTGTGTAGGGCTCCGCCCATACCTGGCCCCTATGTAAGCAGGCCCAGCCTGCCTCACATCCAGTACAGCAGACCTCTGGATGGAAGATACCTCTCCACTGTGTGTTACCTTCTAAGTTAATAAAAGCCTTGTTTTGTTCCGCTAACATTGAGTCTCGGATTTATTGAGGCACATCAATTTTATTAACTTACTTTTCAACACAATGGATCAACTCTTGAAACCCGAACGTTTGGATTTGGACCAGCATGCTTCGGACGCATTGGCACGCTTCGGACACTGGTTTATGTGTATGGAATTCTTCCTGGACAATTCCACAGGCGCTAAGGACGCTGCAAGCATGAAACTCGGAATTCTGCGGAATTGGGTAAGCCACCGGGTTTACCCCCTCATCCAAGACGCCGACACGTACCCGGCCGCCTGCGACATCTTAAAGGTGCATTACCAGCAGCCTACGAATGAGGTGTATGCTAGGCATCTGCTCGCTACTCGCGCACAGCGACATGGGGAATCGCTGGATGAGTTCCTAGGCACCCTGAAAACGCTTGGCAAAGACTGCAAGTGCCAAGATGTAAAAGCCGCAGTGTACACTGACGAGCTTGTTCGCGATGCCTTTATCACAGGCCTCAGCTCCACTTACATCCGGCAGAGACTGCTGGAAAAAACGGGATTGGACCTGAAACAGGCTGTGGACACAGCGCGATCCCTGGATGTGGTCCAGAGAAACTCAGACGCCTACTCTTCAGCCTGCGCCGTCCACGCCGCCACGTGTGCACCAAGGGCGCCGCCATCTTGGAAGGCATCTTCCCCGCCCGGCAGCCCGACACCGTCGGGGCCCCGCTCTCCCCCCAGAAGCCCTACAACAGCCGCGACGTGTCGGGGACCCAACTGCTACTTCTGCGGGCAGCCGAAGCACACCAGAAACCTGTGCCCGGCGAAAGGCACCACCTGCTTTAAGTGCGGTAAGAAGGGGCACTTCGGGAAGGTGTGCAGAGGGAACCCCGCCGGAAAACCCGCCACCGCCGCGTGTGCGCCGTGGGAGCGGCCATCTTGGACGCCATCTTGCCCGACCTCGTGGGGTCCGCCATCTTGTGAGCAGACAGCGTGGACGCCATCTTGTCTCGATCAGGGCCCTACAGTGGCATCGGTCACAGTGGACCAGACCAGGCCGCACCCGCTATCCAAATCAATGGTGGACATCGAGGTAAACGGGTGCGGGGTTAAATGTTTAATTGACAGTGGAAGCACGGAGAGTTTTATCCACCCTGAACTGGCACAACAACTCTCCCTAAAGGTGGTCCCTACTCGGGGTACCATCTCTGTGGCTGATAAAACCCAGACATCGACCATTATGGGTTACTGCACGGTACAATTGTCCGTTAACGGAACTGTATACGATAATTTTAAAGTACTAATCATGAAGAATCTATGTGCGAGCGTGATCTTGGGCCTGGATTTCCAGTGCCACCACCAAAGCATCACGCTCAATTACGGTGGGTCCCAGCCGTCCCTCACAGTGTGCGGTCTGGCTACCCTGAAGGTAAAGCTGCCTTCGCTATTCGCGAACCTTACTCCTAACTGCCAGCCAATAGCGACCAAAAGCAGGAGGTACAGCTGGGAGGACAGGCGGTTTATTGCAACCGAGGTAGACAGGCTCCTGAAGGAGCGCATTATTGAACGCAGCAACAGCCCGTGGCGCGCCCAAGTGGTGGTGGTAAGGGGTAGCGAGAAGAAACGGATGGTGATCGACTATAGCCAAACAATCAACAGGTACACCCAACTAGACGCCTACCCGCTACCCCGCATATCAGAAATGGTGAACCAAATCGCCCAATACCGGGTGTTCTCCACCATCGACCTCAAGTCAGCATACCACCAGCTCCCTATCAGACCAGAGGACCGCCCGTACACCGCCTTCGAGGCGAACGGACGCCTCTACCAATTCCTCAGAGTCCCCTTTGGGGTGATGAATGGGGTCTCGGTCTTCCAGAGGGAGATGGACCGCATGGTCGATGACCACCACTTGCAGGCAACCTTCCCCTACCTCGACAACGTCACCATCTGCGGTCACAACCAGCAGGATCACGACTCGAACCTCGAGAGGTTCCTGGAAACCGCACAAAAACTCAACATCACCTACAACGAGGACAAGTGCGTTTACAACACCACGCGCCTCTGCATACTAGGCAGCGTGGTGGAGAATGGGGAAATCGGACCAGACCCCGACCGATTGCGCCCCCTACGGGAGCTGCCCCTGCCCAACACTCCCAAAGCCCTGAAAAGGTGCCTGGGGTTATTTTCTTCTTATTCCCAATGGGTCCCCAACTACTCCGACAAAGCCCGCCCCCTCTTGAAAGCATCCTCTTTTCCGCTCTCTGCTGAGGCCCACGCCGCCTTCAAAAGCATTAAGCGGGATATTGAGCGGGCCACGCTACAGGCAGTGGACGAGAACACTCCCTTTCAAGTGGAAAGTGATGCGTCTGACTTTGCCTTGGCGGCCACCCTCAACCAGGCAGGGCGGCCCGTAGCTTTCTTCTCGAGGACCCTCCAAGGGCCCGAGATCAGACACTCCTCCGTGGAAAAGGAGGCCCAAGCCATCGTGGAGGCAGTGCGCCACTGGCGCCACTACCTAGCCGGCAAACGCTTCACCCTACTTACCGACCAGCGGTCGGTAGCGTTTATGTTCAATAATAAACAGAGGGGGAAGATTAAAAATGATAAGATTCTTAGGTGGCGGATCGAGCTCTCCACCTTCGATTATGACATCATTTACCGGCCAGGGGCCCTTAACGAATCCCCCGACGCCCTCTCACGAGGGATGTGTGCCAGCGCCACCGGGGACCGGCTACAGACCCTCCACAACGACCTCTGCCACCCAGGGGTCACGCGGCTGTTCCACTTCATAAAGTCCCGCAACTTACCCTACTCGATTGAGGAAGTTCGGTCTCTGACCAGGAACTGCCGCACTTGCGCTGAGTGCAAGCCTCGGTTCTACCGCCCAGATAGAGCCCACTTAATCAAAGCTACACGGCCCTTTGAGCGGCTCAGCTTAGATTTCAAGGGCCCCCTCCCGTCCGTCGACCGCAATGTTTACTTCCTGAACATTGTGGACGAATACTCCCGTTTCCCATTCGCCTTCCCCTGCCCAGACATGACCAGCGCCACGGTCATTAAATGCCTCAACAGCCTGTTCTGCCTGTTCGGTATGCCGAGCTACATCCATACGGATAGGGGGGCGTCCTTCATGAGTGAAGAGCTACGCCAGTACATGCTGTCCAGGGGGATCGCCACGAGCCGTACCACCAGCTACAACCCCCGGGGTAACGGTCAAGTGGAGCGAGAGAACGGGACAGTATGGAAAGCAGTCACTCTAGCTCTAAGGACCAAGGGCCTCCCTATCTCCCGCTGGCAGGAAGTCCTCCCAGATGTGCTCCATTCGATACGGTCGCTATTATGTACTGCCACTAATGCCACGCCTCATGAGCGAATGTTTGTCTTTCCCCGGATATCCACCTCAGGCGTATCCATGCCGTCATGGCTCTCCACCCCAGGTCCGGTATTCGTGCGAAGGCATGTGAGGGGCCACAAGACGGACCCTCTCGTGGAGTCAGTGCACCTACTCCACGCCAACCCCCAATACGCGTATGTCCGGCACGCCGACGGAAGGGAGGACACCGTGTCCATAAAAGACGTCACCCCAGCCGGTAACGACAACAACCACGACAACAGCAGCAACAACGATCACAGCAACTCTTACCCACCCACTACTCTTTCATCACCCCCGGAAGAACATCGACCAACGGTACCCCCACCAACTACCCCTTCAACAACCCTGGCGGCACCCCCGGCAGAGACCCAGGAGGCCACCGGGGACACCCAGCCGACACCCGCGGCACCACAACAGCCACGTCGGTCACAGAGGACTATCAAACCCCCGAACAGACTAAATCTATAGAAGGGGTGAATGTGATGAAATATGCCATTCATCACTCATCGGTATTCTCTGCCTGTGACTGTGGTTTGGTTTCAGTTTCATTTCCCTTACCTCAGTTCTGTTTCCTCACCATTGTATTGTATTGTGCGTAGGGCTCCGCCCATACCTGGCCCCTATGTAAGCAGGCTCAGCCTGCCTCACATCCAGTACAGCAGACCTCTGGATGGAAGATACCTCTCCACTGTGTGTTACCTTCTAAGTTAATAAAAGCCTTGTTTTGTTCCGCTAACATTGAGTCTCGGATTTATTGAGGCACATCACCCATATCCCTTGATCCCTTTAGCCTTAAGAAATATATCCAACTCCTTCTTGAATATATTTAATGAATTGGCCTCTACTGCCTTCTGTGGTAGAGAATTCCACAGGTTCACCACTCTCTGGGTGAAGAAATTCCTCCTCATTTCTGTCCTAAATGGCTTACTCCTTATCCTTAGACTGTGACCCCTGGTTCTGGACTCCCCGACCATCGGGAACATCCTTCCTGCATCTAGTCTGTCCAGTCCTGTCAGAATTTTATAAGTTTCAATGAGATCCCCCCTCATTCTTCTAAACTCCAGCGAGTATAAGCCCAATCGACCCAATCTCCCCTCATACATCATTCCTGCCATCCCAGGTATCAGCCTGGTGAATCTTCGCTGAACTCCCTCCATGGCAAGAACATCCTTCCTCAGATAAGATGAACAAAACTGCACACAATACTCAAGATGTGGCCTCACCAAGGCCCTGTACAACTGCAGCAAGACATCCTTGTTCTTGTACTCAAACCCTCTCGCTACGAAGGCCAACATACCATTTGCCTTCTTAACCGCCTGCTGCACCTGCATGCTTACCTTCAGCAACTGTTGCACAAGGACACCCAGGTCTCATTGCACTTCCCTTCTCCCAATCTATTGCCATCCAGTTCGCCGTCCATCGCTGCATCCGGGAGGTCACAGAGGCCCTCTACACCAGGAGAAGGGAGAACGTTGCCTTCTCTCTGAACAGAGAGAAGCAGGAGGAGCAGCATGTGGCTTTGCCAGGATAGCGGGCTTCCCAATAGTGCAGGGCACCATCGACTGCGCCCATGTGGCTTTACAGGCGCCACATACCAATCCTGATATCTTCCGTAAGTGCAAAGGCTACCACTCACTTAATGTGCGGTTGTTTGCGACCATGCCCAACACATCCTGACGGTCAGTGCCCACTATTCTGACAGCAGTCATGATGCCTTCATCCTACGTCAGTCCGGTGTGCCAGCAATCTTCCAGCCACCACGTCAAACATGAGGGTGGCTGCTCGGAGACAAAGGCTATCTGCTCTGCCCCTGTCCCCTCCGCAACTTCAACACTCCAGCCCAGCACTCATATAATCAGAGCTGTGCTGTCACCAGGAACATCATCGAGCAGACCATCGGGCTGCTGAAGCAACGGTTCTGCTGCCTTGACCGCTCGGGAGGAGCACTCCAGTCCTCGCCGGAGTGGGGGTCCCATTTCGTGGTGGTCTGCTGCATGCTTCACAACTTGGCCATCATGAGGACACAGCCCTTGCCACCCAGGATTGTGGGACCATCTCAGGAGGAGAAGAAGGAGGAAGAGGAGCAAGAGGAAAAGGAGGAGGGCGAGAAGGAAGGGTGGAGGCAGGCAGCAAATCCCTGTTCTGTCCGTGAACACCTCAGCAGACTCCGAATTAAGTGTCTGAAACCCCAGATCCCCATTGCTCACCGCATCCCCATCAACCACATCCCCATCATACCATCCCTCTGTCATGGAATATCACAGCGTCCTCCAAGGCACAAAGCTGAAATGAAAGCCACCATAAAACAAACATTCCAAACAAAATTAATAAATTTGTAAGTATTCAATAACAGTCCAATATCAACTAATCAATAGCAAAATAACAACAGAAAATGCTGGAAATACTCAGCAGGCCAGGCAGCATTGTTGGAGAGAGAAACAGAGTTAACTAATCACCCTTGTGCAATCCCTTCGTGCCTGTCATTCGTGTCCCCTTTCCTATTCTGGTGCTACTACGCAGTGCTCCCCCAATGGCTGCAGCATGGCTGGTGGAAGGCTGCTGAGTTTCTGTGAGAAAGACTACAGATGGCCTTGCAGGACCTAGAAGCCCTGGCTGTAGACAGCACTACCTCGGCATGGGCGGCAGCAGTCTGAGTTGGCTGGTTGACAGGCAGCAGCAAGGGCCATGGCGGAGTGGCAGTGGTGGGAGTAGGAATGCTGTCATCCTGAGAGAGGACAGCAGGATCCTTCTCCACAGACCCACTGTCACGCCCGCAAGGTGGCATCTCAACAATCCTAGCAATCTGTTGGAGGACAGATTGCTGGCCTGCTTCAACACCCTGCAAGCCCCTTTCAAGACTTTTAAGCTCAGCGACGATGGCAGCAGTCTGAGCTTCCACTGCAGCAGTGAGACATTGGGTCGCTTTGCCTGTGCTACAACGGAAGCCACAACATGCAGCATCATGGCTGGGTCCACAAAGTCTCTCCTGAGTTGTCCATCATTTTCAGCCTGGAAATCCTGGGCTCCAAGCTCTGCACAAAGCCCCGACCAGTGTTGGAGCTGAACTCCTCCATGCTCCTTGACACGGACAAGAGGCTCTCTGGCAGGCCTGCCATTGCACCAAGCATTTCCGTGTCCATGTCCATCACCCTTCTTCTGAAGGCCGCCCCATCAAGGTCATCTTCTGAGTTAAGCGCAGCAGCATTCGTGCACAAACTCACCCTCCGGGGAGCTGGCCCCTGAGGTACCCTTTCCTCCTGGCCATGCTGTAGCCCACTCTTACCCACTGTCTCACCATGTGCAGATCCTGCATCTATACTGTGCTTTAAACTCTGTGCAGTGCCAGTTTCTGAGCTGGTGTCTGTGGGAGTCGGATGCAGTGACGGTGTGCCACCTTCTTCATCTCCACTGTCTTCCATCACTTCGGGGACAGGCTGTGCTGGTGGCAGTTCTTGGTCATCTGAAAGCAGAAAGGCACTAGAGTCAGGTTATAATGAGGGGAGGGGGGGAAAGCAAGATATCCATGCATACTGCATCAGCAACTTGTAAGTGAGAAGAGATTGTGGGATGAGGGGAAAGTGGGATGTGAGAAGAAGGATTAGGAATGACCAGACCGTTATTGTCCCCAAGGGCTTCAACTTCACCCATTGCCATGGCCTCAGTGTCAGTGAGTGTGGTGCAATATGTTTGGGTGCTGTGCCTGCCATTGTTGAATAGCTGTCAGTGTGTGCAAGGTGTAATATGTGAGTGTGAGTGTTGCAGCAGTGGTAAGGTTGTGAGGATGAAGTGAAGCTATGATTGTGAGGTCCGAGTGATGAAAGGTAGAGATTGTTGGTAGGTGAGTGATGGGGGTGTGGTGGATTGAGCAGTGCGTGAGGCTTGTGGTGCAGATGGTGGGATATGGCATTTGCTGAAGTCGTCACTCACCTTGACCTGCTGTGTGAGGTCATT
Source organism: Somniosus microcephalus (assembly GCF_052327205.1). Classification (NCBI taxonomy): domain Eukaryota; kingdom Metazoa; phylum Chordata; class Chondrichthyes; order Squaliformes; family Somniosidae; genus Somniosus; species Somniosus microcephalus. The sequence goes on from NC_140989.1 coordinate 288,048,245, forward strand.
AAACTTCTTATGCCACTGGATTCATGTCCATGATACAACACTGTTGGCCGTGATGTGCGCAGCTATCTCTTGCTAGAGCCTTCTCGAGGTGTGCTTCAATGGCTTCCTGCCACCCTGTGGGAACAGGACACCCCGCCTTCTCTCCATTGCCAGTACCAATGCCTTGAGGGCTGCATCGCAGAACCTTCTGGCTTACTCTCTGTGCTGCTGCTGATCCATGTCTTCTAACTCCAATGACAATGACAATGACAATGAGGTGCTGCTGCACCAAAGCACCTCCCGTTTAAGTAGTGGAGAGAGACTTGGCCAAACATTACTGACCATTAGACTGTACCCGATATTGGCCCACCTGTTGAGCGGTAAGCCAACCAGCAGCGTGTTTAGCTCTGAGATCAGCAGTCCAATCATGTACGTGAGCAGGGAGCACGAATTTTGCATGCTGCTTGCGCCACTTTGAACGGGCGCACCCAAATAGCGCTGGCCCATGACACCGCCTGTTTTCGGGCCATAGCTAATTTCTAGGCCTTTATTTACTACCTGCCCTGCTCTGGGACTTTTTCTACCACCGCCCCCCCCCCCCCCCCCAATCACAGAGGTACTTTTTCTTCTCCTCCCCTCACGCCATCCCATCCACCTGCTCATCCGCTTCCTTCTCTCTCGTCCACCCCCTTTTTCCTTCTCTCCTCCCCTTCCCCTCCCTTCTCTTCTCCTCCCCTATTGTGGTAGGTGTGCATCAGAAGGGCTGACAAACTTCAACCTCTCTTTCCCTCTTGCTGATTTTTGCTCTTTGACCCCAATGAGGAAGTACCTGGTTACCATGCAGTGACATTGAGATCAGTAACTCAGCTTTTGTGGGATCACACCCTTGCACTACCATAATATGATGCTCCATGATTGAGCTTAAACAAGCTGCAACACAGTGTTGGTTCAGAACTTTTGAAGCCAGTGTCTATTTGACCCTGAGCTGAGCTTCCAACCCCGGATCTTCTCCATTACAAGGACTGCCTACTTCCATCACCATAATATGGCTCGCCTCTGCCCTGCCTCAGCCCATCTGCTGCAGAAATCCTCATCCATGCTTTTATTACCTGCAGACAATGTAAGCTGTGCGGCTGCGCAGCGCTCCAGGGACCACAGTCAGCTGGCTTGCCGGCTTTTCAATGCAAAAACAGCGCATGTGCAGTACAGTATATTGAATGGCCCGCATGGCCCCTTAAAGGAGCCACGCGGTGCCAAACAAAATTACAGGGAACATTGCTCCAGACTCGACTATTTCACTGCTATCCTAGCCGGCCTTCCATCTTCCACCCTCCATAAACGTGAGTTCATCCAAAACTCAGGTGCCCGTGTCCTAACTCGCACAAAGCCCTGTTCACCCATCAACCCTGTGCTCACTGACTTACATTGGCTCCTGGTTCACCAAGACCTCGGCCTAGAAATTCAATGCCCTTAGCGCCGATTTTGCGGCGCTAGAGGGCCTAGCGCTGCAATTGGCGCCGGCGCCGAAATTGCCTGGGGCCCTTCCGCCGCGGTAGACCGGTAGCGCTGCGCCGGCACCGATGACGTCATCGGTGTGCGCAGCGTCCCGGTTGCCATGCCGACGGGCCCCAGCGCCGAAATTCAGTTGCGGCCGCCTCGCCCGTGGCAGCCGCAACTAAGACTCTGGCAACAGAGTCTTACATGACTTTGCGCCGGCGCATTAAAGGCACCACGGCGGCCGGCCGCTTTCCCGCCGGCCGCCTGGCCGCAGCTCCCTCCCCGGACTTCCCCCCCCCCGGAACAGAAGCAAGCCCGGCACTTGTCCGAGGTGCCGGGCTCATTTTTAAAAAGATTTTCGCGGGCCGCGGCTGGGTGCAGGCAGCTCCTCCTTAAGGGAAGGAGGAGGCCTGCACTTCCCGAACCTGCCGCACCGCAGCGGGCGCCGCAGCACCGGAATAGCGCCGATATTCAGCGCGTAGCGCCAGTTTTCAGGCGCAAACAGCTCTCAGCAGCGCCGGCAGCCGTTTGGGCGCAGAATTGGTGAATTTTGGGCCCGACCAGCACGACTTAGCTCCGGCACTAACTTCCGGCGCTAAAGCCCTGGCTGCGCCAAAACTCAATTTCTAGGCCCTCGAGTTTAAAATTCTCATCCTCATGTTCAAATCTCTCCATAACTTCGCTCCTCCCTATCTCTGTAACCCCTACAACCCTCCGAGAACACGACATTTCTTCAACATTGGCCTCTTGTGCATCACTGACTCCCTTTGCACCACCACTGGTGACTCTGCCTTCAGCTGTCTAGGCCCTAAGCTCTTGAATTCCCTCCCTAAACCTCTCCACCTCCTCCTTTAAGACCTTAACCTACCTCTTTGACGAAACTTTTGATCACCTATCCTAATATCTCCTTCTTTGGCTTGGTGTCACTTTCTGTCTGATAACGCTCCCGTGAGCTGCCTTTGGGGTGTTTTACTGTGTTAAAGGTGCTATATAAATGCAAGTTGTTGTTGGTGCCCAGTCAATCAGGTGGGAAGTAGTTAGGACTGACTTTGTCAGTCTGATTGTAAAATGAAGCTTTTTTTTGCTTAAAAAACACTTTTATTTGTTTTTTCCATATGTTAAACACCTGCTTCACATTGAAATCTTCTCAACCACTGAGTTTTTTTTAAAGGTAGCTAAAGGTTTTTTTAAGATTATTTCTAAAAAAGCAATTGAGTTACTTAAGAGTATCTTTTCTATCTCTATTTCACTGACTGATTACTTTGGCTGAAGTATTTTATTACAAAGTCACAATTGGTCCAATGAATGTGTTCAATGAACACGTTGTTCAAGGAAGCCTTAATGTAGATCATTCTAGAGCTGGGGGCTTGAGTTAAAACATTGGCTACAATTTTAAGTGATAGCTCTAAGTCATCAATGGTTTTACTTTATTATTCTTTTGCGCTCAAAGCCGTACTAAAGCCACAAGTAAATTGAACAGAATTTAATTTGCCTCACTCTGCGGTTTATGTGGGGAACAACCAAGCAGATTCCGGGTATGAGGAATTTAGATTGGAAAGAAAAGTGTTTTCAACAGTCCATCAGTGGCAGTATGAAGCAACCATTATTTGCAGGTAGCACTACAGTTACAAGCAGCCAAAACTCTGGTGCAGTACAGTACAATGCAGCGTAAAGCTTCCTTTACTCTCAGGCACAACCTTAGATGAGCACCCCTCCAATATGTCATTTATCATTTTTTTACACCAGTGGCGTAGGCAGGGTGGGCGTTCAAAAGCCCTGAAATTTCTATGATTTCTTTTATCGGACCACTCCTTCCGAAAGTATAAACCTAAGATCACTTGATAGAACACAGAAACAATGGATGTTCTCTCAGAGCTAGTCAATTTTGCAATTCGACCAGTGAAAACCGATTAGTTGGGCTTGTGCTTCTAAATGATAACTGGGATATTGCAGTGAATAGTAGCAAAGTTATTGAAACACTAGTGACACATAATCAGTGCTTGGACTTCATGCTTTAAAGTTTTTGTCCGACAAGACATTTTTTTCTTGTCATTTGCCTTATTTGAGTTGTTAGATTAATGGAAGTAATAATGTTTCTATTTCAACCTCATTCTAAAATTCCTATTTGAAAAATGGACCTTTTGAACACCCTTAACCTACGACACTGTCTTACAGCAGCTATCTGTGTGGCCTTCTGAATGCAATTGCTAGCTTTTACCAAATTAGACTCCCTAAAGTCATTTAATACTGGACACTTAGGAGAATCTAATCCCATCAGTCTCAGCTGGAGATGAACCCACATTACAGCAGTGAAGGGATCATGTGCTAACAGATTGCATCACCCAGTCTCCAAGTCCTTTATACACCAGGGACCCTGATGTTCCCCTAATACAAAGAACCAAAAAATTCAGTGGGAGGTTAGCGCCCTGCGGCACTGCGCTGCCGGCGGTGACATCATCGCCGTGCGCAGTGCCCCGGCCGCGATCTTTGGTAGCTCCCCCTGACTTACCGCCGGACGCTATGTCTGACGGGGTCAGGGGGGCCTACCTGCAGCCGGGGCGACGCTAATTAAAGGTGAGGTGCCGGGCGGCCATTTCTGTTGCTGGCTGCCTGCCAGCACCTGCCCCCATTGCCATCTCCAGCCTCCTCTTCAGCCCCTCCGCGGAATGCCGGCTGCGCTCCGTGAGCATGGCACTTCTCTTGAGTGCCGGGCTCGTTTGCTGGCACTCCGATCCCTGGTGGCCCAGCTGGGCCCTGGGTCGTGTTGCGCAAGGCCCCTCCCCTTTAAGAAGGGGAGGAAGGCCTGCAGTACCGCGGCGAGACCTGCCGCAGAGCGTGGCGTTGCGGCACGTCGCAGCACGATATTCCCTCGCAGCGCCCCAAGACGGAGGCAGGGCATTTCCAGTAGCACCCCGCTTCCCCCGTGGGGTGCTACTGATGAATTTCGGCTGCAGGGGTGCAAATTTTTTCGGGAAGTAGCGCCCAGTGAAGTTAGCGCCCCAAAGGGGGCGCGACTCAATTTTTCCCCCTAAAAGTATTAAACTTCATTTTTTGAAAATGTTGCCTGAGAATCAAATCTTCCTATTTCCCCAGTTCTTCTGATCTTTAGGAACCAGTAGTCACTTCCACTAATGCAATTACTCTGAACCGATGGCAAAGCATGCACACAATATTCCTTCAGATTATTCACTTTTCCTGTGAGGATGTACCCAACCTGCACTCAGCATCTCTCCATGGCAGTGCAGCTGAAATCAGGAACTCTGTGGCATAAGGGATAAAACCTACCTTTCCGCATCCCTCCTCCCACTGTCATCACTCTGTGCATTGATGCTTTAACTGTATGTAAAAAAATATATGGTAGCTACAGCTTTTTTCCCAGATGCAAACATAACAGGGTCTCATTAAAACCAAAAATATATAGCCTCATAATCCAGTGTAAGCCTTTCTTAAGCTCAAGACAGGGAAATAATTTCAATTCACATCCACATTTTAATCATATCTTAGAGAAACATGTTGCTAAAAGCTTTTTTTTAGTTCCTTAATTACTTTATTCACTGCAAAGAATATTACAGAGACAGTTCATCATTACTTAAAAACAACCTCAACAGACAATCGTATTAATGCAGCATGTAGCATGTTGTAGCCTTTACTAATCTATCCTGGTGGTCTGCCTGAATTGTCGTTTTCCAACATTAAGCAAATTCCCATTTACCTTGGCACTTTTCCAGCAAATGGCTATGTTCCAATTATATTTTAATCTTTTACTTATCATGCCCCATTGCTATCTCAGACCTTATCTCTGTGTGTCAGACTGTCCATAATGTAACTGGGAAGGAATTGGCTTGTCAGTGGCTAGCCTGATGACTCATTTGGTAAATGTGCCATGTGGTGTGGTACTGAACCATATAGACCAGCAAGGTTCCAGTCTCTTCTATGTTAGCTGCTCTTGGCTAGAGCAGCAGTGGAGACACTACAGTGCTGTTTTTTTGTCCTCTTGTGCTCCAATTTTGGGTGCAAACAGGGTAGAGGCTGGTCAAACCAATGGAAATCAGTTTATTTGAATTCCTGCTGGTTTTAGGGGAAGTTAGGACCCCTGACTCTTCAGATCAGGCCATAGCTGTATGATGTTTTCACCCAAAGCAAGTTGGAGCTTCATTTGTTTATGTGAAAAGGGGCTAGCATGGGCACCATGCCATTTCCAGCCTGTGGGCATGTTGGATGCCAAATTCCCAGCAGACCCGTGTAAACCTGAGGGGAAGGAAGTCTTGGGCAGACCTGCAGGCAGAAAGGCATTTAAATGATTTGCAGATTTTTAAGTTAAGTGGTTTAAAGGCCCTTTTTGTATTTTTTTTCTCCTGCTTGCACTTAGGCTTTCATGGGTCTTTGTGGCAGTTGTCATTATGACCTTTTTGGCCCCAAATCCCTTTATTGGCACAGGGGAGTTTGTCAATAGGGATCCTCTGAGCTGATATACTCGGAGGTAGAAGCGGAGGTTATGCTGACTGAAAGGTGCTCCACGCTCTTCCGCCAGCACCCTCACCCCTGTATCTGCAGGGAGAGTTAATACACCTTGCTTTGGCACACGTTATGTTGGTGGAAGTCCTGTTCTGAAAGGATACTGAGTCAGCACACTCCAGTGGTCTGACTATAAGAAGTGAATGTCTCACTAACCATTCTGCTGAAGGTTCTTCAGAAGCACCACAATCACAGCATGCCATGCTTTACATGGTACTGCATAAAAGAACACATTCCAGGATAATCAGGAGTCAGGATTGCCTGTTTAGCTGCAACTGCCAAGATGCCACTAACATTTTCTGCAAAAACTGGCAAATCTACCTGGGAATGACCATGGGGACCACCTTCTGATGATCGGGGTCTGCATCTGTGCCATGTGTTGCAAGGACACCTATGGCTACCATGGAGCAATGTATGGCACATTTAGGGACAGTAATGGTCAGTTATTGCCTAAAACTTGGCTGCACCTTCTTGGAGGCATTGTTGTAAATTTGACCTATGGGGTGAGGGTTTCGAGAGATACCGAGGATAATCTTCCTTGCAAGCAGTTCATGCAGCACTGCTTTGACTTCAGCAGCCATCAAAGAGGGGACCAGGTCCTGGACTGCATCATCGCTTGTTTGCAGACTCATGCCTGCCTTTGGGGCTCTTTTTCCCTCACCTTGGCCTGCCATTTATTCCCCTGCCCCTTTAGTCTTGACAAAGTTCACTAATGGGTGGATGTACTTTATAAGAAAAAAAGAAAGACTTGCATTTATATAGTGTGGTAAAGCCACCAAGGGACTCCTGTATGACTATATAACTGCCTTTAACAGAGTGCTACAGCACCTATGTTTGTTTACTGTTTGTAAATAACCCGTTCTCGGTAAGTTCCAGAACCAGCGCGATGATGTCATCACGTTGGTCACGTGACGTCCCGAACGGCAGATGACGTCATGACGTCAGGCTGGGAGGTTCCCAGGTTAGACCTCGTGAAGCCAGCCTTAAGAAAAGACCTGTTGATTGTTTCTCCTGCATTCCATTGTTTGTTCTTTAGTTTACATTAAACTTCATTTAATTATCGGACTGACTCGACCTCAGTATTTCAGCTAGGGATCTGACGATTCCTACAATAGCACCTTTCATGAGCACCAGATGACCCAAAGCGTTTACAGTCAATAAAGTACTTTTGAAGTGTAGTCATTGTTGTAATGTAGGAAACACAGCAGCCAATCTGCACACAGCAAGCTCCCACAAACAGCAGTGTGATAATGACCAGATAATCTGCTTTAGCGATGTTGATTGATGGAAAAATACGGAGTGATTATTTGCATAGCTCCAGCTGCGCATGGACGCCCATTTGATACTGCGCATGCGCACGCGATTCGGCTGCACATGCACAGTACCAAGCGGTGCGGCGGCTGCGGTCCTCGGGTCCATGTGGAGAAGGTCAGGGGATCAGGTGGGGGGTGGGGTGGAGGAGAGGAGTGGGGATCTAATCAGGGGAGGAGAGTGGATTGAAGGTTAGTCCCGTGGGCCGGAACACTTCCCGGGTTAAAACTGAATCAACATGGCGGACGAGACCGTGCTGCTGCTGATGTTTTTATTCCTATTTCTGTTAATGAAATGGCGCACTGAGTTTGAGAGTGCGAGTATTGAAAGGAGGAATGATGCGCAGAGAAGACTTAGAATGAGGCAGTATTTCCAGAGGAAAATGATATTGGTAAGGGGAAACAAAAAATGTGCGCAGCGACACAAAGATGAAAACTTTGACTGCCATCCTTGGTTGAATGGTGGGCATCCGTGCATTTACCCCAACTATTGTAACTCTGTGATTAGGGCTCAAAAGAACAAGACAATAACGATTCAAAGCGGCCCTTTGGTGGTGCTGTTTTTCTAGCCTCACTATCTTATGCAGCCATAACTGAAACCCAACAGGAGTTTATAAACCCAGTCAGATCCCCAATATCAGAGAGGAGAGGAGGGGATCGAAGGGGGGGGGGGTCGGGTGGAGAGAGGAGATCGAAGAGGAGGAGCAGAAGGACTGAAATTCAGGGGGAGAAGGTCAGAAACTCAGGGGAGGGGGAGAAGATCAGGAACTCGGGGTTGGGGGAGGGGGGAGGGAGAAGGTCAGGAGCTCGGGGGGGGCGTAGGTCAGGAACTCGGAGAGAAGGTCAGGAACTTGTTGACGGGGGGAAACATCATGAGAACAACGGGGAGGGGGGACGAATGTGATGCAAGTCTAAAGGAGGGGGGATAAGAGCAAGAACGTGATCCAGATGGTAAGATAGATCACGTTCTCCCGCCCACTGTTAGACCTTGATCAGGTTCTTCAACCCCCCACCCCCTTTACACCTGCACCATGTTCTCCCTCTCCTTCCCCCCCTCCCCCCCCCCCAGACCGCAGCAGTTCAAGAAGGCAGCTCACTAACACCCTCTCAAGGGCAACTAGGGATGGACAATAAATAAATGAATTTTTAAAAATGAGAGTGTATTCTGTGTTGACCCTACAACATGCTGCTCAGCCTGCTTGATGACATCACTGTTGCTGGATGCTGGAGATTTGCTTGGTTTGGTGCCAGATTCAAACTAGAGCTGAAATTCACACCACAGAGATTGCTAGATCTTTGTGGGCAGCTTTCTTCGAGGTCAGCGGCGAGTGCCATCGCTTTGCCACTGACTGCAAATTCCGGGCCGTTATGTTCTTTATATAGCATGTATTCCGCCTAGAATTTCTCTCCCCTTTAATGGGAATTTTCTGTTTCAGCATATGAATTTAGAGTTATAGGGCCAGAAATGACTGTCAAAATAATAGTGAGGCTTATGGCACTCTCCGTTATTTATATGTAAATTGCATAGCAACTTCAGGCGAGAGTAGATACATGGTTAAATGCAAAAATTGGAAAGTTGCTGTCTGAGATACGCGATTCCACCATTAGCTTCCTAAAAATAGCATCTCTCTGCCTGACTCATCATTCAGATGCATTGAGCGCCGTGGAGTTCCTGTACTTGCACGGTAGATACAAACTAAACTCACCACAGAAAGTTAGGGCTTGTCCATTTCAGTCTAATTATCCTTTTTAACAGCATAAGTCTTAATTACTGCCAAATCACATCTCTGGCTCTGGCACTGAAAATGAACTTTTACAAGTGTGGAGTCTCATTCAGATTTTAATTGTTGTTGGAGATATAAAAAGTTTTTTTTAATTAAATTTATTTTAAAACTTTTTCTTTCTGTCTCTTGTTTCTCTCTTTTTTAATCCAATCTTTCTTTCCCTCTCTTTAGTTTGCTTTCTGTACATGATTTGACATTGAATTCATCATTCTAACATACACTTCCTGGTTCAGACTCTCTGCTGTTCAATTCTCAATACTTCAATCTGATTGGTTAAGGAGGTACACAGCTGCTTGACCTCCTCACACAGATCCCAGATGCCCTATAGAGGGCGCCACTCCGTTTTGATCTCCCAGTTACAGCAACTTGCCGTGCACAGTCTTATAGAAATTAAATGGACAAGGGCAAGTCTAATTAACGGCCCATAATTTTCATATGTTAAGAATAATGAAAATATATAGAAAGGCTCTTTCTATTATTGAGAAATCTGTTTATATTCACTTGTTTCAGTTATTCACTTATCTTATTTACTTCACAAATAAACAAGGCAATGCTTCTGCCTCCAGACAGCCTGAACGGATCTTGGTAGCCATGTCTTCAGCCACCTACACCCCATGCTCTGCAACTCCATCCCGAAACCCCTCTGCCTCTCCATCTTCCTCTCCTCCTTTAAGACAGTGATGCACATGCAACTATTTTCCTACTGTTCTGGCTGCTGCAGAATCCACTTCAGAATACGAAGGACATAATTTCTACTATACTTGGGACATGAGACAACATTGCAAAACTACTTCCTCAAATTTTTCAACAGCACTGCTCCAATGCCCTGTGCTGACCAATCCAATTGGGATATTTCTCTGCAGTTCCAGGAGTTATAAGCTGGCACAGGTTATGCAGGTGCCCCCATGAAGGGATAATTACTAGTCCTAGCCCTTTTCAGGCTACCCCAGATCAGGCGTATTCTCCAGACGTTCACCTTCAACTAAAGTTAAAGATAGCCGAATTCTATAAGACGCTTAATTGGGTCTAAAGGTTCAGACTATCTCTCCCTAAAGGAAAGGAATGATGTGAAGATGTTACCATCCTCTGGATAGCACTTTTAATAAGTTTAACTAGATTGTAACCTTTCGGATATTATGAGGGTCCGGAATACCCCCCAGAATTCTGCAACTCCTTACAAAAGAGTGTACAGAAATTGAGTTCACGAGATTGATAGAGAAATACTAATTGAGACAATTCTAAAAATATATAAATTTATTAAAAAACTGACATTCAGTTAACAGCTGATAATTCAATCGTGACTTTAACAGTTCAAAATACAATTAGCTTACACAATCTTATTCTCAGAGAGCCTTATTCTCAAATCTTAACTTCATTACATTTCCATTCTTCTACTTATTCTTAATCCAGAATATCCACCAAAATCAAATACCTTGATGACCTGAGACTCAAAGTTAAAAACTTACAGAACGTGCCTGTGAAGTTGAGAAATGCTTGCCTTTCCAGCGACTTCTGACTTTCCATCTGAAAAGGTCTATTTTTATATCCTTTTTGCAGTAGTAAATCCTTTGAAGTTTTCTGCTGATGTAAGCTAATTATCTCTAAGTCATCCTCTGTTGGCTTTTTTCTATTCTTACTGTCAATTTAGCCGTTAACTTTTAGAATCCTGTCTCTGTGTTTAGGTGTTTCAAAAACTTATCATAAAAACAATATACGGTAGTATTTATTTAATGTCATTCTTATCGAAGGTTTTCCATTCAATTCTTAATATTGGCTTAACTGTTTATAACCACAGACTCCTGTCTCCGTGGTGTTCCAAGTTCAATACAAACACAATGTAATTGCTTGGTGTATCTATTGAAGTCATATTTTCAAAGCCTTCTGTAGATACTTTTTACAATATGTACATCAAAACCACTTCAACTAGGGTGTTTGCTTGTTTTCTAGTTATCTCAATTGGTTGCATATTTAATCGTGTTTCCTGTCTTATTTGATGTTACTTTTACAAAGGCACATGGTTTTTTAATATTCTGTTTCTGTTTCCCTGAGTGTTAGTTTTTAACACTTTACTTGGGTCATTCCATTGTGTTTCTCCCAAACTCCAGACCTTCTGGAAGCGCCAAACTGCTATTTCAATAGGGCCATTGTTTTAGCATTAACAATCAATTCCCATTTCAAAAGCCTGTGTGTTTTTTACAACTTGTGTTATCAAACCATCCCATCTCAGAAGCCTGTTTTGACACAGCTTGTGTCACTGAGGCTTTAGATTTTTAAACCCAGTATACCATGTATTAATATCAGAAATCTGTTCATAGGGTGGTGTATCTCTTGGAATATGGCTTATTCCGTCACACCCAGAGGACTTCCCTTACAGTTTTAGAATTTGTTATGTGGAGAATCAAGAGCACAAAAGCTACATAGTATATACAAAATCAACACTACTTCTAGCCAGCCGAGTAAACCTCTTTCCTATTTTAATGTTGCTTCTGTCCCATATTATAATAAATTAAACAACATTTTATTAAACTTGGCACTTCTTTAAAAGCCTATTTTGTATGTCCTGATGGCACAGTAGGAAAATGCACTGTTGTAAGATGTGTAAATTTTTACTCCAGTCTATCAGTACTATGAGTTCGGACCCTTATTGGAACAGACAACTCGAGACAAAGATTTCAGGCTAACTATTCTTTAATTAAAATCAACAGCAAGTACAAGCATACATATGTACTAAGACCAGCGAGTGATCATTTCGGCGGTGACTAGTAGGTTCCCTTCTCTGTGCGACCGATCAAGTCGCCCGACTCACTGCAGCAGTCCCTAGTGTCTTTCGACTGCACTTTTTATACCCCAAAACTTAGCAGACCCCCAATATGTATGTGTCCCAGACCACGTTAACAATGGCCAGTAGTTGTTTTTCTTTCTCCTCCTTATCTGTTAGTCATTGGGCCTCAAGGCCAGTTACGCCATTGTCTGAAGAAGTTCTTGTTAACAATGTCACAAAGGTTTGTTTTACAGAACTCTCAAGGCCCACTTCCTTATCTGTGATTTTTACGGAATTTGCCCAGTAACACGGCCCTCAGTCTCCCCAGGTATGCTGGTGCATTAAATTTGGTCAACTTTGAGTTTAGTCAATTTACTTTACAGCGATGATGTATTCTTACAGTGTGGTATGGTGCTAAGCTACTCAAACCACAAGGTGAGGTTTGATGCATGGCCTATTTTGAGTTAGCTAATCTGAGCCAAGACAGTAGTGGGAATGCTATAACTGGCTTCATAATCTCCTAGACTAGCGATTGGAAAACACATTAAGTCAGGGTTCATATTATTGATTGATGTACAGTGTCTTGAAAAGCGTATGTATTTACACTGGAGGCAGGAAGGATTGATCTTGGCTTTCCGACAGTTGAATAGTCTGCCTTCACTTAATGCCTAGGCTCACGTGTGAAGAATGGTCATTAGACGAGATACCTGAGGACAGTCAGTACCTTTGGAAGGGTACCGCTGTCTGAGTTAGGGCAGAGGTTCCCAAACTGGGGACAGCAACAAAGTTATCAGAGGGAGCGAGGGGGGGTGGGGTGTGAGGAGGTGGAGCTGACCTAAACTAACAGGTGCGAGAGCAACTAATGCAGCCTAGCATGCCAGAGGAGAAACATGGGCTGATCTCAGCACAGCGCAGAATATTTGAATCTCCATCAATTTGTAGAAGCAGCTCTGATAGGTCCGATATCTGCTACATTGGTTGTGTTTGTACTTGTTAGTTCATGGAGCTGCAGGCACCCACCAGGTAAGCAGTGTCTTTTGACAATATTGTAATAGTGTACTACCAGTCCAGATAAATCCTTGCCTGAATTGATATCTGCACCAATCTGTCATTTCAAATTGAAGTGTTCCGAACACCCCAAGAAACTACCCAAAATTACTGGGTTGAGGTGACTGGAGTAGGTAGAAAGAGGGGGCACCCTTGGGACATGAATCTCCAAAGGGGGGCTCAACAAAAAAAGTTTCAGAGCCTCTGAGTTAGGGCACTAGGGCCTAGAAATTCAGTAAGGCGCTGCAAGCTTTGCGCCCAGTTACCGCCTAAAGAGGGCTTCTGCGCCAGTGGAGGAGGTTGCGCTGATATTGAGCTCGGCGGTAATGGCGGCGGTAGCCGGTAGCGCTGCACCGGCACCGATGACGTCATCGGTGTGCGCAGTGCACCGTTTCCGCCCCGATGCCGGCCCGACCCCCATATTCAGTTGCCGCCGCCTCCTCCGTGGCGGCCGCTACTAACATCCGGAGACCAGGGCCTTACTGCAGCCTTAGTGGGGCGCATAAAGGTGGAGGTGCGGCCGGCCGCTTTTTCGGCAGCCGCCTGCCCGCACCTCCTTCCCTGGCCTCCTCCACCACCACCCCCGCGGCATTGCCGGCTGCTTTCCGCGAGCCCGGCACTTCTCCGTGGTGCCGGGCTCATTTGCCGGCACAATCCAGCAGCGATCTCCCCATTGCAGGCACCTCCACCTTAAGAGAAGGAGGAGGCCTGCAGTACCGCAGCCTGCCGCACCGCATCGGGTGGCGCAGCGGCACCTAGAGCGCTGAAATTCAGTTTCAGCGCCCCAAGCGGGGGCGGGCACACCCTGGAATAGCGCCCGGTTCCGACTTGGGGCGCAAAAAGTGAATATCTGACGGTCGCAAATGCATCCGCGCCCAGCGCTAACTTTTGGGCGCTAGCCAGCTGGCGGGGCCATAGTGAATTTCTAGGCCTAGGTTTTCCCCCTGCCCCGACCAATTTTTTTAATGGATCTGAAGCAGGCCTGGTCAGAAGCTTGCTCAGGGATGTGACCAGCCTTGTACCCACCTCCTCCTGCCAGCCTAAAGTGCACCCACTCATATGCACGGGCCATCTGTTAGGGCCCAGATGTTTGGCATTCATCAATCGGTGGAAGAGGCCAAAGCAATCTTTATTGCTGGCGGAGCCTGCTCAAGCATTCACAGAGCACTGCCTTGCACAGGCCCAAGGACAAAACTTAGATTTTTTCAAAAAATTCTGGCCTTTTTTTCTGGCAGTATGTATGCTGCTTGTATCGTGGTGCAATGGCAGGTCCCCGAAGACCGCCATATCACGACTACACCCTCCTTTTGGCGTATATCCCTGGTGGAGTCAGGAGAGACCACTTCTCACATATTGATGAAAGTGGATTTTGAAATCTGGCCAAGTTCATGGAAGCATCTCTTTGGAAGAGGGAGAGAGAAAATTGGAAAGGAAAAAAGTTGTATTGTATGGACAAAAAAATAACAAAATGAATGAGGTAGGATTTGTGGAGCTCTCATTCAACATTTGTAGCATGCAAGCCTGCTTTATTTTCTTATTTGGTTCCAAATATTTATCATGCTTGACTGTTGGTGCCAGATCTCGGTATGCTGTTTGATTACTTTGTGACTCTACTAGATAAAAACAATTACTGCATGAAATTGTGGAACACCACTCTAATTACAGCTTTCATTGCTTTCTCAAAGCTTTAAATACTAACACTTTCAGTCATTGCAGCAGATGGGATTATGTGTGAACCTCTACTTGGCTGTCACCTGGCAGAATGAAAGGGTATGCCTCGGTAGATTCTACAGTTACTGCAGCTGTCTTGATGAACCCTTGTTATGTTACACTGCTGACGTCAGTTTGAGGATTCAAATGAATCTGGAGAATCCAATAAACCTTACAGGAATTGGCTGAAAAGCAAGAGCATAAAAGCATTTTATAAATGGAGAGAAATAATAAATGCTGACAACTACAGTTTCCTGCAAAGCAAAATTCCAGCAAACAGCTGATTTAGAATCTAAAAGTATTAATGGAATTACACCACATTTCGTGGTATTAATAATATTTAAGCCTTAAAAAATAATCTTTTAGTCTCTGATGGAACTGTTCCTTACAGATGAGGATGGCCCCAAGATTGATCTCTAGTTTGTGTTGAATTGGCTGATCTCAGTCATGATGGTGATGATGGGAACAACCATGTTCCCATAACCAACCTTAAAGTCCCAGGTTTTGAAGGGAAAAATAAACTCGGCCAGAGTTCCTGCTTCTGATCTGTATGCAGTGACCTCCCTGCTGGAAATGCATGTGTGCGGATGCTCGGTGAGTACAGAAAAGAGGGCATTAGTGATAATCCATTCGGCTGAATAGTCCACCAGCATTCTCTGTCTAGGCTTACACCTGAAGAATAGCTGCCTTGGTTGAGGTATCACAGGGCTACTGGCAGCCAAGAAACCGTACCCTAGTATAAGTCAATATTTTCAGGAGGTGAATAGGAAGCAAAGAAAAGCAAAAGAAACATTTCAAGAAGAATGAAAAACAGTTTTGATTGAATATGTATGCAGCAAAGTCAATATTTTGTGCAGCAGCATATTGTATATTGTATATTGGCCTGGATTTTGTGGTTAGCAGCGAATGAACGGCTGCCCACAGAATTTTTGTGGGCTTTTGCATGGCAACTTACGGTCATCAGGAGTCTGAAGCAGCGTGGCGCTGTCTACCTCAAAATCTGGGCCATTATGTTTTTTTTTAGGATGGTTGTATTTCTGTGAATACATCAAACTGTTTAATTTTGGTTTGTAGATTTATCTCAATATTTAATCTATGCTTTTCATGCTAAATTTAAGTCTATAGAGGCATAAACTTGGCATGAAAATCATAGAATTTCACTTCAGTTTATCTGCTCTGTTTACAGTAAGGGTCAAGGATCTGGGACCTGTGTGAACAGGGCAAGCAACAGCGTGAAGAACCAGATTGAAGAATCCTTACTGAGGCATGCAGCGTTTAAACCAGGAAGTGTATGTTGGAATAGCTAATTTGATGTAAAATCATGTACAGAAAGCAAAATAAAGAGAGGGAAAGAAAGATGGGATTGAGAGAGAGAGAGATAAATGAGACAGAAAGAAAAAGTTTTTAAAAATTATTTTAATTTTTAATTTTTTTAAATCTCCAATGATTAAAATCTGAAGGAATGAGACTCTACGCTTGTAAAAGTAAATTTGCAGTGCCAGCGATGTTGTTTGGTAATAAGTAAGACCTTTCACACCGTTAAAAATTCACTTACACTTGAATGGACAAGCCCGAATGTTTTCTGGCGTGTTTAGTGGGTATCTAGCAGGTAAGAATCGCAACTTCATGCCCTTTATCTGTTTGAATGCCGAATCTCTCAGCAAGGTACCGGTGTAGCGAAGCTTGTGGAGGAGCAGGGCAACTCGGACAGCATCTTCCTGATTTCGGCACTTTACTGCGCATGTGCGGACGCCGGAAGTTGCTGTCCGATTTACTCCTTACTAACGGTGAGCGCTGCTAGCCTCACGTTTATTCCTACTGCAAAATCTGGGCCAATAATTTTTTTTGTGATGCCAGTGTTTCTGTAAATACACCAAGCTGTTTACTTTTAGTTTGTAGATTTATCTCAGTATTTAATCTTGGTGTTACACCATGCTTTTCATGCTAAATTTAAGTCTATAGAGGCATAAACTTGTCATGAAAATCATAGTAGAATCTCACTTCAGTTTAGCTGCTCTGCTTGCAGTAAGGTTCATCTGCATAGGTTGCTCAACACCAAAGTATAAGATGATCTTTGAGGTTGAATTCCAACTTTTATATCCTTGCCAGGTATTTGTCATTTGGTGGAAGTTGAAAATTTCATACTGACAGAATAGGTGGTGTTTCTGTGAGGTTGGGGTTAAACAAAACTGTCAATCTCATTCATTTTGGTTGTCTATTTTTGATGTTTCAAACACTTAGAATTAAACATAGTTCTAAATGTTTAAATTAAATTTATCTCACTCTGCACCTGGTTATGCTACACCTGCTTTGAGACTACCCGGCATTATTACTGAGTGCCCAAAGTTGTAAAATGGTTTCATTTTCCAGTACCGTCACCTTCATGAGCAGAAAAAAAATTATCCCCACTCCGAAGAAACTTATATAACAGTGGATACGGTTGTGATGTGAATTGCCATGATCTTGATATTGAGTATAATAATTAAGTGTGGCATTCAGTAAGATGATATATGGTGTCACATAACAGGCATTGTACTAGTCTGAGTTTTTAATTTGAGCTTCAATTTACATATTATTACGTGTATATATACCTATCTTCTAAAATGTAAAAATTATTGACACTTCCTGCTTGTTATACCTATTTCCTGTTCTTGTTATTTAGTCATGCTTTTGTGACATTGACAACACCTAGAGATAACACTTAAGGTGCAACTAAATGCCTGAAGTGTTACAGTGATGCCTGCTGTGATTATTTTTAATGTGTAACACGAACACCTGCTATTCAGCCCTCCAGCACTGGTGCTGCTGTGGCACGAGTTGCCCAGCTTGGTCTGTCATTGTGTACACCTGTGAGTTTGCAATACAGAGATTTTGACTGTGCTTTCCTACTGCCTGCTGCCAAATATGGGCCTACAGATGAGATTTATTTTGCTGCTATTACACCCACTGAACCTGAAGCTCCCGACCCTTTCCACTTCAATGACCTCTCACTGCCGTGCTGTCTCCCAAAATCTCCCACTGGAACTGGCCACCTTTGCACCCTTAAATACGTTCGCAATGCCTGTGCTTGCTACCTGAGCCCACCACTCTGCATTATGTTTCCCCTCATTACCCTGGCAATTTTATTAACAAATTTTGTGTTGTTCCCAGCTCTGCCCAACCTCCTCCTTTGTCCCCATTAAGTTATAGATGATAAACCATCACTGGCTCTGCCTCTGGCCCCATTCATTCCCTTGACTTCACATTTGGCCTCCAGCACAAGGCATGTCAATGGTGGGTTTAGGAGGGAGGAAAAATAGCATTGAAACTTGGACCAGGCAGGTGAGGCAGTAAAGGCGTGAAGGCTGCAGTAAGTCTTATGCTTTCTCCTCCTCCTTGTTTTCAAATCTCTCCATGGCTTTGCACCTCCCTATCTCAGTAATCTCCCCCAGCCCCGCAACCCTCTGAGATATCTGCGCTCTTCCAATTCTGGCCTTTTGAGCATCCCTGATTTTAATCGCTCTACCACTGGTCAAGGCCCTAAGCTCTGGAATTCCCTTCCCTAAACCTCTCCGCATCTCTTCCTCTCCTTCCTCCTTTAAGATGCTCCTCGACATCTGCCCTAATATCTCCTTATGTGGCTCAGTGTCAAATGTTGTGTTATAACACTCCTGTGAAATGCCTTGGGACGTTTTAGTATGTTAAAGACGCTATATAAATACAAGTTTTTGATGGGGTAGGCAGATAGCGTGCAAAGGAGGATGCTGATTGGGTATAGGAAAAGAAATAGCGAAGTGCAGACAGCACATACAAGTTTAAGGGATGACAGGAGGCTAGAGGCGTGGGGGCAACTGACTGGCATTAGCAAAGGCAGTGGGGGGTTCAGTTGAGGAAATGAGTAGATAAAAGAGGCAATAGGGAACATAGTGATTCACCAGATACTTCAAATGGGTACATGTAGCAATGACAGCAATGAGAAAGATGAAAGGATTTTGCAAAGTCAAAAACGTAGGCAATGTGATAGAATCAATAGGGATGGTGTAAGGGGCTGGGAAAGAACTACAAGCTTCATTTTGCCCACACGTGCGACTAGAAAATGTAGACTTCAGTCCTCAACAGCTCCCTTACAGACCATGCCACACCAACTTCTACATGAAAGCAAATAAAGAATGAGAAACAAGCTGAATGATAGAGACAAAAGTAAAAATAATAGTTAGGGACAGAGATCATTAAAAGCTAGTGCACCAGTACAAAAAGTAATCAAAAAGGCTAATGGAATGTTGGCCTTTAGCTCAAGGGGGTTGGAGTTGAAAAGTAAATGGAGTTGAGGGCCAGATCAGCCCTGCTGTAATTGAATGGTGCAATTAGCTCGAGGAGCTGAATGGTCTACTCTTGTTCATATGTTCTTATAGATCACAAGACAAATGTAAGGGAGGGATTAAAGCAGAACAAGAAAGAGGCCAGCAGCCACAGGAAGATGACAGACAGTAAGAAAGATATTACAATATCACAACCCTCTTCCCAAAACGCCAACATCCCCAAAATCACCTTCACTAATCTCAGATCACATAAACCCATTGCACCTCCCCCACATCACTTCAGTCCATGCCCGTTCCATACTGATGCTCACTGCTTCCACCTGCTATCTTCTGCCCCTATTGCCCATACTCTCCTACCACCTTTTGCCTAAATACCCATGCTGTCCCATCTCTTGCTACTGGCCAATCCTTCTCACTGCCTCCTGTCCCAAGGACCCATATATGCCCACTCTCTCTTAATGCCGTTTCCATTTTCCATACAAGACTCCCATGACTTCCTGCCACTTACCACTCACTCCTACCATTTCCCTCACAAATCACCCATACTTACCGAGCTGCCTGGAATCATCCTCCCCACCGCCACCCCCCACACCCCGCCTCAAGGCCCAACCTATTGACCGGCTCAGTGTGGGAGCCGGAAGCCCATCCCATCACATACCTTATGTTAGCGGGCAGCCTCCAGGAGCTATTTTCCAGCACTTCCTGCCAATATCCCACCCATTCCAGTGGGATTTAAATGGGGCTGGGAGTGAAAATAGCCCAGGTCTCATTTTTGGAGCAGCAGATAAGTCTCCACCTCATCTCACTATCCATCCTCCAAAACCCACCCAACCTAAAATCGGGGCCTTAGTTCCGTGCTTAAAATACTTAATTTTAAAAAATGCAAATTAATTTTGTCTTCTCCTCAGTTTTGTATTTTTTGGCCCTCACTATAAAAACCTGCATCCTAACCACATTGCACAGCTTTTCTGTTCAATTTTGGAAGGGAAGACTATTTTCGAAAGGAATTATAAATGTGTTATTTTTCATCAAACAATGTATTTTATACTTTTAACCATGGAGGAAGCATAGAAGGAATTGTACAATTAAATATTAATATGTAAACTGTGGACAAATTGATGGTTTAAACAGGAATCTGTATCCTGGTTCATATAGTTTAATTTGTATAATACATGTCATATAAATGATTTTTGTATTATATGTGACTTTTTCTGGTATTGATATTACAGCTGGCAGCGATGGACTATCCTTGAGGAAGCTGCCTATTTGCCCAATTAAAAGTATTTGCTTTAGCTATAGCTGGTTAAGTTCTGCGCCTGATTGAAAGAGAGATGTTCTTGCAAGAATGGACCCTCCAACTAACTGTGGGTACTGCCACAGGAGATCCGCTAGAATTATATAAAATACTTCTCTACTGTATCCCTTGGGTTGTAGAGTTTTCCACTTTAACATTATCGCTAAGCAGTTATATGATAATTTGGGGAGAATTTAAAACCATCAAGGATCTTCTGCTTCTGCCTCTTTTTTTCTGATTTGTTAATTCAAGGCACCCGGCAGCTAAACTGCATGCATTTGCTGTTCAAGGAAGCAACCAATGGCCCGGAAAGTTTCGCCATAACCACGGTGTAATGTGGCATTGCACTGCTTCTGTTCTGAAGAAATTCACGTGTAACTAACTTACACCGAAATGTAGCTACGTGCGATTTTCCTCAATCATTTGCACCGCTCCCGAGTTGCGTTTACCAAAATTCCACAGTTCACTAACGTATTCCACTCCCATAAACAGGACCAGAGAATGTCACTTTTCTCTTTATGCCAGTTTTGAATGCCCGTAAATTTACGCCCAAAATTTTAGACACCTGAATTCACTGGCCTAGAAATTGGGTTCTGGCGTAGGCAGGGCTTTAGCGCCGGAAGTTAGTGCCGGCGCTAAGTCCCCCTGCGCGCGCCAAAAATTCAGTAGTGCCGCGCCCAAACGGCTGCCGGCGCTACTGAAGGGTCGTTGCGGCGGTACATCGGCGCTAACTGCCGTTTCGCGCCGCAATTCCGGCGCTGCGGCACCCGATGCGGTGCGGCAGGCTGGGGACATGCAGGCCTCCTCCTCCTGTTAAGGAGGAGCTGCCTGCACCCGGCCGCGGCCCGCGCAAATCAGCTTAAAAATGAGCCCGGCATCTCGGACAAGTGCCGGGCTTGCATCTGTTCCGGGGGGGGGGGGGGGAGAAGTCCGGGGAGGGAGCTGCGGGCAGGCGGCCGGCGGGAAAGTGGCCGGCCGCCGCGGGGCCTTTAATGCGCCGGCGCAAACTGGAGTAAGGCACCTCTGACAGAACGTTGCTTGCGGCTGCCACGGGCGAGGCGGCCGCAACTCAATTTCGGAGTTCGGGCGGGTTACCACGGCAACCGGGACGCTGCGCACACCGATGACGTCATCGGTGCCGGTGCAGCGCTACCGGTGCAACACCGATTTAGGGCCCCAGGGAATTTTTAAACTGGCCATAACTCTGGCGCTAGTTCCTCTAGCGCCTCAAAAGCGGCGCTAAGGCAACTGAATTTCTAGGCCACTATTTCTAGTGTTTTGTAGTGACTTTTCTTCAGCGATTAATTTTTATTGCTCCTTCCTGAGACTTCTTACTGTATTTTCTGTATCTTTAAATTTTTTTAATGGCATCATAAACTGTTGCATTAAGGAGAGAAAAGCTTACATATTGCATTCTCTTTAAAATGCCATACTTAATGTGCATATATAATAGCTTGATGGATTCAAACTTTAATTTTCATAACAAGAGGGACATAAAGAAGATAGATGACATATGTTCCGCTCTTTCCTTGGGCCTCAGTTGTTTCCGCTTGATTTACTCCAGTTTTTATATTCAACTATACGTTCTCGAGAAATTTTGGTGTAAGTTGCTGTCGGCAAGATTGGCGTAAGTTAGATCGAGGAAATCCCGCTTATTATCTTGAGAATTGATTTACACTTTACTAATGGTATGATTTAGATTTGCATAGTTGGATTCTCATCCTTCATTAAGACAATACAAGTAAAATCTTCTGAACTAATATTTGGTTTGATATATTTGTTTTGTGGAAAGACCATTTTGGTTGCACTCATTTGCTGTTCCAGAAAGAGATATTTGAAATTAAATGAAGAGAAAAAAATATGAATGCTGCAATTCTGAAATTAAAACAGAAAATGCTGGATAAAACACCGATCAGTCAGCATCTGAAAGAGAAAAATAAATTATCAACAATTTCTGTCTTTGTAATCAGATGTTCAATATAAATTTGACAGAAAGCAGAGAGTAGGACTAAAGGGTAGCTATTCACAGTGGCAGAAGGTGGGTAGTGGTGTTCCACAAGGATCAGTGCTGCGACCACTGTTGTTCACAATTTATATTAACGATTTAGACTTAGGAATCAAAAACACAATTTCTAAATTTGCAGATGACACCAAATTGGGGGGATAGACAATACTGAGGAGGACTGCAACAAGTTACAGGAGGACATTAATAAACTTGTGGAATGGGCATATAATTGGCAAATGAAGTTCAACACAGATAAATGTGAGGTATTACATTTTGGTGGGAAGAATAAGGAGGTCAGTTAACACTTGGAGGGTGCGAGTCTAGGTGGGGTAGAGGAACAAAGGCATCTAGGAGTACAAATACACAAATCACTCAAAGTTGCGACGCAGGTTAGCAAGGCCATAAAAAAGCAAACCAAGCACTAGGGTTTATTTCTATAGGATAGAATTGAAAAGTAGGGAAGTTATGCTAAACCTGTATCAAACCTTGGTTAGACCTCACAAAGTACTGCGTACAGTTCTGGTCGCCATATTATAAAAAGGATATAGAGGCACTGGAGAGGGAGCAGAGAAGATTTACAAGGATGATACTAGAAATGCGAGGGTATACATATCAGGAAAGGATGAATAGGCTGGTTCTCTTTTCTCTTGAAAAAAGAAGGCTGGGGGTGACCTAATAGAGGACTTTAAAATTATGAAAGGTTTTGATAGAGTGGATACAGAGAGAATGTTACCACTTGTGGGGAAGTGCATAACTAGAGGCCATCAATATAAGATAGTCACCAAGAAATCCAATAGGGAATTCAGAAGAACCGTGAGAATGTGGAACTCACTACCACAGGGAGTGATTGAAGCAAATAGTATAGATGCATTTAAGGGGAGGCTAGACAAGCATATGAGGGAGAAGGGAATAGAGGGTAATGCTGATAGAGTTAGATGAGGAAAGACGGGAGGAGACTCGTGTGGAGCATAAATGCCGGCACGGACTGGTTGGGCTGAATGGCCTGTTCCTGTGCCGTATATGTAATCCTATGTAAAACTATTATGAATTTCGCATTTGAAAAGAAAGATTTATATAATGGCTTATCGCATCTGGACATCCTAAAGTATTTCACAGCCAATTAATTGCTTATTGAAGTGTGCTTACTGTTACGTATGCAAACAGAGCATTCATTTTGGACACAGAAAGGTCCTGCAACGAGCAAATAAGATGGATGATCTTTTATTCTGTTTTTGGTTATTCTGTTTGAGGCAGGAATATTACATAGGAACAGGAGTAGGCCTTTCAGTCCCTCAATTCTGTTCCACCATTCAGTTAGATCATGCCTGTTCTGTATCTTAACTCCATCTACCCATCTTAGTTCGTAACCTTTAATACCCTTGCCTAACAAAAATCTATTAATCTCAGTTTTGAAATTTTCAATTGCCTTGGAAACTGGGAGAACTCTTTCTTCAAATAGTGCCATGGGGCCTTTCACATATACTGGAATAGACAGGCAGGGCTTCAATTTAATGCCTCATCCAAAAAACAGCAAATCCAACAGTGCAACACTCCCTCTGAACTACATTGAAATGTCATCTTAGATTTTCTACTCAATGGAACTTGATCCCACAAAAAATTGTTAATAATGTTAAAGATTGATGTATATACATATAAAAGCTTTCTGGCCAATGAATCAATAGACATGTCTAATGGCACATAGGAGCTGAATTTTTACCCCTTCATCACTAAGCACATCCAACATGTGCTCTGCTTGAAGGGACCTCAGTCGACAGGTCCCATTTACAGGCTTAGGTTATTATCGTTACTACTGTACAACATTACTCCAGTGCAGGACTGCCCCTTAGAAGGGGCTTACACCCTAAAAAGGGGGAGGAAAGTGCATCTCTGCAGCAGTAGTAATGGCCACTGGCTTGAGAGCCTCTTGCCGCTGTCCAAAAACAACAAACCTGCAGCCCTGATAACCCTCCTGATGGTTCTAGAAAAAAATTACATAATGGGGTGTGTGAGGAGGTTACTAGCAACCCTTCTCAGAGCCTCCAATTTGAGGGGGCTGGGCACACCTTAAAGTCAGCCTTCTGTTCTTTGGGACTCTGCCAGGCAGAAGCCAAGGAACATGGGATGGGATATATGTTGACATCATGTCAGACCTAATTAGCATGGCATTTAAGTACTTCTATTCCAGATGAAAGCACTCTGCCCTCCTTCAGGAAAACTCATGAAGTGTGCTTAAACAATTGCTGGGACTCAAAGCAGAGGAAAATCACTCCCACTACCCCCTCCCCCCCCCCCCCCCACCACATTTGTATATAATTTGTGAATCTTTGAAAGAATGCTATGTGATTGGATTTTTTTCTTACTCTAGACTATTTTGACTCTCATATCTTAGATCATTCTCATGAGTAAATCCCAATTCCCCTACCTTCAATAATGCATCTTTGCTTTGAGATCTAGTTAAGCTTTTGGTAATGTTGCAAGGAAACAAACTGTAATTTCCATCTCATAATTGCTTTTAGCTACAGGATTTCTCCTATACATCCATAAGATCTTCAAATGCAGTCAAGCTTCACATCAGACTTTGTTTCTAAGTTTAAAATAGCAAGTGAATTTATTTTCTAAAAGATGAACAAGCACATAAGTAAATCATACAATATAGTTTTATATTTCCAGTAGACATCCTCCTTCTTAACTCCTTGAGTGAACAAAATAATCAAAAGCTTGCAAATCTAACAACTAAGTTATTCCTTTGTAAATAACTTTTAAATAATAGTGACCTAGAAATCCCACACCGTGCGCGGCACTGCTTTTATCCCAATGGAAAATGTATCCCAGGCTGTTAAGCGAAGCAAAAGAGGAAATAGCAGAGGCCCTGACCATCATTTTCCAATCCTCTCTGGCTTCAGGTGTGGTGCCGGAGGACTGCTGATGTGGTACCCTTGTTTAAAAAGGGAGAAAAGGATAGACCGAGTAATTACAGGCCAGTCAGCCTAACCTCGGTGATGGGAAAATTATTCGAAAGAATTCTGAAAGACAGGATAAATCTTCATTTAGAAAGACACGGATTAATCAAGGATAGTCAGCACGGATTTGTTAAGGGAAGGTCGTGTCTGACAAACTTGATTGACTTTTTGAGGAGGTAACAAGGAGGATAGATGAGGGTAGTGCGTTTGATGTAGTGTATATGGACTTTAGCAAGGCTTTTGATAAGGTTCCACATGGCAGACTGGTCACGAAGTTAAAAGCCCATGGGATCCAGGGCAAAGTGTCAAGTTGGATTCTAAACTGGCTCGGAGGCAGGAAGCAGAGGGTAATGGTTGATGGGTGTTTTTGTGACTGGAAGGCTGTTTCCGGTGGGGTTCCACAGGGCTCAGTACTAGGTCCCTTGCTTTTTGTGGTTTATATCAATGATCTAAACTTGAATATAGCGGGTATGATTAAGAAGTTTGCAGATGATACTAAAATCGGCTGTGTGGTTGATACTGAAGAAGGAAGCTGTAGGCTGCAGGAAGATATCAATAAATTGGTCAGGTGGGCAGAACAGTGGCAAATGGATTTCAATCCGGCGAAGTAATACATTTGGGGAGGGCCAACAAGGAAAGGGAATACACATTAAATGGTAGGACACTGAGTAGTGTAGAGGAACAAAGGGACTTTGGATTGCATGTCCACAGATCCCTGAAGGTAGCAGGCCAGGTAAATAAGGTGGTTAAGAAGGCATACGGAATGCTTGCCTTTATTAGCCGTGGCATAGGGGGGTTATGCTTCAACTGTATAAAATACTAGTTAGGCCTCAGCTAGAGTACTGCGTGCAGTTCTGGTCACCACATTACAGGAAAGATGTGATTGCACTAGAGAGGGTACAGAGGAGATTTACAAGGATGTTACCGGGAGTAGAGAATCTTAGCTATGAGGAAAGACTGGATTGGCTGGGTTTGTTATCTTTGAAAAAGAGGAGGCTGAGGGGAGACCTTATTGAGGTGTATGATGTTATGAGGGGCTTAGATAAAGTGGATAGAAAGGACCTATTTCCCTTAGCAGAGGGGTCAAAAACCAGGGGGCACAGAGTTAAAGTAATTGGTGGAAGGTTTAGAGGGGATTTGAGGGGAAATTTCTTCACCCAGAGGGTTGTGGGGGTCTGGAACTCACTGCCTGAAAGGGTGGTAGAGGTAGGAACCCTAACCACATTTAAAAAGTACTTGGATGTGCACTTGGGATGCTGTAAACTGCAGGGCTACGGACCAAGAGCTGGGAAGTGGGATTAGGCTGGACAGCTCTGTGTTGGCCAGCACGGACACAATGGGCCGAAATGGCCTCCTTCCGTGCTGTAACTTTCTATGATTCTATGATTCTGTGAAAATGAATTGTGCCCACCAATGGTCTGGATAGGTTTTACAAAAGAATTTCCTGGGTCAACTCACTTTTATATCCATTGGCGTAGTGATTGGCGTAAAACCTGTGTAAAATGAAAGTAATCTGCAGTGGTGCTTCGAAATTAGAGTGCAGTCTTTAAAAATATATTTTTGTCTGAAGATTGCAGCAGCAGGCTGGCGGAACAGAAGACAAGTAAGGAACAATGGCTGGCTCAGTCAGTTGACTGGTAGCTTGACTGCATGTCTCAGGACTGTTTTTGTGTCGCTTTACAAGAATGTCTAACCTAGCAGAGGCAAACTAACAAGGAAAAAGGACATGGCATTGAGGCAAAGAAAAAAATGCCATAATTTCACAGAATCCGATCGGAAAACCCTCCTCCATGAAATAAAGCAGAGGACGAACAGCGTGCTGGGATCCAGGAAAACTACCAAAACAGTTAATTGTGGAAGGAGATGACATTGGCACTGTACCAACTCTCCCGCCCCCAAGATTGCAGACTAATACTGGTGAAAGTTCAATGACCTGAACAGGGCAGCCAAGGTAACACACCTTTCACTGCCCCTTTTCTTCCTCACACAGCGTGGGCACCACCACGCTCTCCACCCTCTTAAAAATTACAGCGCAACAACTAACTTATCATAATGCACTCTGATTAAAGGGATCACTAACTTGAAATCTTACAATATGGCTCCCTATCTCCCCTCGTAGCAATTACATGCATACACTTTCCTCACGCTCCTGCTCCACTTTAATACCACCACATCTCCTACTTCAACTCTCCTATGTCACTAGGTGCACACTCTTAACTGCTAGCCTTCACCTAATTTACTGTATCTTGTTGTAGAAGAAAATGGTGCAAAATGCCTTGACTGGCAGGCCACAGGAGGGAACAACCCCAGTGTGTAAAACTGGCATAAACAACTTCAGTCCTATTTTGCTGCTAAATAAAAAGGTAATTGCCCCAATTTTGTGCTGAAATTACTCCAAAAAGTCACAGAAATTTAGGCCAGTGGTTTTTGTCCCACTATAGGGGGTCTAATTAATCTAAATTGTTTCTTGGAAATTCAAACTGATTTTTCTCTCTTTTAAGAGTGTCAAACTGATTGGTTCCTTCTGAAATTTTAATCTGGCTCTTTGCTTGCAATAGAACAGCAATATTTATATCCCAGAAAAGAATTACCTGGAATTCCTGGATTTTGAATAACCCACCAATCAAATTTAAAACGTAACTAGCAATTCATATACAGACTGCATCGATCTCACAACATTGTTTAAGTTTGAATTATTCCTCTCTCCAGCCCATAACCAACAAAATTTACAATGCTGTATTGAAATGAGCTTGGTGCAAGAATTTTTCTTTTACAAACCATGTGCTGTCTTTCCGTAGTGTGCTACACTCGTAGAATCATAGAATGGTTACAGCACAGAAGGAGGCCATTCGGCCCATCCAGCCTGTGCCGGCTCTCTGCAAAAGCACTTCAGCTAGTCCCACTCCCCAGCCCTTTCCCCGTAGCCCTGCAATTTTTTTTCCTTCAGGTACTTATCCAATTCCCTTTTGAAAGCCACGATTGAATCTGCCTGCACCACTCTTTAGGGCAGTGCATTTCAGATCCTAACAACTCGCTTCATAAAAAAGATTTTCCTCATGTCGCCTTTGGTTCTTTTGCCAATCACCTTCACGTCCTTCCTAAAATGTGGTGCCCAAAATTGGACAGAATACTCCAGTTGAGGCTGAACCAGTGTTTTATAAAGGTTAATAATAACCTCCTTGCTTTTGTATTCTATACCTATACCTGTATTTATGAAGCCCAGGATCCAGTAAGCCTTTTTAACTGCTTTCTCAGCCTGCCCTGCCACCTTCAACGATTTGTGCATTATACTCCCAAGTCTCTCTGTTCATGCACCCCCTTTAGGATTGTAACATTTAGTTTATATTGCCTGTCCTTGTTCACAATTTTCTGCGTTAAATTTCATCTGCAATGTGTCCGCTCATTTCACCAGCCAGTCTATGTCTTCTTGAAGTCTCACTATCCTCCTCACTGTTCACTATACTTCCACGTTTTGTGTCATCTGCAAATTTTGAAATTGTGTCCTGTACACCCAAGTCCAAGTCATTAATATATATCAAGAAAAGCAGTGGTCCTAGAACCGACCCCTGGGGCACACCAGTGTTTACCTTCCTCCAGTCCGAAAAACAACCGTTCACCACTACTCGCTGTTTCCTGTCACCTAGCCAATTTCGTATCCATGCTGCCACTGTCCCTTTTATTCCATGGGCTTCAACTTTGCTGGCAAGCCTATTATGTGGCACTCAATTAATTTATTCATCTGAAAGAAAAGTCTGCAAAATTTCTCCCCAACTTACAGGGATAGTTTGACAAAATTCCGCTTTGCGGAACACCTCCGTTCAGTCCGTAAGGGTGACCCCGAGCTTCCGGTCGCCTGTCATTTTAATTCACCGCTCCATTCCCACTCGGACCTCACCGTCCTTGGCCTCTTGTATTGTTCCACGGAAGCTCAACGTAAACTCGAGGAACAGCACCTCATCTTCCGATTAGGCACTCTGCAGCCTTCCGGACTCAATATCGAGTTCAACAATTTCAGATCATAAGCTCGGCCCCCATTTCATTTTCTCTTGTAATTGTTCCACTCCTTTCCCGCCCCCCCCCCCCTTTCCTTTTGTTTCTCTCTCACACCTGGCAGCTATCTTTTGCCCTGCCAGTACACTTTACACCTAATCTCAGCCTATTACCATCTCATCTAGCTTCTAATCTCTTTTACTTCTTTTGTTTCTTTTATTCTTTTGTCCGATTGCAGCCCTGCCTTCGATCTAGTTTCTTTTCTTTCCAGTTTTGAAGAAGGGTTCGACCCGAAACGTCAACTCAAATTTCTCTCCACGGATGTTGCCTGACCTGCTGAGTTTTTCCAGCATTTTCTGTTGTTATTTTTGACAAAATTCTATATTGCCTATCTATAGTTATACCTCCATAATTCAGAGCTGGCCAGCTGCTTTTTATAGATGACTTTTCCATGGTGCCAAAGGCACAGGAACAAGTGACCTCCATGGATTATTTGATCATCTCTGTCTATGCTTATTACCTCAAACTTTAATTGCATTCTTACCACATATTTCTCCAGCTCTTTCTTGAACAGTTACTCAACATAGCATTAATTGCTTTGGCTGTGAGTCTGTCCTTCTTTCAGGTCTGTTCTAACAGCCTAAATGAATTATCTTGGCCACATCAACATTATCCACATATCTTCATCCTGAACACCAGGAACATCTCACCTCCCGTTCCCATCACCAATGGACACAAGTTCAGTTCTGAGTCTCTCTGTTTTCACAGTAATACTATAGAAAAAACACAAGCAAATTGTGAAAAAAGAGTGGCAGACAAACAAGTCAACACATGCACACACACAAATCAACATGTATATAATCACACTGAAAGTAAATTCCTGGGATTGTATTGCTATAGATAACTTATTCCCAAAGCCTAGTTTTGATCTATATATAGCCAGTAGTGATATATTCAAGTCTAGGTATGTTCAGTTTCTTTTGCATTTAATAGGCATTCAACTTAGCATTGTATGTTTGGCATCAATTTATTAGTATATTTTTGTGATTGTCTGACATATTAGCTTTAAATATATTCATGGCATTTTCTCTCTTCTCTTAACTTACTACTAGCAAATTAATATTCATACATAATTTGGATTTTCAGCACACTTTTGCATCAGCCCATTAGAATCCGAGTGCACCACTAGGGAAAGAAACGGCTAGTGCAGCACAAATATTCCACTCGCACCCCCCCCATAGCAAAATACTTGTAAGTGAAATTATTTCTTTAACCATAGCACTTTTGTTCAGAAAACAGATGTAATTATTAATGTAATTATTTACCAAATAAACCGCATGAGAAGTAAGCAATAACAACAGATACAATACCATACATAGAAACATAGAAACATAGAAGATAGGAGCAGGAGTAGGCCATTCGGCCCTTCGAGCCTGCTCCGCCATTCAACGAGATCAGGGCTGATCATCCAAACCCTAGCACCCGGTCCCTACACCAATAGCCATCCCACCCAAGCCCTATCCCCGTAATCCTGTAACCCCACGTATTTAATCCCCCCTAACACTAAGGGTCAATTTTTATCATGGCCAATCAACCTAACCCGCACATCTTTGGACTGTGGGAGGAAACCGGAGCACCCGGAGAAAACCCACGCAAACACGGGGAGAATGTGCAAACTCCACACAGACAGTCACCCGAGGCCGGATTTGAACCCGGGTCCCTGGCGCTGTGTCCTGTAAGAGATTAATTTTCACTTTTCAAATTCTTTCTGCAGTCCTGAGAAGGATCTTGGTGGATTGAAGTAGCCACCTTCCTTCAACACTAAAGGTTGAATTTCATACTGAAATAGTAGACATTTAGACCGGGGCACTAGTATGTGAGCCCTTTCTCATACAGCTTTCTCAGGTAGATGATATTCCTAAACAGTAACAAAACCTCACTTCTTAAGCAGAAATTTCCTTTGGTGTCAGAATTGCAAATCAATTCAACTTCAGGAAAACAATACTATTTTCATATGTTACAATGATGCACTAAAGTTAAACTCATTACAAAAAACACTGCAGAATACTAATAAGAAATTATGACGTATATTGTCTGGAAGCAAAGCATAGGCAAACGTGTGTATGCAGCTGCTTCCAACTATTGACATTTCCAAGCAACAATGCATAAATTTGCACTTTACCCCCTACAGATTGGACGATGA
The DNA here is from genome assembly GCF_052327205.1 of Somniosus microcephalus. Classification (NCBI taxonomy): domain Eukaryota; kingdom Metazoa; phylum Chordata; class Chondrichthyes; order Squaliformes; family Somniosidae; genus Somniosus; species Somniosus microcephalus. Next base: position 288,079,598 of record NC_140989.1, read on the forward strand.
ACCAGCTGCCTTAACAGACGAATAGACTGTAATGGCAGTCAAGAAATTGGTCCCTCTAGAACCCCAATTATCCTAGCCTACCATCAATTGCATTTTGAACGTTCCTTCATATTTTTATCTTTACTTCCTTGCCTGATTACTCCAAGCATTTATCACCTTTAAGTAAATAAGTGCTTCCTAATTTACTTCTCACTAATTTTAAGTTTTAAGTTATACCTTCTGCTCCTGTGAGCATGACATGCTTTCAAGTAATATTCTGGCATCTATACCATTTTTCTAATATAGATATAGATAAGAGAGAGAGAGAGGGATAGCTATTTATACCAATGAGGTCCCCCACTCTTCTTTTGATAACATCCAGTTCTACCTTTCTGCGACCCCTTGCGACCGTGGACTGCCTCCGTGTTGCCAGACTTACCATCCAACATCGTCTTGGATGAGTCATAACTTCCTCCAGGTCAACATCTGTGTGAAGTGCACGCAGTGCATGCTCCTCTAGTACTGTCCTAAAATTGGGATCCTACATACGTCATAGGACTCCTTTTTGCATATCAGAAGGGCCTACCACCATATCTTCCGAAGTTGTCGGCAGCCGGAATGGGGCGCTAATCTGTTCCCCTGTTTCTGCCCAGCAGCACCAGTGAAATATATCACATTGTGTTCTGTCCCCACCATAAACTCCACTCTCTTGCCATAGAATCTATTCCTTCTCCCGCTATAAACACTGTCTCAGGTTTAGCCAGACCCTTGCAACCTTAGCATCCTGTTTGACGTTGAGCTGAGCTTTAAACAATACCTCCTATTCATCACCAAAATTACTCCTATTCGCCTCTGCAACATTGTTCGCCTCAGCCCCACCGCCGCTGAAACCTTTATATATGTCTTTGCTACCTCCAGATTGCACTACTGTAATATTTTTGTCACTGGCCTCCTATCCTCCATAAACCTTAACTTATCCAAAAATCTGCTGCTAAGTCCTGCTCACCCATCATCCCCTTCTTACAGACCTACATTGGCTTCACATTCCCCAACACCAAATTTTAAATCCTCATCCTCACCTTTAAGTCCCTCCATGATGCTCACCCAATCTTATCGCTGCAACCTTTCTCAGGCCAATAGCCCCTCCCAAACACTCTATTCTTCTGACTGTGGCTTTCTGTGCGTCCACCTCCCTTGGTGGCACATTCTCTTTGCTGGAATTCATTCACCAAAGTTCATTCCTACTCTGTAGAAGACTCTCTGTAAACATTTATGCCTCTCCACCTTTGAAAACGCATTCCTTTGACCAAGCTTTTGGACCTTCCACCTAATTGCACCCTCCTGACTTGTCGTCCATTTGCTTGCATCTGTTTTTGAAGCTTCTGGGACATTTCTTTATGTTAAAGGTGCAATACAAATACAAATTGTTGTTGTACTTCTCTCTAGACTGTATAATTCAATCTATCCTCTTCTTTTCATCCTTTCTATCATTTTTAATGACCAGAATTGAGCACCGTATTCCAAGTGTGGTCTAATTGGTACGTTGTAAAGCCTTAGCATAACTTATTTAGATTTGTACTCTACTATTCTGGCTCTGTATCCCACATTTTTTATTAGCTATTTTAATTGCTTTGCCACGTTAACTAGATATGAAAAATTATGTGTCTATGATTATTCGCAGATCTCTTTCATGATCTCCCTGTGCTAATTCTGTTCCATTCTTATACGTAATGTCACAGAGGTTTTTTTTTTGCCCAACGTGCAATGCTTTACAAATGTTTATATTAAATTTCATTTGTCATTGGGTCTGTCTAATTACAAACTGATCTAAATCCTTCTGAAAATCTTTAACTCGGCCATTAATGATCCCGATATTTTGACCTCATCTGCAAAATTTTGCAAACTTAGTGGATTTTGGCATCCATGTCATGCATATAGATTAGTAATAACAGGGGTCCAAGCACAGTTAAAGAAAGAAAGACTTGCATGTTTATAACGCCTTTCACGACCACCGGACGTCTCAAAGTGCTTTACAGCCAATTAAGTACTTTTGGAGTGTAGTCACTGTTGTAATGTGGGAAACGCAGCAGGTTCCCACAAACAGCAAAGTGATAATGACCAGATAACTTTTTTTTTTAATGTTGATTGAGGGATAATTATTGACCAAGACACCAGGAATAGCTCCCTTGCTCTTCTTCAAAATAGTGCCATGGAATCTAATACGTCCACCTGAGAGAGCAGACGGGGCCTCGGTTTAATATCTCATCTACTATCTTCTTTATCTATAACATCCCCAAAGAAGTCAAGCAGGTTAATCAGACAGCATTTCCCCTTCTAAGTCAATACTGCTGTATCTTATTACTTTATTGTTAAACAAATACTTTACCCGCCTACTACTTAGAATGTTTTCCATGGTTGTTGGAGAAAAATGGTGGGATCTCCATTAACTTTAAAATACACAAGCATCGCCAGACAGTATGCCAGTGGTGGAGCAGCTGGATATTGAGTCCAATGACAAAGGTACTGATCATATTGATTGCTCTGCCTTGGATGGTGTTGAGCTTCTTGAGTGTAGTTGCAGTTGTACCCAGCCTGGCTAATGTTGAGTATTCCATCTCATTCCTAACATAAGTCTTGTTGATGGTGAAAATGCCTTGGGGATCAGCAGACATGCCACTCATTGGAGCCTTTGCCCTGCTCTTGAAACCATAGTGTGGACATGGGCTGTTCAGTTGAGCTTCTGGCCAGTGGGGATCTCTACGATCTTGATAATGGGGTTTTGGCATGGTGCTGAAGACCAGTGCACCAGAAATGGCAGCCATTCTACCTTGGACTTTAAGTTTGATAAGAAATCTTTCAGGTGGAACTTTGTCAAAGGTCTTCCAAAAGTCCAAATGAACTATATTATTGGTAGTTTACTTTTTCAATGTAGCTTTGACACTGACATCTACCCAACAATGTAGAAAATTGTACACATATGTCCTACCCATGTAAAAACAGGACAAATCCAACCACTCTTTCAGCCTCCTTGCAAACATTGAAAAATTATAGAAGGCATCATCAATAGTGTCATTGGGCAGCACCTACTTATCAAAAACCCACTTATTGACAGTCAGTTCATATCCCAACAAAACCATTGATTTTCCCTTCCCTAGTTAACGGATGCTGAGGCCAATCAAAGTACCTCTACTACTGGCCGGGGTGATATCAGCTGTCACAGCAGAGACTCAGATTTCCTGATTTGCCTTTCCGAGTTGCACGCTGGGCAGCAAATTTACCAACTGAACCATTGGATGAATTTCACTACTGTTTCATCTGTTATACTATTTATATAATGAGCAGTTCTTATTTCAAATGTAAGTTATTAGTTGCAGCTAAGAGGACAGGCAACCTGCTGGTAGGTCTCCACCAGTACTCCTGCTCAACTGGCCCCAACATGTGCAAGAGTGGCCTGATGATAACTCTGTCAATTTTCATTCTGTAAAGCATTGCAGCTTATTTCAGGAACTGAGTGGAGTGGGAGGAATCAACTTGTGCCCCATCACCATGTGGCAGCGCTTATTGGTGTTCCTTTAGGCTGCACTACCTATAATAGATTTCAGCTTATTTGGAAACACATTCACTGAAAATTTGTCAGATTATATGAAATATGGAAAATAAATAAATAGAAGTCAATCATGTGCATTTCAAAGCTGGGAATGATGGAAGCCAGATGGCTCGCTAATGCAATTCTATATATACAGACTAAAGATTATACAAACAGTTACCTTTCAAGGAGATGGGAACTAATAAGCATCTGAAACTGTTTGAACAAAAGGGCTTATTTTAAAGCCATTGTTGATGCATTAGCAGCACAGATTCCATTAAATAATCACAAAAACTTTAAATATGTGTTTCATGGAAGCAGTTAAAAGGGGCCTGTAAATCCTGTAGGGTTGTATAGAAAGGGTTGGAGCAGTATTTGCAATTATATATGATGCAAATACTTCTTTCGTATTTCAATGGCTTCATCATATCGTGCAAAAACGGTGTTGCCTTCACATAACATTGTCCTGATATAAATAGTCATGGCTCTTCTGGCCTCTTTGCCTCCCCAAGTTCATGACAGTTTCCCTTTAAAAGACTTGGGGCTAGAAATTAATTATAGCCCAGGAATGGGCTATGTCATTAGAAAAGTTGCAGAATTAGTGCCAGGCGCTAATGCTTATGACTGCACGCAAAATTCGTGCTCACTGCTCAATAAAATGATTGGAGTCCTAATTCAAGTCTTAAGGGGAGAAATTGGCCTCTTTTGCGCTTGCCGTTAGCACCTCTGGGGGGCAATAACGGGGCACAAATGGGTTTGCTAAAACTTAGCGCCTCAGTCCCTAGCGCCCCGGTGATGTGGCGTCGTTCGGTGCGCAGCGCCCCGTTATCGCCCAGGATCTGAAATTCGCTTCTGCCCCCTGCAGCATCGCCGGGCGTCAAAAACGGCAGCTGCAGGAGGCGTCGTCACCACGGATGGCTGCTTGGAGAGCAGTAATTAAAGGTATTAGCACCACAGTCTGCTGTTTTTTGAATTTTTTCCATCCCGTGATTGATCAGCCCTGCACTCTCTTAGAGCGCTTGGGGCTGCTCTTCGCGGATTGCAGGTGCTGTCATCGACTATTCCTAGCCTTACCTTGAAATGACCTTAACATTGGCCTTTCCCTTTAAGGGAGGGAAGGAGCCAGTGAATCCAGCAGGGCTGCACGTGACCTTGTGCAGCGCTCTGCCGCTACCGCCCCTCTTGCTCCGTTTAGCGCTCCAAGGGAAGTGGTAGCGCTTGATTTAGCACTCCACTTCCCTCCTGGAGCGCTAAACCGGAAGTTCACATCCAATTCAGTTGTGTAGCGCCAGGCGATACTTTCGCGTTCCCGCAAAAGTTATCACCCCAAACGGGTCAGTATGCAATTTCTAGCCCTTAAAGCCCAAGCTCATTGGCATTACAGTCAAAGGGTGGACCAATATCAGGTACCGTCTAATCGCAAGTCATCATTGCCACAGGCTTTTTTCAGTACTTAAAGGGGAGGTTATTTGATGCTGCAGAACCTCATTCTCAACATTGCTGGCTGTGCAGCTGCCTCTGCAAGCAGCAGCAGGACAAGGAGAAGGAGCCGGATGACTGAAGCAGCTGTACTCATGGCAGGTCCACGCCCCAGAGAGAGAGCCCGCAGATTCTGCAATCAAGCATTGTTGGTGTTCACTGTGGAGAGACGGAGGGCGGTGCTCCACCCGGCAAGTAGCAGGAGGCCCTCGCCGCAAGTCTTCCGCACCATGTGGAGGGAGGTAGCGCAGCACATCTCGGGCAGCACTGTGGTCCCCAGGACCCCCACACAGTGCAGAAAGAAATTTACTGACCTCACTCGGGTGGTCAGGGTGAGTAACTGCTTCAACAAATGCTACATACCACCATCTGAACCAATCTTCAAACACTGCCCAAAGCACCACACCCCCAGCACTCACCCACCAACAATCTCTAGCTACCAACACTCACACCCACATCTCACACCTTGCACACATTGACAGCTATTCAACTATGGCAGGCACATCACCCAAACACATTGCTCCTCACTCACTCACACTTTTTTCTCTTGCTGACCAAGTTGGCTCACAACAGGAGGGAGCAGGAGCGCACAGGTGGGGTACAAGCCAACACCCAACCGCTGTCTGTGCTGGAGAATAGAGATTATTGGGTGTCAGGTGGCGGGCGCCGTGTCCACCAGTGACGTTGACCCCCTTGGGGACAACAACGGTATGCTCATCCCTACTCCTTCTTCTCACATCGCACTTCCCCTCACCCCACAAGCGTTTCGCACTTTCCAGCTAATCATGATGTATGCATGCATTTCTTCCTTCCTGCCCCACTCCTCTCACCTTAACCTGACTCTTGTGCCTTTATGCTTTCAGATAATTAGCAAGCACCTGAGCAGCCTGTCCCTGAGGGCACCATAGAGAGTGAGGCTGGAGAAGAGGAGGAGGACGAACACATTGCGTCACTGCATGTCTCACCCGCAAGCACATGCTCAGATACTGGCACTACGTGTTCTTTAGAGGCTAGCATAATAGTGGGATCTGCACAGGGTGAGGCACAGGGGATGAGTGGGCTGCAGCAAGGCCAGGGGGAAAGGGTAGCTCAGGGGCCAGCTCCCCGGAGGGGAGTTCACGTGCGAGTTCTGCTGCAATGTCAAGAGTGCCTGATAAGCTCTCGGCAATGATAAGGAGTGTGGAGAAGACCGCCTCCAACATTGCACAAGGCTCTGTGCACACCATGGAGCCCATCATTTCCAGTCTGCAAAGGATGGTAGACTCCCAGAGAGACTGTGGTGACCCAGACCTGATGCTGCGTGTGATGGCCAACTTGGCAGCTCCCATTGCAGCACAGGCAGAAGTGACGCAATGTCTTAGTGCTGTAATGCAGTCTATGCTTGGTGGCATCCAATCTCAGACTGCTCTCATGCAGACGCAGCTTGATACCACGCAAGCTCTGACTGCTGCCATCGTGGCTGAGTCGACCACCGTCGACCGGGGCTTTCACAGTGTCGCAGCAGGCCAGCAATCTCTGCTCCAACAGATTAATAGGGATGCTGAGGTGCTGCCCCGGTGGAGTGGCAGTGGGTCAGTGGAGCATGAACCTGCTGTCCTCTCTCAAGATGACAGCATTCCTGCTCCCACCACTGGCACTCCGCCATTGCCCTTGTCGCTGCCTGTCATCCAGCCAGCCCTGACTGCTGCAGCCCATGCAGAGGTGGTGCAGTCTACAGCCGGTCCTTCCAGGCCCAGAGCTGGTCGAGGGTGCCCTGCAAGGCCATCTGAAATTTCCCGCACGGACACTCAGCAGCCTTCCACCAGCCCTGCTGCAGCCACTGGGCCAGCACTTCATAGGAGCACTAGAGTAGGCAAAGATACAGTAACAAGAGGGACTAATGGATTGCACAAGGATGAATAGTTAATATTTTTGTTATAAATATGTGTCACTGATTTTTGATAAATTTATTAATTCAGTTTGGAGTCTTTTGTGGTGTGTCTTATTCCAACTTTGCGCTGTGATATGGCCTGCGACAGGGATGGAATGATGGGGATGTGGTGAGCAACAGGGATCTGGGGTTTAATTCATTCGAACCGCAGTCTGATAAGGCGATCACGGACTGCCCTTCCAGAAGGACGATTGAGTGGCTGCCTTGTCCCTCACTCCTGTTCCTCCTCCTCCTCCTTGTCTGATGTGAAGTATTTTAAACCAACACTCGACACAAGGTTTTCAGATCGATAGTCAAGTTGTCTTTATTACACCGGTGGGGAGACGGTCTGCTCTGTCTTTAGCCAGACTTCTCCAAATTGTTACAGCAAACATTACATTTTTATACATTCAAATAAGAGTGGCAACCTCATGCACAATTCATTCTTGCAACCTAATTGGATCTTGGTCCGCATGCACCTTCACGGATTGGGTTACATGTCCTAAGGTAAACAGATGTAAGCTGCATACTCAATTATTAGCCCAAACTGCTGAACGCTGATTAAAAGATTGTGACCCAGATAATAAAACCCTCAGGGCAACTGAAATGCTAGACATCATGGGCTCGAATTTCCAAGCCCCTTGGAGGCGGGAGTGGTGGGAAAATTGCAGAATCGGGGGGCAGGAACCAATCCGCCCCCAACCCGCCTCTGTGCCAATGTCCCAGGAGGTGGGTATCCGACCTGTGCTGGGAGCCACCTCTCCGAGGCAGGAAGGGGATTAGTGCCAATTAACTGCCTGTTAACAGGTAGTTAATGGGCAGTTTTTTGCCTAATCCCTATTTTTAGCCCTGAAGTGTGGGCTTCCCGATGGCTCCGAACCACGCCAAGTTAGCAAGGCGGACCGTCGGTCTGCAGGTGTTGGAGAGGTTGAGATGTCTGTTGTGCAGGTGAGTGATGGGTGCATGTGTGCAGAGGTAAGTGTGTGAGGTAAGTGTAAAGTGTTTTAATAAGTTTTACTTACCTTTACTTTCTCCTGCAGCCTTCCTCCCTTCAGTTCTCGGGAGACCCTCAGTTCACTGGCACTGAAAGCAGAATGGCCGCTGAAATGTCAAAAGCTGCAGCATTCTGCTTTCTGGTCTGGAGAGATCTCTAAATGAGTCTGAGTAGAAGGACTCAAGTTAGAAGACAGATTGTCAGTGTTTGACAGCTTCACAGAGCTGTCAAATGCTGATTTTTCATCTGTCAAAAGCTCTTGACAGATGAAATGTCAATCACTGATGTCACCAGTAACTAGGTGTCCCTTAATTGGCCTGCTGAGCCCACTGGGCGGGCTTAACAAGGTCAATCAAGGGAAAATAGCATGGGTTGGCCACAAGTCGATGGAGGCAGGACTATAACCCAAAAAGTGGGAGTCCCGCCTCCATCACGTCCCCATTGACAAAATCCAACCCATACCTCCACTGAGTTGTTTTTAGTCTCAAAGGTCAGCTATCTTGACCACACCTTATGGATGTGGTCTTTCAGGTTAGCAACTGTCTCTCTTACACCATTCTGTGAGCTGCCAGCGATGTTATTTAACACTTTCCCCACTTCAATCCCCCCTTTTGGTACTTGGCCCCTGCCCAAGTTAAACCACATGTATAAGCATCGCTGTGCCTCCTGCCCCATGTGGTGATCAGTCGCTGGTTTGGGAGGCCCTGCACACCCATCATGTTTAGAGCAAACTTGTGTCTTCCAGCTCTTTCCGAATTGCTTTAGCTCTTTGTTTGGTCTGTTTTTTTTTACAAGCGGTACACACTGCCATTCCCCATCCTATAGTCATGACTAACTGTACTATTACTAATATATGAGAAATGATGCGGATCCATGGGTGTATGTTGACATTCATTCTCCAATCCCACACCTTCTCATACCATGGGACTTCCTGTAGCCCTACCTCTGTGTCTTTTTCTAATTCCCCGAGATTTGTTTGTAACACTATGTATTGTTTCACCATCTTGCTCAAATCCTCTCTCATTTCTTGCAGATCCTCTTGCAGGCGGGGTATTGGGGCCCCTACCGGGTTTTCATAATTGACCAACTCTTCCCTTAGATTATCTGTCACATTTAGTTTTATCTCCTCTCTTGAATGTACATACACCAATCTGGTGTGTCCAATTGTCATAGGGATCTTTGGCGTAAAACAGAAGTTGGGCATTGTGATTGCGCACATAAGGTTACTATATTGGTACGCAGTCTCTGTGGTGGCTATACAATACTCCCCTTCTCTCCTATATCCCGAGCAGGTGTGATAATTCCAACACACACCCCTCTGTTTTATTATAGCTGCACTCATCCTTAGTGCCTTCTCCTACCAGATGTGGGCATATCGTAAGCGTGCCTTTCCCATGGCATCCGTTTAGGGAGACTCCTCTCATAGTACCACTTTTCCTGATGGCATAGGTATCAATCGGATAATATTGGAGGTATGTCCCACCCCTCACTATGCCTATATTTGTTACCTGGTACTGTGGGTATGGAGCAGTGTCTAGTCCCACCACTGGTATTAGGAGTACCATGCCTATCATTGATGTCACTTCTGCTTTTCATTTTTGTATCACCGGATATACTCTGTCATCCCTTTGAGGGTGCAAGCACTCAGGGGGCCTGAGTCCTGGCTCAGGCCATGGATCTGTGTGCTGTTAATCCAGTCTGGTACCTTGCCTCGCTGTATCTGTGCCAGATTATGTTTCATCTGTCCGTTGATCCATTGGCCATAGGCATGACATAAGCCTCGCCCTATCCTGTCTTTTGCCTGTTCCTCATTTCTATGGCTTAGTTTGTTGATAATGCTAGCATGGTCCTCTATAACCTTGATTCCCTTGAGTAATTTCCTTATCGTATGTTCTCCTAACTCTGATCCTTGTCGAACCAAACCAGTTTACTTCTATAAAAACCTGTTGTATTACCCTTTGTAGTCGTTCCATGCTACTCTGGACTCCTTGTATATCTAGGGCATTAATGAATGATGTCCCTGTGTTTATTCCCGTGAGTATGTCGGTTCCTAAGCTCCTTTTAATCCTTTGGTGGAATGCAGCATGTCCCCTGAAACTAGTGGCCCCTGTCGCATCAGCAGCTTGGTTAATTACATTCTTTATCATATATGCATACAATTCTCTAGTTTTGTTAAACCTCTCACAATATCCTGGGCATTGTAACATGGTTAAGTTCATTAGTACCGATACAATTTCGTGTCTCAGTACATTCGACCGTTGGCGTGTTATAGTTGGTGTAGTCCGTGGTTTTTAGTATTGGCTTGGCACATCCATATTTAGTTCCTACTTCTCCTTTCAGGATCACGCATCATTTTCTATCCTTTGTACCTTCACTCAATACCCAATTTCCAGGCTCTGTCATCCAGACTCTGCCATTTTTCGATGTCTCCACACTCAGGAGGGTTGGGTATGAGGTTGGACATGTGATGCATACCTGCTCATCTGAGAATGCGTTGATCGTATTCATTGTTACAACCTTACCACATTCAACCCATTTTGTATATGGGGCCTCTTGATTGGGCGTCGGGAATAGGCCATAGTAGGTGTTTCCCTCTATAAGCTGGGTGCTATTGGTTATGTAATTCCCTTCTACAATCATACCGGGTTTCGATTTAGTGCACCCTCTGTTTATCGCACCCATTCTAAGCCTGGCCTGTGGTCTGTCCCCCATCTGCCAACTATATCCCTGTGCCAGAGCCCCCCCTACTGGGTTGTGCTGACAACACCGCATTTGTCCCTACCCTACTACTTGATACCACCATAATTCCTCAGGGCTTAGGTTGCTCTCTAAGTCGCAGCAGGCCCCCACTCATCTCCTCCCCTGCGTCCTTCAGCAGGGTTGACGAGTGTCATCAACATGGTTATCACAGGCATCCATCTGTTACCTGTAACTTAAGCAAAAGTCTGGTCGTCACCAGATGTTAGCTCATCTCCGGTGTTTATTCCATTGTTCCTGTGGGTTATTGTTGTACCATTTTAGTTGGGTCCAATGTTTCCACCTACCCTTTCCCCTCATATCTATGCATGCGCACGTATCGCTAGTCATGATAACCTCAACTGGTCTGGTCCATCTAGGTGAGAATCCCGATCTCTCTGGTGATATTTTCGGTAGGAGCTCCAAGGCCCCCTGCTTTTGTGTATTTTTATCTCTGATGTCTTGCTGTTCTTTAACTTCTTGTATGAGCTCCTTCAATTGATTATCCAATGTTTGTACGTATTTCCTAATTTTATCTTTTAAGGGTCCTAGTCCCTCGCTACCAGATGCTACTCCTTCCGGCAGACGCATGGCTCGTCCAGTCATGAGTTCATATGGTGTCAATCCGGTCACCCTGTTTGGGGTGGCTCTCAGCCTCATCAGGATACACGGGAGGACATCCACTCATCCCTGTCCGGTTTCGGCTATGGCCTTGCTTAAGGCAGTTTTCAGGGTTCTGTTCATTCGCTCTACCATGCCTGAGCTTTGCGGATGATAGGGGATGTGGAACATCTGTCTTACCCCCAGTAGCTTACAAGCTTCCTTCATTACCTTTCCCATAAGGTGGGTGCCTTGATCTGAATCTATTTGCAACAGGACCCCCCCCCCCCCCCCCCCCCATCTCGGTATCACGTCATATGCAAATATCCGGGCCACAGTCTGAGCACTACAGTCTCTGGTGGGGAATGCTTCCATCCACCTTGTAAACTGGTCTATGATCACTAGGCAGTATTTCTTCCCTCTGCTGTTGGGTAGGGGTCCAATAAAGTCTATCTGGAGGTTTTCCCAGGGGCCTTTGGGTCATGGCTGGTGGGCCATTTTAACCTTTATAGGCCTACCCGGGTTGTGCTGTCCACAGATGATGCAGCGTCTGTAGTATCTTGCCACATCTTGTCCCATTCCACCCCACCACCAATCCATACTTAGCCTACCTATCATGCCATTCCGCCCCCCATGGTCTGGCTCATGGTATATTTTCAACATATTCTCCTGGATAAAGCGAGGGGCTACCACCCTGAGGTCCTTTTTCCATATTCCATCACTACCTCTGGCTGCGCCTCTCTTTGTCCACTGCTCCTGCTCCTCCATTTCGGTCTCCTCTTGAATTCTCTTAATGTTCACTTCCTCTGCTCCTATTCTACTTGCTGCTATTGGTGTAGGCATCTCTGTGTCCGCCGCTGCTCTTGCTGCCTGATCAGCTAGCATATTTCCCTTTTGTTGCTCGCCCACTATCTTGCGGTGTGCCTTTATTTTAATCACTGCTACCTCTTCTGCTTCTTTTACCACTTCTATTGAGTCTCTCACTACCTCCTCATGTCGTATTTGTCCTCCTCTGGAGGTTACATATCCTCTCCTATTCCACGCTGTCATATAATCATGCACTACCCCAAATGCATACCTACTGTCTGTGTATATATTTACTCTTTTACCTTTTGCCAATTTCAATGCTTCCATGAGAGCCACTAGTTCTGCTACCTGCACTGAGGTTCCTCCTTCAAGCCCTCCCTTTGCGACTGTTTCTCCATTCTTGGATACTACTGCCCAACCGGTGTGTAGCTCTCCATTTATATATTGGCAAGATCCGTCTACATAAAAGGTGTTTTCGGGATTTTCAAGGGGCGATTCTGATACGGTTCCTCTGACCTCTTCTTTGATTACTAACTGACACTCGTGTGCCTCACCCACTGATATCATTCCCTCCGCGGGGTTGACTCTATGTTCCCTTATAATCTGGACTGATCTGTCCTTGGATATCAATACTGCTTCCCAAGCCACCCTCCTTCTGTCTGATACAGCCTTCATTTTGCCTGTGTTTAGCAGGTCCACCACTGTGTGTTGCGTGTGTAGTATCAGCTGTCCTGACACAGTGACGGGCTCGCATATCTGCACCGCCCATGCGGCACAGTCGAGGGCCGCCACACATCTCACCATTCCTTTAGCCACGGGGGTTTGCTGGGTGGAGTAATAGGCAATTGGCCTCATATCTCCCCATACTCTTGGGTGACTACAGCATTCTAGAAGTTCCCGTCTATACTATAGTATATATGGAATAGTTTGACTAGATTTGGCAATTCTAGTGCAGGTGCGGATGTCAGGGCTGCTTTTAATTTTGCGTAAACCTCGTCCTGCTCCGATTCCCATTCTATCTTGTCTGTGGCGGGTCTCCCCCTTTAACTAACCATTGAATCAGCTCTACTTTCCCTGCAAAGTCTGATATAAAATTCCTGCAGCAATTAAATAGTCCCAACACTTTCCTCACTCCCCGGACGGTCACTGGCCTTGGCATGTCTTTTATGGCTGCCTTTCATTCCTGCGGGAGTGCCTATACCCCTGGCTAATTTCATGTCCTAGATATTTTACTTTGGACAGTCTGACCTGTGCCTTTTTGGGGTTCAGTTTAAAGCCAGCTTTCTTAAGTGCCTGGAGGGTGGCTAGTAATGCTCCCATGTGTCCTTTGGTGTCCTCTGATGCAATCATTATGTCAGGCGCTCTGGTACTTTGATAGATCTAACTCATCTAAGGTTTGACTCCATACACGGTGGAATATGTTTGGACTATTGTGGAACCCCTGCGGGACCCTGGTCCATGTATACTGTCTATCCCCACAGTAAAGGCGAATTTCCCTTGTGATTCCTCTGCAAATGGTATGGACCAGAACCCTTTCACTGTATCCAAGACTGTAAATATCTTAAAGTCTGGCTTCAGACCATTAAATATTGTAGAGGGACTTGCCACTCTTGGATGTTCTCACGGAGTTATCTTATTCAATGCGATCCACACAATTTTACACTAACCAGAATTTCACTGTGGCCGCAATAAAAGTCTGTTTTTAATAGATTAATTAACCTCATAACTCCAATTTAATCCAGATCAATTTCTTAAACTAACCAATATCACTTGAAAAGAAAGGAAGAAGCCATAGCCACATTAACAAAGAAACAATCACCCATGCCTTGTAAACATTCAAATTCATTTTCTTCCAGGCACATTGGCAACTGTAATTTCAAGGCTAAAGCTTATCTTTTGTAAAACAATTAACAAACTTAAAACAGCACATGCTTGTCCATCATTCAAGACAAGTCTTCAAAGGGTTAAACAGCTTTTAGCTCTCTGTACGAAAAAGTGGGTGGAGCTAAAACAAACACAACAGACACTTTCTTTCAAAGACAGAACTTCTACACTTCTAACACACACTTTCAAACAAACTGAGATTCCAGCATTCCTTTTAAGATTCCTTTCAGTCAGCAAATCCTGTATTTTGCTTGTTTTGGACAGAAACTGATAGCGTCTATGTCGATAAAACTTTTAAGTTTCCCTCTACCATTAGCCATTTTGGTTTTTGGTCCATATTCGAGTATGTCTACTCAACTCATAATATGCGCGAGCCACTAAAATGATGGCTTTTACTTCTTTTAATTTTGTTTCCTTGGCCCACCATTCTCTTTGTTTGGCTGGTGGGTTGTTCGGTTGCCAATCGTTTTTAACCATTTTGTCAATTAATCTTTTATTTTTGTCTGCTAAATAGCATGTCAGAGACCCCTCCGGTCCCCACTCGAGTTTTTCACTTCCCATGGTTAATTGTTGTCAGCGGTAACTCCCTTACTTTACTCTCGCAGAGTGAGATGGTACTTGCAACATGTCAGAGACCCCTCCAGTCCCCAATCGAGCTCGTCCCTTTTCCCGGCCGCCATTTTTGTTCGGGTTATTTATTGTCAGAGGTATGCTTATACTTTACACCAAAGTTAACGCACTACTTGCAACTCATACCACGCCTATACTTCCGCGCATTTCACCCGAACCCCGAGACCACTTGACTTATCGATTCAAACCTTTTAGTTCTTTGCTTCCAAAGGGGGCAGTGGACATGAGACGGTGTTGCCTTGCCCTAACTGTACGTGGTAATTTGAAAGTACTCATGTTTTTGGCTCGGTTTCACTCCGTGCCTCCCATCTGTGTGGAATCCTGTTCGTGACGCCAATTGATGTGGAGTATTTTAAACCAACACTCGACACAAGGTTTTCAGATCGATAGTCAAGTTGTCTTTATTACACTGGTGAGGAAACAGTCTGCTCTGTCTTTAGCCAAACTTCTCCAAATTGTTACAGCAAACACTACATTTTTATACATTCAAATAAGCATGGCAACTTCATGCACAATTCATTCCTGCAACCTAATTGGATCTTGGCCTGCATGCACCTTCATGGATTGGGTTACATGTCCTAAGGTAAGCAGGTGTAAGCTGTATACTCAATTATTAGCCCAAACTGCTGAATGCTGATTAAAAGATTGTGACCCAGATAATAAAACCCTCCACTGAGTTGTTTTTAGTCTCAAAGGTCAGCTATCTTGACCACACCTTATGGATGTGGTCTTTCATGTTAGCAACTGTCTCTCTCACACCAGTCTGTGAGCTGCCAGCAATGTTATTTAACTCTTTCCCCACTTCATTCTCCTCCTCGTCTTCCTCTTCGTCCTCATCCTCCTCTTCCTCCTGTTGAGGCAGTCCCGCAATCCCTGGTGGCAAGGGCTGGGCCCTCGTGATGGCCAAGTTGTGGAGTATGCAGCAGACCACAATGAAATGGGACACCGGCTCAGCCGAGTACTGGAGGGCTCCTCCTGAGCAGTCAAGGCAGCAGAACCATTGCTTCAGCAAGCCGATGGTCTGCTTGATGATGTTCCTGGTGGCAGCATGGCACTCATTATATGAGTGCTGGGCAGGAGTGTCAGGGTTGCGGAGGGGAGTCCTCAGCTAGGTGAAGAGCGGATAGCCCTTGTCTCCGACCAGCCAGCCGCGAGGTTGATGTGGCGGCTGGAAGAGTGCTGGCATACCGGTATAGCGCAGGATGAAGACATCGTGGCCGCTGCCAGGATTTCGGGCATTGACATTGAGGATTCGCTCTCTGTGGTCGCACACCAACTGCACATTAAGTGAGTGGTAGCCTTTGCGGTTATGGAAGATGTCAGGATTGTTATGTGGTGCCCGCAAAGCCATGTGGGTGCAGTCAATGGCACCCTGCACCATGGGGAAGCCCACTATTATGGCAAAGCCACATGCACGCTCGTTCTGCTTCTCTGTGGTGATGGGGAAGGAAATGTATTCGCTTCTACTGTAGAGATCCTCTGTGACCTCCCGGATGCAGTAGTGTACGGCAAACTGCGAGATGTTGGCTATGTCTCCTGTTGCAGGCTGGAAGGATCCGCTGGTGAAGAAATTGAGGGTGACGGTGACCTTGACTGCCACTGGGAGAGCCGTGGTTGCTCTGATCTGAGGCTGAAGGTCTGATTGCAGGAGGTGGCAGAGTTCTGTGACCATCTCCTTGGTGAAGCGGAGCCTTCTAATACACTGCTCCTTGTTTAATTGGAGGTAGGAGAAGTGCTCTCAGAATACTCTCGGAGGGTAAGGCCTCCTGTTGAGAGCCCTGATGGCCTTCCTCCTCCCTCTGGGCACATGTTCCAGTCTTTCTCGATGCCTCCGCTCCCTCCGCCGTAGTTCCTGAAGGACGAGGTCGACTGCCAGTACAGCCCACATTAATGTAACCAAGTGTAGCAGTTTGATTTTTTAAAGAATAACTGTAGCTACTCTTTAGTTGCCACAACACTCCTAATACTAAATAACCTTGAAATTACGGAATGAAACTGTTGGACTGCGTGAAACTGACAAGAAATCACTGAAACTCCACTAACCTGACAGCTGCGACTCATTACTGATAATGCATTTAAGTAACGTCCCTGGAGCCGGCGTCCTAGTGCTTCACGCCAGCTCTCCCTGTCGCTGTTTACTCCAGGCGCTAAGGTAGGTGGCGACAATCAATTTCGCAGATCGGACGGTCAGTGAGCGTTGCACACTCACTGACATCACGATCCATCTGGTGTTGAGGCTCCCGGCGATAACTGTTACCGGTGGTGTTGCGGGACGGGGCGGGATTTAACGTGCGATGCTGGATTTGCCTCGCCCCGGCGCTAATGCTCTAGTGCCCCATTAGCACCAGCAGATGGTGCTAATGGGAGGCACTAAGGTACCGAATTTTTCCCCCTTTTGAGTTGTTATAAATTCCATCCCCTTTTGTCTATACTGGAGAATCTTCACAAAATTGCTGGTATGATTTGCCACATGCAACATGAAATCTGATCATTAAAATTGTTCTGAAATGAAGTCAACAAAGAGTAATAGAAGTATAATTATATTGCATTAAATAATATTACATGATTCCTATTTCAAAGGTACTTGCATAATTGTGAATAATTATGCTCGTCAAACTCCCAAGGTGACTGGACTTTGTGAGGAAAGATTCCATTGCGATCTTACAAGAGACAGAATTACTATTTTGTGTTGTGTTAGTAATTTCCTGCTTACACTGTTGGACACCCCTGTGCCTGCTGGGTTGCACTGCAGGATATATTGAGTAAGGCACTTGCAACTGCATGTGACACCATGGACACATGTTGTACTACTTTATACTTTCTTGTGGTTAGAAACCACAATTACTCTGCACAATATTACAGAAAATAGTCAGTAAAAAATTGGCATTAGAAGTAACCATCAGTAATAAAAAAAACTATATATAAATAAATGAAAATCAGAAACTGTGAAGGTTCAGTAACATATCCTTGATACAATTGTACTAGGATATAGATTTACTGGTAATACATGGACTGAAATTTCAAACCTGGACACATGCAGTTGAAGCCAGCAAGAAGTTAATAAATCTGGATATTTGTGTAATTGTACCAGGGTGGTGCCTTAATTAGCCTTCTCTTGCAGTGCAGCGAATGTGCCCTGGTTTGTAGCATTCAAAGTGTGAGTAAAGGGAAACATTCATAGGTCTGAATTTTCTTCTATACTGGCCTAAATTGGGCAGTATGACAGGAATGCCAACCGCTACCTGCACCGCTCTCTATTTTCTCTTCCCCACACCAGCAGGGAACGCTACCGGCTGCACTTTCATCACCCCACTACACGGTGGCATAGTGGTTAGCACTGTTGCCTCACAGCGCCAGGGACCCGGGTTCGAATCCGGCTTCGGGTGACTGCCTGTGTGGAGTTTGCACATTCTCCCCGTGTTTGCGTGGGTTTTCTCCGGGTGCTCCGGTTTCCTCCCACAGTCCAAAGATGTGCAGGTTAGGTTGATTGGCTATGATAAATTGACCCTTAGTGTTAGGGGGATTAAATACATGGGGTTACGGGGATAGGGTGGGATATGTGTTGGTGTAGGGGTTACAGGGGTCCGGTGGGATATGTGTCAGTGCAGGCTCGATGGGCCGAAATGGCCTCTATCTGCACTGTGGGGTTTCTGTGATTTCTGTGATGTAAACGATGGCAGGAGGAGGAAACCTGCCTGATTTCCCTGCTTTTGCCATTACCCCAGGGGCTGCCAGCAGAGCGGTGGTGGTAGTCACAGGGACAGCAGCAGGAAGAGGCTTACTGAATCTCCTTTTGGAGGGAGAAGGCCCAGTGGTGGACATGTCTCCCTCTACTCTGGCCTTTTATTAGTCTTCAGCTCAGTTTGAGGCCTAAAAAGAAATCAATCCTCATGTCTTTGGGGTTCTTCTGGCCCCTTTAAACTTGTCCCCACCTTTTCTAGTGCTCGAGCAGATGTTCCCCTGCAGTTCCCCTTTTTCCTCGGCAGTGACGGGCTCCCTCTTGGTGATGGGAGTCCTGCCTAAACTCGACCCTGCAGAACCGACCTAAAAAATTGGTTGAAGTCACAGCATGGTCAGAGCGGTGGGCAAAAGTCCCATCTGACCTTTCATAAGAACATAAGAAATAGGAGCAGGAGTAGATCATTTGGCCCTTCGAGCCTGCTCCGCCATTCAATAAGATCATGGTTGCTCTTCTACCTCATCTCCACTTTCCTGCACTATCCCCATATCCCTTGATTCCCTTAATATTCAAAAATCTATCGATCTCTGTCTTGAATATACTCAACGACTGAGCCTCCACAGCCCTCTGGGGCAGAGAATTCCAAAGATTCACCACCCTCTGAGTGAAGAAATTTCTCCTTATCATAGTCCTAAATGGCCGACCCCTTATTCTGAGACTGTGACTCCTGGTTCTAGACTCCCCAGGGGAAACATCCTCCCTGCATCTACCCTGTCAAGTCCTGTAAGAATTTTGTGCGTTTCAATGAGATCACCTCTCATTCTTCTAAACGCTAGAGAATATAGTATGATAGCAAAATACTGCAGATGCTGGGAATCCGAAGTAACAACAGAAAATGCTGGAAAAACTCAGCTGGTCAGGCAACATCCGTGGAGAGAAATTTGAGTTGACGTTTCGGGTCGAAACCCTTTTTCAAAACTGGAAAGGAAATAAAATAGATCGAAGGCAGGGCTGCGATCGAACAAAAGAAGTAAAAGAGACATTAAAAGGTATTCAAAACCAGATGAGATGGTAATAGGCCAGTGGAGACAAAAGACAGCTGAGATTAGGTGTGAAGTGTACTGGCAGGATAAGAGACAGCTGCCAGGTGGGAGAGAGAAAAAAAAGGAAAGGGTGGGGGGGGGGGGCGAAGGAGGACCCAAAACAAAGGGGTGGAAAAGAATATAAGTAAAAAAGTAATAGGGGCCGAGGTTATGATCTGAAATTGTTGAACTCGATATTGAGTCCGGAAGGCTGCAAAGTGCCTAATTGGAAGATGAGGTGCTGTTCCTCGAGTTTACGTTGAGCTTCCGTGGAACAATGCAAGAGGCCAAGGACGGTGAGGTCCGAGTGGGAATGGAGCGGTGAATTAAAATGACAGGCGACCGGAAGCTCAGAGTCACCCTTACGGACTGAATGGAGGTGTTCCGCAAAGCGGTCACCCAATCTGCGTTTGGTCTCCCCAATGTAGAGGAGACCGCATCGTGAGCAGCGAATACAGTATAGTAGATTGCAAGAAGTACAAGTAAATCGCTGTTTCAGTTGGAAGGGGTGTTTGGGGCCCTGGACAGTGGGAAAGGGGGAGGTATAGGGGCAGGCGTTACATCTCCAGCGCTTGCACGGGAAGGTGCCAGGCAAAGGGGAAGGGCTGTTGGGGGTGATAGAGGAGTGGACTAGGGTGTCTCGGAGGGAGCGGTCGCTACGGAATGCTGAAAGGGGAGGGGAAGATGCGTTTGGTGGTGGGATCACTTTGGAGGTCGCAGAAATGGCGGAGAATGATCTGTTGAATGTGGAGGCTGGTGGGGTGAAAGGTGAGGACAAGGGGAACCCTATCGTGGTTCCGGGAGGGAGGGGCAGGGGTGAGGGCAGAAGTGCGGGAGATAGAACGGACACGGTCGAGGGCCGTGTCAACCACGGTAGAGGGGAATCCTCAGTTGCGGAAAAAAGAAGACATGTCAGAAGCACTGGTGTGGAAGGTGGCATCGTCGGAGCAGATACGGCGGAGGCGGAGAAACTGGGAGAATGGAATAGAGTCCTTACAGGAGGCTGGGTGGGAGGAAGTGTAGTCCAGGTAGCTGTGGGAGTCAGTGGGCTTGTAGTGAATATTGGTCGATAACCTATCCCCAGAGATGGAGACGGAGAAGTCGAGGAAGGGAAGGGAAGAGTCAGAGATGGACCATGTGAAGGTGAGGAAAGGGTGGAAATTGGAGGCAAAGTGAATGAAATTGTCTAGTTCGGGGCGAGAGCAGGAAACGGCATCGATACAGTCATCAATGTATCGGAAAAAGAGGTGAGGGAGGGGACCTGAGTAGGACTGGAACAAAGATTGTTCCACATATCCCACGAAAAGGCAGGCATAGCTAGGACCCATGCGGGTACCCATAGCAACACCTTTGATTTGGAGGAAATGAGTGGAGTTAAAGGAGAAGTTGTTCAATGTGAGAACAAGTTCAGCCAGGCGGAGGAGGGTGGTGGTGGATGGGGACTGGACGGGCCTCTGTTCAAGGAAGAAGCGGAGCGCCCTCAGGCCATCCTGGTGGGGGATGGAGGTGTAGAGGGATTGTATGTCCATGGTGAAAAGGAAGCGGTTGGGGCCAGGAAACTGGAAACTGTTAAAGTGGCGGAGGGCGCCCGAAGAGTCGCGGATGTAGGTGGGAAGAGACTGGACAAGGGGAGAAAAGTCAGAGTTGAGATAGGAAGAGATAAGTTCCGTGGGGCAAGAACAGGCTGAAATGATGGGTCTACCAGGGCAGTTCTGTTTGTGGATCTTGGGAAGGAGGTAGAAGCGGGCTGTGCGGGGTTGGGGAACTATGAGGTGGGTGGTAGCGGGGGTTGAAGATTTCCAGAGGAGATGAGGTCAGTGACAGTCTTGGAAACGGTGGTTTGATGTTCGGTAGTGGGGTCATGGTCCAGGTGGAGGTAGGAGGAGGGGTCGGAGAGTTGGCGTTCAGCTCCCTCCGAGACACCCTAGTCCACTCCTCTATCACCCCCAACAGCCCTTCCCCTTCGCCTGGCACCTTCCCGTGCAAGCGCAGGAGATGTAACACCTGCCCCTATACCTCCCCCCTTCCCACTGTCCAGGGCCCCAAACACCCCTTCCAGGTGAAACAGCGATTTACTTGTACTTCTTGCAATCTACTATAATGTATTCGCTGCTCACGATGCGGTCTCCTCTACATTGGGGAGACCAAACGCAGATTGGGTGACCGCTTTGCGGAACACCTCCGTTCAGTCCGTAAGGGTGACCCCGAGCTTCCGGTCGCCTGTCATTTTAATTCACCGCTCCATTCCCACTCGGACCTCACCGTCCTTGGCCTCTTGCATTGTTCCACGGAAGCTCAACGTAAACTCGAGGAACAGCACCTCATCTTCCGATTAGGCACTTTGCAGCCTTCCGGACTCAATATCGAGTTCAACAATTTCAGATCATAACCTCGGCCCCTATTACTTTTTTACTTATATTCTTTTCCACCCCTTTGTTTTGGGTCCTCCTTCCCCCACCCCCCACCCTTTCCTTTTTTTTCTCTCTCCCACCTGGCAGCTGTCTCTTATCCTGCCAGTACACTTCACACCTAATCTCAGCTGTCTTTTGTCTCCACTGGCCTATTACCATCTCATCTGGTTTTGAATACCTTTTAATGTCTCTTTTACTTCTTTTGTTCGATCGCAGCCCTGCCTTCGATCTATTTTATTTCCTTTCCAGTTTTGAAAAAGGGTTTCGACCCAAAACGTCAACTCAAATTTCTCTCCACGGATGTTGCCTGACCTGCTGAGTTTTTCCAGCATTTTCTGTTGTTATTTTTGGAGAATATAGGCCTAGTCTACTCAATCTCTCCTCATAGGACAATCCCCCCATCCCAGGAACCAGTCTGGTGAATCTTCGTTGCACTCCCTCTATAGCAAATATATCCTTCCTTAGGTAAGGAGACCAAAACTGTGCACAATACTTCAGGTGTGATCTCACCAGGGCCCTATTATAATTGCAGTAAGACGTCTTTACTGTTATACTCAAATCCTCTTGTAATAAAGGCCAACATACCATTTGCTTTCCTAATTTCTCCAACGGCGAACCCACCCTGGAGGAAAATCTGGCCCATAATGTCTGAGGAAGAGAAAGAAAATAATGGCTCAGGCACACTTTATGTGGACCCAAATGACAGGTTATGTTAGATAGCAGATTGTCCCTTTATTTTTTTTCTTCTATTATATGGTTTTGCTGCATTGATGTTGGTGTTTTGCTAAATTTGTGATGGTCTGACTTCCAAGAACCCATTGTAACTTTCTTATTTCTGAGTCACTCTTACTTTCTGTGAACGTTTCCACTGTACCCTACTGTTTCTTGTGGACCTTCTTAACCTGTGTTGCAGTTTCCCATGGACGTTCCCACATCACACCACTGTTTGTCATGGTGGTCTTGTTAGTGCACTTGATCCTTAGACAGATTCACTATGATGCTCATTTATTGGGGAAATTCATTGTGATTCTCTCAATGCTTGTTTGAAGCAAAGTTTTTTTGAAATCTTTTTCTTTTCTTCAGAGATTTGTAACTATTCTCTCTCTTCTCGTACAGATTTGCTACGATGCTCTAGCCTTTCATTACCTTATGATTTTTTTGTATTATTGAGAAACCTCGGTGATTGGCTAGAATCCATAGTTCCTTGTGGTGTGATTCAGTAGCTTCCTCTTGCTTCTAGTGAGAATCATGATTCACCCCAACGTAACAGACATTTGTTGCAGTGTGTCTGATGGTCTCGACA
The DNA here is from genome assembly GCF_052327205.1 of Somniosus microcephalus. NCBI lineage: Eukaryota > Metazoa > Chordata > Chondrichthyes > Squaliformes > Somniosidae > Somniosus > Somniosus microcephalus. The sequence continues at coordinate 288,102,677 of NC_140989.1, forward strand.
ATCTTGAATCTCATTGCAGGTTTGCCGCATGCTCTCTTCTCACAGTAGTCACTGTCACATTTGTGATGTTTACTGGATTTCAGTAATACATTACCACACTTTCCTTCTCTTGTATTGATTTATCATGATGCTTATGAAATTCATAGAAACCAGTGTAGTCACATGGCTTTTTACAGAAGGTTTTTTCTTTTGTCCTCATCAGGATAAGAGTTGTCAATGCTGGGCAATTGAACACACTTCAATTTTGGGCACCAAATGTTAGCATCGATTGTTCCAAAGTCAAGTACAGAATGGGTTGAATGTAAGATGGTAATTTTGACTCTGGCCCCAACAATGTGCCTCAACCATAACCTCAGAAGAGTTCATTAGTGTGGCGCTTTTTTTTTCCATTTCTTTGTGGCCTCTTTTCCATACGATTGTCAATTTAATACCCATTTTGGTTGAAACTGCCTCAAAGTAATTTCATGCCATAAGTCTTAGCTTGATTTCAGCCAGATACCAGAGGTGAAAAGAAGGTTGAAAACACAGAGTAACAGTCAATCTTTTTAACTTGTGTTTCTGTAGGGACTAAATGCATTATTATAATTTTTACATAGAATTTTACAGCAGAAAAACAGACCATTCATCACAACAGGTCTATGCCAGTGTTTATCTGCCACACGAGCCTCCTCCCACATCAGTCGTCTGTAACCTCATTAAAACTGCTATTATATTTCACGGGTTTGGAAGAGCAACCTAACTGCATTTAGTTGTAGTTTGTGCAGCCTGTATTCCTGTAAACTGGCTGCACTGTGAGGCTCATGATTCCATGCGTATGCAGAATGGTCATAACATTTTGGCGAATGTCCATGTAGTGATGTCATAATATTACATCATGTTGTCACTACAAAGAGAGAATATCTGTGAGCATGCATAATCTTGTCAAGATATTTCACCATGATTCACTATTAAAGGCAATGTGACTGTCAGAAGAAAACTATCAAAAAATAATAGAGATGCCATTACACTACTAGGTGTATTCTATAGGTCACCAACTACTGTAGTGGGAAAAATATGGAGGAGCAAATTTGCAGAGAAATTACAAAGAGATGCAAGAACTATAGAGTAATGATAATGGGGGACTTCAACTATCCTAATATAGACTGGGATACTAATAGTGTAAAGGGCAGAGAGGGGGAAGAATTTCTGAAGTGTGTTCAGGAGAACTTTCTTGATCAGTATGTTTCTGGCCCAACAAGGAAGGAGGCATTGCTGGGTCTGGTTCTGGGGAATGAGGTAGGTCAAGTGGAGCAAGTGTCAGTAGGTGAACATTTAGGGAACAGTGATCAAAGTATCATAAGGTTTAGATTAGCTATGGAAAAAGACAGGGAGCAATCTAGAGTAAAAATACTTAATTGGAGGAAGGCCAATTTCAGGGGGATGAGAACAGATCTGGCCCGGGTAAATTGGAATCAAAGATTGGCAGGCAAAACTGGAATGGAACAATCGGCTGCCTTTAAAAAGGAAATAGTTTGGGTACAGTCGAGGTACGTTCCCATGAGGGGGAAAGGCAGGGCAACTAAAGTCAGAGATCCCTGGATGTTGAAAGAGATAGAGAGTAAGACGAAGCAGAAAAAGAGCGCGTATGACGGATGTCAGGTCGAGAATACATCTGAGAATCAGGCTAAATATAGAAGCCTAAAAATTCGGTTCCTTTGCGCCTCCCGTTAGCGCCCTAACCGGGCGCTAACGGGGCACAAAGCAACTAGCGCCTGGGCGCGATGCTGCGAACGAGGGGTTAGTGGCGGCGGTAACCGTTAGCACCCCGCTCGCGCCCCGGCCGCGATCTTTGGTAGCGCCCCCCTGACTTACCGCCGGATGCTATGTTTGACGGGGTTAGGAGGGGCCTACCTGTGGCCGGGGCAGCGCAAATTAAAGATAAGGTGCCGGGCAGCCATTTTTGTTGCTGGCCACCTGCCAGCACCTGTCCCCGTTGCCGTCCCCGGCCTCCTCTGAAGCCCCCACTCCCCCCCCCCCCCGCTCCCCCGCGGAGTGTCGGCTGTGCTCCGTGAGCCCGGCACTTCTCGAGTGCCGGGCTCTTTTGCTGGCACTCCGATCCCTGGTAGCCCAGCTGGGCCCTGGGTCACGCTGCGCAAGGCCCCTCCCCTTTAAGAAGGGGAGGAAGGCCTGCAATACCGTGGCGCGATGTGCCACAGCAACGTAGCGCTGTGATATTTACTCGCAGCGCCCCAAGAGGGAGGCGGGGCGCTTATAGTAGCACCCCGCTTTCCTCTTGGGGCGCTACTGATGAATTTCGGCTGTGGGGGTGCTAATTTTTTGGGGGCGCTAAAGTAGTGCCCCGGCAAAGTTAGCGCCCCCATGGGGGCACGACTCAATTTTTCCCCCAGAAAGTTCAAAGGAGAAGTGAAAAGGGGAATTAAGAGGGGCAAAGAGAGGGTATGAGAATAGAATGGCAGCCAACATAAAAGGTAATCCAAAAGTCTTCTATAGTCATATAAATAGTAAATGGGTAGTAAGAGGAAGGTTGGGGTCGATTAGGGACCAAAAAGGAGACCTACACATGGAGGCAGAGGATATGGCTGAGGTGCCAAATGAGTACTTTGCATCTGTCTTGACCAAGGAAGAAGATGCTGCCATAGACATAGTGAAGGAGGAGGTAGAGGAGATACTGGATGGGATAAAAATTGATAAAGAGGAGGTACCAGAAAGGCTGGCTGTACTTAATCTAAATCTTCCAATCCTCCTTAGAAACAGGGTTGGTGTCAGAGGACTGGAGAATTGCAAATGTTACACCCTTGTTCAAAAAAGAGTGTAAAGATAAGCCCCGCAACTGCAGGCCAGTCAGTTTAACCTCGGTAGTAGGGAACCTTTTAGAAACAATAATCAGGGACAAAATTAACAGTCACTTGGACAAGTGTGGATTAATTAAAGACAAATCATGTTTAACTAACTTGATCAATTTTTTTGATGAGGTAACAGAGAGGGTTGCTGAGGGCAATGCGGTTGACATGGTGTACATGGATTTCCAAAAAGTGTTCAACAACGTGCCACATAATAGGCTTGCCAGCAAAGTTGAAGCCCATGGAATAAAAGGGACAGTGGCAGCATGGATATGAAATTGGCTAACTGACAGGAAACAGAGAGTAGTGGTGAATGGTTGTTTTTCAGACTGGAGGAAGGCACACAGTGGTGTTCCCCAGGGGGCGGTTCTAGAACCACTGCTTTTCTTGATATATATTAATGACTTGGATGTGGGTGTACAGGACACAGTTTCAAAATTTGCAGATGACACAAATCTTGGAAGTATAGTGAACAGTGAAGAGGATAGTGATAGACTTCAAGAGGACATAGACAGGCTAGTGGAATGGGAGGACACGTGGCAGATGAAATTTAACGCAGAAAAGTGCGAAGTGATACATGGATAGACTGGAGAAACTAAGGTTGTTCTCCTTAGAGCAGAGAAGATTGAGAGGAGATTTGATAGAGGTGTTCAAAATCATGAGGGGTCTGGTCAGAGTAGACAGAGAGAAACTGTTCCCATTGGCAAAAGGGTCGAGAACTAGAGGACACAGATTTAAGGTGATTGGCAGAAGAACCAAAGGCGACATGCGGAAAAACTTTTTTACTCAGCGAATGGTTATGATCGGGAATGCACTGCCCGAAAAGGTGGTGGAGGCAGACTCAATCACGGCTTTCAAAAGGGAGTTGGATAAGTACCTGAAGGAAAAAAAATTGCAGGGCTACGGGGAAAGTGCGGGGGAGTGGGACTCGCTGAAGTGCTCTTGCAGATAGTCGGCACGGGCTCGACGGGCTGAATGGCCTCCTTCTGTGCTGTAACCATTCTATGAAAACAGTGGGGCAGTTTCTCTTTGTGCATCTGATGCAAATAATCACTACAGCAGAGCGCATAGAGAAAATTCAGATGTGAAGTTGTGCAGCTACTGATTTGCTAAATCACACCCTCCCCACCCCCTTTGATGCCCTTGTCCCCACTAAAACCATTACACTCTCTCATCCTAGTCGTTCCCCCGGTTAACCCCTCACCTCCACTCCCTTAAGTCCAAAGGATGCAGACTTGAACATCTTTGGCGGACAACTGGTTTAACCATCCATCACCAAATATGGCTAGGTCATATAAAGCACTACCGGGACCAGCTGTCCATCGCTAAAACTGCCCACTATTCTAAGATCATCCAGGAAGGCAAAGATAACACTTTGCTTCTCTTCTCCACCACAAACCGTCTTCTCAAACCACCCTCCCCTGCCTCCTGTTCCCTCACCTCCAATAATAACGCCGAGTAGCTCATGGACTTTTTTGTTAAAAAGATCAAGAACATCTGTTCAACTGCATCTGCTAATTCCCTCCCTTCCCCTAACCCACCGGGCCTAACTTCCACTCAGTTTTCTCCCTGGCCTAACCCAGCATTTGCACATTTCTCTACTTTCTCTCCTACCTCCCCTCATGCCCTCTTAAAGCTCATCTTGTCAATGAGACCAACCTCCTGCTCGCTCGACCCTATTCCTATTAACCTGCTGACCATCCAACTTCCCTTCCTGGCTCTCATGTTAGCTGATACTTTAACGGTTCTCTCTCCTCAGGTACTGCCCCCCTCTCCTTCAAATCTGCCATCATCACCCCTCTTCTTTAAAAAAAACAACCCTTGACCTCTCTGTCCTTGCAAACTATCGCCCCATCTCCAATCTCCCTTTCCTCTCCAAAGTCCTTGAACACGTTGTCGTCTCCCGTGCCCATCTTGCCCGGAACTCCTTGTTTGAATCCCTCCAATCAGGTTTCTGCCCTGTCACAGTACCAAAACAGCTCTTACCAAGGTCACAAATGACATTCTAATTGACTGTGACAAAAAATTCTGCTCCACGCCTCTCCACCATCGTCCAACTGGATGGGACTGCACTCGCCTGGTTCCATTCCTATCTTTCCAACCATAACCATAGAATCACCTTCAATGGCTTCTCTTCCCTCTCCCGCACCATCACCTCTGGTGTCCCCCAAGGATCTATCCTTGGCCCCCTCCTATTTCTCATCTACATGCTACCCCTTGGTGACATCATCCAACGACACAGCGTGAGTTTTCGCACGTACGCTGATTTTACCCAGCTCTACCTCTCCTCCACCTCTCGCGAACCCGCCACTGTCTTTACACTATCAGACTGTTTGCCCGACATCTAGCACTGGATGAGCAGAAATTTCCTCCAATTAAATATTGGGAAGACCAAAGCCATTGTCTTCAGTCCAAGCCACAAAATCTGTTCCCTTGCCTCCGATTCCATCCCTCTCCCTGGCAGTTGTCTGAGTCTGACCCAGTCTGTTCACAACCTTGCTGTTGTATTTGATCGCGAGTTGCGCTTCCCACCTGATATCCACTCCATCACTAAGATCATCCATTTTCACCGCCGTAACATTGCCTGTCTCCGCCCTGCCTCAGCTTATCTGCTGCTGAAACCCTCATCCATACCTTTGTTACCTCTAGACTTGACTATCCCAATGCACTCTTGGCCGGCCTCCCTAGATCTACCCTCCATAAATTTGAAGTCATCCAAAATCTGCCGCCTGTGTCCTAACTCGCAACAAGTCCCGCTCACACATCTCCCTTATGCTCGCTGATCTACCTTGGCCCCCAGTTAAGCAATGCCTTGATTTTAAAATTCTCATCCTTGTTTTCAAATCCCTCCATGGCCTCACCCCTCCCTGTCTCTGAATCTCCTTCAGCCCGAGATATCTGCACTCCGCCAATTCTGGCCTCTTGAATATTCCCTGATTTTAATCGCTCCAGTGTCTTCAGCTGCCTAAGTCTTAAGCTCTGGAATTCCCTCCTTAAACCTCTCCACCTCTGTATTTCTCTTTCCTCCTTTATTCCTTAAAACCTACCTCTTTGGTCGATGTTGGCTCCTGTGAAGTGGCTTGGGACATTTTACTACGTTAAAAGCACTATTTAAATGTATGTTGCTGTTGTTGTTGAAGGATTGCATGCCCAATATTCCATTCTTTAAATGGAGCGAAAATCAGCAGACTTTGTTACAGGTGTGTAATCCTCTCCACCTGATTTGCCTCTATACAGGTAATTATTTATGGTCAAGCACAAAAGAGGAAAATCTGCCTTGTTTTTTCCTACACTAAGAATTGGGTTGACACTTTCTAATGTCATATTACATGGGGCATTTATATTCTGGTTTGACTTTTTCTAACACCTTTTTCACATGTTAAGCATCTTGTTAATAGTTTCTGTAACCAGAACATGTCTCTCTTACAAACAGAAATGTGTGTATTTTACACTCTACTGCACCGAGCTAGCTCAGCCCATGTCTAACAATTAACCCTGATCACAGTAAGTTGCTGATTGAAGAGGACATAGACTGTCCACATGGTCTTGTCCATCCGGAAAGTGGAAAGTATCACAACAATAGGTCACCTTCAGGCTAAACAACTGATCAGAACTATTTATAATGAAAAATAATAGGCTCGAAATTGATCATCATTTAACCCATTTTCCAGGCATAAAATGGGAGCAAAAATGAGCAATTTCGTAGGGTTATGCGCTGCATCCCAAGGAAGCCTGAAAAACATCCAACAAACATTAGGACCCTTGCAAATGCTAATGAGGGACCCGTCTTAGAAATTGGGCTGCGCGAGTGGAGCAGGGGCTGGGCCTGGGCCTGCTCGCTCAGGTTTCCCTGGCGTGGATGCAGCCTAGGAACTGGCTGCTACCGAAAAAAGTAAAGAATGCTCCTCTCGGCTCCACAGCGCTCCTGCCAGCCTCAATCGCACCCGCGCACCCCCCCCCCCAACCCCCCCCCCCCCACCACCCCACCCGCTGTGCTCCTTCCGGCACTTACCTCAGGGTTGGGCGAGTTGTCGGCGTCTGTCACAACTCAACAGGTAGCCATGATTGAAATGGCCCAATTTTGGGCCAGCCTTGGGCATCCTGGTAGGGGTGCACGCTGCCTTTATAGTGCCGATTCTGGACACAGACAGGCCCAGATGAATTCTTACCCCAATATATCACAGAGCAATAAGAAAACATGAAAAATTTAAACGGCATAATATTGCATGTTATGAAAGAATTGGAAACAGTTCAGATAGGGTTAATCTACCTGTACTAAATGATAGGCTTTTGAATGGTATAATTTCTTTGGGTGAATCAGATGAGGCTTTTTCCCTTGGTAAACCATATATACTCTTCAAGTACAGGGTAGATTTTCTCTGGTGTCCCAGTAGGTTCCCAACAGGTTGCCTGAGTGGGCAAGAACATGGCAAATGGAATACAATGTGGGGAAGTGTGAGGTTATCCACTTTGGTAGGAAAAACAAAAAAGCAGAATATTTTTTGAATGGTGAGAGACTGGGAAATGTTTGCATTCCGAGGGACCTGGGTGTCCTTGTACATGAATCACAGAAAGTTAACATGCAGGTACAGCAAGCAATTAAGAAAGCAAATGGTCTGTTAGCTTTAGTTACAAAGGGATTAGAGTATAAGAGTAAAAAAGTCTTACTACAATTATACAGGGCATTGGTGAGGTCACACCTGGAGTATTGTGTATAGTTCTGGTCTCCTTACCTAAGGAAAGGCATACTTGCCTTAGAGGGAGTGCAATGAAGGTTCACTAGACTGGTTCCTGGGATGAGAGGATTGCCCTATGAGGAGAGATTGAGTAGACAAGACCTAGAGTTTAGAAGAATGAGAGGTGATCTCATTGAAACATATAACATTCTTAAGGGGCTTGACAGGGTAGCTGCAGGGAAAATGTTTCCCCAGGCTGGGGAATCTAGAACATGGGGTCACAGTCTCTGAATAAGGGGTCGGCCATTTAGGACTGCGATGAGGAGAAATTTCTTCACTCAAAGGGTTGTGGATGCTCAGTCGTTCAGTATATTCAAGACAGAGGTCAATAAATTTTTGGGAATTAAGGGATATGGGGATAGTGCGGGAAGGTGGAGTTGAGGTAGAAGGTCAGCCATGATCTTGTTGAATGGCAAAGCAGGCTGGGAGGGCCAAGTGGCCTACTCCAGCTCCTATTTCTTATGTTCTTATGTTCTTCGGTGTAGTGTATCTCAGGTATGTTGTGCTGAGAAGATTTTCCTCCCCAGGTGCACCTAAAAAATCGAACAGACAATGTAAGCACAGCTGCAGGCCTGATAGTAGATTCAGCACTTTGAAGCCTGAAGCTGTACTCCAAGCCTCTTTGATCGGGGCCTTCTCACTGCTAATGGGCGTCAGCCTTTGATCACTGCCACCCAGGCTCGCTGGCTGCTCTGCTGGTGAGAAACTGGCTGCTTAACGTTCCTGCCAGGCTGAAGCAGGTCAGCAGCTGTCAGGAGGATGAAGAGGTCCACTGAGGTAAGCTGAAATCTTTCCTTTCTGCTCCACCTGGCCCCACAAAGGATAGTTGCGGCCTCCCCTTCCCTTCCGCGAGAGCCTTCTGAAACCCCCTCTCCGCGACTTACCTTCTTGCCAGTGAGCCTTCCTTTGGTGTTGGCCGGTGGCCTCCAGCTGACTGAAAGCCCATTCCCGTCCGCCAGTCAGCTGCTAACTTTCGACCATTCCGGGCAGGCAGCTGACCGGCGATTTGCAACTAAGGCCCAGGAATTAAAATGCCCTGGGCCTGGAATTTGGGCTTGTGGCTGCGTTATAAGCTTGCCACACCCTCCCCAATGGAGTGAAAGATTGAAAAGTCATATATTTTTGTATTTCCATTGTAAATTCTTATCTCCACATTTATAATGAATCTGCCTCTGTAATCTTACCACACTCCAATTAAATATTGGGAAGACTGAAGCCATTGTTTTCGGTCCCCACCACAAACTCCATTCCCTAGCCTCTAGCTCCATCTCTCTCCCTAACATCTGTCTGAGGCTGAACCACACTGTTCGCAACCTTGGTGTCATATTTGACCCTGAAATGAGCTTCCGACCACATATCCGCAGTGTTGTGTATGTACCTTTAAGGGAAGAACTGGTTTTAGACTGCAGTACCGGCAGTGACCACCCCTATAAAAAAGGCCCTAGCAGGCTTCTGTATTTCAGTCTGACGTTGCCCTCCTGTTCAGTAAAGTACCTGTTAAACTGTTCTCCCGAAGTCCGTGTATTATTGAGGCGCGGACTTTACAGTAGCGACGAGTAAGTTCGAACTCACCTGCAGTGTGGCATCATCTCACGGGGATCTCGCCCTGAGAGGAGGTTTCTTGGAGGTCGTAGTCTGAGCAACGGGCGTCGACCGCGGGCAACCGCCCAAAGAATTCATCGGTGTTCGGAGAATTGCGGGAGAGACTGTGGAGAGCTGTGCTTGGCTCCCCAGTTAAGGTGTTCCAGCAAATCGTGCTGGTAGCAGGTAGTGCGCTGACCCTTCCGGACTGCGGCGGGCTCAAGCTCGATCGAGCGGCTCTACAAAACGGGCCGCGCAGCGTCGCCGGGAAAAGAAAACAAGAGAGAGAGAGGGTGGAGCACACAGGGCGCGGTCGGTGCTCAAGAACCGGGCAGCGGAGAGAAAATAAATGGGGGGAAGGAAAGTGAGATGCGCCAAAGCCGCGGGTCGCCGCCATTACCCCGTAGAACGCTAGGAGCAGCGCGGCAGCAAGGGGAAGAAGGAAAAGCGCGGGAGGCGCCATTTTATCCCGTTGGGGAAGAAGGAAAAGCATGGGAGGCGCCATTTTATTCCATTGGGGAAGAAGAAAAAGCACGGGAGGCGCCATTTTAAATCACCCAAGATGCCGAAAAGTGGCAGTATCACTGCTTTCAACAACGAGGTAGAAGACTGGACCACGTATGTGGAAAGAATTGAAGTGTACTGCAAGGCAAATGAGGTGGCCGATGGAAAGAGGGCGTCGGTATTATTGAATTTGATGGCGCGAGTACGTACGGCCTATTGCGGAATTTAATTACCCCAGCTAAACCAATGGAGAAACGTTTTGAGGAGATTGCTAATATCTTACAGGAACACCTAAACCCTACACCGCTGCTGATAGCAGAAAGATTCAAGTTCCATAAAAGGAACCAGCACAAAGATGAGAGCAATGCTGACTATCTTACGGAACTACGCAAGTTATCGAAGCACTGCCAGTTCGTAGCAGGACTGGCAGACACCTTACGGGATAAGTTTGTCTGCAGGCTCCAGAGTGAAGGAACCCAGAAACGACTACTTTCAAAAAAGGAACTGACGCTAGAACAGGCTTTCAGCATGGCAGTATCCTACGAAGCAGCAGCACGGGGAGCTGCGGAAATACAACAGAAACCACAAGAATACAGTGCTAACGAAATGGCGTATGGAGCAGGAAAGTGCTATCGCTGCAGCAGAACAACCCATGAGCAGAAGGACTGCTGGTTTAAGGACAAAGTATGCAGGCAATGCAGATAAATGGGACATATAGCAAGAGTCTGCAGGTCAGGAAAGAAAACCAACATGACAAAAACTACTAAGGAACAGTACAGGAAAGTAAAGAAACTGACAGACAGTAGTTTGGAAGATCAGGAGAGTGATAAGGACTCCGGGAGCAGGAGACTAAGTTGTCTAAAGTTACACAACGTGATCGCAAAGGAAGATCACCGAACCATTTGGGTCACCCTCATGATAGCAGGGTCCCCAGTAAAGATGGAATTGGACACAGGATCAGCCCTAACTGTCATGAATCGACGAGACTATGAGCGGCTATTCTCACACATACCCTTAAAGGACACGTCCATTGTATTGAAGACATACACGGGGCAAAAGGTCTACCCCAGAGGAAAAATAAGGGTGCCAGTTAAATATAACGGCAAGGAATCACAGAAACTATATATGTATATACGACGAGATGGAGGACCACCATTATTGGGACGTGAATGGATCCGAAAAATACAATTGGATTGGCATTCCATTCTGGCGCTAACTGTGACTGACAAAAAGGATGATGACGTCGCACCTGGACGTCTGTCACAAATTCTATCTGACGCGGAAGAGGTGTTCCAACAAGGACTTGGGACTCTAAAAGGAGTAAAGGCAACCATAAAGATTGAGGATAACGCAAACCCAAAATTTTTCAAGGCCAGACCGGTGCCATACGCGATCCGCCCAGCCGTTGAAGCTGAACTGGAGAGTCTGGAGCATTCGGGTGTGCTGTCCAAGGTGGACTGGAGCGAGTGGGCCACACCCATCGTTCCTGTAATGAAGAAAGCATTGAGCAGCACGCCTGGGGAGCCAAAGAAGGTTCGCATCTGTGGGGACTTCAAGGTGACTCTGAACCCAGTCCTGCACACAGTACAGTATCCACTTCCGCGGATAGAAGATATTTTCACCTCTCTATCGGGAGGGAAACGTTTTACAAAGATTGATCTGGCCCAAGCGTATCTACAAATGGAGGTGGAAGAAGCATCTAGAAAATACCTCACGATAAACACTCACAAAGGCCTTTACCAGTACAATCGACTGGTATTCGGGGTAGCATCGGCCCCGGCTATTTGGCAGAGGGCAATGGAACAAGTCCTGCAAGGGATCCCGGGGACCCAGTGTTATTTGGACGACATCCTGGTTACGGGCGAAAATGACAATGAACACCTTGCCAACCTGGAGCAGGTGCTCACGAGATTACAGGAATATGGGCTACGAGCCAACCGCCCCAAATGCGAGTTCTTCAGGAGACAAATCTCGTATTGTGGCCACATGATTGATGAGGAAGGGTTGCATAAGTCGCCGGACAAGATTGGGGCTGTAGTCAAGGCTCCAGCACCGGAAAATGTGTCGCAACTGAGGTCGTTCCTCGGGTTGGTGAACTACTACCATAAGTTCTTGCCGAATTTATCTACAATTCTGCACCCACTGAACGCCCTGCTGCAAACTGGAGTGACATGGAAATGGAGTGATGAGTGTAAGCGTGCCTTTCAGGAATGTAAATGCCTAATCACTTCAAAAGAAGTATTGGCCCACTACAACCCAACACTACCAATTCGGTTGGCATGTCATGCATCACCCTACGGCATTGGAGCGGTACTGTCACATAAATTCCGTGATGGTTCAGAGAGGCCAATAGCCTTTGCGTCGCACTCGCTAACCTCAGCCAAGCGTAACTACGCCCAGATTGACAGGGAGGCCCTCAGCCTGGTGTGGGGGGTGAAGAAGTTCAATCACCATCTACACGGGCAGAAATTCACCCTACTGACTGATCATCAGCCCCTGGTCTCCATTTTTAACCCAAAGAAGGGCGTTCCAGTGAGGACGGCGCAACGGCTGCAAAGATGGTCACTTTTTCTAGGGGCACATCAGTACGACATAGAGTACAAGGGTACGAAACAGCATGGAAACGCTGATGGGCTGTCGCGCCTACCGTTGCCTACGGTAGAAGAAACACCTGCAGTGGACCCTGTTGAGATATTCCATGCGACCATAGTCGAATATTTGCCTGTTGCAAACTCGAGTATAGAGAAGGAAACCCGAAATGACCCGACACTCTCTCGGGTCTACGATTTGACGGTGAAGGGATGGCCAGCATATGGCGACTCACTGTTGCCAGCATTCTCGCCAAGGAGAGAACAGCTGTCAGTGTGCCGGGGGACCTTGATGTGTGGATCCCGAGTGGTAATTCCACCCAAGTTGAGAGATAGAGTGCTCAATGAGCTTCATGAGGGTCATCTGGGAGGGGTAAAAATGAAGATCCTAGTCAGGGCGTTTGTGTGGTGGCCGGGAATCGATAAAGAAATCGAGGATATGACCAAGAGATGCACAGGATGCCAGAAGGTCCAAACGCTCCACCACAGGCCCCGCTACATCCATGGGAGTGGCCCTCATCTCCATGGCAACGGGTACACATTGATTTTGCTGGTCCATTTATGGACTCAATGTTTCTAATCGCTGTGGACGCCCATTCGAAATGGCCAGAGGTCATTAAAATGTCCTCCACCACCACGGAGAAAACTATTGCAGTCCTACGGACCATCTTCGCCAGGAATGGGTTGCCAGAACAGATTTGCTCCGACAATGGGCCACAGTTTGTGTCTGAGGATTTCCGGAGGTTCCTGAAGAATAATGGGGTGAAACATTACACATCTGCCCCATATCATCCAGCCACAAATGGATTGGCTGAGAGGTTTGTTCAGACCTTTAAAAAGGCCATAAAGGCAATGTATAATGACGACATACCACTACAACACAAGGTGGATAGTTTCTTGTTTGCTTACCGGAATGCGACACATGCAGTAACCAACCAAGCTCCAGCCGTACTGTTCTTCAACCGAAGGCTAAGATGTCGCCTGGATTTGCTCAAACCAAACATAAGACGAGATGTTGAGGATAAGCAATTCCAGCACATAAATGAGAAGCCAACCCGGAGCTTCAAGGTAGGGCAACCAGTCTTGGCCCGCGACTACCGAACAGAAAAATGGCAGCCAGGAACGATATGCACACAGCAGGGACCACTAATGTACACAGTGGACGTTGGAGAGAGCATTGTGAGGCGCCATGCTGACCAGATTCTAGAGTCACAGGAACAAGCCAAACCCGTGCCACGAGAAGGTGCACCTGGTAATCAACCTGAAGTACAGATTGCGTCTACCTCAGAAGCAGTGGTATTGGAAGCTGACGAACCAACCAGTGACCATGAACCAGAATCAGCTTCACCGCAAGAACAGGATACTCGAGAAAGGCGCTATCCAGTCAGGATCAGGAAGCCTCCTCAAAGACTGAACTTATAAATGATTATTTCAGTTGATGTATATAATATCCAGAAAGTTGTAATTAGTTATTATTTAGTTGTTAAATGAATGTTATGTACTGTTTATCTAAAAGGGGAGGAATTGTTGTGTATGTACCTTTAAGGGAAGAACTGATTTTAGACTTCAGTACCGGCAGTGACCACCCCTGCATAAAAGGCCCTAGCAGGCTTCTGTATTTCAGTCTGACGTTGCCCTCCTGTTCAGTAAAGTACCTGTTAAACTGTCCTCCCGAAGTCCGTGTATTATTGAGGCGCGGACTTTACACGCAGCATAACAAAGACCGCCTATTTCCACCTCCATAACATCGCCTGTCTCCGCCTCTTGCCTCAGCTCATCTGCTGCTGAAACCCTCATCCATGCCTTTGTTAACTCTAGACGTGACTATTCCAACGCACTCCTAGCTGGCCTCCCACGTTCTACCCTACGTAAACTTGAGGTCATCCAAAACTTGGCTGCCCGTGTTGTAACTTGCACCAAGACCTGCTCACACATCTCCCTTGTGCTCGCTGACTTACATTGGCTCCCAGTTAAGCAATGCCTCGAATTCAAAATTCTCATCCTTGTTTTTAAATCCCTCCATGGCCTCACCTCTCCCTATCTCTGTAATCTCCTTCAGCCCCACAACCCCCCGAGATATCTGCGCTCCTCTAATTCTGCCCTCTTGGGCATCCCTGATTATAATCGCTCAACCATTGGCGGCCGTGCCTTCTGTTGCCTGGGCCCTAAGCTCTGGAATTTCCTGCCTAAACCTCTCCACCTCGCTACCTCTCTTTCCTCCTTTAAGACACTCCTGAAAACCTACCTATTTGACCAAGCTTTTGGTCATCTAATTTCTCCTTATGTGGCTCGGTGTCAAATTTTTTGTCTTATAATACTTCTGTGAAGCGCCTTGGGACATTTTACTACATTAAAGGCGCTATATAAATACAAGTTGTTGTTGTTAATTGCACCCTCCTGCCAGTGGTCACACTGCAGTGCCAGTCCTGGGTGGATAGTGTAACTATAGCCTGGCTCATTTTACAGAGGTAATTTCCATTATATTTTTGGGCAATATTAATTTATAGTGGAAAAGGTTCACAGGAAATGCACTCAACATTAAGATTTTGAATATGTTATTAATTGATCTCCTGTGGGGTTGTGCACGGTAAATCAGACAAAATGGCCACTCTTTTGCCTGTCTCTGATTTCTTTATTTTCCTGTTTTTCTCTCTCTCCTTTCTCTTCTGTTTTGCTTCTCTCACCTAACTCTGCATACTGTAATCTCATGCATTTCTCCTACCTCCCAGTAGGTGGGTTGATAAAGATTCTGGTGAGACAAGGCCGAACATAAACCAAGAAACTGGTTTATTTATGCAAAATACGGGACTGAACAAAATACTGTTCTGTGGCGGAACCACCAGAGGATTGCGGACAATTGTATATAATTCCTTTTACAGCAATGTAGTACAGCTGGGGGCTGCACCTTTAATGTATCTGTTAACTGTACTAGGGCTTCTTTCCTGTACTCCACGTGATGACGTCATGCCGTCCGTCACGTGATCTCTCAACGGCGGGAAGAACGTGATGACGTCTGAGCTCGGAACCTGCTAGCAGTTGAGCTCGGAACCTTCTAGCAGTTTCCAGAGAGGCTTTCAAGCAGACCAGACCCATTTGTAGTGTATCCTACAGTTTCCTGTACAGCTTCGTTTGTTCATTAAATTTTATTGTTTTTGATTTTCTGAGTCGATCTCAATTCTTCGGCTAGGAACCCCAGTTCCTACATTGGTGACCCCGATTTCTTCGAACAATTTTCGTTGAAGTTACATCATGGACACGAACGCCGTCACCCTCAAACTGCCGCAATTTGCAATCCGGGGAGTAGCAGCGGATTCGACCCGTTATTATTACGTGGTCTCCGCCCTCGACAGCGCCATGGCCTTGCGGGTTGTCAGCCTCCTCGAGAGCCCACCGAACGATGGCAAGTACGAAGCTTTAAAAGCACGTTTACTGCAGATTTTCGGTCTGTCCAAGTCGGAGCGCGCTCGCAGACTTATCTCCATTCCCGGCCTCAGGGACTCAAAACCCTCAGAGCTCATGAGCCAAATGCTCACGCTTTTGGGCTCGGAATCGCAATGTTTTCTGTTCCGTGAGCTGTTTCTCTGTCAACTACCAGAGCCAGTACAGATGGCCTTGGCCAATTCCGCGATCACGGATTCTGCTGAACTCGCCGCGGAAGCGGATAAAATATTCATCGTCTCACAACACTCTTTTGCAGCCACGAGGCGCCCACCCCCCACAAGAGCGAATCCGACTCCTCCTCCTGCAGGCTGGTGTGCATACCACGCTCATTTCGGCGTGAAGGCCAGAAATTGCCGTCCGCCCTGCAGTTTCTCACCAAAAAAAAAACCTACCTCAAACCAGCGGTTTCTGAGAAGATCAATAAGGCCTAAGGGACGCGCCGGAGTTGCGACGGCCGTCGGGTCCGCAGGGAAACTATACATTACAGACTCCCTGTCAGGGCAACGTTTTCTCTGTGATACTGGCTCCCAGTGCAGTATCCTACCAGCGTCGAAGCTAGATCTTCAATCCGGCGGTCAAGGTCACCCCCTCGAGGCAGCTAATGGTGCGGCCATTCGCACGTTCGGAAAGCGTAGGGTCCAGTTGAGTTTTGGCAGCCAACGTTTTGTTTGGGAGTTCATCACGGCGAAAGTCTCACAGGCCATCCTGGGGGCAGATTTCTTCTGCGCAAACGGGTTTCTCGTCGATGTCTGACACTGCCGGCTAATCAGTGCCTCCACTTTTCACTCGGTCCCCTGCCACCGAAGCACCGCGATGTCTTCGTCAGTTGCCTGTGCAGTCCCATCTCCAAATGAGTTCTCTCGTCTTCTCAGTGAGTTCCCTGAGCTCACCAGGCCCACATTTTCTTCTTCAGTCACGAGGCACGGTGTGGCACACCACATTACCACGACAGGATCCCCCGTTTATGCGAGAGCTCGAAGGCTGGAACCTGGTAAACTCGCGGCTGCCAAGGCGGAGTTCCATACAATGGAACGCCTGGGTATTATTCGACATTCGAATAGTCCTTGGTCCTCACCATTACACATTGTTCCTAAGCCGGGCGGCGGATGGCGCCCATGCGGCGACTAAAGAAGCCTGAATGAGGCTACCACACCGGATCGGTACCCAATTCCTCACATTCATGATTTTTCGGCCCATCTGGCAGGGAATTCCACTTTTTCCAAAGTAGACCTCGTCCGAGGCTATCATCAAGTGCCCGTGCGTCCTCAGGACGCCCCGAAAGCTGCCGTCATCACACCTTTCGGGGTCTTTGAGTTCCTTCGTATGCCGTTTGGGCTGAAGAATGCAGCACAAGCCTTCCAACGTCTCATGGATTCTGTGTTGCGCGATCTGCCGTTCATCTTCGTCTACCTAGACGACATCCTTATTGCCAGTAACAGCACGAAAGAACACATTACGCACTTGCGTACCCTTTTTTCTCGTCTCAGCCAACATGGCCTTATTATCAACCCGGCCAAGTGCCAGTTTGGGTTGCACAGCATTGATTTCCTGGGACACAGAATCACCTCAGAAGACGCTGTCCCGCTGGCCACGAAGGTGGAAGCAGTCACCTCGTTCCCTCTTCCTCAGACCGTCAGGGCCCTCCAGGAATTTCTGGGAATGGTCAATTTTTATCATCGGTTCGTCCCCAAGGCAGCATTGTTGATGCAACCTTTGTACGAGGCCCTCAGAGGTAAATCGGGCAAAGACCCGATCGATTGGACACCCCAGATGGACCAGGCTTTCCTTGACACTAAGAACGCTTTGGCTGCTGCGACCATGTTGGCACACCCCCTTCCGGGCGCAACCATTGCCCTTACCACCGACGCATCTGATTATGCCATCGGGGCAGTACAGGAGCAGTGGGTCGACGGCACATAGCAACCACTGGCTTTCTTCAGCCGCCAATTGCGGAAGAACGAACGCAAGTACAGTACTTTTGATAGGGAGTTGTTGGCATTGTTTCTGGCCATCCGCCATTTTCGCTTCCTACTGGAAGGACGCCCATTCACGGCTTTTGTAGACCACAAGCCACTTACTTTTGCGATGGCCAAGACAGCGGAACCATGGTCGGCACGGCAACAACATCATCTTACGTACATATCTGAATTTACAACCGACATACAACATGTCCTAGGCAAAGACAACCTGGTGGCGGATTGTTTCTCCCGCGCCCAGCTCCACGCAGTACACCTGGGAGTCGACTATGTTGGTTTGGCAAAAGAACAGAAGGCAGACCCTGAAGTGCAGGCATACCGGACCGCATCTTCCAGCTTACAAGTGGTTGATGTCAGTTTCCAGGCCGCAGGGACCACACTCCTGTGTGACATCTCGATGGGCATCCCACGTCCAATCGTTCCAGTCGAATGGCGCAGGAGAATTTTCAACACTATCCACGGGTTGTCACACCCTGGCATGAGAGCGTCACAACGATTCATGGCAAAGAAATTCGTCTGGAAGGGCATGCATCTCGACGTCCGTGACTGGACCAATACCTGCGTGAGCTGCCAGAAGTCCAAGATACAACGCCATGTTAAGGCCCCAGTCGCCACTTTTCCGGTTCCGGAGCGTCGATTCGACCATGTGCACGTGGACCTGGTTGGTCCTCTCGCGGGTACACTCACCTCCTCACCGTGGTAGACCGCACCACCAGGTGGCCAGAGGCAATTCCTTTGGTTGCCACCACAGCGGCAGACGTCTCCAGAGCCTTCATCTCGTCGTGGGTAGCTCGGTTCGGGGTACCGGCTGAGATCTCCTCTGACCGGGGGCCTCAATTTACCTCTGAGCTTTGGAACGCCATAGCTCAAGGTTTGGGCACCAAGCTTCATCGTCCCACCGCCTACCACCCACAGGCGAACGGTCTGTGTGAAAGGTTCCACAGGTCCCTTAAAGCCGCACTGCGTGCTAGTCTCCGTGGGCCTAGTTGGGTGGACAGGCTCCCTTGGGTGCTGCTAGGTCTTCGCACGGCGCCTAAGGACGACCTGCATTCTTCTTCAGCAGAGCTGGTTTACAGCCAACCACTCAGAGTGCCTGACGATTTTCTTCCTCCTCACACGGAACCCTGGTCCCCAGCTCAGCAGCTCGTCAGCCACCAGGAAGCGGCTAAGAATTTCATCCCAGTGCCTACGTCACATCATGACCTGCAGCGTTCCCATGTCCCGGTGGATCTTAAGAGCGCAGAATACGTGTTCATTTGGCAGGATGCTCGCAAAAACCCGCTCAAACCGCCTTACACAGGTCCGTTCCGCGTCATCTCGTCAGGTGACAAGTCCTTCACAGTCGACGTCGGCGGTAAGCCTGACCACATCTCCATCGACCGGTTGAAACCGGCGCATCTGGATCTGAGCGAACCAGTCGTCACCGCTCAGCCGCCTCGTCGTGGTCGTCCACTGTCGACTGCCGGTCCAGTACAGCCACAGTCATCCGCCGAGTCGCCAGTGCCCCGGGTTGACCACAGCCGGCCTCCTCTTCTCCTCCGCCTGCGGCATCATCCCAACCACAGCCAACGGCCAGTTCGTCTTCTAGCGCTCCGTTCCAGCTGCCGGGGTATCGCAGTCGGTCGGACAGACTCGTCAGACCCCCTTCTCGCCTTACCTTCTCTGTTAAAAGCATTTCTGGGGGGGCGCATGTGGCGGAACCACCAGAGGATTATGGACAATTGTATATAATTCCTTTTACAGCAATGTAGTACAACTGGGGGCTGCACCTTTAATGTATCTGTTAACTGTACTAGGGCTTCTTTCCTGTACTCCACGTGATGACGTCATGCCGTCCGTCACGTGATCTCTCAACGGCGGGAAGAACGTGATGACGTCATGACGTCTGAGCTCGGAACCTGCTAGCAGTTGAGCTCGGAACCTGCTAGCAGTTGAGCTCGGAACCTTCTAGCAGTTTCCAGAGAGGCTTTCAAGCAGACCAGACCTATTTGCAATGTATCCTACAGTTTCCTATACAGCTTCGTTTGTTCATTAAATTTTATTGTTTTTGATTTTCTGAGTCGATCTCAATTCTTCGGCTAGGAAACCCAGTTCCTACAGTTCAATCTATTTCATATCACTCCTCATACCATGGAAATTAACAAGGTATTCCACTGTATCCCTATTAATGGGCTAAATTCTCGCCTTCTTGAACTGTTTCCCACTTAAACTTACTTCAGCCTAACTTTCTTTCCACATCGAGTGTAAACCAAAGACTTGACTTCTGATCTGTCCCTCAGCTCTCTGTGTTAAGATTTGGCTCAATGAATTGCCTTTCAAAATCTTTTAACTCAAATCAGAAATGTTCCCCCCCACACCCCCAGCCATCTCCCCCCACCCATAGCAATTACACGACCTGCTCAACTAAGATTCTTGCCGATCTCAATAATACTAGATGTTCCCGATGGCGGGGGAGTCCAGAACCAGGAGTCACAGTCTAAGGATAAGGGGTAAGCCATTTAGGACAGAGATGAGGAGGAATTTCTTCACCCAGAGAATGGTGAACCTGTGGAATTCTCTGCCACAGAAGGCAGTTGAGGCCAATTCATTAAATATATTCAAGAAGGAGTTAGATATATTTCTTAAGGCTAAAGGGATCAAGGGATTTGGGGAGAAGGCAGGGACAGGGTACTGAATTTGGATGATCAGCCATGATCTCATTAAATGGCGGAACAGGCTCGAGGGGCTGAATGGCCTACTCCTGCTCCTATCTTCTATGTTTCTAATTTGAAACAATTCTAACATTACATTCAATTTCATCTCTTGCTAATGAACTGCATTGTCTCAAATTAATAGGGTTTGCGAGAAACACAAATCCTCGTTACTTCACCTGGCCTTGGCCAATGGGTTTAATCCACCTTGCCAGATAGCTTGAGGAGTGTATGGGAGTTAACTCTTTGTGTGCTGTATTTAACTTAATAGCAGCATCTTGATAAAAATTAACCTAAAATCTCTCCGAGGCTAAATAACCAAAAATCTCAAAATGTGGCACCTACCTTGTAGGCTTCAAAGCTATTAACCATTTTCCTCATTTACTTCCACATCCTCTGGATATTTGAGACTGCATTTCCTTTAGTGGTCATCTCCTGCCAAGCAGCCTGGACATTTATTTATCTGTGAGGAGGGTGCCATGGGATGCCAAAGAAGGCAACCTCGCCCCACTCCCAATTTGCTGCACTTCTTCCGCAAACGCCTCCAAACATACCTCAGAAATTGAGGTTGTTAGTGCCTTTCTTCAGCTAGTTCTCTTTTTTAACCCAGCAACAAAATCAGCCCTTTTAAACAGCAGCTGCAGTTTTTAAACTCTTTCCCGCTTCTCACTAACAGCAAGTTCACACAGACAGGCTCAATTTGGACCGGGAGCTCGCTATGAATAGCTAATGAGCTCAGCCTTGAAAATAATCTCAAAAGATCGGCCTGAGATGTTTTTTGGTGACAGTTATTGAATATTAGGACCTTGACCAAACGCCTGGCCAAGAATGAGATCCAGCATGACCAAAAAATAAAAATAAAAACAGAAAATATTAGAAATGTACAGCAGGTCTGATGAAGGATCCCACCCAAAACATTAACCTCCTATGGGGTGCGGAGAAAATCAATAATGTATAAAGGGTATTAATGCAGTTTAAAACGCATATGTTTGAAACCTTGATTCTCCATCATTATTAAATATGGTTTTTTTAAATGGAGAAGCATAGATGAAAGGCCAAGCCCAGAATACAGTACATTACTAAGGTTGAAGAGCATAGAAGAGAAGACACAAACGTATCAAGAAATAATAGCTAGATGATGCCAAGCTTGGGTTTTCAAAGCCTGTTGATTATAAGAGGAAGGGATGACTGTGGTTCCACAGTTTTGAGATCCTGGGAAAGAATGAGTTAAGGATAGGAGACAGTGCAATGAAACTTGATTTGAACAAAATATATCCGGAATCCAGGTCTCAATCTGATCTCTATTATGTGTAACATTTTCAAAATTATATTAATTTCAACACAAGTGTGTGTCACTCGGTTTTACTGAGTGTGCACATGTGCCAAATGAAAATGTTCTTTCAATACCTGAAATGAAGTCTAATGTAAAAAGAAAAAAGTCCCAAGCACAGTGAACGCCGTAAAATTATGTTAGGGCTAGTTAGAAGAGTAGAAATAGTGTTGCAGAGTACTCTGAGCTATGTTTTTATTCAAGTTAGTGTCTGCAAAACCAAAGGCATTCTCTTTGATTCTTGCTAGCACCTGAGCACTGCTATTTCCACTTCCATTAACCTAACTCACTAATCTGCACACACAGGTTGATCGAGGCTGTGTGCAACCACCGTGTTCTCTTCAACTTGGAGGTCATTCTAACCCCAAACCTGCCAGTTCCCACGACTGTATTTTCCACCCCTATAACACTTCCCACAACCACTACTGTTTCTCAACCTCTGCTGCCAAAAGCCTAATCCACACCTTCATCACCTTGTGGCTCAGGATCTATAGTTCTTTTTTCCAAAATGATAGATGTGAATACACAATATTAGTCAATAAAACTGTTGAATCCTGCCATCTACTGGTGTAACTGTGTAACTTCTGTTCATTTTTACCGTGCATTTTTTTAATGCTGGGCACTATGATGTAGTTTGCAATCACCGAATGGCAAACAGGAAGTGGGGGGTTGCAACAAGCAACCCAGAGGGGATTTCCACTGGGTTTCTGCCCCATAATGGCACCGCTGTAGCTTCCATCACAGTCTGGGTCCTTTCACGTGTGCACTCGCCCATGCTGCTGAAAGCTCTTTATCATTAAGTGAAGATGACCAGGGCTGAAGTCCCCAAAACCCTTGCTTTGCACTCCCACTGCACTAAAGATAATTAACAATGGGGCAGTAATTCCTCCCCAAACACGTGAGTACGGAAGGGGTACTCACGCGTCTGGCCAGAGGAAATGCCGGTTTTCAGCATGCACAGCGCATGCGCTGAAAACCGGCATTTCCTCTCCTCTAACCCAAGAGTTGAAGAGGCTAGCGCGTGCGCTGTAGGGGGCAGCGCGTGCGTCTTGGATTTCCTCTGTTTTGGGGGATTTGCGCATGTGTAAAGGCCTCCGGTCTTTACGCTTGTAAAAAGCACACGTAAGTATTTATTTTTACAGGTAAGTGGTGTTTTAGTGCAATTTAGAATCTTTTTTCCCACAGGTTTATTATTTTAAAGAATCTACAATAAGGTAAGTTTAGTTTTAGACCCTTTTTATTAAAAATTTATTTTTTTCAAAAAAAAAAATTATTGTTTAAATTACTTTTTTAAACTTATTTATACTTAATTTAATGATTGGGATGTTTTTTAAAATTTTATTTAAAGTTTAAGTAGTGTTTTGGGGTGCAGTACTTCTCATGAGTTTGACAGTTCTTACTCTCAAACTTATGAATGAAGTTTCCCCTCCCCTGATTGGCTGAACAGTGCTCACCTGATCCCAGCCGGCACATCGCACTAACTACGCCGCTGGGTCAAGTTAGCACAGCGTGCCGACAGCTGAACCGGGCCTGTGAAAGGAAATCCACTGCGGGCCAGGTTTCAGATGTCGGCGCGCCGGGTAAGCACGCATCGGGGGCTTGCATGCGCGGCAAGCCCCCGACACCAAGTTCTGGGCCATTGAGTTTAAAAAAAAGGTATACCTGTTGCCACCTTTAGTTGAAACTGGTGGAAGTGCAGAAAAATATAAACTTCTACTCATAGGAAGGATAAATAGAGAGCAGACATACTTCCTGAATGGTGTTGAAATAGCTATGTAAAAAACTGAAAGGAATCTTAGTAGATTCAATGTCCAACCAAAGCAGAGCAGAAATTAGCAAAGCCAATAGAATATTAATTTACGTAGCCAAAACAGTAGAATATATTGTGCTCTGGCGAGACCGCACCTGGAATATTACATTCAGTTCTGGTCGCCAAGAAATCAGAGAGGCATTAAAGCACTAGAGACAGTGCAGAGAAGAGGTACTAGACTTGCTCCCCAGTGTCAGGGGCGTGAGTTACAAGGAAAGACTGGGGCTTGTCAGCCTATAGAGGAGATGTCTAAGAGGTGATCTTATACAGGTATGTAGGATTGTTAAGAGTATAGAAAAAGTTAACCCAGGGTATTCAAATTAAACTGCAGAAGTAGAACTAGAGGACAAGTGTTCAAAATAATAGAAAGTAACTTTAGGACTGACACCATGAAATTCTTCTTCACACAAAGAGTGGCCAACATGTGGAATAAACTTCCAGATAGAGTAGTGGTGGCAAAAACCTTGGAATCACTGAAGAAAAAAATGAATGCTACAATGGGGAGGAGACATGGTGTTAGGATCTCTCTCGGATGGATAAACAAAAATTAGCTGAACGGTCTTCCTCATCCGTAATTATTTGTGATCTTACGAGGTGGAATCCTTTGGCACCAGCAGCCTGAATAAGCTTTGAGAAGTGTTTGCTGGAGTTACAAAAGAACTTTTAAAGTGTTTTTTTTGCCATGCATATGGATAGAGCTGGACTTGCCTTTGACAGCCTGAAAGACCACCAGGATACTCTTATTCACAGCCACAGTGAGAAGCTCGAAATATTAAGTATAGGATTCTCAATGGGAATTCCAATGTCATTTTAAATGGAGGAGGAAAATGAGCATTACAGGATGGAGAAAAGGAGAGTGATGTAGCTTATGAGAAGGATGTGCACTAGAAGTTCTAAAAGAAATTTATACAGCGCCTTTCCCGACCACTGGATGTCCCAAAGTGCTTTACAGCCAATGAGGTACTTTAGAAGTGTAGTCACTGTTGTAATGTAGGAAACACAGCAGCCAATTTACATACAACAAGCAATGACCAGATAATCTGTTTTAGTGTTGTTGATTGAGGGATAAACATTAGCTAGGACACCAGGGATAACTCCCCCGCTCTTCTGCCATAGGCTCTTTTACATCCACCGGAGAGAGCAGACAGGGCCTCAGCTTACTGTCTCATCCGAAAGATGGCACCTCCAACAGTGCAGCACTCCCTCAGTACTACACCGTCAGCCTAGAATTTTGTGCTCAAGATACCCCTGGAGTGGGAGTTTGAACCCACAACCTTCTGACTCAGAGGTGAGGGTGCTACCAACTGAGCCACCATTGACACTCCCATCAAATAATTTACAGGCTACACAGATCTAATGAAGACTTTAATAAGGGGTTGTGCATGAGAAGCATGCGCTTCACTAAAGAGGTAATAAGGGGGCTGTGCCAGTTACTACATGAAAACCTGTGGCCAAGATCACCTGTCTGGACAGCTCTGCTGTGAAAGTGAGAACTGCCCTCAATTTTTGTGCAGACTCATTTAAAGTAGCCACTGGTGATCTGTGTAAGAGGGTGTCATCTGAACATGCATTAATTGGGTAACAGATACAATTGTTAAGAAGCTGGGAAATTCATCCATTTTGGCATGATAGCAAGGCATGATAGGGCCATACAGTTTTGTTGCGTTGCTGGATTCCCCAGAGTGTAGGTGCAATAGGTGGCATGCACATATCATTGCAACCTACTGCAGTTAACCTAATCCTTCATGTGAATGCCAGATTTGCTAGAAGTCACCAAGATGCATTCATCCTTAGGTATTCTACCCTTCCTGAGGTCGTCCAGGAAAATAGTCAAGTAAGCAGATGGCTTATGGGTGACCAGGTGTACCCCTTGCTGCCATGGATAATAACCCCACTAACAGCTCCGAGAACAGCAGCTGGGGAGTACTACAATGAGGCACGTAACTCTACCAAAGTCAACATTGAGAGAACCATAAGTGTCCTCACGTGCGCTTTCATTGTTTTGATAGTTTAGGAAGGGCTCTGCAATATGCTCCAGAGTGGGTATCCCATATAGTTGTATCTTGCTGTGCCCTGCACAATTTTGCCATCCATAAAGACCTGGACATGGAGATTCCTCTGGAGGTGGCCCCAGTTGCTTTGAAGGCAGAAGAACATGGTACAAAAAGATTAAAGGACAGGGTGGCCGTCCACTCATGGCAGCTTGGTTCCGGGAGGAAGCTGTAAGAAGCTTTTTTTCTACTCCCTCTATCCTGTAAGAAGATTGAGTGAATTAGGTGAAAGTTTGCATTTGAGGGATGTCGCCCAGGTGACATTGGACAGCTGATGTAATAGATCTGCTTGTATCACCCTGTTAAAGTGGAGGAAGGGGTTTTAAAGTTCTGCATGCAAGTAATTGCTGTTGGGGAGATAGCAACACATATAAGATCCCAAGTTAGTGACCGCCTTTAGCCATAGTGTAATATGAAAGGTTACTTGCACAGCAGGTGAACAACATGTTGGTGCCCTTGGAAGGAAAGGCAGAGAAGCCCACTTGTTACCTTGCCTGCCCTCGTCAGGTCATTGAACTTTTTCCGGCACTGGTGTGCAGTTCTGAGAGTGACATGGCACATGAGTGCAGCAAAGGAGAGTAACATTGCTGTAATTTCCTCCCATGACGGTGCTGCAATGTTACTCTCTATTACTGCACTCATCCAGGAATGTCTGATGGTCAGTCTCATTTAAATTTTGCGATCCTCTTTGCTGTTTCCTTCCAATTCCCTGGTCTCTATCGATGCTGTAAAGGTGGCACAAATTCTCACATGGACTAGCTTCTTCACATTCCTGACAGGTACTTCAGTCTTGCGAAATGTTAATTACTTACCTGTTGCAATCTTCAGTCATTCTACACTCTTTAAAGCTCTGCGCCTGCTATTTCTATTTCTCCCAGCTCAGTACTCCTGTGTTACACAGGAGTTGCGCTCAGCTAACACCAACTGATATGTAAATGAGCTGACCCATGATTTATGGTGGGGCTAACACTGAGCAGGACGAGGGTGAAACACTGGTGGAAATGGCCCAGTAAATTTTTGGGGCCCATCAGATTATATTGGGATGTACCTGAATCACTGCCAGCGTACAGCTACCCTTTAGGAACATTTAGCTTATACCGTTTCAATTAGTTTAACGGTAGTAGATTTCTTGGATCACCTGGGGTAGCACCACCACCATCTCTCAAACACTGAAAAGTCCCACTAGGATATTCCAGACTCTTTTCTACTCTATCTGTCCTCTTTGCCCAAAATACCACTTAACCACTATTCTTGATTCATCTTGTCTTCTCTTCTATTCTTTCCAACCTCAGTGTTCGGATACAGTATGGGGCTTGGCCCATGACATAAGTTTCTCAGTGAAACAATGTTTAGCTTTTCATACATGTCAATTTAGAACATTAGCAAAAGCTGGCCAACAGCTTAACACAATTGGAGTCTACTGTGATTCTGCCTTTGAAGCCACCATAGCTTTCCTTCCTATCATTGGGAACTTAACCCGAGACTGATTTGTTGATTTGTGAACCAAAACTTGCAAGAACCTAACAGGATTCCAGTACCAAGTAGACTTTAGCGTGAGCTGTACCGGGACCAGGCTGTCCTGAGTTTCATTGTTGGCATTAATGGACTTTAAAAGTTCAAGAAAAAAAGTAGAAAAGTGCTAAATTTTTGCAGAGAAAGTGCTCAAGAGAGAGTGGAAGTGTCTGAGAAAAAAAGAACAAAGCAGCCCTGCTTCAGTAAAGCCTGAGGTAGTTTAATGATGTAGAAGGTAGCTGTATGCAATTTAAACCAGGTTGTATTTATAATTCTGCTGTTAATATCAATGCTCCCATCAACATTAACAAATTTACCTTTTTAAACTACCTGACTCAGAAATGCTCCCGATTAATTATCAGTGCTTTATTTTATTCCAATGTTCTTTTTGCAGACGACACAAAGCTGGGTGGGTCTGTGTGCTGTGAGGAGGATGCAGAGAAACTCCAGTACGATTTGGACAGGTTGGGCGATTGGGCAGATGCATGGCAGATGCAGTATAATGTGGATAAATGCGAAGTTATCCACTTTGGTGGCAAAAACAGGAAGGCAGATTATCTGAACGGCAATAGATTGGGAAAAGGGAAAGTGCAACGAGACCTGTGTAGGGGGTTTTGGTTTGGGGTTTGTGTCTGGCCAGTCAGGCGTATCTGAGCTGCTCCAGCCCCGTGTGGTTCGAATCGCTTCCCCTCTGGTTCTGACCACCGGACTTATTACGAGCAGCGATATAAACAAAACGAGACCAGTGGTTTGGTGCAAAGAAAACCAATGTTTATTAAAAATAGGGAAAAACAAACACTATACAGAGAAAATCACTATGTATGTAACACAATTACACTTAGCGGGGGAGGAGAAACGGACACATCGAGGGAAAATGACTAAAATGACAATTTTAGCAATCCCCTTAACTCCCACCCTTTACACCTATCTAAGTTGTCTTGCGATGGGCCAGAAAGTTTATGCTCACCAGTCTCGGATGTTAGAACGCCTGCTCCGTGCCCCGTTGCCTGCCGGTGTCTTTAGGGTTTTCGCCGCCCAGAGCAGAGATACCCCAGTGATTCAAAGGTAACTGTCGGTATCCTGCTTCCCTTGGACGGGCTCTTCGTCGTCGATCTTCTTGATGGTCAGGCAGGGCACCGGAGTCTAGGCGAGAGAGAGCAAGATGGCTTCTCGAGGGGCTAGTTATACCCCTTTCTGGGAGCCCTTATCACCTGTCAGATCAGCTTGTTTCTTTGTCTGACCTGAACGTGTTGAAGATGATACAAAGGAAACCGGCCTGGGCCCATCGCCCTGGATGGCCGGTTAATCGGTCTTTAAACCTCCCATAAGTGTTTTCCTTTGTGTAACTGGTCTTGTGATGGGGCCATTCCAGTTTTAATGCCCCGTTGATTGTTTCCAAACAGTGTTGAAGTCAGCTAACGAAGGTCTGAATGCAGCTATTACATGTTGATTGTCTGTGCAAACGGCCTTGATGGGTTTTAATCAGAGGCCCGAATGCCACTTCTTATGTTCATTAATAAAAAGACATTCTTATTATGAACACAGCTAGCTTTTGCTGGACACTTTTATTGAGCACATGTGGACTAGGTATAGTATCTGTAGAGGCCTCCATCTTGACTGCTGCTTTGTGGGTAGCCTAATGTCCACTATAGAATGACATGTTATTGATCATTACATCCCCCTTTCTTTGAGGTTTAACAAAATCAATATCAATCAACTTTCAAGAAAACAATAAAGATAATATCAGTAACACTTTTGTTAGTGCTCTATAAACATAAACATTTTCAAAACAGTCAACACATTTTCAAAGCTTTACATTGTACTCAAAGATTAAGTCTATCAGGCTTTTTTACTTCATGTGTGGATCTTCTCAACACGGGTAAGTCTGATGTGTCTTCTTGAGATTGTTCTGGCGGTGAATGACAAGATGCAGTTGCGGCATTGTCATCAATCTGGTCTTGAATAGTCTCTTGTGTTTTTAGGAGGGAACGGCGGTTCCTCCTGAGAATCTGTCCTTCCTCAGTTCTAACAGTGTATGACCTTGGTCCTACTTCCTCAAGAACTGTAGCTTTCCTGTTCCATGCATCTGGATCCTCAATCCTGACAACATCATCCCTTGTCAATGGTTTTAGAGTTTTGGATGACTTGTCATAGTATGATTTCTGTTTCAGCTTTAACAGTTGAAGTCTCTGTCTCAGTTCCTCACTTTGCTGTTCTTTTGCACAGCAGGGTAGCGTGGTGCGCAACTTGCGACCCATTAGTAGTTCAGCAGGTGAAGAACCACAGTCTAAAGGTGAGGCTCGGTAGCTCAGCAGGGCGAGATAAGGATCAGACTTGCTTTCTGTCGCTTTCTTCAGTAGCTGCTTGAGAACTTGAACACCTTTCTCTGCCTTACCATTTGACTGAGCATACAAAGGACTGGATGTGATGTGCTGAAAGTCATAATGTGCTGCAAACTGTTGCCACTCCTTACAGTTGAAGCACGGACCATTGTCGCTAACGGCAATCCTGGGAATTCCATGTCTGGCGAAGACGGATTTCACATGCATTATGACACTGCTTGCTGTGGTGCTTGAGAGCAGCGCCATCTCAGGATAGTTAGAATAGCAGTCAATCACTATTAGATAGTCTTTACCATTTAAATGAAAAAGGTCCATACCAACCTTTTGCCATGGTGCTGTTGGTATGTCAGCTACTATCATTGGTTCCTTTGCTTGTTTGTTTTAGTGTTTCTGACATGTCTCACATTTGCCTATCATGTTCTCAATGTCCTTATTTATGCCAGGCCAATAAACAGTGTCTCTTGCCCTCCTTTTGCATTTTTCAATTCCGAGGTGTCCCTCATGAATCCTTTTGAGCATGTCTTGACGTACAGCCTGTGGAATGACTATTCTGTTCTGTTTTAGTAATAGTCCACTTGCGACACTCAATTCTGACCTTATGTGAAAATATTTTGGACAGGAACCTTTTGGCCAACCATGATGAATGTCCTCTATTACTATTTGTAATACTGTATCTTTTACTGTTTCTTCTGCTATTTGCTTTGATTTTGTGTCTGACACGGGCAGCGCAGCAGTGACCATACTCACATGAACATCCACGTCTTCTTCAGTAGAGCTCACATGACTCATTGTGGGTGCTCGGGACAGTGCATCTGCTAACACTATGTATTTGCCTGGTGTGTAGATCAGTTCAAAGTCATATCTTTGCAGCTTCATCATGAGTCGTTGAATCCTTGGAGACATCTCATTCAGGTTTTTTTTTATGATGGCAACCAGAGGGCTGTGGTCTGTCTCAACTGTGAAGGTGGGAAGTCCATATATGTAGCCATGAAACTTTTCTAGTCCAACTACCAAGCCTAGACATTCCTTTTCAATCTGGGCGTATCGACACTCAGTGTCAGTCATAGACCTGGAGGCATAGGCAACAGGCTTCCAATCGTCACCCTCTGCTTGTAGCAAGACCGCACCTAGGCCATCTTTTGATGCATCCGTTGACACTTTGACTCTTTTTGTTGGGTCAAAGAAGGTGAGTACAGGTGTGGTTGTCAGCACTGTTTTGAGGTTTATCCACTCTTGTTCATGTCTTTCTGTCCATGCGAACTCATTTGTTTTACGTAGCAGGTCTCGCAGACAGGCTGTCTTGGCTGACAAGTTAGGAATGAACTTTCCAATGAAGTTTATCATCCCCATGATGCGTAGCACTCCTTTTTTGTCAGTGAGTCGGGGCATTTTGAGTATGGCGTTTACTTTTTCCATATCTGGCTCTATTCCTTTACCAGATAGATTATCTCCTAGGAAAGTGACTTCCTGGACGCCAAACTGACACTTGGCTTTGTTGAGCTTCAGTTCATTCCAGCGTATGCTCTGTAGCACTTTAGTCAGTCTCTCATTGTGTTCTTTCAGTGTGGAGCCCCAGATGATGATGTCATCAACATAGACCCGAACTCCTTCCAGACCTTCAATTATGTGTTCCATCGCTCTATGAAAGATTTCAGATGCAGATATTATCCCGAAAGGCATTCTGAGGAAACAATACCTGCCAAATGGTGTGTTGAAGGTACAGTATTTGGTGCTCTCTTCATCCAGTTTTAGTTGCCAAAATCCTTGTGAGGCATTGAGCTTTGTAAAGTGTCTGGCACCTGACATTTCACTGGTGATTTCTTCTCGCTTGGGAATCTGGTAGTGTTCATGTTTTATGTTTGCATTTAAGTCCTTTGGATCCATGCATATTCTTAGATCATTGTTCTTTTTCTTTACACATACCATGGAGTTAACCCAGTCTGTTGGCTCTTCGACTTTCCTGATGACTCCTAGCGTGGCCACTCTGTCCAGTTCATTCTTGAGCCGGTCACGCAGGGGTGCTGGAACTCTTCGTGGAGCATGTACCACTGGCTGAGCATCCTCCTTTAGCTGGATCTTGTAAGTGAATGGTAGAACTCCAAATCCTTTGAACACATCCTGGAAATTATTCACTACAGAATCCACCAAGTCATCTGGTCTGCTTATGGCACAGTTTATACAGTAGACTCTCTTGACCAGTTCTAAGTCCTCACAAGCTTTGTCACCTAGTATTGAATCAAGTCTTTCAGCCACAACAGAAAACATGAGATGATGCACTTTGTCTTTGACTGTCACTTTAAGTCTGCATACACCTAAGCTATCTATTTTCTGTCCATTGTAGTCCTTCAGTAGTACTGACTTTTTCTGTATTTTGGGCTTTTCTTTCATATTGTTAATGTCACTCATACTGATTAAGTTTGCTTTTGCCCCAGTGTCTAGTTTCAAGGTAACTAATGCTCCATTTACCTGCAGTGGGATCATCCATTTGTCCTCTTTTACTGCATTAACTTTATGTTCAGCATTGTCCATTTCTGAGGGCTGCACATTTTCTGTATCCTTTTTGATATTGTCACATGACACCATTCCTACAAAAAATGTCTCACTTAAATCAGTGTCCTCAATTACATTAACTCGTTGCCCTTTCTTAGTTTTTACTTTTGAAAAGCATTGTTTGGCAAAGTGATTCTTTCCATTACACTTTGTGCACATTTTTCCAAACGCTGGGCATTGTCTTAACTGGTGTTTGTAACCACAGTGTTTACAATTAAAAATTTCATCCTCCGATTGCTTTTCATTTCTGTTCTGCCCACGTTTCTTCCCCTTGTAGGACACAGCACCGACAGCAGCATTATCACTCATTACAATCGCATCATTATTGATTTCACTGAAAGTCTTGGCGTGCTTTTGAGCTAGCTCGCTGGCTTGGCATATTTTCACCGCATTTTCCAAATTTAGTTCGGTTTCTCTCAACAGACGTTCCCTGACTTTTTTATCATGAATACCAAACACAATCTGGTCACGAATCATGGATGCTTTGAGCTCAGAGAAATTACATGTCTGTGCTTTCAGTTTCAGATCAGTTATAAAGCTATCAAAAGTCTCATTTTGCTGCTGTGTCCGAGAACAGAAGATGTATCTTTCATAGGTCTCATTCTTTTTGGGAGAGCAATGTGCATCAAATTTTTTTAGCACATCTTCTAATTTTTCTCTGTTCTCCTCTGGATTAAATACAAATGTATTAAATACCTCTATCGCCTGTGGGCCTGCAACCGCAAGCAGCAACGCTATCTTCCTTGCGTCTGGCTTTGTACTGAATCCGATGGCTGCAATGTAGAGTTCGAATTGTTGTTTAAGAGTCTGCCAATTGTAGTCGATGTTTCCTGTGAGTTTCAAACGCTCTGGTGGCTTCAAATTCTCCATGTCGCTTTTCACAATTTTCAGCAGATCTTCACCATCCTGGTACCATCTTATCTTCATTAATAAATAGACATTCTTATTATGAACACAGCTAGCTTTTGCTGGACACTTTTATTGAGCACATGTGGACTAGGTACAGTATCTGTAGAGGCCTCCATCTTGACTGCTGCCTTGTGGGTAGCCTAGTGTCCACTATAGAATGACATGTTATTGATCATTACACCACTGTTTGCTTCTCATACATAAATGCAGAAGGCCTGTCTGCCTTCTAATTTCTGGAACATTCCTTCTTTGTCAGTCCAAACCTGAACTTTGCAGGCCTTGGCCATGAGGTTGACCGTAGCCATCTTGTTGGGCCCTGGAGCCCTGGATTTTAAACTTAGTCCAGCCAGGGTTTCTCCAATAAGCCAGAAGTAAATCTTCAGGGGAGACATGAAATTTGCGAATCCTTTCACCTGGGCGTCCTTGTGCACCAGTCGCTGAAGGTAAGCATGCAGGTGCAGCAGGCGGTTAAGAAGGCAAATGGTATGCTGGCCTTCATAGCGAGAGGATTCGAGTACAGGAGCAAGGATGTCTTGCTGCAGTTGTACAGGGCCTTGGTGAGACCACACCTTGTATTGTGTTCAGTTTTGGTTGCCTTATCTGAGGAAGGATGTTCTTGCCATGGAGGGAGTGCAGCGAAGATTCACCAGACTGATACCTGGGATGGCAGGAATCACATATGAAGAGAGATTGGGTCGATTAGGCTTATATTCGCTAGAGTTTAGAAGAATGAGAGGGGATCTCATTGAAACTTTTAAAATTCTAACAGGACTAGACAGACTAGATGCAGGAAGGTTGTTCCCAATGGCGGGGGAGTCCAGAACCAGGGGTCACAGTCTAAGGATAAGGGGTAAGCCATTTAGGACTGAGATGAGGAGGAATTTCTTCACCCAGAGAGTGGTGAACCTGTGGAATTCTCTACCACAGAAGACAGTCGAGGCCAATTCATTAAATATATTCAAGAAGGAGTTAGATATATTTCTATATAAGGCTAAGGGGACCAAGGGATATGGGGAGAAAGCAGGGACAGAGTACTGAATTTGGATGATCAGCCATGATCGCATTGAATGGTGGCGCAGGCGCGAGGGGCTGAATGGCCTACTCCTGCTCCTATCTTCTATGTTTCTATGTTTACCCTTTCTATAATTTATAGCATCATCTAATTAAGCTTATCTTAGTAAATATAAAATACATACTGCACAAT